>NC_040098.1:10658366-11316733 GCF_003369695.1 Bos indicus x Bos taurus | reverse complement strand
GAGGGTAGGCCTTTAAAAAAAAATGTTTATTTCTTTATCTGGCTACACCCTGGAGTTTCTCTTCCCTGGGGAACACTCTTGGAATGCCAAGGTCATGCTCCCCTCCCCCCACCCCCCACCTCGCCCTGCCCCTGGGGCCGCTGCAGCTGCTCCTCCTCTCAGCCTCCCTCCCCTTCCTCTGGGCTAGGGAGCATTGTTGTTTCAGGAAAGCTAGGGCCAAATCAAGGCAGTTTTCTTGAAAAAACTGCACGAAGGAAAACCACTGTCGAGTAGAATTGTCTTGATGCTCTGATTAGAAGTAGCAGAGTGTCCTTTGAATGTGGTAGGAGGACACTGCCACCATCAGCAATGGGGGAAACCGTTTCCATAGCAATGACAGGTTTTTTCAGTAATAACTGCGCCTCTTTTCTCTTTCGTTGAACAAAGATGCCAGGCCCTCTGTGTGGGAGACCCCCTCAGCCAAGTTAGAGCAGGAAGCAAAGGGGCTGGTTTGGTGGTTCTGTTACTGAGCAGCTTCTCTGCCAATCTCATCCAATTTGCCCGATCACAGGAACATATGGAGCTAGCAGAGAGCACCCTGACATCATTCAGTGAATATCTCTGTTTCTTCCCCCTTTTTCTTTTTGGCCAGCAGCTGTGGGATCTCAGCTTCCCCACCAGAGATGAAACCCAGATGTAGCCTCGGCAGTGAAAGCGAATCCTAACCCTGGACCGCCAGGGAAGTCCCTCAAGGAATATTTCTGGCTCAGCTAACTTTGATCTTAACATCAAATAGAACTTCGACCTCAAGTTATCTTCTCTTTAAACCATGTGCTATTAAAGAGAGAGAGTAGGGACTTCCCTGGCTGTCCAGTGGTTAAGACTCCGCCTTTCCAGTCCTCGGGGTGGAAAGTTCGATCCCTGGTAGGAGAACTAAGATCTCACATGCCACAGGGCACAGGCAAAAAAAAAAACCAATAAAATTAAAAATAACTAAATAAATAAAGAGTGAGAGTAGCTATCAGGGGAATAGAGAATTATTGCCCTTACCACGTACACCTCTACCCCTGCCCACGTGAGGGCTCCAGCTGCATTTCGTTCCCTAGCACCGAGCACTTCCTGGTACATAGTGGGTGCCTGTTAAAGGTTTGCTGAAAGAAATTAATAAGAAAGCAAAATATTTTCTTCTATGATTTCTTTTCTTATCCCACTTAATGCCACATTTTGGATGCATAACTGTAAGGCGGCTTCTGAGGCTTTCAAGAACATTAGACAACTTTCAGATAAAATAACATTGCTGAAAGTTTTCACGTAACTCTATTGCTTCTTTAAGGAACCTTGAGCAACAAATAAATCCATACAAACTGCCTGTTTCCTCACCTCATTTCCTCCAAGACTGCAAGCATGTGGATACCTCGCCGGGTGGTACCCACTGGCTTCTGGCCATCCTCCCTACCCTTCCTCTTGAAACTCATGTTTGAAGGAAGAAAGGCATCATTGACTGCTAACTCTCACCTTCAAATTTCTGTATTTCCCTGTGCCTTTTCTTCCCTCTCTTTATGTATCTTCCTCACATATATCTTCCTCACATGTATCGGATCCCTGCACATCTGAAACTACAATTATAGCTTCTCATTTTTGTCTCTAAGCTGGACATAGTAATAGAATACATTTTAAAGTAATGAATCAGTTGGGAAACACAGAAGATATAATGTAGATACATTAATACTTAATACACTAATAATAGTAAATGCATGATGAAGCTGTATTACAAATTAGAGTGCTGCTGCTGCTAAGTCGCTTCAGTCGTGTCCGACTCTGTGCGACCCCAGAGACAGCAGCCCAGCAGGCTCCCCCGTCCCTGGGATTCTCCAGGCAAGAACACTGGAGCGGGCTGCCGTTTTCTTCTCCAATGCATGAAAGTGAAGTCGCTCAGTCGTGTCCGTCTCCTAGCGACCCCATGGACTGCAGCCTACCATGCTCCTCCGTCCATGGGATTTGCCAGGCAAGAGTACTGGAGTGGGTTGCCATTGCCTTCTCCACAAATTAGAGTAGGCAACTCATAAATCTAAACTGCATAGGAATCTCTGGAACTCAGGACTGAGATTCCAAACCATATTTCCTTTTTCTCTTAACTTCCACCAAAGGGCAAAGGGTTTCTGAACAACTTCAGGAAAATTGGAAAGCCTCAGGAGTTTCAGATTAAAGGCACACAACTCAAGTGCTCTGCCCACACCCCAGCCTGGTTAAAATGCTGCCCAGAAAGAGGAGGTTGTTTTTTCTTTTCCATCAGTAGTTGCTTCATTTTGGATGGAGAACGGAAGGGTCCCGGCTGCTTTAAGATGGAGCGGGTCCGAATTCATTTATTGTATGTTAACTACACACTCTTAGGTATTGTTCGGTTTACTAAATGCTCATTATACATTTATTCCTTTGTTTAATAAGTACTTACTACGTGCCAGTGATGTGCCAGGCATCTTCGTAGGTACTCAGGAAACAAGACCTAGCAAAACAGACAAGAGGGGAGGCAGAGAGGCTCAGGCAACAAACCGCTAAACATGTGAAGAAATCTTGCCAATAGGAGGGCCCCTTTGGGAAGGTAGAGCTTCTCTGGTGGCTGAGACAGTAAAGAATCTGTCTGCAATGAGGGAGACCCAGATTTGATCCCTGGGTCGGGAAGATCCTCTGGAGAAGAGAATGGCAATTCAATATTCTTGCCTGGAAAATCCCATGGACAGAAGAGCCTGGTGGGCTACGGTCCATGGAGTTACGAAGAGTTGGACACAACTGAGTGACTGAATACACACATACATACACACCAGTGGTTAGGACATGGCACTTTCACTGCTGAGGGCATAGGTTCAATCCTTGGTCGGGGAACTAAGATCACCAAACTCAGTCTCGTGGACTACAATCAATGTGTTGGCAGGGTGTTCCTCCTGGAGGTTCTAGGGGTCTAGCTGTGAGATCTGGGGCATGACCTCCTGTGGATCGGTTTCCTCCTCTGGGACACGGGACAAGGATACTCGACCCTCCCAGGGATGCTGAGGAATTTAAACAAGACAACGGCTTTGAGAGTTGATAGTACTCACATGACGGGTGGGTTGGATGGGCACACAGGTCAGCACCAGTAGCCACCTCACAATCTCCGAGGCCTCTTCTAAGGGAGCTGTCTGTTTCGGTTGTAGTGCAATGGAGCCTCCGTGGAGCCCGAGGAAGCCTCTGTCGTGGAGGAGAGCCAAGTCTCTGGACAGGCTGCAGAACGCCAAGAAGGATTCAGAGTCGTGGGACTGCCAGGGCCCTTCCCTGCCCACCGGCCCCTTCAGGGGAGGTCTTTGTCGGACGGCCAGTGATGGGGCCAGATGTCTCAAGAGTCCAGTTCAGTCTGTGGAGGCTCAGGACACCACAGCTGCTGCCCCCAGCCCAGAGGAGACCAAGGACCTTCTCAGCGAGCAGAGGCCTCTGCAGGACGCCAAGAAGGACAAGGCCCAGTGGCAGGCCCCGCAGGGATGGCTGAGGTTTGTGGTGAACTTATTCTTCAGGACAGGCCCTGAGGAGCCCAAGGAAAAGACCAACAAGAAGGCAAAGGGGAAGGAGGGCCCCTCCGAGCCCACAGAAACCCCCGAGAGCCTGGGCGAGCCAGCTCCCAGGAAGAAGGCCCACAGCAAGAAGGCCAGCCGCAAGAAACACAGTCAAAGGAAACACAGTGCGGAGGAGGCCAGGGGGGCCCGAGACCAGGAGGCCGAGGGCCAAGAGGCCAAGGCGGCTGAGGCCTCACGCAGCGAGGGGGCTGACCTGGGCCCAGCAGCCAGGGGTGAGCAGACTGTGCCTGTTTCTATGGTGACCCCACCCCCATCCCTACCCCAGGGGCTGGGGTGCTCTGAGCTGTTTCCTCAAACCTCTCAACAGAAAGGGACTTGGAAGGTAGGGCTACCATCAGGAACAAAATCTCTTCTTAGAGGCAGAGGTGCAGGGGGGCTGAGAACTGGAGGTGAAACCCCAGTTCCACCACTCACCGGCTGGGTGACCTGGGGCTGGAGACTTGCCTCACTGAGCCTCAATTTTTTTTTTTTTCATTGATACAACGGAGACTATAACAGGTAGCCGTAGTCCAGAGCTGGCATACAGCAAGGGCTTCATAAGTGGCAGATGCTATTATTGTTAAGTACTCAGAGTTGAGGAGCACAGCCAGGGAGAAATATGAAGGCAGAGGGGAAGCTGAGCAGGAAGCTCTATCCCTCAACATTAATCTACGTGTGAGGCCTGGGGTAGATGACAGGGAAGTAGAAACAGCTGGCTGCTGGTTCTAGACTTGATTCCATCAAGTTTGGGATAAGTTTGCTGTGTGACCTTGAGCAAGTTGCTATCCCTCTCTGATATCTTTGATTCTCATTTGTAAAATGAGTGAGCTGGTCCCTAAGATGCCTTCCGTTTCTGATGTTTCGTGTCCTAGAGTTGAATGTCCCACAGGCAGCTGGAGGAAGATGGAAATTTGCCCTACAGGACTCAAAACTCACCATGTTTTTCAGGGGGAGAAGAAATCCAAGGAAGATTCAGGATACTTGGGGGTGGGAGAGTGGAGAAAGATGTCTGGGCTGAGGCAGCCTCTTTTCAAATGGAAACCTAGGAGGGTTTCTGATTGTTTTGGTTAAGCCAAGAGCTGGCTCCAGCAGTGCCTGGCCTGCTGTGAATTCCTTGCACTGTGTTGATTAACAAAGTCAGAAGAATCTCACTGACACCCACACACAGTCCCACACACTTGGTTTCATCTTTATTATCGGTGGAGAAGTCTCTGATTTCCACCAGTTCTTGCTCCTCGAAGGTGGGGGTGCTAGAGTCTGGAAAGTTTCTTTCCAAGCCGTAGGTCACCAGCAGGAAGACAAGCTCAGAAAGCTCGATATTACTGTTTGCAAACAAAATGGATTGCTCCAGACAACTGATTGGACCTTGGATGTTTAGACCTCACAAAATGCATGTGCCAATTTTGACCTTGGCTCTTCTGGTGCTTCTGGTCCATTTATGTTAGAGTTTCACAGAAGGGAGTCTCAGGAATTAGACTGGTCTCTGGAAAATGCTTCTGCCTTATGTGTTAATGAGCATGGGAACTTTTTAAGTCATTTAAAATTTATAGAAGGAATATATACATATATATATATAAACACCCACATATATATACATAAATATTTAAATATATAGAAGAGTGGAAAGAATAGTTCTGTGCACATTCACATACTTACAATTGTTAATAGTCAGCCTTGCTTCATTGTTGCTGAACCCCTTTAAGTAAAGTGATGCTTCATCCTTAAATACTTAGACACACATCTGCAAGAAATAAGGACAGTCTCATACACTACCCCAGTCTTGTTATTGCCCTTAATAAAATCCATAAGGCTGTATGAATCTAATTTCCTACTAAGAAGGGGCATATTTTAAAAGATATGAAAATGGAGGAGCTATGCATCTGTCAAGGAGTAGCTCAAAGGCATTTAATTGGTTATTTTGCAGGAAATCTGCAGGATGATTGTTTTCTCACATGAGAGGGAGATGGCTGGTAGACTGAGTCAAGGAACAAAAGCCTAACAGGGTTTATAAATGAGAGGCAAGGGGTAAGAACATCTGCAGACAGTCTGGGAAGAGGGGATCTTGTCTGCACCTTCTTTTGTGTAATCTGATCAGCTGCAACTAGCAGAGGCCACTCTGGGCACACTGTCTTTGGGTAGGTCAACTGGAATATCAAAAGAAAACCATTTACATCGTTTGGGCTTCTGTGTAAAGACTTGGCAGTGTGGTTGGGGCACCAGCGTGGCAGGCTATCTGTGTCCTGCCTGCTGGAGTGCCTCTGTCCACCTCAGATGGGCTGGTGCTCCATCATTTCCCTGGCTGAAATTTTGTGGGTCGAATCATCTCTAACCTTGTAAGGTATTTCCAAACGTAGTCTCCTTTGACGGCCTGACAGCCTCCTGAGGGATCCAGGATGGGACTTATGAGTCACATGTCACAGAGGAAGTGATGAAGGCCCAGAGAGGTTAAGACACTTACCCAAGGTCACACAGCTTGGGTCACAAACTCAAAGTAGATGTTTACAGATCTGCAAAGTTCAAAGGAAATTGTGGGGTACAAGTTGAATGCCTGAAGGACTGACTTGAAACTTCTGCGTAAAATTGCACGCTTTGGCCTAGTACCCTTCACCTGTGGACCTTCCAAGCCTTTCTTAGAAGGACCAGGCCCTGGGATTGTGCTCCCCCATCCCCAGTCTGCGGCCTAAAGGAGCTGTTTTAAGAGGACCCTCACTTAATCCAGAAGTCCCAAGTTGGTCTCAGAAGGCCAAGGCAGTCATTAAAAAGAGTCCTCTCTGCGCCTACAAAGATTAACCAGGTGTATTGGTTTTCTTCTAGAGGATATCATCATCCAGAAGATAGTGGAGCTGCTCCAAAAAGTGGGAGACCAGTGGGAGGACGAGGTGAGGCGCGAACCGTCCGCACAGATGCCCAGGGGCACGCTGCCCTCCCTCCTGCTCGCTCAGACCCTACCTGTGCTTGCGGGCCTCCCTGCTCCCCTGCTCCGGCCTCTGTCACCAGCCGTGCCTGGGGCCACCCTGAAGCCCTTGAGTGCTCCTCGGCTGCTTCTTGGGGACCTTTCCCCTCTCCTGAGGGTCAGGGGCCTGACTCAGTTTCTCTCTCATCTCTCCCACAGCAGCATCAAGCCCTTCAGTCTGTGGTGACCCCACGAAACCCAGCACCAGTCGTCAAGAAGAAATCCCAAGAGAAAATGTCTAGCCTCAAGAGAGCCTTTTCTTTTAAGAAATATGGCTCCGAGGAGCCCAAGAGAGCAGGGGCCGCCCGTGTTTCCAGCGCAGAGTCCCGGCAGCCCAAGAGGCCCAACTTTCTGCCCCTGTGTGTGGGCGGCCATCGGCCCTCCAGCTCCAGCCTCCCTGGTGAGCAGGCTCACGGTTACCATAGCAACACTGCCTCCCGCGCTGGAACCTTCCCTACGGCTTGAATTGGCCATGTGCAGAGCTGCCGTCCCTGTTCTAAATTTTGCTCTGCCCTGAGCAGCGTGGGGAGGGCAAAAGGAATGCCAGAAGGTCACCTCCACACACCACCCCTCATCGTCTAGGCAACCCAGCTAAGCCCCCGGTGGAAACTGTGTTCAGAGAATTCCACCAACTAGCGTGGTCTCTCTGCAGCCTCAGCTTCCACACCCTGGCAGCGGGTAGCACGTGCAGAAGGGAACTGGAGCCTGGGAGGCAGGAGATCCAGGTGCTGGGCTGTATAATCCTTAACTCTGTGCCTCAAATCTCCTCGCCTGTAAAAATAAGACATTTTCTGGCTGTGTGTCTGTTGGCCACCAGTCCTCATCTTAGGAAGTACACCTTATTATCTCCATTTCACAGATGAGGGAACTAGGGTTTCGGGAGGTAAAATCATGTGTGTGGTCACGGGGCCCATCACGATGGAGCCAGAGTTACTGGGAGAGAGGGTCTTCCTGGTGTCAGGGAGGAGCAGCCTAGCAGGTCATCCTGGCCAGGGGAATTCACATTTTAAAAAGGAGGAAGCAATGTTGAACTAGTAAGAGTGGATCCCCGGTGGTGGGATTTCAGGCCACAAGGGAGATATTTTCATGTAGGCGGAGCCTGGCTGCGATCGGTCTAATTCAAGCCAGGGCATCAGGCATCTATCTACTCTCCAGTTCGCAGGTGAAGCCAAGATGGTGGCGGGATGAGCTTCCAGGGGAAGAGGGGGATGGTGGTGGTGGTGGAGAAGCCCAGGACAGGCACAGCTGTACGGATGGACGTGCAAAGGGGTGAGGGAGCTTGGTCTTCAGTACAGCGGAGCCACAGCCCTGCCCAGCAGCCCCCTGCCACCCCAAAAAGGCCTCTGCATGCGCTAGCCATGGAGCGCACTCTGAGTCTCTGCTGACTTCTGTGCATTAGTCAACACCCTCAGGCTGGTGAAGCTCACCCACCGTTTCCTCTTGCTTTTTAGGTGTGGAAGAACCTGAAGTCCAAGAGGCTGTAACTACAGATGGTAGAGATCCAAGTCCCTTTGAGCTTTGCACCCCAGCAGAAAGTGGGGGACCCGACAAGGACCTGCAGCAGGACAGAGCCACAGAATTCAGTCAGTACCCACTCTTCTCTTCTCAGAGGCCCCTTGGAAAATGTCAGAAGAGAAACTGAACCAGAGATAGGCAGTGACCTGTCCTTTCCTGCCTCTGAGCACTGTGGGCTGGGGAGGCAGCTCGGGGTCCAGAACACAGGCCCTAAGCCAAATTGAGCCTCAGCTGTAAAACCACAAAAGTAATAATGCCCTCCTTAGGGAGGCCGACACTAGGAGATGCAAGGGAAGCATTGGCCTGTGGCAAGGGCTCCGTAGAAGGTACATCTTTAGAACCTGGATTTGAACCTGAGCTCTGACCTCTCCAGCTGAGTGATCTTGGACAAGCTCCTTCATCTCTGGTCTTAGTTTCCTCATCTATAAATTGGGGATAAGAATAGTACCCACTCCCTAGAGTTGGTGGAAGTTGTCAATGAATTAGTGGCGATGAAGCATTTAGAGGTGTACCTGGGAGCTGCTAAAAAAAATGTCAGCTGCAGTTTATTGTGACTATTAGTGTTGTCATGTAACCGGGCTTGAGAGCAGAGCCTCAGGAGAAATAAAGAGGCTAGGAAGAGGGGGCGAGGCCTTAGGAGAGAAGCTGAACTGATGGTGGCTGCCACCTTTATCATTATTATTTTATCATTGGTGGAGCCAAGCCTATAATCATGTAATCACTGTCCTTTCTGTCTGTCTGAAGATCAGCTCTCCCTACCTCTCCCATTTTGCCTTCTTTGCTTTTCACAGAGGACGTGCCTTGAAGGAGAATTGAGAAGGGCCCCTGATCTACCTAGAAGTGGAGGAAGGAGCAGGGAGCGGGGATTTGGGACCAGACGGCCTTGAGACACCTTCCCCTGGAGGCAGGGGTCTCGGCTGTTTTCCTAAACATAACAAGGCACGTCTAGGCCCTTCCACAGCAATGAATGAATAAGTGAATATGTTCCCATGGTATGAATAAGTGAATGAATAAATGAATATGTTCTCAGGGTTTCCCTGGTAGCTCAGCTAGTAAAGAATTTGCCTGCAATGCAGGAGACCCTGGTTTGATTCCTGGGTCAGGAAGTTCCCCTGGATAAAGGATAGTCGACCCACTCCAGTATTCTGGGGCTTCCCTGGTGACTCAGATGGTAGAGAATGCACCTACAATGTGGGAGACCTGGGTTCAGTCCCTGAGTTGGGAAGGTCCCCTGGAGGAGGGCATGGCAACCCACTCAAGTATTCTTGCCTGGAGAGTCCCCATGGACAGAGGAGCCTGGAGGGCTACAGTCCACGGGGTCACAAAGAGTCAGACACGACTGAGCAACTAAGCACATGTTCCCATGAAACCAGCTCTGCCCTCAGGCCACCTCTGGGGAATCTGTGGTCCCCACCAAGGGTTGGGCCAGGGATGACCTCAAATGCAAGCTCATTAGCATCCACCCTGGAGGCCTGTGAGAATCGCCCAGGGAGCCACCGGGTCTTAGGAAAAGAAGACTAACCACAGAAAAGCTTTTCTCAGCACTCAAGTGTGAGCATCCCCTTTGTTCTTTTTTTTTTTTTAGAAGAATTCATCCAGAAGATCATTGCCCTACTCCAAGATGCAGAGGAGCAGTGCAGAGACAAGGTGAGGAAGACTTTCCCCACGTAGACCCTGACCCTCACTTTGGACACCCCCCACAACCTGGCACAGCCCCTCCCCCAATCCTACATCTTGCCAGAGCCTGGCTCCCTTCTCCCTTCCTTCCCGGAGCCTCCCCTAACTGCTGCAGGCTGTGCTTGTCTCCCCAGCTCTGAGCATCATCACCCTTCTCCCCTAACCACACCATCTGGCCCACAGTGGGTCTCCGTTTCTGGGGCTGCTGGTCTCAGCTGACTTGTAAAGTCAGGGGCCCTGACTCAGTTTCCCTTATCTCTCCTGCAGCAACTTCAAGTCCAGGAGCCGGAGGTAGCTGTAGAAAACTTGGCCCCAGCCTACAGGAAGAAATGCCAAGAGAGAAAGTCAAACTTCAGAAAAGCCTTCTATAAAAAACACAGCTCCAAGGACCCCAAGAGAGCGGGGGCTGCAGGTGCTGCCAGCCCAGACTCCCGGCCACCCAAGAAGCCCAGCTTTCTGCCCCTGTGTGTCGGTGGCCATTGGCCCTCCGTCTCCAGCGACTCTGGTGAGCAGACCCAGGGTTGCCATGGTAACAGAGGCTGCCTCTGGCCCCGTGGCTTCCTCCAGGGCAGGGCTGGCCAGACATGTGGTGTACCGTTCAGTCTTGACTTTCACTCTGAGCAGAGTAGGGTGGTGTGGGGGCACAAGAGGAGAAAGGAGTTGGTTGATGCCAGGATTCACCCCCCACAACACACACTTTCCCCCAGCCCATCGTAAACACCTAAAAACAAATATGGTATGAGAGCATCACCATACATAAATCAGAATCACCTGGAAAGGTGATAGAGAAATAGAGACTCAGGTTTGATGAAGTAGGACGTGTCCTGGGCCTCTGCTTTTTCACTACACTAAGGTGTGAGGACCACTGGGGTACAACAATCCCCCCCAACATTGGCAGAGTGCCCGCTGCATGCTGCGTTCACACATACTATCTCATTTAACCCCCCTTACAACTCTCCCAGTTGACAGATAGAAAAAGTGAGGTTCAGACAGGCTAAGGGACTCAGCAAAAGCTTGCCAAGTTAAAGGGGAAGGGGGCTCACTTGCTGAGACTTGTTGGCAGGCCTGCTTGCTTTCCTCCCAGATATAAGGAGGCAGAGGGGGTAGGTGGAAGACAGAATGCGATTCCTGGAGGGACAAAGAGCACTGTGAACTCCTCTGAGGCAGGTCCAGGGGCCTGGGGCTTCCCTGAGGAGCCTGGGAAACCAGGACCCCTCTTAAACCAGAGACTTTGGACAGCTTCTTGTCAGAACCTGGATTCAGTGATGTGCTGGTGGATTTGAGACAGGTGCAAACACATTCACACCAACTCCTCTTTGCCCTCAGATCCGGAGGATCTCGAATTCCAGGGATCCCCACCCACAGAAGGGGAGCCAGTTGGAGCCCCAGAAGCACTCTCCCAGGCCAGAAGCCACAAGCCGGAAGCGGGACGTCAGCTGGATGGAGCGAATGAATCCAGTTAGTGTCACCCTGCTCTCTCCTGGGACAGCTGCCCCGGGGCTTCCCCTTTGCATGGCTTCCACAGGCTGAACCCTAGTAGGGAACTGGGAAGGCAGCTTTACAAATACCCTAGGAGACTCTAGAAGGGCAGAGAGGACAAGGGTTGACCTTTGAACTGGGGCAGAGTTGCAGGTGGACAGCCTTCTTCAGGTAGAGAGTGTCTATCCCTTCTGTGGGATGCCCTTTCACCCCCACGGCATGCCACTGCTTCTCGTGAATGTTTCATGTAAGACTCCTAGCTTGCTCTGGATCTCATAACCAGTGGCCTACTGCGAACAAGCTCCAGTACACTAGGCGCATGGTGTCCAGGGGAAGCCCTGATTTGTAGCCTTTGCAGATTTCTGTGGTATAAAATTCCCACCCTGGCTGATTTCAAGTTGCCAACAGTTTATAACAATGGGTCTCCAAATATTCCGAATATTCATAATTAAGTCTTGGTAAGAGCCGCACCACCCACACGCCATTGTTTATGGCCCAGGCTGATGGTGCAGGCTATTCTGCAGCCTAGATAAGGTCTCAGTTTCCCCATCTGTCAAAATGGAGCTGAATGTGGTGGCAGGTGAGGCTCGGCAGGTCCAAGAGCCTTCTTTGTCTATAAAGCAAAACGAAACAAAACCCTCATGCTCCAGCTCTAGTTGAGGGGAAGATTTTTCTTTGCTCTTCATAACTAATCTGTGTGCTGTGTTTTAGAGGCAAAATACTTCTGGGATCGATGGATGGGTTATTGCAGAACTTGTCAACAGTCCCTCAATCCTTCTTTATTTTTCTTAGAGGAACTGATCATCCAAGAGCTGGTGGCCCTTCTCCAAGAAGTGGATGGCCAATTGGGAAAGCAGGTGAGGAGTGCTAAGTCCCCCCAAGGACTGAACCGGAGTTCAGTCCCCATCTGGGTGACTGTGGCCTGCCCCATAACTTCTGTGAGCCTGTTTTCCCTTTTGCAAAATGGAGTATAAATACCTACTTGCCAACTTTAGTGCATATATAGAATATGCCAGACACACAGCAGAGGAGATCAATGTTAATTTAAAATAACGGAAAGCTCTGTGTCTCCACCTCCCAACCAGGACTTCCCCCTGTCCAAATCATCCTTCAAGTTCAGCTCAAGGAAGCCTCCTTCCCCAAGTCCCTCTGATTTCGTCCTCTATCTGCCCTTCACTTTGTCTTGGCACACGCTTCAGCAATTATAAGGCCTCTAATTCTTTCAAGCTTTTAGAGTTCCCTCTATTGCTAGATAGCTTGTAACATAAGGTTCCTCGCTTTTGAAAACCTCACAGTCTACTTGGAGAGACAGACACAGATCACATACAAAGAGGCAGGTCATAGATGAGTGATCAGTGTGGTGGTTTAGTCACTGAATCATGTCTGACTTTTGTGAACCGGTGGACTGTAGCCCACCAGGCTCCTCTGTCCATGGGATTATCCCAGCAAGAGTACTGGAGTGGGTTGCCATGCCCTCCTTCAGGGGATCTTCCCGACCCAGAGATCAAACCAGCATCTACTGCATTGTAGGTGGTCTCCCGTATTGTAGGTGGTCTCCAGCATTGCAGGCAGATTCTTCACAGCTGAGCCTGTAGCCAATGTTATTGGTACCTCTTCTGGCACCACAGATCACCTGGCCCAGCTCCCGACTACCAGCACCTGCATCCTTTTGCCTGAAGACTGGCCCCTCCAGAGCCATTTACACCCATACAATAGGCCAGTGTGACACTCTCCACCTTGCCAGGAGCAGCCCTCAATCATCGGCTGATGGGAGCTGGTGTGTACATACCCCAGCTCCCTCCCACCTTGAGGGGATAACTGGGGGGCTCCCAAAGTGCCCCAAGGGGATCAGGCTCAGCTGCCAGCCGGAGGGGGTGCTTCCCATTCTTGCCCTCCTGTCTCCACTCCCCCATCTGTGTCTGCCTGGATCACTCACCACAGAAGGGAGCTGCATCTGAGTCCTAGTCTTTGGATCTGCCTCTGGGGGAACCCAACCTAAGACATTTAGGTATTAGGAGGAGGAGGCTTAGGGCGGGAACTGAAATTCACCCAATATCCACTTTTCACAAAACATTAAACTATCTCACTTAATCCTCTCCCCCCAACAATAGTGTGTTGGGGGAAGGTATTATTACCCCCATTTTACACATGACAGAGGCTCAGAGAGGTCACACAGCTAGTGAATCCTATTTAAGCATCCATTATCTGAATCCAAAGACCTGGATTTTGTCTTTTGGGTTTTTTTTCCCCCACTTTGTAGTGCTGCTTGGAGCTGTACCTTGCAGAGCAGATTCTGAGAGGCCAGGGAAGGTGGAGGAATTTAATAAGGCGTGCTGTCCCAGGGACAGGGAGGTGCCCAGCCTGACCACGTGGGGTTGGTGGAGGAGGGGGTGCTAGTGGGAGGGGAGTACCCACCTGCCAGCCACACTGATGGCCTGCCTTCATTTCTGCCTCCAGATCAAGCGACACCCAAGCTTTAAGAAATTTTTATACGAGCCCTCAGTCTCTTCCCTCAGAAAGCTGGTAGCCACGCTGCGCAGCCGAGGGGCCCACACCACTGAGCCCAAGAGAACCTACCCATTCGTTTTTGGCTTGGGAAACCAAGGTGCTGGCAACAATTACCACCCCGTCCTCAGTCTCACAGGCCTACACTACAGGAGACCCAGCTACGGCCAGTTCCCATACGAGGAGGCCCAGCAGGTGAGAACCGGCCCCGTGGTACGGGGCGTGACAGACTCAGATCACAAGGACCTGCTTTGTGTCCTCTCCCCTCCTCTGCTTAGTTCAGGGCTTGTGGGGTCCAGCTCAAATGCCACCTCCTTGTCCAGGCCTTCTGAGACAATTCTGCACCACAGGGGTCTTTATCTTTCCCAGCCTCCCCGCTTTACCTGCTAATAAGCTAATTAGCATCCTCCTTTATTTGGCTCTGGTCTCCAACAGGAGGGGTATTTTCATACTTCTTGATATCAGTATGGAATATTGGACCAGCTACTATCTTAGCTTTACCCTCTTGCTGTTTCAGGGGTTGGGCTGTTTGGCTTGCCAACTGAGACAGTCATAAAATTTAAAGAAAAAAGTACAGTAAGATTACATAAGGGATGGTGAGGTAGATGAGAAGGCTCCCTGGGGCTGTTTGGTTCTGAAAGGCTTCTCAGAGGACATTCTTCAAGGACCTTGCCTTGACTGATTATGAATAGCCTCTCTTCTGCCATCACTCACTCTTTTGATTGGTTTCAGGCTTTCCCTAATAATCCTTCCTTCCCTGAGGCTCTGGAATGGTCCCTGTAGACAGAAAACTTATTACTGAAAACTTATTATCTTTTTTAAAATCTGAATTTTCTGCTGGACTCTAAGTTCTCCCCGCCCTTTTCAAATTCACTTAAGATGACCAGCTTACAAACATTTAACCACTTCTAAAGTGGAGATGGCAACCCACTCCAGTATTCTTGCCTGGAGAATCCCAGGGACGGGGGAGCCCGGTGGGCTGCCGTCTCTGCCGTCTCTGCCGTCTCTGCCGTCTCTGGGGTCGCACAGCGTCGGACACGACTGAAGCGACTTAGCAGTAGCAAAGTGCAGAAACTACTGAGGGAAACTGTGATTTTAAAGCAATGAAACGTCCTATTGGAGTTCGACAAAGTGGACCAGAACTTCCAGATCCAAATGGTCCCCTGGGGAACCAGACCTTTATTGCAATGATGTCAGTCTTACTCAAACCCTTTGTCTCCCCCTGGAATTAACTTTAGAAGCCGTTGTGATAAGTCTCTCAAGAAAGCAGGCCTTATTTCATGATACTTGTATCTCATCATTTCAATGGCTTTCCTGGTGGGAACCCGTTATGACTTTAGACCTCTCTTTTCTCAGACTCACTGTCTTCTCCTGGAGACTAGGGACAATTTGCCCTCTAAGGTGGATTAGGTAACACCGGATGGAGTGATCTGAGCTCTTTGTGGAAGATATTATAGAGACATCAGTTCTGACATCCTCAGTAGCCCTAACACTGTATCTTCTGGTTTTGCTAGCCATTCATTTATTTATTCACTCATTTATCCAATCAGTACCTATTGAGAGCCTCCTATTAGCCCAGCTGTGTAAGATGCCTGTGAAAGGTTCTGAGGGCCTGTGAAAGGTTCTAGTGGAAAAAGACAGACTGTTTACTGATAATAAAAGTAAATATCAATTAAATGCCAAATTAGCGCTGTGGCCAATAAAGCAAGTTGGTTCTGGGAGCCTTCCAGAAGGTAGCAGGCATTGATTTTGACCTTTGAGGATGGAGAGGCTGTAGATGGGGAGAAAGGACCAAGAGGACACTGCAGGCAGGAGGTACTCTGTGAGCAAAGACCCAGAGCTGGGAGCTAGTGGGTTAATGAGAAGTCTGTTGTTATCAGGGTGGGACCCATACGTAATTGGACTATGGCTAAAATCTGTGTTCTTTTTCTCCTCCCAGAACATCACAAGTTCTCAGATCCAGAGTCCAGATTGAAAGCTGTGCTTTGCACTCAAGTTCCCTTGAACTATGCAAACATTAGTAGCTTCAGCCAGGAAACCCTGAAAACGCTCCATGTTCTCCCAATCCAGTGCTTCACAGACATGACTGAAGACAAGCGTGGACAGCCATTCTGTGTCCATGCACCACCGTGGGCTCATTGAGACAGAGAATGAACAAGGTGTTCGTCTACAAAACTGGAGGCAAAGGCCATGGGGGAAAATGCACTGGACTGGGAAATTAGGAGACCAGGACTCCACGTGCTGACCTACCTCCAAACTTGCTGCAAAACCCTGTATAAGTCCCACGTCCTTTCTCCTCTCCAGACCTTGGATTCTGGGCTGGATTAGTGACCCATCAGACCCCTTCTGGTTGTCTTATGCTAAAATATCTCTAAAGAGAGATAGCAAGTGCTTTCACTCTGTGGCTAAATATACCCACCCCACATAGCTGGAAGCAATCTTTAAGTATTGACCAAATGAATGAATGAATGGAACTCCTGAGATCCAGGCAATTCTGCCAGACATTCTCTGGGAGGCCTTGGTCCTCAACTGGAATTGTGAGACCAGTGGTTCTCCTCTGAATTGGTAGTTGGAGAAGAAATGGGGGAGTTACCTCAGTAGGCATTGGTCTAGAGCCCTGGACCAGAAATCAAGGCCTCTGCATTCTGGGGCCAGCCTTAGGGCCTAGTGCTGACTTATGTACCCTTGTTTGTTTGTTTGTTTATCACGTGTTTTCTTGGTTCATCATGGCTAAAAATATGCCCATGTCATGTAGAAGAGCTGCTGATACCTTTTTCAGATGTTAGTTTTTTAAATAAGTCTCTTGCTTCCCTGATAGCTCAGTTGGTAAAGAATCTGCCTGCAATGCAGGAGACCCCAGTTCGATCCCTGGGTTGGGAAGATCCCCTGGAGTAGGAATAGGCTACCCACTCCAGTATTCATGGGCTTCCCTTGTGACTCAGTTGGTAAAGAACCCGCCGGCAATGCGGAAGACCTGGGTTCAGTCCCTGGGTTGGGAAGATCCCCTGGAGAAGGGAAAGGCTGCCTACTCCAGTGTTCTGGCCTGGGGAATTCCATGAACTGGATAGTCCATGGGGTCGCAAAGAGTCGGACATGACTGAACGACTTTGACTGACTTTAGTTTTAAAAATACATCTATGCTTAGTCTCTCACCTGAACATCCACATGCCCGTGACAGCTGTGCAGCTACAGGGATCACATAATCTATTCAGCTTCCCAACAGTACTTAGTGCCCATATGGATTTGTAGACCCTCCCAGGAACCCTGCAGCCTCTAGATGGGGAAGCAGCAGAATGGGGTCAACTGGCCTTTCTTAGAATCCTCTTAGCCCTTTGTCCATTGGAGAAGGAAATGGCAAGCCACTCCAGTGTTCTTGCCTGGAGAATCCCAGGGACGGCAGAGCCTGGTGGGCTGCCGTCTGTGAGGTTGCTCAGAGTCGGACACGACTGAAGCGACTTAGCAGCAGCAGCAGCCGCCAGCAGCCCTTTGTCCTGTAATTCTACAACCAAGAAATGAAGCTGATGCCTTTCAGCTCTGCCATCTCATGTTTTGCTTGTTTAGTCGCTAAGTCATGTCTGACTCTTTGTGACCCCGTGGACTGTAGCCTGCCAGGCTCCTCTGTCCATGGGTTTCTCCAGGCAAGATCACTGGAGTGGGTTACCATTTCCTCCTCCAGGGGATCTTCCTGACCCAGGGATCAAACTTGCATCTCCTCCATTGGCAGGCAAATTCTTTACCACTGAGCCACTTGGGAAGTCCAAATAATCCATGCAATGATATTTAAAACTAAATTTGGAAATTGAATGGGGTTCAATCGTGGGGATTTGCCAAAAGTCACTAAGAAAATCAGCACAAAGAGTTCTGGAATTACACAGTGCCATGTCTATATACGTTGCTAATCTTATGATAGCTACAATCTGGGTAGTTTTCAGGAAATGGGAGAGGGCTTCAAGCTAGATTGCCAGGGAGGGTTGAATGAGTGTGTACTGCTCAAGAGCACCAAACTGCAGGAGACATTGACTCCTGAGACATTGTGGATTTATAGATTTATGATGATGATTTTCCAGCTGATGGCAGAAAAGTATCTTGAGAAATGGGCTCCTTTTTGTTTTTGCACCAAAGCAAGGTTTTGTCTTCTACACAGCTCAACAGTTCCAACAGCCTGGCTCAGTTGGTCAACTGGGCATGTGTCTATTATCTGCATGAATGCTTGACAGGGCTATGAACACAGCCCTCTAACACTGCCTAGAACACATGGCCATCGGGGAGAGGGTGTTAGAACCTGG
Source organism: Bos indicus x Bos taurus (assembly GCF_003369695.1). Taxonomy (NCBI): domain Eukaryota; kingdom Metazoa; phylum Chordata; class Mammalia; order Artiodactyla; family Bovidae; genus Bos; species Bos indicus x Bos taurus. The sequence continues at coordinate 11,298,758 of NC_040098.1, read as the reverse complement.
ATGGCCAACCCATCTTTGTTATCCTTGGTGGACACTGTCTTGCTCTTATGACGAGCCCCATAGGGTAGAGCTGAGGTGGGGGAGAAGCCAAGGGCAGAGAGACTTGGGCACTTAGCAGGGACTGGCCTCAAACTTGAGGCAAAGTTTTAGATTCTGAAAGTCATTTAGTGTTATTGCTGCTCCCAAGAAGTGGGGGAGGTTTATTTATTTTATGGATTCATTTTAGGCAGTGTTCAGGAACACAGCACTAAAATGTGAAAGATCAGAATCAGTTTTGAGAAGGTCAGGCACCTTCTGTACAGAGTTTCTTATTTGAAATGATGCTCTTTAAGTTATGTAAGTATTTGGTATGAGTTTTCGATGCTGGCATCTGAGTCTCATTTTTGTACTGTGTTATCTGAGCAAATAAAGAAACTGGTTTGCACAGAAGTCTGACTTGGATTGGATTATTCACCGTGGAAGCAAGATGGAGCCACCTGCCATGTCCAGGCCAGTCCAGAGCCTGCAAGGTTGCGGGGGTCTGCCTCTTTTTTCCTGCCTGGGGGCCCTGTCCAGATGCTATTCAGGTGTCCCATCCTTGTGGTGCCAACTTGCTGAGGCAGTGGAAAAAAAAAAAAAAAAGCTGCCCTGTCTTGAGCATTGGGTGACCTGGGTTTTAATCCAGCTGCCTTCAGGCTGATGACCTTGGAGACAAGATTCTTGCCTTCCAGACCCGCCATTCTACAACTCTGTGATTCTTCAGGTGACAGTGAATTGTATGTCCGGGAAAATCTGGGCCAGTCCTAATGCTGCATCATCTGTCCTATTGATTCCTAAACTCTGGTACCCAAACTCGGCCACTCAAACCAGGATAAAAATGGACAGAATACAGCGCCTGGTTTTTGGTCCAGAAAATGTGGTCTCCATTGAAAGTCATCTAAAGCCTCCTTTCCCCTGTCTCAGATAACATGTGAGTTCTTCCAGCAGCAACCTGAGGAAAGGGAACTTGTATGCATAGCTTGTCTTCTTTCAAAAGTTAAGTTTCCTTTCCCCAGCTCTTGAAGGTGTGCCTTAATGCTCTGAGAAGGGCAGGAGACAGCCACACTACCATTGTCTCACGGACGAGGACGCTGAGGCTGGGAGTGCCCCAGGTCATATAGCCAGCGACAGACAGAGCCACCGAGGGCCCTGTTCTGAGAGCCTCTGTAGTGCCCGCCCACCCTCAACCAACATTTCTGTGTCGGGTCTAGTGTTAGCTCTGTGGAATCCACAGACGCAAGACACGACCCCTGCCCTCGGGACACTCACAGGCCTCACTGGCTGCAGTGCCAGTCTTGTGCCAGGAGGAATACAGGACCGTGGGGTTCCCTCCACTCACCTTGGAGGCCTCAAGAGCACTGAGGCACAGGGGAGACCCTGCTGCTTTGAAAGGCTTTTGAAAGGTGGGCGAGTGATAACAGGACATAATTAACTAACCTCTTAGTGTCCTGACAAGTCAGGAGGCTAACTGGGTGGGTCAGAGATACGTGTGGGAATTCTCTGGTAGTTCAGTGGTTAGGACTCCAACTTCACTGCCAAGGGCGCAGGTTCAATATCTGGTCAGGGAACTAAGATCCTGTGCAATCTGGGTGGCAAAAAAACAAAACAAAAAAACCCAACTCCACAAAAAAACAAACCCAGAGATAATGGGGTAAGGGGGTCAGCAGAGAACTGGCTGAGTTTGGGCGTTAGCTGGGCCGCAGGGGGTGCGTCACTCAGATACGCTTGTTTGGAAAACTAGCAAGTGTTCTGGCCTTGGCACCAATGACACCTTCTGATTTCAAAACACAACCCATTCCTGTTGCTGTTTTCTTTGGTTTTTTTTCCCAAGGCATAAAAAGGAGAGAGGAACTATTAAGGCTGCTAAAATTAGCAAAGAAAAATATGGGTGGCCCAGTTAAACCTGAACCTCAGACAACAAATAATTGCAATGCTGGGGGTACCCTGACACGAGGTAATTATTCATTGTTTATCTGAAATTAAAATTTAACAAGGAGTCCTGTATCTTTTTTTTTTTTTTTCTCTAGCCACCCTGGAATTCAGGCAAGAACAATTCTCTAACTACCTCAGAGCATCTGGGCTCAAATACAGGCTTTGAGTTAGAGCAATAGTTAATATTATATTCAGTTCTCCTTTTCACACCAGGGAATAAGCATTCCTGAGTTGCGCAAGATTGCAACCCTCCCTCCCGGCTCACATTCCCAGGGCCTCTGGGCACACAGTCACTCGCAAACAGCAAGACCTTCTTAGGGAAAGGACTGAAGACAGCAGGGCTGCTCCACCTGACTCCCGGGGCTCCTCTCTTGACTGGCGGGGCCACAGAACTGAACAAGGCAGCGGACACTAGAACACCTGAGATTTGGTTCCTCTCAGGCCTCTCAAAGGTACTTAGATTCCTCCAGGGAGATCCGTCTGAAGAAGATGTGTGTGGACTCTTGTTCCCTCACATGGTCCTGTTCCGTGTAGGGTCCACCCGTCTCCATGCCATAGCCTCCCACCCACCTTAGATGGGCTTAGATTTGCATGCGTCCTTCTCAGGGGCCACAGTGCAGGGCTGTCTTCCACCTAGTCTTCTAGGATTTGCATTCTAGGATTTGTTGAGCAAATGCATCTGAGGCCTGTGGACAGCCTGTTTTTCCTTACTGGGTCTGGCTGGAGCCAGAGGTTATCCACAAGCAGTGAGTTAATTTTATTTTTTTTTTCCGGACAGGCTGCAAAAATTGAAGTTAAAGGCCTCCTTCTTGTGGACCGTTTTCACTGAGGTGTGAACAGCAGACAGAGTCTGCCCTCATCTGGGCTGGGAAAGGGGAGGGGAGGGCACACACGGCTTCCCATTTCCTCTGTCAGCACAGCAGGACTTGGGGAAGGCCAGGGCCACCCGCTCCCCCAGCTGCACCAGTAATCCCCGGGGTAAAAGCTGGTAAAGGCTTCTGGCCAGGTCAGCGCCTCCAAGGGATTCCCGTGAGTGGCCGAGATAGAGTCCGCTGGTTTCAGGTCAAGCCTTTTGTGTACTGTGTGAACAAAAAACAAATAGCAGGAGAAGATGTGGTCTCTTGACACCGCAGGAAACAGGAAAGGGTGTCCATGGCTCAGCTCTGCCTGACCCCCGACAGTTTTGCCCCGTGGATGAACTCCTGGGGGAGGACGAGGATCTCAAAGAAGCAAACTCAGGCCGGGTTGGGAGGAGGACTCAGAGCCCAGCTGCCTGGGAGGAGGCTGTGCTGCTCACTCTTACTGTCTGTTCTGACGTCCATCTGTCTGTCCAGAGCAGAGTAGTGGAAGGACCCAAGGGAAGCTGGGAGGATGTTTAGACAAGGAGGCTCTTGCCTGGGGGAAGCAGGACCCTCTACCCCAACAGCCTTGGTGGTGGGTGGGACCCCGGTCCTTGCAAGGCCTGGGGTGAAAGGAGGGCGTCTGAGAACAGTGAGGAGGAGAAGGTTCAGCCTCGCGGGCATCAGGTTCTCTCCCGTTTCAGCTCAAGTTTCCTCTCTCGGCTCACAGTTTCCTAGAAAAAGGACACAAATTCATCATCTCCAAGTCCCAAATCTAGTACTCCCCTCCCCTTATATCCACTGAGACCACAGCTCACAGCTGCATATGCTTTGGGCATCCTGAGCAAATAGCCACATTGATATGTGGAAATAGGAAATCTCAATTTGTATCAAAAGCCAGTTCGAGGGTTTACTTTGTCATACAAGTGGTCTTCTGCAAAAGCAGAGTTCTATTTGCAAAGCAGGAGTTGGTGAAAGCATGTTTGCCATTTTTTTTGACTTACAAAAGTCTGGTTGATATTTGGTTTTTCAGGAAGAGGTGGAGGGGTCTCCAGTATGCTGAGTACAGTCGTGTGGACTGCACACTGAACAAGGATACACTGCCAGTACAAAAGGGCAGGCACTCACAGACATACTGATGCTGCATGTCATTCATACAGTGTTCAAGCAGTCAGTAATCAATTGTTCAAAAAAAATCAGCACATTACAGCAACTTTCCAGCAGGTGGCAGTCAAGTTCTCAAGGAGAGGGTGCTCTTTTCTTGGTGCACAAGGCTTTCTACAGGCTAGTGCTGGCCTCGACCCTTGACCAGGAAGAGGCAGGTGGGGGCAGAAAGAAAGATGGGCTGACGGGGCTCAGAGGTCACCACAGCATCCTGGCACAGGACCGGCAGTGTCTGGCCCCCAGGGACACCCTGGGGAGTTCCACACCTCGGGGCAGCTGTATTCCTGGATGCGGCTGGGATGAGGCTTATAGGCGACCCAAACTGTCTCAGAGGTGGAGGTCAGGGAGAAGTCAAGTGGGCAGGGGGCAGACCTGGATGTGAAAAGCCAAGGAAGCACACGTGAGGGGAAATGAGACCAGAAGGGGGAACTGGGAATCCTGATTTCCAAGCCCTCCTCCGCTTGCTGTGTGACCCTGAGCCAGTCACTTACCCTCTCTGGAAAACGGCAGGGAGACACCTACAGAACTCATCCTGGGGAAATGCTGGGATGTGGATTTGGGGTATTTGTGGATAATTTTCAAATCTGACTGTGTCATTCTGTTGTTTAAATCCTCTCATGACTCCCCAGCAACACAGACAAAGTTCTTTAGCATGGCATCCAAGCCAGACTGACCTGCCCCTTGCCATGCATCCGAGCGCCTCTCCAGGCCTCTCCCTGCCCAAATGGAGGGGCCACACTAGACCCTGTGACTTCTGACCCTCACTCCAGCGCTCCTTCTACCCTGGAGGCTGGACCACTTAATGGCCAACATCAAAATCCTGATGACAGAGGTTCCTGATCCAGATGCTGGCTCTGCCATCTACCAACTGTGTAACTTTGGGCTTGTTACTTAGCCTGTCTGTGCCACAGTGCTTGGAATATAATAACTACTATGTAACTTTTAGCTATTATTAAATTCACCGATTAAAAATTTTTCATTGGATTATAGTTGATTTCCAAGGTTGTATAAATTTATCTTTGAATAGGGGGAGGTTCCATAGTAACTCAAAGGAAAGATTCTCTAATAGTGGAAATTTGGGGAGTCTGACACTTGGTCTGTGGTTAAGAACCTGCTTGCCTATGCAGGGGACACAGGTTTTGATCCCTGGTCTGGGAAGATCCCACATGCTGCGGAGCAACGAAGTTGGTGCGCCGCAAGAACCGAGCCCAACGTCTAGAGCTCGTGAGCTGCAACAACTGAAGTCTGAGTGCCTTGAGCCCATGCTCCACAACAGAAGCTACCACAGTGAGAAGCCCGTGCCCTGCAACTAGAGAGTTGCCTCTGCTTGCTGCAAGTAGAGAAAGCCCACACACAGCAACAAAGACCCAGTACAGTCAAAAATAAATAAACATTAAAAAAAAAAAAGGATGTGAGTAGCAATCAGCAAGACGGATCTCCTTCTTTTCCATCTGTAGCCTGCAAGCAGTATTTCAGTTTCTCTTTCTACTTGTCTTTCTACTTTGAGGCCAGTTACACATCCTGAGTCAGATGACCACTGAACTTTTACTAGAGGAGAGATAAGGCCAGCAGAGGACAGCCAGGCTGATACATCTATCTAGCCATGCTCCAGGAGAAGAGCATATCTGGCATTACTGCTGATCCTGAATAAAAGGGACAGGGACAGACTTGACCCCAAGCTGTAAGCCTAGGCAGAGCTATTGTAGCCAATTCACAGACCTATGAAAGAGAAAAGTCAAATGTTTGTTTTGTATTCCACTGAGATCTTGGCCGGGGCAGTGCGGGAAAGAGTGCTGTTTGTTATACAGCATTATCAAAACAGCAAGAACTGACTAATACAACCCATGCCAGAGTATAGATTGAACATTTGATTTAAAACAGACACAGACACACCCAGAACATCTATCCTGAGCTTTTATTCTAGACTCTTTCCTCTGCCAGGAGACCAGGAGTTTCCCCAGGACTAGCCAGTGGATGTGGCAGCGTCTCCTGTGACTGTAGTTTCGGAACAGGTCTTTCCTCTTGCTGGATCACTTCTGTTTTTCTATGCCTTTTATATACATATACATATATACATATATATATATATATATATATATATATATATATATATATTTCCCCCCGCCCTGTCCCCTAACCTTGTCTTTGAAACTCATAGCAATAAATCTGCAAGGAATTGCTTAAGATCAATTGGTATATTGCCTCCAGTAGTTTCATCAACTTGTTCTATAAAGGAACACGGCACACAAGATGTGTGACTCATCAACAACAAGGTTTCCCACAGCTTGTGAAAATCGTTTTGTTTGTTTTTATCACATCCTGCTTCTTTGTACAACACCTTGATTCCTAGAAGTTTATCAACCAAGGAAGCTTTGGCTGAAGCGCACGGTTCCCACTCTTCTGAGCATGGAAAGAGGTGTGGCTCTGGAGTCAAAGAGCCAAGTCTGGACCTGGCTCCCAGAGAGCACCCCAGCTGCAGGGAAGCTCCCCACATCCAAGGCAGACCTTCCTACACCCTCACGACCACACCTGACCCTGAGCTCCTGGAGACAGACTCAAAGGTCAGGGAAGTGTTGAGGCTGGAGACCAAGGAACAGAGTGACTAATTCCAGGCTGCACTGATCCCACCCATACGTTCCAGAAACCAGCGACTGCCCTGAGTCCTACACCCTTGCTGTGCACTCAGTTGCTCAGTCATGTCCAACTTTTTTGCAGTCTCATGGACTGTAACCCACCAGGCTCCTCTGTCCATGGAATTTTCCAGGCAAGAATACTGGAGTGGGTCGCCATTTCCTTCTCCAGGGGATCTTCCCAACCCAAGGATCAAACCCATGTAAATCAAACTTTAGGGTAAATCTTCAAAGTTGGGGATCAAGTTGAATTTATCTTGCTTTTTTTCGGCCACACCATGAGGCATGCAGGAGCTTAGTTTCCTGACCAGGGATTGAACCTGTGCCCCCTGCATTGAGAGCACAGAGTTACCACTGGACCACCAGAGAAGTCCCTTATACTGCCATGGCAAACATTATTGGCTGTATCAGCCCATATCTTTTTTTTTTTTGGCTATGCCCTGCAGCATGCAGAACTTCCTTGACAAGGGATTGAACCCATGGCCCCTGCTTTGGGACCGTGGAGTCTTAACCACTAGACTACCAAGGAAGTCCCTGAATTCGTCTTTGATATCCCCAGAACGTGGAAGAGTGCTTGGCATTTGTGCTGTGCTTAGTAGCTCAGTTGTGTCTGACCCTTTGTGACCCCATGGCATTTAGTAGGTGCTCGATAACGTTTGACTAATTAAGCCAAAACAATCTAATAGAGTCAGAAGCAATTAGAAGCAGGCCTACATTGGTCAGGACTTTAAGCTGTAGGTTGGCAAGAGTTAGGAACTCTACATGGTGAGTTACATGAGCACCCACAGCTTGGGTTTTTAAGAACAGTTCTTTTTTTCCCCGCTCTGGGATAAGGAATGGGCTTCCTAGGTGGTGCTGGTGGTAAAGAACCTGTCTGCCAAAGTAAGAGACAGAAGAGACATAGGTTTGATTCTTGGCTTGGGAGCATCCCCTGGAGAAGGGCATGGCAACCCACTCCAGTATTCTTGCCTAGAGAACTCCATGGACAGAGGAGTCTGGCAGGCTAGAGTCCATAGGATCACAAAGAGTCAAACACGACTGAAGTGACTTTAGCACGGGGCAAGGAATAAATAGCAACTTTATTCCAGAAGATATCAGATGGACTAGTGGTCTAGTGGACGACTTTATTCCAGAAGATAGCAGATTGGACTAGTGGACAACTTTAATATTCTTTAAGTAGAGTTCTATTCAGAAGCTAAGAAGTAGCTAGTTAACTTCTAGGAGTTATAACCATAATATCTACTAATTATTGACTACTATCACACATCTTGCACTCTGCGAAGCAAGTTACACAGTTGACCTAGTTAAACCCTCACAACAGCCTTACAAGTTGGTATTAGCCCTATTTTACTAGGAGATAGAGGCTCAGAAAGACCAAGAGTCCTAAGCACGCTCCCTGGGTGAGACTGTGGCTGAACAGGAATGTTATGTTGGGTTCATCCAACTCCGAAGCCCAGCTCCTCATCCTGATCCTTACTGACCCCCCTCACTACCCCTATAATCTTCCTGCAGCCGTTCCCTTTGTGGAATTAGAGACATTAATCATGCTCACTGCACTTTGCTGCCTGTTTTCTTGCTTCGTGGATGTCTTAAGCAGCCTTTTCTGGTGCCACTTGTCTTTTGTTTGTTCTTCTTGAATACCTTGCTCACCCAGTTGGACTCTTCAGCAGGCCTCTCCCTGGACAAAGAGATGAAGTCATGGTTGCTTAATGACAGGGCTCCACTCCAGCTCAGAAGGTAGACAGACACACAGTGTTATGATTCTCAACCCCAGCTGAACATCAGAGTTCCCCAGTGAACTTTCACTTTGTAATCAATGAATGTTTACCTAAGGAACATCATAGCCACTAGTCAAATGAAACTCAAACTTTTATACAGTTACATATCAATGCAATAAAGTAAGCTATCATGTGAATAAAATGCATAATTTATGTCCAAGCACAAAATTATGTATGTAAACTTTTTCCAAAAATTTTATAATTAAAACTATACTTAATGTGAGAAGCAGGTATGTTTTAATATCCTGGATATGATACCAAGTGACAAGTGCCTTGGGCCCTTTTCTCTGATGGTGGCCATAGGAAAACTCAGCCACTGCCAGAGCTACCCCAAGGAGGGGAGGGATGAGGTTGGTGAATAACAACACCCTGATTTACTCTCTGATCTCCTGCTGGTGCCTTCCACCGGCCAACCCCACTGGCATTCAGTCAGCAAGGGAGCCTGGGTATTGTGATTCCCAGAGAGGTTAAAAAGAAAAAAAACCTTCCCCAGCCGTCTCGTAATAGTTGCAAGGGTAACAACAGAGCACATGTTACACAACCCAGATGGTTGAGGTGCATTATGAAAGAAGATTTTCTGGAGACAATCTGCAACATAGCAGTATTAGCCCCCTTCTTATGCTGTTAGAAAATAATTTGGATTAAGGGAGATTTGGGGTAGAATTCCCTTAATTTATACTGTGCAGGAACCACCCAAGGCTAGGGTGCAGCAGGCCTGCCAGCTCTCTTGACCTGAGACATCCCCAAGAGTCAGGTATGAGGAAGCGTGCACACTCCCCCACCGCATCCAGAGGAGGTACACTCCCAGTGCGCACAGCGGCGACTGGGACTGACACTGTCGGGAGGAACAGACTCGTGTCCCCGTGTCCCCCCACTGAAGGAGAGAGAAGGGAGGCAGTGGTCTGTAATCACATCCAAAGAGGATCCCCAGGCAGCTAAAGAGATGGAAAGTATCATTTAGCTGGGCCCCCTCCCCGACCGAAGGAAAGAAACTGTCCCCAGTCAAGGAGATACTCACACTGCGTGAGGTTTGCTGGTGGTTTCCTTCACATTAGCCAGAGGCACGGTGCTTTTCAAATTTGAAGAGGCAAAGGGAGCTACAGCCAAAAATAAAAATATAGAAGATGTGAGTGAGATGGGGACGGCGAGGAGGAGTACTTAGTCATTTCTGAAATAACAATAAGAAGAAAGTGAGAATGTTTAGAAACTCTTTTTCTTAAATTCTCGTATTTGGGACCAGAATCATATTTGGGGACTTGACTGAGATCCAGGGCAACAGCATCTGCGGGAAGGCCTGAAGCTAACCCTTGACATAATATTATCAACAATTCTGTCCTGAAAAGCAGCCAGTTGTGTTAGGGAAAGTTTTCAAGAAAATCCCCCACAGGGGCCTGAACCTTCCATCATCTGCTTTCTGTAATGCTTTTTTTGTCTTCTTTACTGGAATAGGAAATAGAAATCATTTCATGACCAGTATTCTTTTCAAAATTTTTTGGCCATGCTGCGGCCATGTGGGATCTTAGTTCCCTTGACCAGGGATCAAATCCACTCCCCATGCATCGGAGGCGTGGAGTCTTAACCACTGGACCACCATGGAAGTCCCATCATGGCCACTATTCTTAAGTAAGCTCTCTGCATGTTTCCGACGAGTATGGGGATATATAATACATGAATATTAAGGTGTAATTATGTAACACATGTAAATGATAATAATATGGAATAAATTAGCACATTCATCTATCTGAGGAACTTGGAGACCTTTCATCTGGGGACCTGCTGGCTGTCCCTCACTTGCCCAGATCTATTTGTGGTTCCTTTGTTTATGGATTTTCCCCAGGACTTTCTGCAACACTCCCACCCCCAACAATAACATGGCAAAACAACAAATAACATGAACCCCTGGGAGCGGCACTCTGTCCAACTCCCCCTGATGGCCTCAGATGTCACTGCTGAGACCCAGCAGGGCTTCTCGACCTGAGGACTCCGGACGCCACCGGCCAGGCAAGTCTTTGGTGTAAGGGTTGAGCACTGTAGGATGTTTAGCAGCATCCCTGGCTTCTCCCGACTACGTTCCCCACCAGGTGACAACCAAAAATGTCCCCAGATGCTGCCAAATGTCTCCTGGGGTAATATTGCCTCTAGTGGAAAATCACTGGGCTATCTGTGCCCTCTGCCCACCCCCGATACAAGTGAGGAATGCCAACTCCAGACTCATGATTGTTCAGGCCCCTGAAGATGGCTGGCTTTAAGCACTGGTGTGATAACATAAAATAAATGCATTTCATTTAACTGGGAATAAGAAAGCAAGTGAAACACTTTGACCAACTTTCTGACTCCTAAGTTCTGGTATTTTTGTCTTGTGATTGAAAAGAATCAAAGTGAACCTATTTAAAAAAAAAAAAAAGGGAAGAAAGGAAGACAAGAAAAGAAAAACGAAAACAAAATAAAAGGCAAAGTGAACCTATTCCCAAAGAGAGAAAGAAAAAAAGGAAAGAAAAGAAAAACAGAAAAGCCAAAATGAACTCACTCCAGAAAAAGGAGGGGGTCACACCTGACCTGGGGCAGAATCACAAATAAGGAAGCCTTGCTAACCTGTGCTACTATTTATCATAATAACTATGAAAGCCCGACCGATGGACCATGAAGGCCCTACAGCCTGGCCTCACTCCATCACTTGGACCTCTCTCCGTTGGTTCCCACCCAGACCACCTACAGTGGCCAATCAGGTGTCGCCTTTACATTGAAGGTGCCTTATACCTTCCTTCTCTGCACCCGGACCTCTAGAATAAACAAAATCTGAAATGTTCTTTCTACTTGGTCAGATCCCACAAACCACAGTTGTCAAAATCCTGCCCCTTTCAAATTACCCCTCACCTCCGAGAAGCCTTCCTTATTTCCCCCCAGAGAGAGGTGATCTTATTCTCTGTAAGTACCCTCAACACTGTTTTTGTTGGTTACACAGTACGTGAGAATTTCTTCTTGTATTTTTGAAGTTAGCATCCATGCCATTCCCTCTGTCGGAAGGGAGATTTCCTGAGAGTGAGGAATTGAGAACAGTTCACCTTTGAAGCCCCCAGAGAGGGTCTTCTCAAACTATCTGTACTGAAGAACCAATTTCTAAAAATCATACTTACAATCCATAATGGACTAGTACTTTGGTAAAATGTATTACAAATGAACTACAAATGAACTAGTAGGAAATGATGAAACTCTTGGATGTCACGGCTCTATCTTATTGCTATAAACATTTCAAAATGCTTGCTCTCACTTTCTGCACTCATCTCATTGTGCACAAGTAACAGACAATTCAGAGGCTGGCACTGGTCCACAGACCGCTCTTTGAGTACCACTGCCCCGGCACAGTGGCTTTCACAATAAAAATCTACTACAATTGCAGTTCTCAAACGTGAGAGGGCAAAAGAACTTGGAAGGCTTGTAAAAAATGCAGACAGCTGGATCCCACCCCTGGAATTGTTGATTTAGTAGGTATGTGGTAGGACCTGAGAATTTTTATTTCTAACATGTTCTCAGGTGATGCTGTTGCCGCTGGTTGGGGACCACACTTTGAGAATCAATGGACAGGAACCAGTGGTAAAGAACCTGCCTGCCAATGCAGGAGATATAAGAGACACGGGTTTGATCCCTGGGTTGGGAAGATACCCTAGAGGAGGGAATGGCAACCCATTCCAATATTCTTGCCTGGAGAATCCCATGGACAGAGGAGCCTGGCAGGTTATGGTCCATAGGGTCGCAAAGAGTCGGACACAAAGGAAGCGACGCATACACAAGCTAAAGGAAAAGACAAAAAGTCAAGTACACTGCCCTCTCATGGTGGCCTCTCCTCATAGCCATAGTGAAGTCGCTCAGTTGTGTCCGACTCTTTGCGACCCCATGGACAGTAGCCAACCAAGCTCCTCCATCCATGGGATTTTCCAGGCAAGAATACTGGAGTGGGTTGCTATTTCCTTCTCCAGGGGATCTTCCCAACCCAGGGATCGAACCCGGGTCTCCTGCATTGTAGGCAGACACTTTACTGTCTGAGCCACCAGGGAAGGCCAGTAGAGCCACTAAAGCTAAGGGCTAACTAACCTCACCAGTGCACCCCTCTAAAGCGATGGCTATAGCTACCACATCATTACATACTTGCCAATGGGCTCGGATGTGAGGCAGCTGAGACAGGCCAGAAGGGTCCATACCTTGGGGCTGTTCTGGGCCCAGTTCCTCCACAGGTGGCTGTGCAGGTGATGCTGAAGAAGAATATCGGGGCAACGCTGGAGGTGCCCCCACACCGCAAGGCCCCAGGGGTGGCCTGGGTGATGCAGTTGCCTGGGGGGGCGGGGACTTGGGCGGTGATCCAGTCGGTTGTATCTGCTGGGATGGTGGTACAGGTGACAGCCCAGGTGTTGAGCTGGGGAGTAAGGGCACGGCTGGGAGTGACGCAGGTGGCAAGTCAGTTGGAGAACGTGACGGCGATGAGGCTGGTGGCGATGCAGGTGATAAAACAGGCGGCTCCACAGGCCAGTCACATGTGGATTCGGGTGCCGGCATGGGTGGGGACAGAGGTGGACAGCGGCCACCCCTTCCATCCTCTTTGGGAGCCCGCTGTGTGTGAAGTTGTCTGGATTCTTCTGGACTGGCCGGCTGTCTTTGGAGGCTCGGTTGACAGCGTTCAGGACACTGGTTGCCAAGGGCGAGTTCTATCTGGCAGTACACTTCTACCCGGGGGAAAATCACTCTCTTGGAAGGAGAATTAAGATAAGCAGCATCTAGGAAAAACAACAGCATGGGGTCACAGGTGGCATTTCTAACCCCTGACCTGAGCATGATGTTTGCAAAAAATGGTTTCCCAGATTATTTTCATGAACAGGATGAGTGCTGGTCACTGTTTTTGTTTTGCTCTTGCCGTGTGCCCAGAGGGATCTCAGTTCCCTGACCAAGGACTGAACCCAGCCATGGTGGAGAAAGCCCAAAATTCTAACCCTGGGCTACCAGGGAATTCCTGGATTAGTGCTTTTCAATAGCCTTTCTTTACTTACTTGAATTTATATTGAATGACTGTGTTTTGATAGAAGGCTGGGGTAGATTTAAACGTTGCTGGTAAGGATCCAGTTGAGAGATGGAGGTCGGAGAGAGAGAGGGAATGATGAAAAATTGGAGAATTCTGAGACAGGAATGGGGTCTGAGCCCAGGTGGGTGGGTGAGCTCTAGACACAGGCGAAGAAGGGTCAGGGAAAGGTGAGTCTGTATATTTGGTGGCGCAAAGTCGAGAGAACTCCCCTCGGATGGCTTTGGTTTTCTCTGTGAAGTAGGAAGCCAGGCAGAGTAGAAGACTGGAGGTCAGGAGCAGAAGGTTTGAGGTGGTAATTGCAGAGGATGAGAAAGTAAGTTGACAAGAAAAATATAATGTGATTGCTTTCAGTGTAGAAATTCACAAGCCATTTCAAAAATTCATATGAAAATATGAAGGACTTAGAATAACAAAAACAACTTTGAAAATGGAACAAAAGCTGGAAAACTAAGACTACCAGGTTTCAAGATTTACTGTAAAGCCATAGGGATCAAGACAGGATGGTCCTGACATAAAGGTGGGTAAATCTATCAGTGGAACAAACGGAAGGTCCAGAAATAGTCCCATGACATAGACAACTGATTTTAGTCCAAGATGCAAAGTTATTTCAATGGAGAAAGCAAAGTCTTTTCGACAGACAACACTGGCATAACATGATATCCATTTTTTATAAAGAACTTAGATTTATATCTTGTACCTTATACAAAATTAACTCAAGATAGATCACAGACATAAATGAAATCCTAAAAAAAGGAAAAGCCTCTGGAAGAATGGTGGGGAGTGAGAGAAATGGGGGAAGGGGTCAAAAGGTAAAAACTTCCCGTTATAAAATAAGTAAGTCACAGGATGGACTGTACAGCCTGGTGACTAGAGTTAGTATTAACAATACTCTATCAAATATTTGAAATTTGCTGAGAGAGGAGATCTTAAAAGTTCCCATCACAAGAAAAAAAAAGTTTTTTATAACTCTGTGTAGTGATGGAAGTAACTAGACTTTTGTGCGGAGAAGGCAATGGCACCCCACTCCAGTACTCTTGCCTGGAAAATCCCATGGGAGGAGGAGCCTGGTGGGCTGCAGTCCATGGGGTCACTAAGAGTCGGAAACGACTGAGCGACTTCACTTTCACTTTTTACTTTCATGCATTGGAGAAGGAAATGGCAACCCACTCCAGTGTTATTGCCTGGAGAATCCCAGGGACGGGGGAGCCTGGTGGGCTGCCGTCTATGGGGTCGCACAGAGTCGGACACGACTGAAGCAACTTAGCAGCAGCAGCAGACTTTTTGTGAGGGTCGTCTTGCAACATACACAAATTTTTAATCATCATCTGTACACCCTGGTGGCTCAGACGGTAAAGTGTCTGCCTGCAATGCAGGGGACCCAGGTTCAATCCCTGGGTTGGGAAGATCCTCTGGAGAAGGAAATGGCAGCCCACTCCAGTATTCTTGCCTGCAAAATTCCATGGACTGAGGAGCCTGGTAGGCTACAGTCCACAGGGTCGCAAAGAGTCGGACACGACTGAGCGACTTCACTTTCACTTTTACACCTGACACTATTATAATGCTCTGTGTCAGTTATATCTCTAATTGTATTTCAATTAAAAAATAAAAAGAAATATTGCTCTACTAGGAAAAAAAGAACCAAGTCTTTTGGTGCAAGTGGAGTGACTCTTTGGAGGGCACATATCCTTTTTCACCTAATTATTAAAACACTGAATTTTTAATAAAATTGCAAAAATAGCTCTATTTAATTTGGGGGTCATTTTTTGTTTGTTTGTTTTATAGACTGAACATTTCCTTTTCCCCAGACTCTTTCCAATCACTAATGTCTCTAAGAAATTAATTGCCTATACCTGTTTTTCTTACTGGTAAATGTTAATCTCCTTGTATACTGTAATTGCCTAAAATAATTGAACTGAGTTCACCATGACTCAGTTATTTGATTTTTATAATAAAACCTTTGTATTTTAAAACATTAAAAATCCTCTAGAAGAAAACAAAGAGAAATATTTTTTGTAATCTTGACTGAAGCAAAGATTTCTTAGATGAAGACACCAAAAGCATGATGCACAAAGGATAAAAGTTAATATGGACCTACTGAAATAAAAAATTCTCCTTTTCAGATGACACTCTTAAGGAGTTGGGTAGAGAAATCATGGACTGGGAGAAAGTATTTGCAAATAGTATTTCTGAAAAAGGGCATTTATAGAGAACACATAAAAGCTCTTAATAAGAAAACAACCAATTCCATTTTGTAAATGGGCAAAGAGCCAATTGAAAGAGCTCCCAGTGGTCAAAACTGGAACAATTTGACTAACAAAATAAATAAAGTAGGACTGAATAATAACTCACAGTAAAAAATAAGTACTCGGGGTTCATAGTGATATAAACAGATGATTGAATAGGTAAGTCAATGGGGAAGAAAGAGACAAATCTCTCATGCAGAATTCCCAATACTTTCAGTGGATACTTCAGCCCTTAAAGAAGTGGAAAATACTCTACTCCTTCCATGTGGGCTTTGCATAGTGACTTCCTTCTGAAGAGCACAGTATGGAAAGGAGAAAGAGTAACTTTAGAGTGGAGACACCAGAAATCCATCCTCAGCCAGGAGACCAGGCTCAATGTCATCAGTGATACGTCATGTAGGCAGCACGTGTCCTCGATACAGTGTCATGAGAACAGCACTTTGCATCAGTTGTCTTCCTCCCCCAAATCCACAACCCCAGTCTAACCATGAGAAAAAACATCAAGCAAACCTCAACTGAGCCACATCCTCCAAAATATCTGGCCAGTAGTTCATTAAAAGGGCTTCCCTAGTAGCTCAGCTGGAAAAGAATCTGCCTGCAATGCAGGAGACCCCGATTCAATTTCTGGGTCAGGAAGATCCGCTGGAGAAGGGATAGCTACTCACTTCAGTATTCTTGGGCTTCCCTGGTGGCTCAGACAATAAAGAAGCCACCTGCCACGAGGGAGACCTGGTTTCGAACCCTGGGTTGGGAAGATCCCCTGGAGGAAGGTATGGCAACCCACACCAGTATTCTTGTGTGGAGAATCCCCATGGATGGAGGAGCCTGGTGGGCTACAGTCCGTGGGGTTGCAAAGTGTCAGACGTGACTGAGCAACTAAGTACAGCACAATTCAGTTCAGTCGCTCAGTCGAGTCCGACTCTGCGACCCCATGGACACAGCACGCCAGGCCTCCCTGTCCATCACCAACTCCCGGAGTTTACTCAAACCATGTCCACTGAGTCGGTGATGCCATCCAACCATCCCATCTTCTGTCATCCCTTTATCCTCCTGCCTTCAATTTTTCCCAGCATCAGGGTCTTTTCAAATGAGCCAGTTCTTTGCATCAGGTGGCCAAAGTACACAGGTCATTAAAAACAAGGAGAGTCTGAGCAACTGTGACAGACAGGAGGAGTTTGAGGAGTCAGTACAACTAGATGTGACATGGGATCCTGGATGGGATACTGGGGCAGAAAAAGGACATTGGGTAAAAACTGAGGAAATCTGAATAAAGAATGGGCTTCAGTTAGTAACAATTTATCAGTGTTGGTTCATTAATTATAAACAATACACCATAGTATGTACTAAGTACTGTGCTATAGTATCTAACAAGTGTGAGACATAAAATAAGAGGGAAACTAGATGTGGGGTATATGGAAACTCTCTGTACTGTTTTCACATTTTCCCTGTAAATCTAAAACAATTCAAAAAAATAAAGCTTAACAAATAAAGGTCTAGAGGGGAATTGGGCCAAAGAGTGGAACGGACACTTCACCAAAGAATATACTTGAACGACTAATTAGCAAATGAAAAGATGTTCAACATTATTAGTCATTAAGGAAATGCAGATTAAAATCACAATAAGATACCACAAACACACCTATTAGAATGGTTAATATTAAAAAGACTGACCAGGGAACTTGCCGTGGCTGGGAATCCAGTGGCTCAGATTCCACACTCCCAATGCAGGGGGCCTAGGTTCAACCTGTGGTCAGGGAGCTAGAGCCCACATACCACAGCTGAGTTCAGATGCCACAACTAAGAGATTCTACATGCTGCAACTAAGATCCAGTGCAGCCAAATAAATATTTTTTTAAAAAAACACAAAAGCTAAAAGAGATTGACCATACCAAGTGTTGGTGAGAATGTGGAGAAACTGGAATCCTCATACACCGTTGGGAATGTAAAACGATACAATCACTTTGGAAGATAATTTGGCAACTTCTTAAAAAGTCAAACATACATTCTGGGTATGTGTCTTAGTCTATACATATCTAAGAATTGAAAACAGGATCTCGAAGAGATACCTGCACACCCATGTTCCTTGCAGTATATTATTCACAATAGTCGAGGGGTGGAAGCAACCCAAATGTCCATTGATAGATAAATAGATAAAGAAAACTTGGTCTATATTCACAGTCTATATTATCCAGCCTTAAGGAAAGAAATCCTGTCACATGCTACAACATGCCTGAATCTTGAGGACATTATACATGAGTTGGTTAATCGGGATAGACTTTTAGTTTTTCAAGATGGAAAAGTTAAGGGGATTGGTTGCACAACAATGTATGTTTAACACTACTGAATTGTACATTTATACTGGTTAAGATGATAAATTTTATGTGTGTTTTACAACTACTATATACATTATATTTTATATTAAATTAGTATATATTATACATATATTTGAATACATATATTATATATTAAACATACATCCACCATACTATCTGGCCATTCCACTCCTGTGTATTTACCCAAGAGAAATAAAAGCTTTTGTCCATACAGAAACTCAAGCGTGAAATGTACATGCGTGCATGCTAAGTCGCTTCAGTCATGTCCGACTCTTTGCAACTCTATGGACCATAGCCTGCCAGGCTTCTCTGTCCATGGGATTCTCTAGGCAAGAATACTGGAGTGGGTTGCCATGCCCTCCTCCAAGGGATCTTCCTGACCCAGGGATCAATCCCATGTCTCTTACATTCTCCTGTATTGGCAGGCAGGTTCTTTACCACTAGCGCCTCCTGGGAAACCCAGGAAATGTACATAGCAACTTTATTCATAACAGCCCCAATTTGGGTACAACCTCTATGGCCATTAAAGGATGAATGGATAAATGAACTGTGGTATATTCACACAGTTGATTGGAATGCAAATGGGAATGAAATATTTATACCAAGCAATGACACAGATGAATCTCAGAATAGTCATGCTGGGTGAAAAAAAGCAGACAAAAAAGAATTCATACTATAAGACTCCGTCTATCAAAAAAAAATCTAAAAATGAAAATTGATGTATAATGACAGCGAGACATCAAGGTTTGCTTGAGGGTGGGGGAATGAGGGAAGGTGGGAGAGATCCCAAAAGGGCATGAGGAAACTTGGGGCTTGATGGATTGTTCCCAATCTTGATTGTGGTGCTGGTTTCACAGGTGTGTGTGTGTGTGTGTGTGTGTGTGTGTGTGTGTCTGTCTGTCTGTCTGTCTGTCTGTCTGTCTGTGTGTGTCTGTGTGAAAACCTATCCAATTGTGAGCAGGAGGAAGGGAGGCAGGAAGATCGGTCTGGCCAGCATGCCTGGATGTGGGACGGATATTTCAAATGTGGCAACTTCTGAGCTCCAGTCTCACTCAGCACCCATGTCCACGCATCTGTGTAGGGAAGGCGGATTTTCAAGGATGCCAGCAAGCAGTGCCCTTTGTTTTGGCAGAAGGCAACTGCCAGGGGAGACCAAGGGTGGAGAGGGAGGCTCAGCTGCTGGCAGAAATAACTAAGTCAATGTGAGCCTTTAGGAGGGGGGAAGACTGAAGATGCCAGGATGTGAGCTGAGGAGTTGAGGGTGACACCTTGCAGGTGTGGCTTCCTGCCGGAGCTGACCCCCTTTCAGAAAACAGGCAGGAGGCTGGAGCAGACTTCCGATTTCTGCTCCCAGATGGTAGGTGGGGATTAAGAGAGTGTAGCTCTGGGCACCAGCCACAGTTTCTCAGGATATGTCAGTATTTCCTGCCTGCATCTGGTGCCAGGAGAAAACTCCAGGCCCATCAAACTCAAGAGGGTTGAGGTGCTGGAGCTGAAGCTTGCACTGAGAAAGCCACGCACACACTGGCAAATTGGAAGAGGAAGCAAAAACAGCTGGCAGCCAGCATGAGACACTTTCTCCCTTATGAGTTGTGTCTGTTCCTACTTGGAGTGATTCCAGGGCCATTGGGGAAAATCTGCCATCCTCCATATACTGTCCCCAATTCAGGAGTGGATGGTTGCAATGCTACTAGAGTTTCATCTTTGGGTTTAAGACCACCATTCACACCTGTGAGAATGTCCCAACCAGCTAAGGGTGGAAGGGGGGAGGGTGAGAAGTCACGGGGTTCCTCCAGAGGGTGAAATATGGGGCTCCTGAGAAACAGGGGAGACGAGAGATGCTTCAAAATCCATTTTGTATCTCTCCCTGGGGCTTGCCCTGAGAGGGAGATAAAGGAAAATTCTAAGGGAGAGACAGGTATGGAGGCAGCCCAGTAGCTGTAATCTGAGCTGTAGAGGGATTTCCTGCAGCAGGGAATTGGTGCCTGCTCCAAGATCCAAGAACCAAACAGGGGATTCCCAAACCCCAAGTCCTCAGTATACACCATCACTGAGGAAAGAATAGAGGGACTCCCAGCTGGTGGTGGGAAGGAGCCCAGGCCCCAGCCAGACCCTCCTATTCCTGGGGCTCTGGAGGTGAGCCCTCATCTCCACCACCACACACCCTTCAGGTGGTCCTCCTTTTGGATACTTGCGGTTCAGCTTCCCAGCTGTCCCCTGTGCAAATGCAGAGGATGGAGGAGTTGTCAGAGGACAGTCAGGACTAGGAGGTGTCTGTCTGCAGAGAGGTGAGAGGAGGGGCCTTCTCTGAGGTCAGAGCAGGCAGTGGACAGGACTGACCGTGGCTAGGAGTGGAGATACGGTTCACCACCAGCCACCTTGTACAGATGAGAAACAGGCCCCAGGAGGTGAATTACTTACTCAAGGTCACACAGTTGGTGTGTCGAGAACCAGATCTAAATAAACCCTTCGTACAGATTAGGAACCAAGACTCAGAGAGGTGGAGTGATTTCCTGGAGCTTGCGCAGCTTGGGGGATGGGGGTCCTGGCCCAGGGCCGCTCACTTCCAGAGTCCACATTCCCTCCATCCTGCTACCCATCCTCCTAGCTGGGAGAAAGGGCCCAGGAGAAAGTAGATTCGGGACAAGGGAAGCTTGGGAAAGCAGGAGGCAATTTTGGAGGAAAAAATTTTTTAAATGCATATATCCTAGGGGGAAGAAAAACCACATTCAATCTTTTAATCTCACTCCTAAAACACATACTTTTTAAACTACATACAGAAAAAGTTCACCATGATTCCACAGGGCCCTACAGGCTCCTAGGCACAAAGTCTTGCTGTGTCCCCTATTTCTTTGATTATAGGAAATAGCCTTCATTCAGCCTCCTCAACCTTCCCTGAGTTCAAATGGGCAGGTTCAAGCAGTTGTTAATTAGGGAAGGGAGGGAATGGGAGACCAAGGAGAAATAGCCAAGAGCAGCCTAGGGGCAAGGTCATGTTTCCCATCAAAGGATACACACAAAAATATCTTTGAGTTATTCGGCAGATATCTGCAGAACCATTCAGCTTCAGCTTCTTTAGCATTAATGGTTGGGGCATAGACTTGAATGGTTTACCTTGCCGAAGAAGCTGAAGTTGAACGGTTCTATGAAGACCTACAAGACCTCCTAGAACTAACACTAAAAAAAGATATCCTTTTCATCATAGGGGACTGGAATGCAAAAGTAGGAAGTCAAGAGATAACTGGAGTAACAGGCAAGTTTGGCCTTGAAGCACAAAATGAAGCAGGGCAAAGGCTAATAGAGTTTTGCTCAGAGAACTCACTGGTCATAGCAAACACCCTGTTCCAGCAACACAAGAGATGACTGTATACGTGGATATCACCAGATGGTCAATATTGAAATCAGATTGATTCTGTTCTTTGCAGCCAAAGATGGAGAAGCTCTATACAGTCAGCAAAAACAAGACCAGGAGCTGACTGTGGCTCGGATCATGAACTCCTTACTGCAAAATTCAGACTTAAATTGAAGAAAATAGGGAAAAGCACTGGACCTTTCAGGTATGACCTAAATCAAACCCCTTACGATTATACAGTGGGAGTGAGAAATAGATTCAAGGGCCTAGACTGGATAGACAGAGTGCCTGAAGGACTATGGACAGAGGTTCATCTACACTGTACAGGAGGCAGTGATCAAGACCATCCCCAAGAAAAAGAAATGCAAAAAGGCAAAATGGTTGTCTGAGGAGACCTTACAAATAGCTGAGAAAAGAAGAGAAGTGAAAGGCAAAGGAGAGAAGGAAAGATATATCCATCTGAATGCAGAGTTCCAGAGAATAGCAAGGAGAGATAAGAAAGCCTTCCTCAGTGATCAGTGCAAAGAAATAGAGGAAAACAATAGAATGGGAAAGACTAGAGATCTCTTCAAAAAAATTAGAGCTACCAAAGGAAAATTTCATGCAAAGATGGGCACAATAAAGGACACAAATGGTATGGACCTAACAAAAGCAGAAGATATTAAGAAGAGGTAGCAAGAATACATAGAACTATACAGAAAAGGTCTTAATGACCCAGAATACCATGGTGGTGTGATCATTCACCTAGAGCCAGACATTCTGGAGTGTGAAGTCAAGTGGTCTTAGGAAGCATCACTACGAACAAAGTTACTGGAGGTGATGAAATTCCAGCTGAGCTATTTCAAATCCTAAAAGATGAGGTTGTGAAAGTGCTGCACTCAATATGCCAGCAAATTTGGAAAATTCAGCAGTGGCCACAGGACTGGAAAAGGTCAGTTTTCATTTCAATCCCAAAGGCAATGCCAAAGAATGTTCAAACTACCATACAATTACACTCATCTCACATGCTAGCAAAGTAATGCTCAAAATTCTGCAACCTAGGCTTCAACGGTACGTGAATTGAGAACTTCCAGATGTTCAAGCTGGATTTAGAAAAGGCAGAGGAACCAGAGATCAAATTGCCAACATCAGTTGGATCATAGAAAAAGCAAGAGAGTTCCAGAAAAACATCTATTTCTTCTTCATTGACTTACACTAAAGCCTTTGACTGTGTGGATCACAGCAACCTGTGGGAAATTCTTAAAAAGATGGGAATATCAGACCTTAACTGCCTCGTGAGAAATCTGTATGCAGGTCAAGAAGCAACAGTTAGAACCAGACATGGAACAACAGACTAGTTCCAAATTGGGAAAGGAGTACGTCAAGGCTGTATATTATCACCCTGCTTATTTAACTTATATGCAGAGTACATCATGTGAATGCTGGGCTGGATGAAGCACAAGCTGGAATCCAGATTGCCGGGAGAAATATCAATAACCTCAGATATGCAGATGACACCACACTTATGGCAGAAAGCGAAGAACTAAAGAGCCTCTTGATGAAAGTGAAAGAGGAGAATGAAAAAGTTGGCTTAAAACTCAACATTCAAAAAACTAAAATCATGGCATCCGGTCCCATCACGTCATGGCAAATAGATGAGGAAACAGTGACAGACTTTATTTTGGGGGGCTCCAAAATCACGGTAGATGGTGACTGCAGCCATGAAATTAAAAGATGCTTGTCCCTTGGAAGAAAAGCGATGACCAACCTAGACAGCATATTAAAAAGCAGAGACATTACTTTGCCAGCAAAGGTCCATCTAGTCAAAGCTGTGGTTTTTCCAGTAGTCACGTATGGATGTAAGAGTTGGACCATAAAGGAAGTTGAGTCCAAAGAATTGATGCTTTTGAACTGTGACGTTAGAGAAGACTCTTGAGATTCCCTCGGATTCCAAGGAGATCTAAGCAGTCCATCCTAAAGAAATCGGTCTTAAATATTCATTAGAAGGACTGATGCTGAAGCTGCAGCTCCAATATTTTGACCACCTGATGCGAAGAACTGACTCCTTGGAAAAGACCCTGATGCTGGGAAAGATTGAAGGCAGGAGAAAGGGATGACAGAGGATGAGATGGTTGGATGGCATCATCGACTTGACAGACATGAGTCTGAGCAAGTTCAGGGAGTTGGTGATGGACAGGGAGGCCTGGCATGCTACAGTCCCTGGGGTCTCAAAGAGTCAGATACAACTGAACAACTGAACAACTTAACTGAAGTGAACATTTGGTAAACATCCTTTGATCCAGGAATCATTTTTTTTTTTAAATATGCCCCATGGAATTAATTCTAGATATAGAAAAGCATTTTTCTTTCATTTTAACAAAGAAGTTTGCATGGAGTTAGAGTGTGTAATAGATGCCATTGAAATCAGAAAATACACAGAGGATACACAGGGATGGGACCATGCTTTTCAAACCAACATAGGGTGAGGGCTCTTCTCTCTCATTTGTTGATCAATATGTCACTCAAAGTCTCACACAAACATAAGCTAGTCATATGTAGTTCTATATTAACACTACTGTTTCATTGGAAAGAGAATAAAATACAGGAAGAATAAAATACATTTATTTTATACAATAAAATACACGTCATGTAATGACGTGAAAATGGAATTCTCCAAGGAGACACGAGCTATGTATTTCCTAGCTTTTACTTTTATTTATTTATTTTTAATATATTGGCTTTTTAAAAGATTCTTTTTGATGTGGACCATTTTTAAAGCCTTTGTTGAATCTGTTACAATATCGCTTCTGTTTTATGTTTTGGTTTTTTGGTTACCAGGCATGGCATGTGGGGTCTTAGCTCCCTGACCAGGGATCTAACCCACATCCCCTGCTTTGGAAGGTGAAGTTTTAACAAGTGGACTGCCTGCGAAGTCCCAACCTAAACATAGTTTTTAAATCCAGAAAATTTATCTGTTCAAAAACTGTAGACACAGTCTAATCAGTAAGCCCCCTTTTCCACAGAGACCATAGTTTCTGGCACATCGGCCTGTCCTGGACAATGAAGACAGTCGGGTTCTTGTACCCATTTCCGGCTCTCCTGGCTGAAGGGCACCTCCAGTTCACAAACTGGGGGAAACGCGCCTTTACTCAGCTCTTCTACTTTCTGTCTTTGCCCCATCTACCGCCCCCCACCCCCGCCCCACTTCCTCCTGACCCCACATGGTACTCACTCAGCCTTCTCAAGTACAAAACGGCATCTTCGTACCCTCGGTAGTAATAATTGTGGAGGATCTGCAAGGTGGAGCACCAGAAAGTAAGTAAGGGTGCAGCAATGCAGAGCCTGGCAGCCCCCTGGCCCAAAGCAGCTGCTTTCACTGCTCTTCAGCTTCCCTGGATGGGCTTTTCAAAATGTGCTCCTCCCTTGCTATCTGCTAAGTGGGGGGCAGTTCCTGACCATGTGTCCATAGTGATGCTGCATGAAGGTGTTAAACCATTCGCAGCTGATCATCAGTGTCCCCTGGGCCGCAGAGTGTGAGAGGTCTCTAGTAGAACCCGAGAAGGTGCATTTGAACAGTAGGAAGAGCAGAACGAGGAGACAGGGCTCAAATCCCAGCACGGCCACTTATCGGCTTGGTGGCTGTCTGAACGTGACCTCTCACAGCTTCAGTTTCTTCACTTGTAAAATGGGAATAATAACTGTATGTATTACAGAGGATGCTGGCGGATTACCCGAGATATTGCCCATAATACCTTTTCTGTAAAGGGCCAAATAGTAAATATTTGGGGCTTTGCAGGTCACACATAGTCTCTGTCATTTCTTTTTTTATTTTTATTTTTAACAATGCCTTAAAAATAGAAAGTCCATTCTTAGCTCACAAGCGATGGGCTGGATTTGGCTCCTGAGCCATAGTTTGCTGACCCCACACTGCATGTCAGAGTGCGAGAGTTCAGCCAACATTCCTATCAGCAGTTCTGACATAGTCAGGGGGAAAGAATTGAGGCTGGGAGCACCTTGGGCACTTGTTCATTCCTGGGTAGCAGCAAGGCCAGGTTACAGGTTTACGAGGAAGTTTAAGGGACCAGCGAAGGGGGAAAACACAGATGGACTGAGTGGGCCCCCCTGGCTCCCCCGACCCAGTCCTCCTCCCCACCCCACCACCCTCCCTGGCTCTCCCTGCACCCACTCTCAGATCCCTCGTGTCTCTCACCATCAGGTCTGGGGGGAACAGGGCATGGGTCATCCTGGCAATGTTCTCCAGGGAGAACTGGAAGGAGCAGTTGAACATGCGGAAATCGTGGAAGATGGCAGGACAGTCCCGCGGGCAGATGTCCTGCTGCCCGGTGAAGGTGGAGATGGTGATGGAGTCGGTCCAGAAGGAGCAGGGTTGCATGCCGGTGAAGCCCCCGTCGATGTACCGCTGCGGGGCGGGGTGCCCGTGAGAAACGCTCATCTGGGGTCAGAGGCCCTCTCCCCCACTCAGGGCATCAAAGAAATGGGTCTTGGGACTTAACTAATGGTCCAGAGGATAAGACTCTGCTGTCCCAGTGGGAGGGGAGGGGTGTGGGGCGTGGGCATGGGTTTGATCCCTAGTCTGGGAACTAAGATCTCAAAGGCCATGTGGTAAGGCCGAAAAAACAAAGGAAATGGGTCCCTCGGGAGAAGCTCTGACACCAAAGTTCGGGGGCATCCACACTCTGGATAAAGTTGGCACAGTCCCTGTTTGTGAAGTCCCTCAATGGCTGAGGGCAGGGCTGGGGAATGGAACCCGCCCCCTGGGCCTTATGAGAAGGTGTACATGCGGTGAGTCTGAGCAGGTTGTGAGATATTCCCCCTCTAGGCTGCCGCAGGGCCCAGTTGCCTTCCTCTGTTGAGGTCAGACCTCCCCTCACAAACCTTCAGAACCCTCCTCACCACCAAGTGTCCACCCTGAAGTCCCTTCCCCTCTTGGGGCTTCTGTTCCCTCAACTATGAAGAAAGGATCACAGACACAGAGGCTCCAACTCTCTGGGCGCCTGAGAATTACATGGATAACATGCATTAAGAGTCTATCTGCTAGCTGACTCCTAGTCTCTGGATCTCATTTTCTCTAGATGTAAAATGAGGAGGAGATGCAGGTTAAATCCTCCTGCTCAGAGTGTGGTCTGTGGACCAGCAGCATCTGCATCAGCTGAAGCTGGTTAGAAAATCTGGCAAACTTGTGGAGCCTTGACTTGCCAGGCTCAGTAATGGGTTGGTGGGTGCAGAGAGAAGCCCAACCCAGTGGGGGAAAGGCCATCTTAAAGCCCCAGAAATCCATCTACATTAAGAATTCTGAGTAGGAAAACGCAAGGGCCTTTTCAATTCTTGTGGTCTTCCCACTGAATTCTGAGACCATCCCTCACTGATGTGGGTCACAGGGGCCCCCCTGGATCCCAGCTCGCCCCCTCCCACACTGAAGCACGTACCACGCCACGGTAAGTTGGAGGAATAAGGCCGCAGTACACAGGGACAAAGCAGCTGCAGTACAGGGCCTGTGGGGAGAGAACAGGGCTGAGACGCCCGAGGCCTGGGGGCTGAGTGGGGAGGACTCACCTGCAGCCTCTGGGCCACCACCAGCCTGGCCCTCCTTACACCAAGGTGGAGGCCTTGCCCAGGAAAGTGGAGCCCCAAGTCAGATATACTGGCTGGGTCCTTGGTAACCTCCTTGGTTGGTCTGGGTGGGGTGTCCCAGCTTTAAAGGGAGAGAGTGGCCTTAGTGATCTCCAGGCTTCCTTCTGGCACCAAATTTCCATGAATCCAATGGGATTCAACAACCATTGTTATGTATCTGGCCTGGGCCTTTGGAATCTGATCCTTTGGAATCAAAGGATATGCCCACCCTTGGGAATTTTCAGACAGTGGTGACCAATGCTGTGATGGAGGTAGGCATGGGCAACGTGGCCCCAAAGAAGCACCCAACCCAGTGGGTGCAAGGCCGGCAGGTAGTGAAGGGACGTTCCCTGGCAGGAGTGACTGGAGTCTGATTGAGCAGGTGAAGTGGGGTGGGGAAGGGCATCCCAGGCAGAAGGAACAGCAGGTGCAAAGGCACAGAAGCCTGTTTTGTGTGACCTGCTCTGGCTGGTATGGGTAGGAGGGGGAAGTGGTGGAAGAGGACTGGGGAGACAAAAGTCTTGAAGAACTGGATGCTAATAAACCCAAGGGAGTGTCCATGCCCACTGTCTATTCCTCCCCCTCACCAGGATCAAAGCCATGCCAGTGTGGGGAAGTGAGGATGGGTGGCAAGGGCCTTGCATTCAGAGGAGGGAAGGGGAGTAGAAATAAGGGTGGAGGGGCATGTGCTCAACCCCTTTGTCCTGAAAGAAAATTGGGCATATCCACAGCACTCTTCAACACTAACAATTCTTAACTAAAGTTTACATTAATGGGGGCTTCCCTGGTGGCTCAGTGGTAAAGAATTCACCTGCCAATATAGGAGACATGAGTTCGATACCTGGTTTCCAAAAAGGTCCTACATGCCTCGGAGCAACTAAGCCCGCACACCACAGTTATTGAGTCTGTGCTTTAGAGCCCAGAAGCAGCAACTACTGAAGCCTGACCACCCTAGAGCCAGGGCTCAGCAACAACAGAAGCCCTCGCACCTCAACTAGAGAGTAGCCCCCATTCTCTGCAACTAGAGAAAAGCCCGTGCAGCAACAAAGACCAATAAATAAGTAAATAAAATTATTTTTTAAATTATATTAAGGAGCTTAGAAAAGTGCACTATCAGAGCCCCCTTTCCATTTCGTGATAACGCAATCCTTTTTATCAAGGACCAAAGGAAGAGAAAGGGCGAAGGGAGGCCGTTCCCACAAACCGGGAGTAATTCAGCGGGGAAACACTGCAGCCCAGGCCGACAGGAGCCACAGGACCTCTGTTGATAATACAGACGGACCTCTGAGAAGCTGCAGGATCAAAGCAGAGGGCAAGGCAGAGGCAAAACGGACGGGACTCTGAGCGCTGAAGCGTAGGATGGTGACCAAGTCTGATTTGTTTTTGGCGTCTCTCTGTGTCCATCTCGTTTAACAGCGTGCCTAACACAGAAAGACAGATGGCAGGAAGGCGAAGGGAGGGAAGAACTTGGGAAGCAGAAAACAGAAGGAAGTGAGGCAGACAGGTGGACCGTCCCAGAGGCCTGTCAAAAAACCAAGACCAGCCTCTCCTTTTCGGCCCCAGCTCCCCGGCCGGCTCTCATTACCAGCCCCGCCCGCCCAGGCCCCGCCCGCCCAGGCCCCGCCTGCACACCCAGGTCCCCCCCAAGGCCCCGCCCTGATTCCCGGCCCCGCCCACCAGGCCCCGCCCTCACACCCAGGTCCCTCCCAGGCCCCGCCCTGATTCCCGGCCCCGCCCTCACACCCAGGTCCCGCCCCCTTACCTCAATGAGCTCTTCCTTGGACGTATACTCTGAAACCACCACACTCTCTCCATCCGTGAACCGGGTGAGGGCCACGTGGAGTTTCCCGGTGGTGACCTTGTAGGAGTCCTCAGGCAGGACCCGGTACAGAAACTGCCTCATCATCTGCACCATCTTACAGGACGGCGATAAGGGACCCAAGAAGGACTTCTTCACCTCGGCCACACCCACATTGAGGACTCGAAGGTATTCATCTGCGGAGGAAGCAGAGAGGAGTGGGTGCTCAGCAGCCCCTATGGCATAAAGAGGTCAAGGGCGATTATGCTATCTCATCCTGCATCCAATAAATAGAAAAACCTGTAATTCTGACACAAGAGAGGTCTCAGGCATCAACCTGTCATTCTGCACGTGAGGAAAGCGAGGCACAGAGGAATGAAATCACTGGCTCCCGAGAGCCCACCGCTAGTCAGGCGTCCTGACTCCTTCAATTGAGGGCAAAGGACCACGTTTCTACCCCACCACCAGACTGCATTCTTTTGAGTCTTATAGGCTTTTTGCCCTCTATGAGGGTCCCCTTAAAACAGTGATATAGTTGAAAGGCTTCACCCAGTGACACCCTGGGACGCATGCTTAGTGCCTGCTGCATCTGTGGGCAGGAGGGGGTGCTAACCTTGAGGCAGGGGAATCACAGGGAGGGTAAGCTTTGTCTTGAAGCCATTGCATCATCTTCCTTTTATGGCCCCTGGCATAGGCCTGAGAGGGAGAAGGCCCTGAAGTGCACACACAAGGCTGTGTTGCAGGGGTTCCCAGGAGGGCGAGTGAGATGAACCTTCTGCCTGCTTCTGAGAGGGGCACAGC
Organism: Bos indicus x Bos taurus; assembly: GCF_003369695.1. Classification (NCBI taxonomy): domain Eukaryota; kingdom Metazoa; phylum Chordata; class Mammalia; order Artiodactyla; family Bovidae; genus Bos; species Bos indicus x Bos taurus. Next base: position 11,269,192 of record NC_040098.1, on the reverse strand, counting down.
CTGGGCACGTAAGAGCCTACACGTGCCAGATTACGGGGCAGGGGGCGGGGCTCAGAGGTCAGATGTGTTGTCCAGGGGGTGGCAGAGGAAGGTGTGACCCACCCTGCCCGCCACCACCCCCAGAATTCCACCAGGGAATTGTGCACTGAATAAGTGCTGTCACAGCAATAATACTGTGAGGTAGGTAGTTCTGGCCTCATTTTACCAATCAGGAGACTGAGGCTCAGAGAGCTAATATAAGTTGCCCAAGGGCAACCATCTGGTAAATGAACAAAGTGGGATTTTAACCTAGAGTGTGTGACCCAGGAACTCATCTCCTTTACTACATTAAGGTAAAAGCTTTCAGAACTGGGCCTGAACCTGCTTCTTGCCAATTGCTGCTAATTTTTATCTTGTGCAAACCCTCTGGGAAAATCAGGAGTGGAAACAGATCTGAAAAGGACTGCTAATTTTTACAGCAAACATTTAATTGTAAAACATCCTATACTGGGACTTCCCTGGTGGCCCAGTAGTTAAGAATCTGCCTGCCAATGTAGGGGACAGGAATTCGCTCCCTGGTCCAGGAACTAAAGTTCCATATGCCGCAGGGCAACTAAGTCCATGAGCCACAACTCTGAGTTTGTGTGCAGCACCTACTGAAGTCTGCCTGCCCTAGGGCCGGCACACTGCAGCCAGAGAGCAGCCCCACCTGCAGCAACTAGAGAAAGCCCGGGAGTAGCAACGAACAGCCCGTACACCACAATGGAGACCCAGCACAGCCAAAAATAAAGAAATTTAACTGAATGTTTTTTTAAAAGCAAAACCCAAAACATCCTATACAAAAGAACTTTCTTACAATTAGCATCATGTAGCAATGGCTACTTGGAAAGCTGTGCAGTCGTAAGCTCTCTGGCACTTTAGGTCATCAAGCAGAGATAGGACAAGTACCTCAGCCAAAGAACTCATCAAAGGGATTCCTGCATGGGTGGTAAGGACCAAGATTCCTTCCAACTTCTGGGACTCTCATGGCCGCCTGAGAGTAAATCTGAGAAGCCATCACAGGGGACATTACTATCCTATTTACAAACAGAGCGTCTGAGGCACAGAAAGGTTAAGTGATTTGTCCAAGGTCATACACAGCTATTTGGGGACAAACCAAAGCTAGGGGTGCTCTCCTCTCATATTTTACCATTCACAGATTATTCCTCATTAATCCTGGAAGCAGGTAAGATAAGGAGCTTCCGTATCACTTTACAGATGTAGAAACTGAGGCAGAGAAAAGCGAAGAGTACTGCCTGAGGTCAGACAACCAGGCAGTGTTTGTTCTGACTCCAGACCCCACCTCCTTTCTCTGGGTGTTGGACTGATCCCAGAGGCTGAGCCAGCCTGGGTTGCCATGGTGACGGCCTTTTCTCTCCAGCATTCAGACTCACAGCTGCCTGGGTGTAGTAGGGGCTGACCTGATCAACGCAGCATCTTAGCCATCACCCCCTTACAGGGGAGGATGCTCCTGGTGAGCTGGGAAGGCTCTGCAATTTTAGCAAGGTTACCCTTTACCAAGTACCAATTTGTACAGACTGTTTTCCCTTGGGGTCAGGGAGTGGCGGCAGCCAACCCACCAGTAGGTTATGAGACAACTGAGCATTTTGATACCAAGGTGTTGTTGGGTCACTTGAGTTCTTGCCCATAAGACCAATCAGGTTGGAGAGTCAAGTTAGGGTGGGGACTCGCTTTTTGGCAATTCTTAAAGAGCAGCTTGAAGTGGCCTCACCGGGTTGGTGGTCTTTCTCACAAGCCTCAGAGTCAGGAGTACCTGGCTCAGCTTGCCCCCCAACTCCTGGACTCCTAGCAGGAGGTGCTCACTAGGACTGCTGGAAGGAAATTGTTTTCACTGCACAGGAAATATATATTCATTGTGGAAAAAAGAATTTTTTTTTTTTAACGCAGATGAGCAAAAAGAAAGTAAAATTAATGGCTTGGAATTCCTCCACCCAGAGGTTAACATTTGGTTTGTGTCTTCCTAGACTATTTTATATACTTATTCTTACAAGAATACTTACATAGAGTCATACTACATACACTGTTTTGTAACTTGCTTTTTTTACCTAATCATGTCTTTCCACATCAGTAAGAACCCATTTATAACCTAATTCATGAGCATCATGGACAGCTATTTGTAGAGATATATCATTATTTACTGAGCAGGTCCCCAACAGGGGTTGGCTACTTAGTTTCCTTGCTTTTTCTAAACAATTCTGCAATGAATCATCTCTTGCTAAATTCTTTGCCATGTCCTTAATTATTGTCATCAGGATAAATTCCTGTACATGGGAATGCTAGGTCAAAGGCATGCATATTAGTCTTGTAATACTTAGATCATTGCTTTGGTATATTATCCATTCACAGTCAACTCTCAGTTGTATAGGGATGGTGGTGGGTGACAGGGACAGGGCAGTGGCCAAGACAACATGGATATCTCCTATATACTTACATATGAAAAATGATGCTATCTGGAAATTAGGAGGGTGGCCAGGTTGAAAGGGGGCAGGAGATTGTCTGATTGCTCCCACTCAGGTGCCCAGTTTAATATTTTTTCCTACTGCTCACTAGGATGGCATCCCAGAGTGTGCAGAGGAGTTATCTCTGTCTCGCCTTGCTTCTCTTCAGGTCTCATTCTCTGCATCTCTTCCTCCCTCTGTCTTCTCAGAGAAAAACACCTAATCTTCTGGTTAAACTAGTCTCTATTGGTAGAAAATAAAATGTTAAGCATAGCAATTGCTGGGTGCTGCGAGGAGGGATAAATTTAGCTGGCTTCTTTATGCATCTCTGTTCTTTCTAGCACCTTCTCCCATTTAAAGTCCTCCTTCCAAGCTGCAGGCTGCTGGGCTCTGAAACACAGTGTCCCACAGGGACCACAGAAAGATAGGATTTAAAAGCAGCTCTGTGGGAAACTCAAGGTGGGCTGCTCCCACCCCCAGCCCACACCCGCCACAACCGCAGCTTCTGTTCCTTCCCACCTCCTTTCCCACCTTTGTCTTTAATCTAACTGTGGGTCTGTCTCCAAAATCAAGGAGATTCTCTGAGGGCGGGTCTCTGTGGTCTTCCTCTCTCCATGACCTTCACTGCACTTTGCGCATGGAAGACCCTTCAGAAACTTTGCTGTACGTTGGGAACTCCTCAAGGAAGGGATGGGCCACACTCACCTACACCCACCAAGCCCCCCACAATACTTGGTGGGTGCTCGGTTTTGTTCAGAACATGAACAAAGGAAAATAAAAAGCTAACAGAGCAAGCAATGGAAATGCTTACAGGGAAGAGTTACTTGACTTAATTACCCAATAAAAATTCGAAGGCAAGATCATCACAGATGGATAGATAACAGAGTCAGTCATATTGATAAGTATGGCCAATTCACCAGGTTTTGTGAGTGTATTGTACCAAAAACTTCAGTTGAAAAATAAATAAGATCCTGGGACTGGGAGGTTTTGAAGAGCATTTGGAAACCACTCCAAGACTTAGCCACTCAGAGACTCTTTTCTGTGACCAGATCCAGTTCTTAAAAAGAGGTTAGGCTTTGGAGCCAGGGAGATGTGGTTCAAATTCCAGCTTTGCCACACACTACCTGGGTCACCTTGGCAAGTCAAATAACTTCTTCCAGCCTCAATTTTGCCACCTATAAAATGGGTATAATAATTATTATACCTTACTGGGTTGTTATGAGGAAGATCTTTTTTTTTTTTTTTTCATTCTTTTTAGGAAGACAGTTTTGTTTTGTTTTTAAAGAGCCTGCTCATAGTAAGTGCTCAATACTGGTTATACTAGTAATTCTCCATTACTAGTATATGGACACGGACAGTGTTTCTTGATGTCTCTGGCTTTCAGCTTTCTCACCTGAACATGGGACAATGATTCCAACCCACATCTTCATCAAGGTGCACTCAGGCTCACTTACGGGTTCAAGAGAGCAAAGTACAAGCACTATGGAGATGAGAGGATGTACCCCAGTTTCAGGGCACGGTGAGGGGATGGGTTAGGTGCAATGTAGCTTAGGCAGAGTAGGCAGTAGCACTCCTTCCCCTGTCAACTTGGGGGACCCTACAGATTTAGAAGGGGAAAGGGGGTTTTAGTAAAATCACTGAAGAGGAAAGAAAGAATTAGATACATGTTTATCTTACTTATTTGCTTAAGTGCCTAATGTTTCCCCCTTCATGTGGGCAACGATGGTCTCCACATCATTCATCCCTTTGTCCCATAGTGCATGGAACATGGTAGGCACTTAATAAACACAGATGCATCCATGAATAATGAATATATGAGTAAACCCAGAATTCAAGGGAGGACACTGAGGCTCAAAGAAACGGCTATTTAAGGTGACCCAGAGTATAAAAACAGAGGGCTTTTCTTCCCCTCCTTCACATAGCCTTCATGCTGAGTGTTAAATCCTAGAAAGATGGGCACTTGGCAGCTGACAATTTAAACTGCTGGGGATCCCATTCACAGGGTGCCCGAATTAACTCGGCTGTGCGGGATGAATTTGCGGTGGAGGATGGGACTAGAGGCCCCAGCCTCCCGCGGACTGGTAGCCTAGCAACAACTTCCAGTTTAGCCAATCACCGTGAGGCTCCCTGCAGCTGCGGGAGCGGTGGGCAAGGGTGTGGGGGTGGGGGTTGAAGTAGGGGGCGCAGCAGCCCGCCCCCCACCAACCCCCACCCCGGCTCCGGGAGGCATTGGCGAGTAGGCTCGCGTTCCCAGGGAAGCCATGCAATTCCCCGAGTCCCTGAGTGGAGACCCTGGGAGTCTACTGCTTTTTACCTGATCCCTAATTGTAGGCTGAATTATAGGCTGTATTTCCCTGTGGGTATATCTTGATTGCCCGACTCCACTGTAATAATTATTATTTGCATTATCTTAACAGTCGTTTACCCAGGCAAGTTTTCACACTATAATCTCAGTTTATCCTCACAGAGACAGCAGGCCCCCCCGGGCGGGGGGGGGGATGTGGGGGAGACAGGTTTCCTCTCCATCTTATTTCTGTATCCTGCACTGCAGGGGCACTGATTGAAAAACAATTGGCCTGAAGCTGCAGAGTCACCACGGGAAGGTCCGTAGAGACCCCCTGATTTTTCAGTCAAGGAGTCTTTGTTCAAAACGAATATGGGGAGGAAACCCACAAAAGAGGGGATACATGAATATGTATGGCTGGTTCACTTTGCTGTACAGTAGAAATGAACACAACATGGTAAAGCAACTATACTCCAATTAAAAATAAATAATGAGAAAAAAAAGAAAAGAAATCTCAATATGTAAAACAACTAAAAACAGGGCTGCTCTGGGCTGAAGACAAGTGGGGTCTCAGGCTCTGCCCAATCTCCCTAGCCCATCCTGGGAAGGAAGGTCCTGAAAGCACAACCCTGAAACTCCTAAGGATCTAGGAGCTTAGGTCAAAAATGCTAAACCAGACTCATTCTCTCATTTCACAGGTAAGAAATCCAGGAGGACAAAGGTTGAGCTCAATACGCATGGCTGAATGGTGGGCTGGCTGGCGGGCTAAATGGAGAGATGAATAAAGAATGGATATATCCTAGGTCATACTGTCTATGTTAGCAGAAACTAGAACTAGAATCTATGAAAAAACTCACATTTTCCTTCTCTGTTCTGAATGCATTATTGGCTTTAGGCAAGAGCAAAACAACTCTGACCTAGTAAGCACTTAAATAAACAACTCCCCCCTACAAAAAAAAACAACAACAACAACAATACTTCTTAAGGATAATGACAATTTTCCACACAGACCTTTTTTCTGGCCCTAAGGGTTTACCAAAGAATTGGCATTAAGAAGTTCAAATCATCCTATATCAGATTGCCATGGAAACAGCAGTGCCTGCCACTGGAGCATCACGTGGATTCCTATCAAGTTGCCTGTGGTGCTTTTTCCCGGGGCCTGGGGCCTCACACAGCCCCTCTGTGCTTCTTGCCCAGAATGCAGGCATGATCTCCACAAATTTCCACTGAAGCATCTACTGATTATCTTGGGATGGAACAGGCAAAGAGAATGTGTCCCAGCTCTATTCTTTCTGTTTTCTTTGGTGGACCCAGAAGTCTATTTGGAATTCTGCTCCAAGGTAGAAACAAATACTGCCCTCCTTCCAGGCTGTGGCCCGTCCTGCCTTACAGACTCTCCCTTCACTACTGTGGGGACACTGGGATAACGCAAGAGTTGTGAACTAGTCACCCTCCAGTCTTTGTGTGTGTGGATATGGTCAGGGGACTTCTGGGTCAATCTTTGCGATAAAGAGAAAAAATCATCTCAGAGCATCTTCTCATTTGAGATTTGCCCAAATTAGGGCGCCACTGCAGAGGAATGCCCATGCCTCCCTCTTTCAGAACCATGATAATCGAAGTTCATTTCTGCTGACTGGCAGTATTCACTGCCCCAGCTGTCCAAGACTTCACTTAGTTGGGTCTGTGACCTGCCTACATAGACCACCATTATGTTACGTGAGTCTTGAAGTTCTCATGAAACTACAGGGTTCATTCAGTCCCACTCTGCTGTTTATGGAGGAACCAGAGATCAAATTGCCAACGTCCGTTGGATCATAGAAAAAGCAAGGGGATTCCAGAAAAACACCTACTTCTGTGTCATTGAACATGCCAAAGCCTTTGACTGTGGGGATCACAAAAAACTGGAAAATTCTTAAAGAGATGGGAATACCAGACCACCTTACCTGCCTCCTGAGAAACCTGTACGCAGATCAAGAAGCAATAGTTAGAACTGGACATGGGACAATGGACTGGTTCAAAACTGGGAAAGGAGTACGTCAAGGCTGTATATTGTCACCCTGCTTATTTAACTAATATGCAGAGTGCATCGTACAAAACACTGGGCTGGAGGAAGCACAGGCTGGAATCAAGATTTCTGGGAGAAATATCAACAACCTCAGATATTCAGATGATACCACTCTAATGGCAGAAGGCAAAGAGGAACTAAATAGCCTCTTGATGAGAGTGAAAGAGGAAAGTAAAAAAGCTGACTTAAAACTCAGCGTTCAAAAAACAAAGATCATGGGAGCCAGTCCATCACTTCATGGCAAATAGATGGAAACAGTGACAGATTTTATTTTCGTGGGCTCCAAATTCACTGCAGACGGTGACTGCAGCCATGAAATTAAAAGATGCTTGCTTCTTGGAAGAAAAGCTATGACAAACCTAGACAGTATATTAAAAAGCAGAGCCATCTCTTAGCCAACCAACATCTGTATAGTCAAAGCTATGGTTTTTCAGTAGTCATGTATGGATGTGAGAGTTGAACTATAAAAAAGGCTGAGTGCCGAAGAATTGATGCTTTCTAACTGTGGTGCTGGAGAAGAGTCTTGAGAGTTCCTTGGACTGCAAGGAGATCAAACCAGTCAATCCTAAAGGAAATCAACCCTGAATATTCATTGGAAGGACTGAAGCCGAAGCTCCAATACTTTGGTCCCCCAATGAGAAGAGCTGTCTCATTGGAAAAGATCCTGATACTGGGAAAGATTGAGGGCAGAAGGAGAAGGGGATGACAGAGGATGAGATGGTTGGATGGCATCACTGACTCAATGGACATGAGTTTGAGCAAACTCAGGTAAATAGTGAAGGACAGGGAAGTCTGGTATGCTGCAGTCCATGGGGTCGCAAAGAGTCAGACACAACTGAGTGACCAAACAACTGGCTACCACTCTTTGGTACCTCTTGGTGCCACACCCTGTGCCAGGCTCCGAGGGCTCATAGTTTCATTTAATCTTCATGACATCCCTTTGAGGTAGGTACGATGGTTATCTCCTCTTTTTTTTTTTTTTAATTTTATTATTATTATTTTTAATCTCCTCTTTAGATGAAGAAATAGAAGCTCAACCAGTAGCTTGGCTAAAGTCACACGCTGGAAAACAGCAGAGCTAGGCCTTGAATTCTTGAGGGGCCCAAAGCCAGTGTTCTTTCCAGCACAGCCACTGTCTCCGCCAGGGAGATGAAGGGCATCTTCATCTCCAGAGCCTCCGGTTCCTACAGTGAGGCGACGGTTGCGGGGGTGGTGTGTGGGGGTGGCTGGTTTCACAGAGGCTCTTGGGATCTGCCTTGCTAGGGTTTAGTTTAGGCATAGTTCCTAAGGGCTCAGATATCCCTGGGAGACAGGAAGAGCAACAGAACTCAGATCACATCTTCAAACATATGCTCCCCTATCTGCAAACCCAGAGTCCTTTCTCAAGCCCATCTCTTCTCTCATCAGTAAACAGAGTGCACAATCCTGCTTTTCTTCCCGATACACAGACTTCTATTTATTTACTGATTTTTTACTATCTCTGCAGACTTCACCCTAAAGCCCAGCTGAAGATCTGGGCCCCTTCCCGATCACCCCCGCTGTTAGCTCTCTCTCCCCCGTTACTGTCTGCACCATTTATCTCAGGCTGCCTTGAGTAGCCCATCCTGTGTCTGTGGCTAGCACATTCCTTGAGGACAGGACCTGTATCAAGAACACCCGCCTCCCCCATTATTGCCTAGCTCAGTGAGAACACTTAGTAGGTATTCAAGAATGAAATGAAAGCCCTATTTAATGTTCCCTTATTTCTGTTTTGCTCCTCCTTATAGCCCCAGCACTTAATTCAGTACCTGGCACACTCTGGAGACTTAATAAATGTGGAATAAATCAGTAATGAATGGTGAAGGACTCCCCTGGTGGTCCGGTGGATAAGAATCCGCCTGCCAATGCAGGGGACGTGGGTTCGGTCCCCGGTCCAGGAAGATTCCACGTGCTGTGGGGCAACTAAGCCTGTGCTCCACAACTACTGAGCCAGCTTTATAGAGCTTGTGTGCTGCAAGCACTGAAGCCTGCTCCTAGAGCCTGTGTTCCACAACAGGAGAAGCCCCCGCGATGAGAAGCCCTTGTACTGCAACTAGACGGCAGCCCCACTCGCTGCAACTAGAGAAAACTGACACACAGCAATGAAGACCCAGGGAAGCCATAAATTAATCAATTAAAAAAATAATGAATGATGAGAAATGAATGAGTGAACTGAAGGAGGCGATCAAAGAGTATCTTCTCTATTAGACTGTTGGGACTCTTCCTGACTGCTGGTCAGGAAGGTGGAATTCTTCAGTGACTCAGCTGGACTTGGGGTTTTGAAGGGGCAAACCACAGAGCAATTTGCTCTGTCAAGCCTGGTCCTAACTCTTGCCCCTACATCCATAGACACAGGAGCCTGAGCTGTGACTGAAGAGGAGATTCTTCTTTACGTGGTGATCTCAGGAGGATAGAGGTGGGTTACCCTCAGGACTGATGAGTCAATTCCCAATTCAAATGTGAGTCAAACCAGTCTACGTATTTGTTTATCATTTGTCTGCCTCTTTTTCCCTGTAGAATTGGAAATAGAACTCAAACCAAATTTGATCCCAAAGAGAAGCAAAGAAAACATCGCTATTTTAATACTAAGTGAGCCGGTCTAAAAATGGATCCACCAAATGTAGTGTAGGATCCTGGATTGGATCCTGGAACAGAAAAAGGACATCAATAGAAAAACTGGCTCAATCTATAGTTGATGGTAACGTATCAACGTTAATGTCTGAGGGTTGGCAAATGGACTGTGGTTATATGAGAGGGTAACAATAGGTGAGGGATGGGGGCCTCCCAGGTGGTACTAGTGGTAAAGACCCTGCCTGCCAATGCAGGAGACACAGGAGATGCAGGTTTGATCCCTGGGTTGGGAAACTCCCTTGGAGTAGGGCATGGCAACCCATTCTAGTATTCTTGACTGGAGAATCCCATGGACAGAGGAGCCTGGTGGGCTGCAGTCCCTAGGGTGGCAGAGTGTCGGACATGACTGAAGCGACTTGGCATGCACACACGGGTGAAGGATATACAGAACTATCTGTACCATCTTTGCAACTTTTCTGTATATCTATCATTATTTCAGAATACCAAGTTTATTATTATTAAAGTAAAAAAAATAACGAACAAAGGTTGCCCAAGACTATTAGACACACAGTGCCTGCCGCCCAGCAGGGGCTCAGTTAACACCTGCTAATATTGAGGGGACTGAATATAATATAGGTCACCTGCATGAGTTGCTTTCCAAATAGATGTTTCCACTGCATAATCAACACATTCAGAATTTTACCCAATTTTCCATTCAACTGTCTTCTACTTTAGTCCAAAGGCTTGTTTGGAGAAAATAATTTTTTGTCTATTTGGTTGGAGAGATTAAACATGTAAAATACAAATTACTTTCTATTCAGTGAATTGAAAGATACTGATTCCAGCACAACAGGGGGAGTTACAGCCACCTCCACCCAGTGATGTCATTTCTGTACATTTCATAAAAAGGTATTTTTTTTTTTTGCATACATCATGTCATTTGATCTCACTTCCTTAACCAATGTGCAAATGATTGCTTGGCCCATGGAGTTTGGTAGGAGAGCTGATGTGTTGCTTGCAAAACAACTTCTGAAATCATTAGAGAAGATAAAGAAATTTAGGAATGAAGAGAGTCCCAGTCTTGGCTCATTGTGGTAGCTAATCTCTCTGAACACCTGTTTCCCACTTTGTAAAATGGGTATAAATATAGGATGGTGAGAAGATAAAAGTAAATGATTTATGCAAAGCTTTAGGCATACTACCTGGCACATTCCAAGGGCCTGATAAATAGTATTATTAGTGTGAGTCAGAGCAGAGTTCGTGTTACAGAAAACACTGCCATCTCAGGCAGATAAAGAACTCTGGGGATGATTTTTGATGAGGACATTTTGATTCTGAAAAGTGCACCCAGCAGCCAGGGCTGAACTTCAGGTTGTATCTGGGCAACAACACACACATACTCACGCTCGCTGGCAAGAGGGGGCAAGAGTGGTTTAAAGAACTTTGGAGAGGCTTCTAGTTCCACTAATAGAGCGCTGAGCTGAAAAGAAAACTCTCCAGCTTTAGTAACAACATTGTCTTCATCATCAGTGACCACAACAGAACTGTGGCTGACTTCACAAGTAAGAAAGAAAACAGAAATGAAAAAGGAACTGAAAGTCAGTGCCGAGTGAGAGAAAGCTGTTGCTGTGATTATTGGACCAGAAACTGGCAGCGACAGGGCCTTGGTTCTGCTGTGTGAGGGTCAGTTGAACCGAGACCCTGCTTAAAGCCAGGGTCATCCAACAGCTGCTGGGCCAATGAAACATGGCAATGGCCTGCCTCTGTGTAGGGCTCTCAGTGAAACAACATAAAGTCTCCCGTAAACATGCAAAGCCCCCAAGCTGGCATTATCTGTGGCTTAGAGCTTGAATTGACACCACCTACAGGGTAATCACCATAAACATTGGTCCTGAGTTGCTGATCACCCTGGGCACCTGGCCAGGACCAAGGCAAACCAGCTCAGACAGTCAGTCCTTCCACTGCCCAGGCCACACAGAATTCCCATAGAAAAACCAAGTCCTTGTGCAGATGAGTTCACAAGTAAAGTATTAAAAAATATTAACCAGACCAAGTTGGAGTCCAGTTCTCTGTTTTAATAAATTTAACAACATCTCTAGGGTGTTCTTTTAGTTAAGTTTGAAAAGTGCCGCATGACCTATGCTTTTCCATTTCAAGATCATTTTCTTTGCCCTTGTTCATCCATTCATTCAGCATTCATTCATCAAAGACTGATTTTGTGATGACTATTTGCCCAGCACATTCAGGATTTCTTTTGTCTCTCATCATAACATCCTAGGAATGTGTTCCCACCCCCAAGTTCCAGATGGGAAAACTAAGGAGGCAGCAGGTCGCTGGTGGACTGAGGACCAGCCCAGCCTAGCCCTTCAATCCTGGGAGCTGCGTTCTCCATCAGCCCTGCTGAGTCTTGTCCCTTGACTGAGCCACAAAGACAGGCACAGGGTGACTGAGGAAAGAAGTCGCCAGAGCCAAGCTTCTCACAGAGGCACTGTTGTCTTCTCAGCACCGACTGAGGCCCCAGCGGGTCCACTAACAGGAGTACACCTGGGTGAGCTTCAGCCGCCCGTGGCTCCAGGGCCTCAGGAGGGGTGGCAGGGGCTGCCCGAGGCGGCAGCGACCAGGCACGGGAGGCAGACCAAAACGCCCGTCTCCACTGCAGGAGGCAAGCCGGGCCCTGCTGTGCCCACGCGTGTGGGATGGGGCCCCAGCTACTCCCCTGGGCCTCCCAGGGGCTCTGCAGGGTCCTTTTGGAACCCATATCCTGTCCGGAAGGACAGCTTGCCTTCCTTCCCGACAATGCAAGCCCGTCTGTTGCACCTGCATATCTCACAGCCTGGAAGACTCTTCTCTCAGAAAACAAAGTTCTCCCTCCCTTCCTTCCGCCTCCGAGAGGCCTCCCCGCCCAGCCCACCTGACACCTCACCCTCTGATCACTCACCACACCCTTTGCTGGCTTTATTTTCTCCTTTGAGCATGCCTGTTGGTGTTTTTCTATGTTGAGTTATTTATGGCTTGATTTCACGGAGGGAGAGCCAGCTTCATGAGGGCAGAGAGCTGTTTTGTTCGAGGCTGGATCCCTAGGACCTAGGATGAGCAACAGGGCAAATGGCCTGTCTTATCATTGTACATTCAGCCAGAAACTGGTCCTCAACTTTTTTGTCTGCGCATTAAGCAGGTTAGACAAGAGCAGTGACTTTCAAACTTAAAACAAAAAAAAAATAATTGGAGATCAGGGGAGACACAGGGAAAAAAAAATCATTGGAACACTTTGTTTAAATGAAATTTTATGAAGAATGGAAAATAGCAGCATTGTACTCACTGAAGCTGGGGGAAGGCCGCGGGGCTTCAGTGTGTATCCTCTCCCTGCTCTTTTCTTCCTAGCCCCACCTCACCCACCCACCAGAATCCTGGGGTTCCCTAGAACACAGTTTGGAAATCACTAGCCTGAGTGAGGTCCACCTTCAATCAGTCACTTCCACATCCAAAGTATAAATACAATCATCCATAAAGTTGAGGAGTTGGAGTTGCTGACCTTCCTTCTATGGCATTCTAGTATTATAAGTCATATTAGGTAAACGCCAAAGTAGAAATTGCAGACACATTCAGTGTCACGCCTGCCAAAGGCTGGCAATTGTCAGGCGTTTATCAAGCAGTACTTGTTGGACCAGTAGTTTGTGGGAGCCACGGGACCAGTAAGATCTCAGATTGCTCAACCAATCTAGTTGATGGGATGAGACACAATGTCTGAAACAATTAAGACAGGATACCATCAAGTGGACAGATTCAATGGGTGAACTTGAGATCCTGGAAAGAGATCCAGGGGGTAAAATGGGACGGTGTGTTGGGAAGAGGTGTTTTCTCTGGATAGGACACCAGAAAGTCTAGGCAGGGGACACAGAAGGACTGGGGGGCACTCACATGCCTGCTGCCAGGAGGGCAGCCTGCTGATGGTTCAGTGCTGAGCCCCTCCTCAGCCAACACACTGGACTTGACCTGGTGTTTATGAAATCCAGATCTTGGTCCCAGGAAGGACAGACTTTTTCCATCATCATCATCATATATCTCATACATCAAACTATAACTACTATGACAATGACTGCTAGTTGTCCCCAATATCCATTCTCCCCTTCTTCCTTAGTAGTTGAGCCTTCAATTTTTAGCTGGACACATGGCATTCCAGAATAGAGTCTACATTTCCCAGGCTCCCTTGCAGTCAGGTGTGGTCATGAAAAGGACTTCTGATCCGTGGGATGTGAGGTGACATGATGTGTGTCATCTTCAAGGCCTGCCCTCAGAGGGGAGAGGTGTGCCCCCCTTTCCCCTCTGCAACTAGCTGGAATGCAGACGTGGTGAGGAGCCCTCTTGGACTGTGAGCAACACAGTGGAAGGAACCTAGGTCCTAACCTGGAGCCAACACACCAGCCTTGGGGGGCTGGGGTGCAAAGACCACAAGAGCGAGCAATGCTCTTGTGTTTTGTTGAAGCTCTGCCCCTCCGACCAGTGCAACTGCAGTGTCAATCCGAGTTTGCAGAGCTCATTCCCAAGGACCACTGCTGATCTGGAGCAAGCTGTGGGGAGGGATCGGCAGGCATATTCCCTCCCACTGCTCCGTAGCTGAGCTGAGTCTCAGGGTGGCCTGGCCGAGGTCACTTGCTGAATGGATTGCTGGGACCAGAGGAAAGGGAAGGTGGACAGAGTTCGGACTTTGGGTTCAGACTAGCTCTAGTTTGAAGCCTACCTCGATGCTTCCTAAACCCTGTTCTGAAAAACCGTGTGAAAATAAGGTGAGTGGCAAACTAGACTCACAATGTGACTGTAGACGCTTTTGTTCTCAGAATCCAGACAGCCTGCTTCCTAGACAAGTGCTCTTTCCCACCGGGATTCCCATCTCTGAGACAAGTGTCCTCCAAGAGCCAGCCACGGGAGCACCAAGGGACCGACAGGAATGAGGAGACTCTCACAGGGGTGATGTCTGCGGTGGGACTTGGAGGATGGGGAGACGGGACACGGGGAGAAAAGAAAGGGGCCGGCACCCATGGGAGAGGGGACAGCTTGAGCAAAGGCACAGAGGCAGGACACAGCCCGAGACTGCTGTGCACTCGAAGAGGAGAGCTCTCATTCCAACCCTCAGCCTCAGCTCCCTCCTTTTCCTATTTTACTTAGTGCTTTGGGTGTTTAGTGGGGTGTCACCGTGAGAAGGCAGTGGAAGAGATCTTGGAAAATAATTACTTCTAGAGGACGAAACAAAGTCACCTGATGAGCTCAGCTAAAAGGCAGCTAAAAGTCCCCTGCCCCTGTCCCCCACCCGGCAGGGGAACAGCCACTGAGGCTGGTACCCAGCACCATTCTTTCCCAGGAGACCAACCAGCCTCACTCCCCCTGGGCTTCTCAGACTCAGTCCTTACCTGGAGAGATAACCTGTTGTGAAATGTTCCTGCAGAAAACAAAGCCTAGGGAGGCTACATGCAACTTCTATGCAGATTCCAAATTGTTTCAAAATGGTATTAAAAGAAACAGAACAAAGCCGGGTTGGGAATATGCAGACGAAGCCCCATTGGTAAATATTGATAAGTGTTGAAGTTAGATGATGGGTGGGTTCTTGAGGGTGCATTATATTATTCTCTCCCAGACACTTTAAAATTTTCCACTTAAAAAGGTTATTTAAGAGCTTCTGGAGATCCAACTAGTCCATTCTGAAGATCAGCCCTGGGATTTCTTTGGAAGGAATGATGCTAAAGCTGAAACTCCAGTACTTTGGCCACTTCATGTGAAGAGTTGACTCATTGGAAAAGACTCTGATGCTGGGAGGGATTGGGGGCAGGAGGAGAAGGGGACGACAGAGGATGAGATGGCTGGATGGCATCACTGACTCGATGGACGTGAGTCTGAGTGAACTCCGGGGGTTGGTGATGGACAGGGAGGCCTGGCGTGCTGCGATTCATGGGGTCGCAAAGAGTCGGACACGACTGAGCGACTGATCTGATCTGATCTGATCTGGTGGCTCAGTGGTAAAGAATCTGCCTGCCAATGCAGAAGACACGGGTTTGATCCCGGGCCAGGAGGATCTCACGTGCGACTGAGCAACCAAGCCTGTGCGTCACAATTGGGCCTGTGCTCTAGAGCTTGGGAGCCATAGCTACTGAGCGCATGTGCTGCAGCTAGTAAACTCTGAGCTTTAGCAGCTGAGGAGCTAGTTTAGTTGGTTGAGTAGTAGTGTAGTTCTCTGTGCTCCACAAGAGAAACCACCGCAATGAGAAGCCCACGCACCACAGCTAGAGAGTAGCCCCCGCTTGCCACAACTAGAGAAAAGCCAGGCAGTAACAAAGACCCAGCACAGCCAAGAATAAAGAAAGATTTTTTTAAAGTTATTTAAGGATTTCCCTGGCAGTTCAGTGGTTAAGACTCCACGCTCCCAATGCAAGGGGCACGGGTTTGATCCCTGGTTGAGGAACTAACCACATGCCAAGCAGTGTAAGAGTTCTATTCATCTTTCAGGCCCCTGGACTTCCCTGGTGGCTCAGACAGTAAAGCGTCTGCCTACAATACGGGAGACTGGGTTCAATCCCTGGGTCAGTGATTTCCAAGTTATTGAAAAATAACTTTCAAGAAGTTATTTGAAAGTTTAAGAAATGTACATGAATGTTCATAACGACATCATTTATAATAGCTCAAACTAAAAACAACCCAAACATTCCCTGACAAATGGATTTTAAAAATGTGTTATATCCACACAAGGAAATATTATTCAACGATAAAAAGGAGCGAAGTACTGACGTGTGCTATAATGCATGAGTTTAGAAAACACTATGCTAAGTGAAAGAAGCCAGACACAAAAGGACAAATATCGTATTGTATAGACTCCATTTATATGAAATGTCCAGAATAGGCAAATCTATAGAGATAAGAAGTAGGTTAGTGGCTGCCAGGCAACTGAATGGAGGAATTGAGAGGTAATAGCTAAGGGGTTTGGCGTTTCTTTGACAGGTAATTAAAATGTTGTATGATTGATTGTGATGTTGGAGATACAACTGCAAATATACAAAAAGCCATAGAAAAAGAGAGCCAGTAGAGGCTCCCAGCCATGGGTTTTCATAGGCTTCGATGTGAGCTCGGGCAAAAGGTGAGGTATGGACCAGCCCCTGAAACAAGGTCTGTCTTCCTCGGTTATGGCTCAGCCAGAGGAATTCACAGAATCTAGCCCAGTCTGAAGCCTCTGGAGCAACACCGTTTTTCTGTATTCTGGAAAAATCCATGCCCCATTAATAAATATGGAATTTTGTTAGTCCTCAATGCCTGACCCATTTTCTTTGCCCGATTGTACAATCTTAGACTCGCAAGGGGTAGTACGTCTTAGTTTTGCCAAGGGCACTGGGGCTTAACCGAGGCTGCACACCAGGATCACCTGGGGGTTGAATGAACGCTGGTGCCGGCTTCCGCCCCAAGAGATCCTCATTTAATTAGTGTGGGGAGAAGCCTGGGCAGTGGATGTTTTCAAAGCTCCCAGGTGATTCGAACGTGCAAGATTGAGAATCATTGACTAAGTGAAGAATTTTTTAATGACTAGGAAAAAATAGCAAAAATGTGGCATGGAGTATGGTGAGTATTTAGTCATGAAACTTCTCTTTTAGATTTATGTTCACACTGGGTCACAATGTGAAAAGTACTTCTTACTGTAAGTTTCAGCCTGGGGGTTTGGAGACCCCAGGTTGACGGGTCCTGTCAGTCACCGAGATAAACGAAGGGGACCCACCAGCGGCAATCAGGTGCCCCCCAGCCTCTGCGTGGGCCTCTCCAAGGACAGATGCTCCCCTGCTTCCAAATAGCCCTTTCCCACCTTGGACAGCTCTTGCTGAGTCAAAAGCTGCCTTTCTGAAACTGTCACATCAAACCCTGACACCAGAGGACTGAGGACTTTAGCACCCCCTGAAGGCATTATGTGTCCCAATCACGTGACTTTGCCCTGTTGTCAAGCAGAGTCCGGCTAGAAGCTGAGGCTCCTGCCCAACCTGTCTCTACATGTCAGATTTCTACTCATCTTTCAAGCCCCTGGACTTCCCTGGTGGCTCAGATGGTAAAGTGTCCGCCTACAATGTGGGAGACTGGGTTCAATCCCTGGGTCAGGAAGATCTCCTGGAGAAGGAAATGGCAACCCTCTCCAGTATTCTTGGAAAATCCCATGGACAGAGGAGCCTGGTAGGCTACAGTCCATGGGGTTGAAAAGAATGGGACAGGACTGAGCAACTTCACTTTACTTTTCAAGCCCTATCTTGAATGCCCCTTCCATGAGGTCTTCCACTATGGGATCTGTTTGCTCTCTCCCTCTGCACTCTTCTGCCTTTTAATTTTCTAATATATGGTTGGAACTTGTTATACGATAACTCGTTGGTTACTGCCTTTGAGTTTGAGTAAACCGTGAGCTCCTTGAGGGCATGGGTGGAGCTTCATCTTGTGTTATATCTCTGTATCTTCTGCAGGGTCCAGTTATATGCTCCATACACAATCATTGGATGAACAAATGAACAATTGGCTTGCCATGAAGTTTTTATAGGGAGGAAGGTACCAAGTAGCAGCTTAAGTGGAAATGGGATTTTAAGTTCACCAAATCCTCATTCTTTAATAAGAGAAAAAATGCATAACTTTGGTATTTGAGCCAGTGCTTGAAAGGTAAGTTGAAATTTGACAGGGAGAGAAAAGTCGAGGAGTAGTTTCTAGCCTCAGGTTGGAAATCCTGAATCCCCCCCCCAGCTGGTTGTCAGGGAAACCATCTCTCCTCAGATGGGTGAATGAATGAACATTCATTCTCTAATGCAATTCTAATGAAAACCAGGCTCTTGTGTTAAGTGTTTTGCAAACATTTTCAGGTGCCCCCAAATTGCCCCTAATGCAGAACTAGGCTCATGTAAGCAGAAGATGGACCCACAGCTACCTCCGCTTCCAATGAAGAGAACACCATCTGAGGATGGAAAAGCCCAGGCTCCGAACAAGAGGACAGGGCTCGGCCTGCAGGAGAGAGGCTGGGGGCGTGTGTTGAAGTAGTCTTTTTAAGAGACAAGCCTGTTGTTTGTATGCAGATAGTACGATTAGTTACACATAAAGTATAGGATAATCTACCAAGGAACTTTTAGAAATATTTGAGGATGTTCATGAGGTTGCCCAAGACAATATCAACAAACAAAAGCCATCAACATTACTTTATATCAGCAATAATCAATTAGATTAGAAAACGCCGTAGAAAAAAGATCTTGTTTCCTCTAGCAACAAAAGCTATGAAATCTCATAAAAGACACAAAAAACTTTACTGAAGGACAAAAAAGGTCAGAAGAAATAGAAAGATGGGTAGGCTATTAATATATTATAAATGAGAAGCTATAATTTCAATCAAAATCCTAATAGAGCTCTTTCACATGAGGGAAAAGGGGGTCAAGAATAAGAGTCAAGGGATTTCCCTGGCGGTACAGTGGATAAGAGTCTGTCTGCCAATGCAGGGGACACGGTTTTGATCCCTGGTCTAGGAAGATTGCACGTGCCACGGAGCAACTAAGCCCGTGCACAACAGTTACTGAGCCCGAGCACTGCACCTACTGAAGCCCGGACGCCTGGAGCCCACGTTCCACGAGAGAAGCCACGGCAATGAGAAGTCTGCAGACCACAACTGGAGAGTAGCCCCTGCTCACAGCACTGGAGGGAAAGCAAAGACCTAGTGCAACAACCACAAAAACAGGCACAAAGAGTGAGAGTCAATATTTGAAGAAGAAATTTTAAAAAGAAGGAGAAGGCTGCCATATATGCTATACCCCTTATTATAAGACTATCATGATCAAAATACTGTGATATAGTGCAGAAATAGACAAATTCACCAATAGAAGAGAAGAGAGACTCCAGGGATTCCAGGAACTTGAATAAGCTAGAGGCAGCATCTCAAACAAGTGTGGAAAGTTCAGTTCAGTTCAGTTCAGTCGCTCAGTCGTGTCCGACTTTTTGCGACTCCATGAACTGCAGCACACCAGGCCTCCCTGTCCATCACCAACTCCCGGAGTTCACTGAGACTCACGTCCATCGAGTCAGTGATGCCATCCAACCATCTCATCCTCTGTCGTCCCCTTCTCCTCCTGCCCCCAGTCCCTCCCAGCATCAGAGTCTTTTCCAATGAGTCAACTCTTCGCATGAGGTGGCCAAAGTACTGGAGTTTCAGCTTTAGCATCATTCCTTCCAAAGAAATCCCAGGGCTGATTTCCTTCAGAATGGACTGGTTGGATCTCCTTGCAGTCCAAGGGACTCTCAAGAGTCTTCTCCAACACCACAGTTCAAAAGCATCAATTCTTCAGCACTCAGCCTTCTTCACAGTCCAACTCTCACATCCATACATGACCACTGGAAAAACCATAGCCTTGACTAGACGAACCTTTGTTGGCAAAGTAATGTCTCTGCTCTTGAATATGCTATCTAGGTTGGTCATAACTTTCCTTCCAAGGAGTAAGTGCCTTTTAATTTCATGGCTGCAGTCAGCATCTGCAGTGATTTTGGAGCCCCAAAAATAAAGTCTGACACTGTTTCCACTGTTTCCCCATCTATTTCCCATGAAGTGATGGGACCGGAAGCCATGATCTTCATTTTCTGAATGTTGAGCTTTAAGCCAACTTTTTCACTCTCCACTTTCACTTTCATCAAGAGGCTTTTGAGTTCCTCTTCACTTTCTGCCATAAGGGTGGTGTCATCTGCATATCTGAGGTTATTGATATTTCTCCTGGCAATCTTGATTCCGGCTTGTGCTTTATCCAGCCCAGCGTTTCTCACGATGTACTCTGCATATAAGTTAAATAAGCAGGGTGACAATATACAGCCTTGACGTACTCCTTTTCCTATTTGGAACCAGTCTATTGTTCCATGTCCAGTTCTAACTGTTGCTTCCTGACCTGCATATAGGTTTCTCAAGAGGCAGGTCAGGTGGTCTGGTATTCCCATCTCTTTCAGAGTTTTCCACAGTTTATTGTGATCCACACAGTCAAAGGCTTTGGCATAGTCAATAAAGCAGAAATAGATGTTTTTCTGGAACTCTACTGCTTTTTCCATGATCCAGTGGATGTTGGCAATTTGATCTCTGGTTCCTCTGCCTTTTCTAAAACCAGCTTGAACATCTGGAAGTTCATGGTTCACGTATTGCTGAAGCCTGGCTTGGAGAATTTTGAGCATTACTTTACTAGTGTGTGAGATGAGTGGAATTGTGCGGTAGTTTGAGCATTCTTTGGCATTGCCTTTCTTTGGGATTGGAATGAAAACTGACCTTTTCCAGTCCTGTGGCCACTGCTGAGTTTTCCAAATTTGCTGGCATATTGAGTGCAGCACTTTCACAGCATCATCTTTCAGGATTTGAAATAGCTCAACTGGAATTCCATCACCCTCCACTAGCTTTGTTTTTAGTGATGCTTCCTAACGCCCACTTGACTTCACATTCCAGGATGTCTGGCTCTAGGTCAGTGATCACATCATCGTGATTATCTGGGTCATGAATATCTTTTTTGTACAGTTCTTCTGTGTATTCTTGCCACCTCTTCTTAATATCTTCTGCTTCTGTTAGGTCCATACCATTTCTGCCGTTTATCGAGCCCATCTTTGCATGAAATGTTCCCTTGGTATCTCTAATTTTCTTGAAGAGATCTCTAGTCTTTCTCATTCTGTTGTTTTCCTCTATTTCTTTGCATTGATCGCTGAGGAAGGCTTTCTTATCTATTCTTGTTATTCTTTGGAACTCTGCATTCAGATGCTTTTATCTTTCCTTTTCTCGTTTGCTTTTTGCTTCCCTTCTTTTCACAGCTATTTGTAAGGCCTCCCCAGACAGCCATTTTGCTTTTTTGTATTTCTTTTCCATGGGGATGATCTTGATCCCTGTCTCCTGTACAGTGTCATGAACACAGTCCATAGTTCATCAGGCACTCTATTGATCACATCTAGGCTCTTAAATCTATTTCTCACTTCCACTGTATAATCATAAGGGATTTGATTTAGGTCATACCTGAATGGTCTAGTGGTTTTCCCTTTCTTCAATTTCAGTCTGAATTTGGCAATAAGGAGTTCATGATCTGAGCCACAGTCAGCTCCTGGTCTTGTTTTTGTTGACTGTATAGAGCTTCTCCATCTTTGGCTGCAAAGAACATAATTAATCTGATTTTGGTGTTGACCATCTGGTGATGTTCATGTGTAGAGTCTTCTCTTGTATTGTTGGAAGAGGGTGTTTGGTATGACCAGTGCATTTTCTTGGCAAAACTCTATTAGTCTTTGCCCTGCTTCATTCCGTATTCCAAGGCCAAATTTGCCTGTTACTCCAGGTGTTTCTTGACTTCCTACTTTTGCATTCCAGTCCCCTATAATGAAAAGGACATCTTTTTTGGGTGTTAGTTCTAAAAGGTCTTGTAGGTCTTCATAGAACCATTCAACTTCAGCTTCTTCAGCGTTACTGGTTGGGGCATAGACTTGGATTACTGTGATATTGAATGGTTTGCCTTGGAAATGAATAGAGATCATTCTGTCGTTTTTGAGATTGCATCCAAGTACTGCATTTCGAATTCTTTTGTTGACCATGATGGCTACTCCATTTCTTCTGAGGGATTCCTGCCCGCAGTAGTAGATATAATGGTCATCTGAGTTAAATTCACCCACTGCAGTCCATTTCAGTTCGCTGATTCCTAGAATGTTGACATTCACTCTTGCCATTTCTTGTTTGACCACTTCCAATTTGCCTTGATTCATGGACCTGACATTCCAGGTTTCTATGCAATATTGCTCTTTACAGCATCGGACCTTGCTTTTATAACCAGTCACAACCACAGCTGGGTATTGTTTTTGCTTTGGCTCCATCCCTTCATTCTTTCTGGAGTTATTTCTCCACTGATCTCCAGTAGTATATTGGGCACCTACTGACCTGGGGAGTTCCTCTTTCAGTATCCTATCATTTTGCCTTTCATACTGTTCATACTTAAGCGTGGGCGGCTGCGACCGGCGCACTTAAGCGCGGCGGAGAGGAGCTACCCCACGTCCGAGGTCAGGGGCAGAAGCTGGGAGGACCCCATGCCCGAAGGGCGGTGGCCAAGAGGAGTTACCCCACATCTGAGGTCAGGGGCAGTGGCTGAGAGTGCCAGGCTGCGATGGTGCACAAATGGCCAAGAAGAGCTACTCAAGCCTGAGGTCAGGGGCAGCAGCCGAGAGGAGCTACCCACCATCCGAGGCCAGGGGTGGCCGCCGGGAGGAGTTACCCCACGCCCGGGGCCAGGGGCAGCAGCTGGGAGGACCAACCCCACGTCTAAGGAGCGGTGGCTGCGCAGACACAGGAGGGCCTAGAGGAGCTATCCCACGTTGAAGGTCAGGAGGGGCGGCGGTGAAGAGATACCCCTCGTCCAAGGTAAGGAGCAGCGGCTGCGCTTTGCTGGAGCAGACGTGAAGAGATACCCCACACCCAAGGTAAGAGAAACCCAAGTAAGACAGTAGGTGTTGCAAGAGGGCATCAGAGGGCAGACACACTGAAACCATACTCACAGGAAACTAGTCAATCTAATCACACTAGGACCACAGACTTGTCTAATTCAATGAAACTAAGCCATGCCCATGGGGCCACCCAAGACAGGCGGGTCATGGTGGAGAGGTCTGACAGAATGTGGTCCACTGGAGAAGCGAATGGCAAACCACTTCAGTATTCTTGCTTTGAGAACCCCGTGAACAGTATGAACAGTATGAAAAGAGTGGAAAGAGTTGCCTATAAATAGTGTGGGGTATTTGGTTACCACAATCAAAATCTTCTATTTCTACCTCAAAAGAGCTACAAAATAAATTTCAGATGGATGAACTTAAATATGAAAGAGCAAAATTTCCAAACTCTTGAAAGAAAATACAGAAGTAATCATTGTAACAAAGTAAAGATATTAAAAAACACAAATTGTAGGAGGAAAAGATTTGATATCCCTGACTGCATCAAAATTGGAATTTTCTGAGTAACAAAAGACATTGTCAGATAAAAAGGCAAGCTATGGAATGGGATAAGTTAGCTACAATGTCCATAACTGACAAATGATTCATGTACAGCCTATATAAAGAACACCCACATGTGGAAGAGAAAAAGATTACCAGGAAAGGGTCATGAGCAGGTAAGTTACAGAAGAGGAAACGCAAGTGGGGACTTCCCTGGTGGTCCAGTCGCTAAGATTCTATGCTCCCAATTCGGGGTCCTGGGTTCGATCCCTGGGCAGTCAACTAGATCCCATATGCCGCAACTAAAGATCTCCCGTGAACTAAGACCCAACACAGCCAAGTAAAATGTTTTGTTTGTTTTTTTTTAAGAGAAAACACAAGTGGTTGATAAATACATTGAGATGCTTAACAGCACTAGTAATCAGGGTGTGCAGATTAAATAAGCAAAATAAAATGAGATATAACTTCACATTCATCAGATTGACTTAAAACTCTTCAGTCTTGGGAGTTCACTGGTAGCCTACTGGTTAGGATTCTGCACTTCCACTGCCATGGCCCAGGTTTAATCCCTAATCAGGGAACTGAGATCCTGCCAGCCACCTGGCATGGCCAAAAAAATAAAAAACTCTACAGTCTGATAGTCCCAAAGGTTGATGATGACTTTGTGGGGAAATCAGGAACTGCTAGTGGTTAAATATATGGATGTGAGAGTTGGACTATAAAGAGAGCTGAGCTCAGAATTGATGCTTTTGAACTGTGGTGTTGGAGAAGACCCTTGAGAGTCCCTTGGACTGCAAGAAGATCCAACCAGTCCATCCTAAAGGAAATCTGTCCTGGGTGTTCATTGGAAGGACTGATGTTGAAGCTGAAGCTCCAACACTTTGGCCACCTGATGTGAAGAGCTGATTCATTTGAAAAGACCCTGATGTTGGGAAAGATTAAGGGCAGGAGGAAAAGGGGACGACAGAGGATGAGATGGTGGGATGGCATCACCAACTCAATGGACATGAGTTTGGGTAAACTCTGGGAGTTGGTGATGGTCAGGCAGGCCTGGCGTGCTGTGGTTCACGGGGTCGCAAAGAGTCGGACATGACCAAGCAACTGAACTGAACTGAACTGAACTGAGCGGTTAAATTGGTACAACCACTTTGGCAAATAATTTAGCCAAGTCTGCTAAAGTTCATTTGATATGTATCCTAGGGAAACATTCCATGTGGACCTGAGAGACCCAAACAGGGATGTGCATTGTTTATAACAATAAAAACTTGGCCATGTCCATCAACAGAATGGCTAAATGAACCACAATACAGTTTTAATGGAATAGATCTGAAAAGAGGTAAAGAGGATTAAAGAAAATCAGGAGACCGAGTCCTGGTTCTTGCTCTGCTTCTAACTGATGATAGGATGGGACAAATCACGTATCCCTCTTCACTGAATGCTGTCCCCAGACGTTCTCGTGGCTCACTCCCTCCCCTCCTTCAGGTCTCTGTGCAAATTCCACTTACTCAGAGAGGTTTCCCTGACCGTGGTGTCCATACAACCAGCATCCATGCCCCCTGACACTGCTTTGTCAAGAAGCAGAGCGCCGGGATTTCCCTGGTGGTCCAGTGACTAAGACTCTGAGCTCCCAATGCAGGGGGCCCGGGTTCGATTCCTGGTCAGGGAACTAGATCCCACGACTAACTATCCCTCATGCCACAAGGAAGATCCTGAATGCCACAACTAAGGCCTTGGTGCAGTCAAGTAAATAGATATTTAATTAAAAAAAAAAAAAAAAGCAGCAGCAGTTAAGTCGCTTAAAGGTCAGGCTAGGTTAAAACACCAGCTTTACCAACTACTGTTTGCATGACCTTAGGCAATTGATTTAAGCTTTCTGTGACTCAGTTTCCTCCTCTGTAAAATGGAGATAATAGTAGTTTTCACCTCAGAGGGTTGCTGTGAGGACTGAATGAGTTAATACACCAAAGAGAACAGTGCCTGATTCGGGGGCGGGCTGGTTAGTAGTAAATTGCATGGCAGTTAAAATGAACGAAGTACGCTTGAGTGATGGTGGCTCAATCTCATAAACATGCTGCTGAATGAAAAGACCACACCCCTCACCCTTCCCTGAACTTCCCTCCCAGTCACAGGCATGTGGCTGGCACGCAGACCAGCCTTCGGTCACACCGCCGTCAGGGGCCCTTCTCGTGGGTCTGAGTCCCTGTCCCCTGGCATCCACAGCCTGGCCAAGTCAGTTTTCAGTTCAGTTCAGTTTGGTCATGTTCGACTCTTCGACCCCGTGGACTGCAGCACGCCAGGCCTCCCTGTCCATCACCAACTCAAACTCATGTCCATTGAGTCGGTGATGCCATCCAACCATCTGGGCAGTGTTTATTGATTGAACTGGATTAATTCTGAAAGTTCTCAAATTCCCGAAGACAGAGACACCACTGACCCTTCTGGCTGGTGCGTTGAACTAAAGACATGAGGAAATGGGGGCAAGGGAGCAGGCGAGTGACCCAAGTACCTGGAAAGAAAGAGAAATCCCAGAAAAGGGGGTGTCTCCAAGGGGAGGGAGGCTGTGACTCCAAGACCAGGGAGTAGGCGATGCTCACCCCAGCCCCTTTCTGAAGGCCTGTCCTAGGGTCCACTGGGTGACTGAAGGATGAACTGCTACATTCACAGAGGACTTGTCATTAAAAAAAAGATCTAGAAGGATCCCAGCAGAGTCCTTCCACGGGCTCCAGGAGGAGAAGTGGGATTGAGGACAAGGGGGGAGGTGAGTGAAGGCTTCTTTTTCCCTTTATACTCTAAATACTTTTGCATTGTTTGAATCAAGAAAGAAGTGATTACTTGTGAATTACGAGAAAAAAAAAATTTGTCTTGCATGGAAGGGGTACTCAGCGAATGGGTATTACAATTATTATTTAAAACAGAGAGAAAGACATCTCACCCAGCACAAATCCGCAGGCAGGAAGGGGCCCTGCTGGCTCTCCTCCTCACTCTGCAGCGGGCCCCTCATCCCTGGCCCTTCCTCCAACGTGCACCCGAAAGCTGACGCCCTCACTGCTCTCACCGCCCAGCCACCTGCCCTGTTCATCCCTTGCTTCAGAGAACAGTCTCTACTGCTCTCCCTGTTTCTTTCCTCCCCCTGCTTTTTTATTGCTCATTCAACTCTATTTTTTATATTTATTTATTTTTGTCAACTTTATTTTTATATTAATTTATTTTTAATTGTCAACTTTATTATTTTTTATATTTATCTATTTTTAATTGATGATTGCTTTACAATATTGGTTTGATACATACGCCCCCTCCCTCTTGAATCTCCCTCCTTTCTCCCACCCATTCCCACCCCTTTGGGTTGTTACAGAGCCCCAGTTTGAGTTCCCTGAGTCAGAGTCCCTTGGACTGCAAGGAGATCCAACCAGTCCATCCTAAAGGAAATCAGTCCTGAATATTCATTGGAAGGACTGATACTGAAGCTGAAGCTGCAATACTTTGGCCACCTGTTGTGAAGAGCTGACTCACTGGAAAAGACCCTAATGCTGGGAAAGATTGAAGGCTGGAGGAGAAGGGGACAACAGAGGATGAGATGGTTGGGTGGCAACACCGACTCAATGGAGATGAGTTTGGGTAAACTCCGGGAGTTGGTGATGGACAGGGAGGCCTGGCGTGCTGTGGTCCATGGGGTCGCGAAGAGTTGGACACGACTGAGCGACTGAACTGAACTGAACTGAGTCCTACAGCAAATTCCCACCGGCTGTCTATTTACATGCATTAGTGTATATGGCTCCACGCTACTCTCCCCTTCATCTCACCCGCCCCCCACCTCCCCCAGCGTTGCTCTCCTTGTTTCTGCCCTCCCCTCTCTGTCTCACTCCGCACAGCCGGGCAGTTGACACATACCAACCAGTTCACTCACTCAGGCCATTAACCCACTAACGTAACCTGAGAATGAGACGCGAATGGAATCTCAGCTGGACAGAGTAGAAACTGCGGCACAGAGCATCCAGCCGCGTGCCGCAGGCCAGTGCCGTGAAGCGCCCGCACGGGGACCCAACCCCTGAGGACTGGGCTCCAGCCCCCACTCTCGGCCACCTGTCCACTTTGCCTCCCTCCTTCCTCCCCACTCCCCAGGAGTGAAATTGGTTCTCCCCGCTACGAGGTCCACGTGACCTGGCCCCTGCCTGCCCCTTCAGCCTCACCCCCACCCCCCTCCTCACTCCCCAACGCCACAGGCTCCCCGACTGGTCCTGCACCCAGAACAGTCTTTTTTTCCCAGTCATCAAATGGCTTGCTCTCTCACTTCACTTGGATTTCTGCTTGAATGTCACCTCCTCCAAAAGGGCCTCCCTGACCACCCTTTCTCAAACAGTCCTCACTTTATTCTCTGACCCTTTCCTGCTGTGATTTTATTCATAGTTCTTATCACTTCCTGATCTGACGTTATGAGACTACTTGTTTGGAGGCTTATCATGTGTCTCCACTCTCTCTAGAATTTCTGTTCCGTGAGGGCAGGGACTTTGTCCCCAGTGCCTGGAACACAGGCTCGCACAGAATGGTAGTGCAGCAAATGAATAAATGCTCCCCCTGCCCGCTCCGGGACAGGGTCTGGGCCTGCCGTGTGGGCTGCTTGAAACAGTCCACTCCCCTTTCACGGGATGGCGCTCCTGCCTCTCCGTGTGTCGCCCCATCCTTCCCTCCGGGCCCCCTGGACGAGTGGGGCAGCAGGCAAAGTGAGGCCTCCCATATTCCTTCCCAGTTTCCCTCCGCCAACCCCTCTGTCCATCCCTCCAAGCCCAGGGCTTTCACTTCCAGCCACTTGGAAGCTGGTCTGACGAATCCACGCCCACCAAGATGATGAAGATGTCAATTTGTCCTTCTCAAGGATATTTGTATTTTTAAATGAGGCCAGGATGGAGCAGCTCTTCACCCAGTGTATGCCTGTGTTATGGTGTAACTC
Organism: Bos indicus x Bos taurus; assembly: GCF_003369695.1. NCBI lineage: Eukaryota > Metazoa > Chordata > Mammalia > Artiodactyla > Bovidae > Bos > Bos indicus x Bos taurus. Next base: position 11,240,876 of record NC_040098.1, on the reverse strand, counting down.
CCAAGACAGGATGTTTCAGAGAGATACCACCTTTCCCTCTCCCAGACCCTGGGAGACAGTGTCACAGGTCAGGGTGCTGAGGGAGAGGGAAACAGATTGCCAAGCTCAGCCAGTGGGTCAGAGACTGGGACCCAGCAAACCCTGACCACAAATGCTATCCCACTCAACCTACATATTCCCTTCCCACCACCCAGAAGACTTAGCTTTGTTCCCCAAAGTATCCTCAAGCCACCCTCAGGCTCTGCTTTGTGAAACCCCTCCAGAAGCTCCCCAGGGAACCCAGAACAAAAGCCTTACCCATTTCGATCCCACAGATGACCAAGGCTGCCACCACCGCACCTGCCGATGTCCCAGCGAAGCGATGGGCTGTTTCCAGCATCCGGGGGGCCAGGTCCCGAAGGGCATCCACCGCCCCGGCCTGGTAGAAGGAGAGGAACCCACTGCCCGAGAAGGAGATGGAATGAGGGGTGTCAGGGTCCCCCTTGAACACCTGTTCTTCCATCTCCTCAACCTGGGACCTCCCGGGGACGGGAGGAACCTCTCAGCGCCGATGTGCCTGAACGTCAGCCACTCTCCTGTCGAAACTTGCGACCAACCTTCCCTGCCAGCCCAGAGCCTGGAATGTGGCTGTCGCTCCCCGGGGGGCTGGGACACCCACGGTGGCTCAGACAGCAGCTGCCTGGGCCTGTTGAGCACGGTCAGGAGGCAGCCCCAAAGCCTGGTAAAGGCCCCGGCTGGCAGTGTCCTGGCCCTGTGAGTGCCCTCCTCTGCACTTGCCTGGTACCCCTTGGATTGCAGGTGGCCGCCACGCAGGGCCGGGCCCAGGAAGAAGTGCTGCTCAGCCCTGAGTCCCAAAGGGTTCACTCATCGGGTTGCAAAACCTCCCCCAATGGGTATGGGATGGCACCTCCCTCCCCGCACGCTGCAGCTGTAAAGGGAGTAAACGCTGGCCTCCCTCCAGGAAAGGGTATTCCTTTCCCACAGCGACAGGGCTGCCAAGTTGGCTCTGGTTTCTGAGGGAGACTCGGCTCACAGCACCCATGCCCCCACCGTGACGCCCCTCCCTGGGATCCTGCTCCAGGCTCCAGGGTGGCGTGTGTGAGGTGTGACACAATTATTTTTATTTGTTCTTGCATAAGTGCCCCTTTGCTTACTCATCTGTTTATTCACATGTTAGGACTGGCCACCCGCAAAATTGTAAAGGAAAAGAGTTTGGGCTCCAGGGCCCCCACCCACCGCCTCTCCAGCTCTCACCTTCTCTCCTCCGCCCTTTGCCAACACACCAACTCTTAGCACTCTCTGTCCAAACCCTGAATCTCTGCGCTGTATCCTAAGTGTCCCGTAAGAAGTCAATCTGAAATCTCCATCATTCTGTGTTAGGGCATCATACTGTATGCTCACTTTGAAATGAGACATTTGAAATGTCAGTATTCATGACATCTCATGTCATGAAGTCACATGTTTGAGATGTCAGTAATCCCAAGGATGAACAGCTTGGGACCCCAGGTGTGGGGGCATCTGGGTCAGAGCAGAGAGATGATTTGGAGCCTAAAGGGAAAGGCAGGTGGTGGGGGGACCAAGGGTAGCTCCAGGGAGCCCTGGTCATGCCAGTCTGGAGCAGTGCAACATGGCCCTGGCAAGGAGAGTCTTCCTCACTACCAGCAAATGTCACTGCCCAAGGATGTTGCAAGACAGCGAAGTGGCAGGTGTCCCCCTTCTCTGTCCCCCCAGGGCACACAGAAGCTGAGTCAGAATTGGAATGGAGACACAAAGTCTCCTGCCCAACGCTCAGTCCAGCTCCATACTCTGCTAGGATGTGATAGCCACACTGAACCCACCAAGGGAAGTGAAGTGAAATGAAGTGAAATTCGCTCAGTCGTGTCCGACTCTTTGCGATTTCATGGACTGTAGCCTACCTGGCTCCTCTGTCCATGGAATTCTCTAGGCCAGAATCCTGGAGTGGGTAGCTGTTCCCTTCTCCAGGGCATCTTCCCAACCCAGGGATCGAACCCAGGTCTCCCACAGCCCAGGTGGATTCTTTACCATTTGAGCCACCGGGGAAGCCCAAAACCCACCAGGGGACCTCCCGCCAACTCTGCTCACCTTACTGATCTAGTGGAACTTCACACTGGGGAGCAGTGCCCAGTGTTCGCTCAGGAAGGGGTTTTCTGTCTTGGATAGGTAGTTCCAGCTATTTGAGAAGGGAACTCCTGACTAAATGTGTCTGCAACAGAGAAAACGTGTGCGCATCTGTGTCTGCGCTTGTGTGTATGTGTGCAGACTCACACACACACACACATACACACACATCTGAGGCCACAGACAGGCTGGGGTGAAGAGTAGGGTGAGACTGGGTGGAGTCCAATCAGCTTTTGGCACATTGGGACCCTGCCTCCGGGAGATCGTAGGGAGTGGAAGCCCCATCCCCTAACACTGACACCTACACTTGGGAACAAGATAGACAAATGAGAAATAACCAGAGAACCGTACAAGGCAGTCTATAATTAGGTACCAAATTGTGCAGGGCTGAGACTCCTGCCAGAAAAGTTCAGAGATGAGAGTGGGCAGCATGGGCTGGAACCTTCAGAGAAGCTATGTGATAGAGTTGTGGGTTGGGGGGTTTAAAGAAGCTAGCAGGAGGAGGGAGGGTACTATGGCAAGAAGCAGTGTGCAGTCCTTACAGAGGGTGAAGGGGTGTGATGGCAAGCAGTTACACAGGATGAAGGATTAGACAGAAGTGGGTTGAAGCCCAGTTCTACTATGTATAAGCAGTGTGACATGTGGTAACCTCTCCAGGCCTCGGTTTTCCTCATCTGTAAAATGGGGACAATAATGCATATCCTGTACAGGAACTGTTAAAACATAAGATATGGTTATAAAATGCCTGGCACATGGTGTGTCTCTTATTATCAAAGGGCAATAAGGGCCAAGGCTTCTAGAACAGGTGGAGCTGGGAGCCAAGGTGGAATAGAAAGATGGGGTCAACAGAAGAAGGTGGGATGCACTTGCAACGTGTAGGAGGAGCTAGAAGAATTCTCGAAGGGGAGAGTCTTGGAAAGGCAGAGTGACAGGCTGGAGGATGAGGAAGGAGGATAGAGCTATATCCTCCTATGGATGTTGGCAGCCAGGTTACAGAGGCGGCTGAAGAAAGATAAGTTAATGATGCCACTGCATCAGAGATTCAGAGGACCTGGGGACCGGTTGGACAGGCAGAATGAGTCATGGCTGATGCCCGTTTTCAGCCTGGGTGCTGGGAGGCGTGGGGTTGCCTTCGGGAAAACTAGGACAGAGCTGGGGAGACTGGGTGGAGGGTGAGTTTAGGACATGTCTGAGATGACAGCAGGACATTGGAACTTTGGCGGAGGGGCAGGGAAGGCTTCAGAGAGGGGGAGAGAGACCCCTGCCATTGAGCAGCAGAGAAGGATGAGCAGCTGGAGGTGGGCATGGTGTCATGTGGAAGGAAGACAACCTTGGACAAGTATTCTTCCTGATCATCTGCTCTTCACAGTGAAAGAGGAGGCAGGGCCACCTGTTGTACATGGACTGCGGGGCTCCAGAAGGCTGGGACCCCACCACCGTTTCAAAGATAGCACTGTGGGACTTCCCTGGCCGTCCAGTGGTTCAGACTCTGCACCTCCACTGCAGGGGGCGCAGGTTCGATCCCTGGTCAGGGAACTAAGATCCCACGTGCCATGTGATGTGGCCAAAAATAAAAAAAAAAAAAGAAAGAAAGAAAGCAAAGACAGTGTTGAGTCCTGCCTCTGTTCCTGGCACCTTGCTCCTTGGGCCTGGCTGTTGGATTAAGCCACTGTCCTCACTGAGGAAAGATATTCTTCAGTTCCAGGGGGATGGTGGAGACCACAGCAGGTACAGCACAGCGTCTGTGCGTGTGTGCTAAGTTGTTTCAGTCTTGTACAACACTTTGCAACCCAGTGGACTGTAGCCTGCCAGGTTCTATGCAAACAAGCAAACTAGAAACTCATTGGGAAGGCCCATGGGAGCTGTCAACATGTTCCCGCACGCTGGCCCCGGCAGAGAGCTCTGTACACCTGACTTGGGCTTTGGGGCCACAGGGTTCCCCCACCCTGCCCCTCATCTCATTTCCCATTGTTCCTGGCGTTGAGCTCAAAGCCCCGAGAACTCCAAGTGGACACTGTCGGCAAAGGATCGCCTTCTGACACCTGTGTTTGATTTTAAAGTCAGCTCATAATCCTCTCGGGCGTTTTACTCCAAGTTAACTGCTCTTATGACTCATCAGCTTCTGAGGAAATCACATGGAAGAAACTGAGACTGCTTATCACACATGATTCCAACAAGACAACCCAAAGGAATTTATAGAAGAACCTGGGGTTTCCATAAATATAAAATATGTGAAACCACCCAGGACACCGCTCTCGGGGAGAAAGATGGCATTGAGGTTCTGGGTTAGCTTCTCGTTGATGGTATACCACCCTTTACTTAAATCTTATAAAAATGTTTATTTAGTGAAGAACCTGGTTGTTTCTGGACATGAAAGAATATGAACATCATAGCATTGTCCTTGCCAATGACAATTAACCTGAATCGAATGAAGGCCTAGCTTCTAGTTACAGTGAACACAGAATATGAAGGGAAGCCTCTTGCTCAGTCGTGTCTGACTCTTTGCAACCCCATGGACTATAGCCCGCCAGTCTTCTCTGTCCGTGGGATTCTCCAGGCAAGAATACTGGAGTGGGTTGCCATTTCCTTCTCCAGGGGATCGTCCCGACCCCAGGATCAAACTCAAGTCTCCTGTGTCTCCTGCATTGGCAGGCAGATTCTTTACCACTGAACCACGTGGGGAAGCCTACAGAGTACGAAGGAACAAGTTAAATGACACCATGTGAAAACAAAAGTGGGGGAAGGTCTGGTAGATAGCATTGCTACACAGCAGCCGTTCCCAGCCTGCTGCTCCCTGCTCCCCTCCCCGTAAGCAGTTAAAAGGGCAGATACTTGATTTCCCAGCCTCCCCTGCAGCTAGAGACTGACATAAGAGACAGTTCTGGTCAATGAGATGTAAGGGGAAATCTACTGGAGCTATGGCAGCCGTCTTGTACCCATCAGGGGAAACGGGCAGACATACTAGTGTATTAGTTATCTATGGCCTTGTCACAAATTACTTCAAAATTTAATTCCTTCAAATAACATCTATGAACTTACGCAGTTTCCAAGCTTTAGGAACCTGGTAATGGTCTCTCATGAGGTCGTAGTCAAGCTGATAGCCAGGGTTGCAATCATCTCAAGGGTCGTGAGGATGGAAGAATCCACTTTCAAATGCACTCTCATGGTTGTTAGTAGGCACCAGATCTTGGCTGGCTATTGAGAGGAAGCTTCACCACCTGGGCCTCTTCACTGCACAAGATGACAGCTTTCTTCTGCCAGAGTGAGAGGTGCAGGGGAGTGAGAGAGAGTAGGAGACAGAGAGTGTGAACCCCCCGATGGGAGCCATCGTCTTTCTACAAGATTCTCAGAAGTGATAGCATTCCTTTTGCTATATTCACATCCCTCCCACATTTTACCAGGGCTGGTCTGTGAGACCAGAAGGTGGGAATTCTTAGGCACAAAGGAGGCTGGCTACTTCACTGAGGACAGCAGAAGAGAAAGAAAGAGCCTGGGTCTTTGAGAAGATCGTTGAGTGACTGTCCCAACCCCCAAACCATTTGTACGTTTCCTTTTATATCAGATAATTGAATGCCTTTATTGTTGAAGCCACTGTGCATTCGACATTTGCTGCTGAAAACCTCAGGGATAATGCAAGGACTAGTCAATACTTCTAGTAAGACATAGAAATGATCTTGAGAAGAAAAGATAAAAACTAGTCCTGTGCTTTCAGAGGAAATACTTTAAGGTATAGATAGTTATTATAGCTGAAATCTGATTCCTAAAAATTCTAAAATATTCAGTCTGAAAATTTCAGATGAATTTTATTATACCTTTTGGAAATTGTTTATCAACTATTACTCTAGTTAGAAGAAATAGAATATTTTTTTCTTCCTCATTTCCCCTAAAACACAAGTGGTGTCCTACTAATTAACTGGATAGTCCTCTAACATAGCACTTGACTTTGGAGCTGTGTGACTTGGTTTTTATACACTTGATCAACATATATGTATATCCTCTGTGGGGTGAAAGTGTTTACACCTTTTATGAAAAGTCTGTAATAATGATAGTAAAAGCCTTAAGGTGAGAGGAGAAACTTGACACCCTTGAGACGGGACAGAGCTTGCTAGGTTATGACATAACCCTGTCATGTTGTTCTTTCGTATGACCTTGAGATCATTCATGCAAACGAAATTACACCTTCTTCTCATTATGAAACAGCTCAAACATACAGTAAAGTGCTGAAAATAGAACAGCAAACAACCATGTACCTACCAGACGGATCGAACTGATCTTAACATTTTATCACATCTTGGACAAATATTTGCTTGGTTTTAAAGAAATGAAATATTACAGATAGAAGTGAAACTTCCTTTCCACTCTTTCCTGATTTTGCTCCTACTCTTCCTCCCGTGGGAAACCATGTCCCAGATTGGAAAGTCTTTCTCTTCCACGTTTCCATATTTTTATTACATGAATATGTTTTGTAAACAATATATAGTATTGTTTTACAAACATTTTAAATTTCATATAAGCAAACACATTGACTTATTCTGCGATTTGCTGCTTTCATTCAGCGTTGGGATACATGGCTCTAGTCACTGCTTTTGGTAACCTATTTTATGACCATGGGCAGTGTATTCATTATTCTCTTATTGATGGGCATTCAGGTTGTTTCCAGTGTTTTATGCTGCAGTGAGAACTCTTTATTGTACATTTCGCTTTACACGATATGGGAATTTCTCAGATCATAATGTGGGTTTATCAGTACCCGTGGGATTTTAATTTATGGAGGTGACTGAGTGGTGACATGGAAAAGCTAATGCCAATGAAATAAAATTTTTATTACTTACATCCTGGATTCAAGAAGGCTTGCCATGCCATGCATGGCCTCATGGAGAGGCACCAGGTTTGGTCAGGAGACAGATGGGATGAGGGGAAGGCATGACACAGAAGCTTGATTGTATTTTCTGCAAGAAAGGCAAGGCAGGTTAGAGAAAGAACTTAGGATTGACCGATTTAAACAGTGTCAGCAGGCTCTGGCCTATAGAGGTGGTCTCAAGGTGTCTGGAACGTAGCCCTAGGTGATTGGGGGAGAGGAGTATTGCTTCCTGAAGTATAACAGCCAGATGGAGGAGGTGGTTCAGAGTAAGGGCTCTGGATTGGTTACTGTGCTATGAAAGGTGTGCTTTGAGCCCTTTGCTATCACTAAGAATTGGCCTACCCTAGGAGGAGTGGTCTCTCCTCAGTAGGAAGGCCACAAATGCCAGAGCATCATGAATACATACAAGGGGACTCCCCGGTCGTCTAGTGGTTAAGACTCTGCCCTTCTATTGCTGGGGGCGTGGGTTTGATCCCTGGTCAGGAAACTAAGATCCCACATGCCCCCACCCCCCCCGCCAATTATGTGTGTGTGTGTGTATATATATATATATACACATACATACATATATGTTGTTGTTCAGTCACTAAATTGTGTCCGACTCTTTGTGACCCCATGGACTGCAGGCTTCCCTGTCCTCCACCATCTCCCAGAGTTTGCCCAAATTCATGTCCATTGAGTCAGTGATGCTATCTAACCATCTCATCCTCTGCCACTCCCTTCTCCTTTTGCGTTCAATCTTTCCCAGCATCAGGGTCTTTTCCAATGAGTCGGTTCTTTGTATCACATGGCCAAAGTATTGGAGACAGCAAGCTCCAAAGTATTGGAGCTTCAGCATCAGTCCTTCCAATGAATATTCAGGGTTGATTTCCTTTAGGATTGACTGGTTTGATCTCCTTGCAGTCCAAAGGACTCTCAACTTATATACTAATATATATACACATAATAGGAAAATAGGGCACTTCTTCAATTTGACCAGTTGCCAAATTGCTCTCTGGAGTGGCTGTACTATTTTATAAGAGATCTAATAGCTTCCCTTCTCTTGGTATCACTAGAGTTTGTAAATGTTGCCAATGTGAAGGGTGGGCCTCCCAGGTGGCTCAGGGGTAAAGAATCCATCTGCCAATGCAGGAGACACAAGAGAAATGGGTTTGGTCCCTGGAGTAGGAAATGACACCCAACTCCAGTATTCTTGCCTGGAAAATTCCACGGGCAGAGAAGCCTGGCGGGCTTCAGTCCATGAGGCCTCAAAGAATCGGACACGACTGAACGACTGAGCAACGACAGTCTGAAGGGTGTGAACTCACTGTTGTTCCACTGATAGTTTCCTGATTATTTATGAGGCTAGGCATCATCTCATATTTCGTGTCCTTCCAGATTCCTCTTCTCTGAATTACTTATTCTTAGCCTTTCCCCACTGGGGTGAGAGCAGTTAATAATGTGTAGTCACGGATGCTAATATTAGCTCCACTAAATGCATTGTAAATATCCTTTCCCAGTTTGTGACCTGTCTTTTGACTTTTTTATGATGTCTCTATGGTACCAAATTTTAAAATTTTAATGTAGTAAAATGTATCATTCTTTCCCTTTATGGCTTAAGTGCTTGTATCTTTAAGTCATAAAGATGCCCTCTTGTATTAAATAGAGTCTTGGTTATTTTAAATGATTTACGTATCAAGCCTAAGCTATTCATTTATCTCCTTTGAAAAACTGCCTTCTGGTTTGTCACCACGAGTTTTAAAATATTGGCTTGGTCAAAAAGTTCCTTCAGTTTTTTAAGTAAAAATAAAAGACATACTTTTCCTTTTCACCAAGAACTTTATTGAACAACGTGTTCACTGTTTTATTCCACTACCTCGTGCCATTTTTCAGACAGCTTCATAAAAATTCCATCTTCCCAAAATGTTTTATCTTCTTTAAGCGAAGAATTGTTCCAGGTACCTTTTAAAGTCTTACAGAAATTGAAATATTTTCCATTAAGAAAATTGCATAAAGACTGAAATAAATGGACGTGTGAATGTGCAATGTCTGGTGAATATGGCAGATGAATCAGAACTTTCCAGCAAGCTATTAACAGTTTTTGACTAGTTATCAGAGAAACATGCAGTCTTGCATTATCCTCGTGGGAGATAATGCGTTTTCTGTTGACTAATTCCAGAAGCTTTTCATGAAGTGCTATCTTTAGTTGATCTAATTGGAAGCAGTGGTGGTGGTGGTGGTTGAGTTGCTAAGTCGTGTCTGACTCTTGTGACCCCATGGACTGTAGCCTGCCAGGCTCCTTTGTCCATGGGATTCTCCAGGCAAGAATACTGAAGTGGGCTGCCATTTCCTTATCCAACTGGAAGAAGTACTTGTTGGAAGTAATCATTTGGTTTTCCAGAAGGAGCTCATAATAGAGCCCCCTTCCTATCTCACATATACATCATCCTCTTCTTTGGATGAAGACTGGCCTTTGGTGTGGTTGGTGGTGGTTCATTTTGCTTGTCCCACAGTCTCTTCTGTTCCACATCATTGTACAATATCCACTTTTCATTGCCCATCACAATTTGTTTTAAAAATGGAACATTTTCATTATGTTTAAGTAGAGAATTGCATGTGGAAATATGATCAGGAAGGTTTTTATCTCTTATGTGAAACTCAAACATCAAAGTGATGAACATAACCAAGCCGGTGCAAATGATTTTCAGTGCTTGATTTGGATATTTTGAGCATGTCAGCTATCTCTCATATGGTAATAACACTGATTGTTCTCAATTAATGTTTCAATTTGCTTGCTATCTACTTCAACTGGTATACCTGTCTGTGGAGCATGGTTCAGTGAGAAATCTCCAGCATAAAACTTCTCAAACCGCTTTGACACATTTCATCAGTCACAGCACCTTCTCCATACACCGCACAAACATTTTCTTGCGTTTTAGTTGCGTTTTTACTTTTCTCATATAAAGCAAACTATGCTGAAAATGTTGCTTTTTTCCTTCTATCTTCAATATTAAAATGGCTACACAAAATTCACCAATTTTGATAATTTTTTAAAAATGCACGCTGATAATGATAGCTGTCACAATACAATCTAACAAAACTGCTTTGAATCAAGTTAAAGACAACTAAGCGCTACTACAGCCAACTTACAGAGAGAAATGAATGAATATTTTGACCAACCAATAAATGCTTGCAGGGATTTATCCTGCAGAAATACTGATAAGATCCCCTCCACCTCCTCAGTATATGCACAGGGCAGTTAAATAGAGCACCAATTGTAATAGCGAAAATATAGAAAATAACCTAAGTATCTATCAGTGGAAAGCTAGTTAAATTAATTATAGTCAGTATTCATATGTCACATAATGTAATTATCTGCAGCCATAGAAAAGAATAAGGGAGATCTGGATATACTCATATGGAAAGTTCTCCAAGACATATTGGTAAATAGAGAGCATTAGAAAAAAAAAAAAAAAAGGATCCAAAGAATAAATATAATATGCTACCATTTATGTCAAAAAGGGGGAAAAAAAAGATTCTCTGTGTGTGCGCACGGAAAATTTCAGATACAAAACTACTGAGGGTGGCTACTTCTGAGGAGGGGGACCAGGGTTTGAGGGTGGGAGGGAAACCCATTTTTCATTGCCAGTCTTTTCTGTTGTCATTGTTACTTGCATTACGGTAAACAAAGAAGAATTGCTGTAGGTGGTGCCATTTGCTGTAAGCTGCTATTTGTTTTGGCATTTGGAATATTCTGAGGTGAAGAGGGCCTTTTGTTCCAATAGCTGAGAAGAAATTGAATTATTAGAAATGGGGCAGGAGGCTGGGCATCATTGGGACAGTTTGATTACATGTGTTCTTTCTGCAGCTGGGTCTGAAGACATAAAGGGCAGTGCTCACAGACACGTGCTGGTTAATGAGATCCAGGCTTGCCTTTGTCTGGGGGAAGGGGAGTTGTCTGGGAACCAAGGGGAAGTGTTTGGGAGTCTTAGGCAATGACAGGTTGTCTGTGGGATGGGCGTGAGGTGGGGGGATACAGAGGGAAGAGGACGAAGGTTGTAGGCAGTTGGACTTGCCCAGGTCCCTGCAGCCCTAGGAGAAGCTGTCTGAGTTGCAGCCTGGGCCACCGAGGGCTCTGAGTTCCCCAGCTGCAGAGTAGGAAAAGGCTCTGCATCCCTCCCACAAAGGAGGAGGAGAGCCCCCACCTCAAAGGCACGGGCAGGCAATCCTCTGGAGAGGAGGAAAAACTAGGCTCAACCTAGAAAAATTCTTACCCAGTCAGTGGGAATTAAAGGCACCCCAAGTTTACCCTTGCTGAGATATGAGAAGGGAAAGGGATTGGGTCAGCATCCACAGAACAAAGATAAAATGTACCCCAGGGTCAAGTCCAACGACCTCCCTCAAGGCAGTGCAGTGTAGCTGGGCAGGGACCCGGGCTCTCTGGGTTCAAATCACTGCTGTGTCAATTCCAAGTTACTTAACATCTCAGTGCCTTAGTTTTCTTATATATAAAATGGGAAAATAACAGTCACCTCCTAGAGGGTGCCTGGCTTATGTGCTTACGAAGTATTAACCTTTGTAATTCCTCATTTACCACCTCTGTAAATTTCACTGTAGCTGGCACCCAGGGCAGTGACAGTCAGCATGTTGGGGGGTTGGGTCTGTATCTGAGGTGGATGCGTGTTAACCAAGCTCACAAACCTGACGAATAAGCCGTAACCAACTCATTCATTCACACAGGCCAGTGCTTGTAGGAGGATCCGTCATCACCTTAATCTTTACTCTTTTCCCCATGGGAGAGCCCAGACTCTACTCAGAGGCCCCTTGGGGAAATGTGGACGCTTCTGTGCTCTTATTTATTTCTCTGGCTGCTCCCACTGCGTGACTCTCTGCCTCGTAGGGGAGGGCACTTTGGTACCTCGGAGGCTGGTAATTCACGGTTGTCAAATAAATATCTATTGAATGAGTAAATGGTCAACACATGCTCCCTGACATAACCAAACACTGGAAGCAACCTGAATGCCCAACAACAAGTTGTTATTAAATCATGACCCAGTCACCCCACAAAACCAAAGATTCATTGAGAAGGATGATTTTAGCGATTGTATAGAAAGATAGAGAAATGCTTGTGGTGTAATCTTAGAAAAACAAAAGAAATCGAAATGGTCTGGGAGTGATGTGGTGATCTTGATATTTTGTTAAGTGAAAAAGCAAGATTCCAGAAAAGGAATACGATATGCCATTTGTGTGAAAATGGAGGCAAAGATTGTAAGACTTATCTTCTAACTGTAAGCACAAAATACTTCTGACCAACAAACCAAGTGACTGAAAACACCTGAGCCTCTAGGAAGGGGACGGAGAGGTGGACTGCTGGGAACAAGCCACTGACAAATTATGTGCCCTCTGAATGCTGAAGCTGAATGTGCTTCTGATTCAAAAAAATCAACTAATTTAAAATACTTTCTGGGGGAGTTGCCTGGTGGCCCAGTAGTTAAGAATCCACCTTGCAAAAAAAAAAAAAAAAAATCCACCTTGCAATGCAGGGGACATGGGTTCGATCCCTGGCCGGGGAACTAACGTTCCGCATGCCCGCACACAGCAACTACTGAGCCCATGTACTCTGGAGCCCACATGCCCCAACTACAGAGAATGCACGCGCTGCTACGAAAAATCCTGCCTGATTCAATAAAGATCCCACCTGCTATTATACAACCAGGACCTGAGGCAGCCAAACAAACGAAAAAACCACTTTCTGGTACATAGCAAAGTAAAACAGATCAATACATTTTTTTTTTCCTACTATATTCCTCAACGCTAAGGCACAAAGCTTTTTTAAACTGTTTCATTTATTTATTTTTGTCTGCGCTGGGTCGTCATTCCCGCACATGGGCTTTCTCTAGTTGCAGCAAGTGGGGGGCTACTCTCTAGTGGTGGGGGGCAGGCTTCCCACTGCAGCCTCTTGAGACTGCTGTGAGAGAATCACAAGTGGATTCTCTTGTTGTGGAGCACAGGCTCTAGGGTGTGAGGGCTCAGTAGTTGTGGAGCACAGGCTTCGTTGCTCCACGGCATGTGGAATCTTCCCGGATCAAGGATTGGTTGTGTGTTCCCTGCGTTAGCAGGCAGATTCTTATCCACTGTACCACCGAGGAAGTCCTAAGGCACAACTCTAACTCACATTTTAAAGTTTCTGATATTGGAATACATCTCAATCAGTGGGCATTCCTAACAGATTCTTGGGATGGGATTTCCTGCCCCTAAAAAGCATTTACTAAATTAATACTGACTTTTAAAATCAATGATATTTTAGGATCAAGGAAACACAGTATATAAAAACATGTCATCTGGAACGAAACTGTAACAGTATAAACCATTGTGTGATGGTATTGTGGGGATCTTCCTTTCTCAAAATAGTCCTGACTGATATTTTACATCATCTTTTCAAAAGTTTTTTAAAAATATACTTTTTAACAGTTTTCAGGAGACAATCAATGGTTTTAGAGGGAGGGATCCCCCAGCACCAGGGTATAGATAACCCACTAAGCTGTTCAGTTCAGTTCAGTCTCTCAGTCGTGTCCGACTCTTTGCGACTCCATGAACCGCAGCACACCAGGCCTCCCTGTCCATCACCAACTCCTGGAGTTCACTCAGACTCACGTCCATTGAGTCAGTGATGCCATCCAGCCATCTCATCCTCTGTCGTCCCCTTCTCCTCCTGTCCTCAATCTTTCCCAGCATCAGGGTCTTTTCAAATGAGTCAGCTCTTCGCATAAGGTGGCCGAAGTATTGCAGTTTCAGCTTCACATCTGTCCTTCCAATGAACACCCAGGACTGATCTCCTTTAGGATGAACTGGTTGGATCTCCTTGCACTCCAAGGGACTCTCAAGAGTCTTCTCCAGCACCACAGTTCAAAAGCATCAATTCTTCTGTGCTTAGCTTTCTTTATAGTCCAACTCTAACATCCATACATGACCACTGGAAAAACCATAGCCTTGACTAGATGGACCTTTGTTGACAAAGTAATGTCTCTGCTTTTTAATATGCTGTCTAGGTTGGTCATAACTTTCCTTCCAAGGAGTAAGCGTCTTTTAATTTCATGGCTGCAATCACCATCTGCAGTGGTTTTGGAGCCCAGAAAAATAAGGTCAGCCACTGTTTCTGCTGTTTCCCCATCCATTTGCCACGAAGTGATGGGACCAGATGCCATGATCTTAGTTTTCTGAATGTTGAGCTTTAAGCCAACTTTTTCACTCTCCTCTTTCACTTTCATCAAGAGGCTCTTTAGTTCTTCTTCACTTTCTGCCATAAGGGTGGTGTCATCTGCATATCTGAGGTTAGAAACTTTTCCCAGCAATCTTGATTCGAGCTTGTGCTTCCTCCAGCCCAGCATTTCTCACGATGTACTCTGCATATAAGTTAAATAAGCAGGGTGACAATATACAGCCTTGACGTACTCCTTTTCCTATCTGGAACCAGTCTGTTGTTCCATGTCCAGTTCTAACTGTTGCTTCCTGACCTGCATACAGAGGCAGGTCAGGTGGTCTGGTATTCCCATCTCTTTCAGAATTTTCCACAGTTTATTGTGATCCACACAGTCAAAGGCTTTGGCAGAGTCAATAAAGCAGAAATAGATGCTTTTCTGGAACTCTCCTGCTTTTTCAATAATCCAGTGGATGTTGGCAATTTGATCTCTGGTTTCTCTGCCTTTTCTAAAACCAGCTTGAACATCAGGAAGTTCATGGTTCATGTATTGCTGAAGCCTGGCTTGCAGAATTTTAAGCATCACTTTACTAGCGTGTGAGATGAGTACAATTGTGTGGTAGTTTGAGCATTCTTTGGCATTGCCTTTCTTTGGGATTGGGATGAAAATTGACCTTTTCCAGTCCTGTGGCCACTGCTGAGTTTTCCAAATTTGCTGACATATTGAGTGCAACACTTTCACAGCATCATCTTTCAGGATTTGAAATAGCTCCACTGGAATTCTGTCACCTCCACTAACTTTGTTTTTAGTGATGCTTCCTAAGGCCCACTTGACTTCACATTCCAGGATGTCTGGCTATGGGTGAGTGATCACACCATCGTGATTATCTGGGTCGTGAAGATCTTTTTTGTACAGTTCATCTGTGTATTCTTGCCACATCTTCTTAATATCTTCTGCTTCTGTTAGGTCCCTACCATTTCTGTCCTTTTTATAAACCTACAATAATCACCACTTCCTCAGCTTAGCTTAGTTTAAATAATTATCAGACAAAGCTCTGGGCCCTAACTCTACCTGTGGTTACAAGGAAAGACCCATTATCCTTGGACTTTTCCTGAGATGTCCATCTTCCAGGGATAGTTTGTCAAACCCGAGAAAACACTTACTTGGCCACTGTGGGTGTCTATTCCAACAATCAGTTCAGACCTCGAGTTTTGATCGTGTGACATGTGGGATACACTAACAACTGTCCAACTGATGATTTGAAGTCTGACAGGAATTGCCAGTTAGAAAATTTCATGTTTGCAAATTGCTACCAGCTCTTGTTACTCAAAGTGTGGTGTGTGAACAAGCAGCAGCGGTTCATAATGCAGACCTACTGAATCTAAGGTCTGCTTTTAACAAGACTCCCAAGTGATTCAGATGCACATTAGTGTTTGAGAAGACCTGCTGTAAGCTATCAAGTGCAATATAGATGTCAGATGTACGTCATTAATAAAAACAAAGTCAATAATAATTTCTTAATCTGTTTTCAGGGATCCTTACATTATCACCTCATTTGGTTTTTATAGCAAATTACTAAGAGAGTTTTTAAATCCTGATGTACAGAATGGGAAACAAGATTCAAAGAATTAAAGTGAAACTTACTACATTGAGTTGTGATTAGCCCTTTAATTGGGCAAAGGTTTGCTAATTCATTGCTCAGGTACTCCTGTGGTTTTTCGATGATGCAGACATCTGATGTCTAGCTAAATTGGGAGGTAAGCCCCTCACATCCCTTTGAACATCCTTTTCCCATCTCTGCTAGTATTGTGTTCCTTTCTCAACGCCCAGGACTGTCCTTCCCTCAGGAGGAGACAGATGATAGTCTGTCCGGCCCCTCTTGCTGCTTATCTGGGGGCCCAGAGTGGTCTCAACCTGGTCTCTACGTGGTCTCTACCTGTGGGGGCTGGGAGAGGCAGGTAAGGGAGTCTGAGACCAAGGCTGAAAGTTAAGTAGCCTCCACAGCCAGTATAACAGGTTGATGGTCTAGGAAGCCAGATGGGTCCTTACATCAGCCCTGTGAGGACTTTTGAATTTGGATTCCAATTAAAATGGCCTATTCTGGACTTCCCTGGTGGTGCGGCAGATAAGAATCCACCTGTCAATGCAAGGGACGCAGGTTCGATCCCTGGTCCGGGAGGGTTCCACGTGATGCAGAGTAACTAAAGCCTGCGTGCCACAAGTACTGGGCCTGCATGCTAGAGCCCGAGAGCCACAACTACGGAGCCCGTGTGCTGCAACTGAGGAAGCCTGGAGCCTGTGTGCTGCACAGGAAAAGCCACTGCAACGAGAAGCCTGTGCACCGCCACGAAGAGCAGCCCCCGCTCCACGCAGCTAGAAAAAAGCCTGAGCACAGTAACAAAGACCCAGTGCAACCAAAAGTAAATTAATTTTTTTAAAAAGAAGAATGGTCCATTCTACTCGGAGGACCAAGCCTAGGAGGAGATTAGGCTATGCTTAAAAATAATTCAGGATAAGTGAGAAAAGAGCAGGGACATATATTTCTTAAGAAACCTAATTATTACTTAAACCTAAGAGTTTATTTTTTAAATCATCACGTTGGATTATTGGCTATCTAATTGTTGCTTTGTTCAGCTGTTTGATGAAACATTGGAGTTTTGTTTCTAGAAAAGATGAGGAAACTGATTGCTTTCTAGCTCATTAACTGTATCTCCAAATTAAGCCCCTGTATTCAGACCACATGAGCTCAGAACAGGAGCAGCCTGCCTGGACTGTTAGGAACCTGAGATAAAAAGGAGAGTCCTGAGGGCTAAGCTCACAAGGTGGAAATAGCCATAATATACACTAAGTTCTTCCTGAATCACGTGATCCAACCTTGCATTTTTAATGTTAAATAAAAATTTTAGAAAACAATTTGGCTATTTATCAAGAATTGTAGTCAGTTGTGTCTTGGGTGAGGCTGCCTTCAATATTTCTTTGAATGAGTTATTGCATTTCTGAAAGTTTATGCTAAGGAAATAATCTAAGGCATTGGAAAAACTCTAGCCAAAAGAGCTCACCATGGCACTATTTTAGATATCCAGCACTGAAAACCAATGGCACCTGAGAGTAAGGAAATAGATAAATGATGTACAGTGTATCTACCACATGATTAAGTAGCCATATTTTAAGTGATATTTACTTTTAAAGTATATCTGGCAGGGACTTCCCTAGTGGTCCTGTGGTTAGGACTGTGCTCCCAATGCCAGGACCCTGGGGTCAATCCCTGGTCAGGGGACTAGATGCTGCATGCTGCAAGTAAGAGCCTGCAGCCATCAACCAAGATCCCAAGTGCCACAACTCAGACCCGGCACAGCCAAAAAAAAAAGGATATTTGACACTGAACTGGGTCCCTCTATTGCCTTTCATCTAATAAGTGAAAATGGTTGAAACAAATTTAAAAATGCAAGTCATAAGGCAAAGGTTATTTGTAGAGTACTAGCTATAAAATTTGGTCTAAGATGTATCAGGAAAGGCCTGCCCAGATGATCATAATCTCCTTTATCTATCCAAACCCAAAGCCCAGCCATCCTTCAAGTCCGGGGCCAGCTCCCCATCCCTCCCTCCTCACAACTCCTACAGTACAGGTTGGCCCTTGGCGTAGGCTGCCTGGTATAGTTGGTGCTTTCATTCAGTATGTATCTGTCTTGCTGGGATCCTTAATATCAGTGTTTTAAACCTCTGGGGTTTAAAACCTGGGGTTTAAACTTCTTTTATTCTACACAGCACACAGCTCAACCCCTGCGCCCGATCAGTCACCCAGCCTTACTGACTTTACTTCCAAGCTTTCCTCAGCTCTATTCTTTCTTTTCTGTGCCTCCAATTAAGCCTCATTTCTCACATGGATTCCTGCCATAATTGTAGCAACCAGTTCTGTATCAGTTATGGAGGCTTTAGGCTGCAAGTAACAGTAAAGTCAGTCTGCAGTGGTTTAAACAATGAGGAAAGGCTATCTTTTTTTTTTGGCTGTGCTGGGTCTTTGTTGCTGCATGCGGGCTTTCTCTTGTTGTGATGAGCAGGGGCTACTCTCCAGTTGCGGCTTCTCATTGTGTTGGCTTCTCGTTGC
This sequence comes from Bos indicus x Bos taurus, assembly GCF_003369695.1. Taxonomy (NCBI): domain Eukaryota; kingdom Metazoa; phylum Chordata; class Mammalia; order Artiodactyla; family Bovidae; genus Bos; species Bos indicus x Bos taurus. Next base: position 11,222,593 of record NC_040098.1, on the reverse strand, counting down.
AGGGCATAGACTGCAGGAGTCGCGCCCCACAGGCTTAGTTGCCCCGAGGCATGTGGGATCTTAGTTCCTGGACCAAGCATCGAACCCATGTCCCCTGCATTGCAAGGTGGATTTTTAACCACTGGACCATCAGGGAAGCCCAAGGCTGTTCTTTTTATGTGAGAGAAAAGCCTTTTCCAGAAAGGGCTCCAGAAGACTCTCTCTCAGTGGTCTACTAGCCAGCAGTGGGTCACACGCTCAGGCCTTAGCTGCAAGGAAGGCGGGGAAAGCCATCATTTGGCATTTTCAGTCTCATAGTGGGATGCAGACTCTGTCAGCAGGAAGAAGAAAAGAGTAAAGAGGCAGCTTCTGTTAGGGTAGGGAACCAATATACTTGGTTTAAGCCAAAAGCCCAGAAAACAATAATAGGGAACCAGTACTGTTAGCTCCAAACTCCCTGCCTTGGGTCTCCCCACTCTTTATTCAATCCCCAACACCGCCACAATTTATTCATTCATTCATTCAACTAATGATTAATTCATTGTATTTGTCAAGTTTGGTGAGTTTATGTTCCAGCAACAAACAGCAAGGGGGAAGACAGAGCATAGAGACTGGCACCACCTTTTACCTACTTCCATCTGAAAGTGACATTTATCGATTCTGCTTACAATTCATTGGTTAAAGCAAGTCCTGTGGCCACACCTAACTTCAAAAAGGCACGGAAGTGAGCTCATCCTTCAATGCAGGGTAAGCGGCACTAACAGTTAACCAAATCCACTGACTATATACTAAGAGAGGTGCTAGAGATGTATTGGTAAGCAAAGTATCTATTTTGAAAGCATTTTCAAAAGACTAGAAGGAATTGTCTACCACTTCCATTATGCGCTCAGGCTAACAACATCTAGCGACTTCAATTGTACCACATCTTACATTTTTATTGCATTAAAAAAAAAAAAACCTGTCTGCCTGAATAGGCTGTAAAACCTTAAAGATGTCTTATCCTTCACTGTAAACCTCATTCCTACAATTGTGTCTAGTAGTAGTAGAAACATAATAAACGCTTGTTGAATGATGTATGAGATAGGATGGGCTCGGCTATGGAACAGGAAGCCCAGATGACAGTGGCTTAAACAAACAGGGTTTGTATTTTAACTTAGTGGGAAGTCTAACAGCCAGCAGCTGCTGGTTTCTCGGTTCAGTGACTTTGGATCTAGACTCCAACCTTACACGTTGATACACCTGGTTTGTTGGCTTTCCTCCCTGTGACTGTGCTTCTTGATCACAAAGGTGTTGCCACTGCTCCACATAATATATCTATTTTTAAGGCAAGAAAAATGAAGAAGAAGGGGCCTTCTTCAGGGAAGAAGAAGGCTGTACCTTCTATCAGGGAACAAAAGCTTTCCTAGAAGCCACCCAGTAGCATATGTCTCATGGCTAAAACATGGGTCACCCCAAGCTTCAAGCAAGTTCAGATTTTTATGATCTGGTTCTTTATTGATTTTTCATAAAATAAAGGACCCTCATCACTACTGTGTCTAACCATTATTGAGTGCATCTTCAGTTCGTGCTGGCACTATAGAATTTTCTCATTCAGTCATTGCAACCCTGTGACAGATGTATTATCAATCTATTTTACATATGAAGAAATTGAATCCCAGAGTAGCTTGTCTAACATGCTCACTTACCAGCTAGTATATGATGACTCAGGAGTTTGAACTCCAGTGTCTGGGTCCAGAGCCTGTGATCCTATCCTAGAACTTGTGAACTTGAGGTCTAGAGGGGAACAGAATGCTCATCAGACATAAGCCTTTTATTTTGTAGTGCTGAGGTAACCTGCTCAAGGTCACACAGCAAGCCCAAATCAGAGCCACATCCAGGACCCAGGAGTCCTGACCCCCAGCCCAGAGCTCTATCACACTGAGTTGCCGCTATTTAGAAATCTCATGTTAGTTCACTGATCTTTGAAAAGACAAAAATGCCAAGTGGGATCCTGTGGACAATTCAGTTACAAAAAACTATATTTGACCTAAGGTTTGGAAAATTAGAACAAGTTGTTTCCTTTTTTGGAGTCAAAACTTTGTGATTAGTTGGTTCAAACTCTTTTATCCATCTCAGTGGAAACTCTATTCTATACATAAATTTTTAGTTCTCAAGTGATAAAGAGAAAGGAAAGAATGTAATGGTCAGAGCCTCAGCTCGGGCTTACCAAGATTACTTTAAATTCCAAGCCCATGACCCAGAAATGCCTTATGTGTGGTGTTTAAACACATCCTGTGTAACACCGCCTTGGGAAGCCTCTTGATAGATGAAATGTGTGCAGCTGGAATCCCATTTCTACCCCCAGCTAGTGTGGGAACCTATGACCTGGGCCCACTGTGAGAACTGAGCAGAGCTAATGCATAGAAAGCATCTGGGATACAAAATGGGATAAACCATGCCTAATTTCCCCTTCCCCTGTCCTCTCACACTTCCCCTGCAGACTCGGGGCTGAAACACCTCTAAATGTACAGTTTGACAAGCACCGTCTGCCTTACCACAGGGCTTCCTGTTTCAGATGGTCAGAGTTCCTTCTGTCGACAGGACTCAAAAGCCTTCAAGGGAAAGTTTGCTTCCGTTGAGAAGTCATTTTGGTGTGGCCTTTACGACCCTAGAGCATCAAGGTTATAAACTTAGGCTCTTGACTCGCACAGAGGCTCCGTCACTTCCTGTGTGTGAAGCTGTATAGCCTCCTTGTGTCTCTGTCTCCTTCTCCATACAATGGAGGTAATAACAGCACCAATCTCAGGGGCCTGCTGTGGGGATGAAATGAGGCCACGTGTGTTGCCCTGTAAGCACATCATTTAGGTTTGCTGAAGCCTTATCGGATCCTTCCGTCTGAGACAGACTGCGACCTGCGACCCTCTACCAGAGCAACACAATACAAAGAAACTATAAGGGAGTAAAACATAACTTCAGGCATGCTCAGTCAGGGAAATTATGAACAATAAGATACAAAAAGGCCACAAACCTTCTAGCCATTTCTGAGATGCTAGGAGCCAAAGCAGGATGAGCCTTGAGCATAATTTCTGTACACGGTTACCACCAAGAGGGTGGGCATACCCCCCGAGCCATCCCTGGCCCAGCCCCTAATCCTCCCCTACACTCACCCTATTCAAGGAACAAGCCCGCCCTTCTAGCAGAGCCAGCGAGGGAACCTGTCACTTGCTTTTGCTCCTTTGCCCTGTAGCCTGAGTCCCAGTAAAGCTTTGCCTGAATTCCTCGTCTGGCTTCTTACCAACTTCTGTTGATTAAAGAGTCCAAGGACTCGACCTGGTAACCAATCTCTTCCACGGCGTTTTTCATGAGTGTTCAGTGTGGGTTAGACAACATGTTCTCTGGTTCTTTTAAGGGTAAGGACAGCTGGGCAAAAGACAGGCTGTGACACAGAGTGGGGCAGCGCAGCAGACAGGAGCAGAGGACTGGTGACTGCAGGGTGGACCCCTGGGCCCACAGGGCTCCGCCTCCAGCGCTCACCCTTCCTTCTGTTCTCTGCTAATCATGGCTATTCAAACGTTTTCTCAGAAGTCTTAAGTAACCAGCACTAGCAGGAAGCAACAATTTAGTAAAGGTTTTAGAATCCTGTAATTTGGGCTTGAGGATGAAGAACTTTTTCAAGATCTTCTCCCAGAACAAGAAGAGCCAGTCAGGAAGGAACAGTGGCATTCTCCTTGGACAAACTTGAGGACTTTGCCCATCCTCCTCATCCTGCTCCCTCTGCTCTGGGCCTTCCTCGTCACACTGTGACTTCCATCCTCCACTTTCCCCCTGTGTGCTTAGTCGCTCAGTTGTGTCCAGGCTCTTTGCGACCCCATGGACTGTTGCCCACCAGGGTCCTCTGTCCTTGGGAATTCTCCAGGCAAGAATACTGGAGTGGGTAGCTGTTGCCTTCCCCAGGGGATCTTCCCAACCCAGGGATCGAACCCAGGTCTCCCACACTGCAGGTGGATTCTTGACTGTCCGAGCCATCAGGGAAGCCCCACCATAAACGAGCTCTCAGATCCTTCTCCAACCTCTGAAAAAAACCCATACAACAGACACGCACATTCACTAATGTGCCTCCAGGGTACCCCAGGCACTGGTCTGACTCTAGGACAGAGCCCTCCTGGGGCTGACATTCTTCTGGGCAGACAAAGGCGAGCCAAGTAAACAGGAAAATATACCCCGGAACAGGTGGAGCTGGATTTGACTGGGCTGGAGTTTTGCCAAGTGAATACAATCTAGCAAGTTTGAGGTATGAGAGGGGAGGGTGTGGACAAGAGAGGAGTTGCAATAACTAACCGTGGAGTCCAGGTGGGGAAAGGAGGAGAGAAGGGATCTGAAGCGGGCGGTGAAATGTGGTGGACTAAGGGGCCCGCGGGAGTACGGGCTTGAACAGCTGAAGAGAGGGTTGAACATGGGATCTTCAGGGGGCCTCAGGGTTAAGTGTGGGGCTGAATAGTGGGCCAGGGAAGACGAGGTCACTGCAAGAGAGCAGGCCAAGGAAGAGGGAGGCCAGGGCAACAGTGGATGGGGTGAGAAGATGGCAAAAGCACAGAGCTCAGTGGCAGGACGGGGTGGACAGGGGACAGTGGGCTGGGAGTGAGAGAGACCCTTTAGGACCCTCTGGGTGTGTGAGCCCGCCCTCCTGGGTTCCCCATCTCTGTGAGTAAACGGCTTTGTTTCAGGCCTCCCCTCAGTCTCAAAAGTCTGGCTCAAGAGTTAAAGACTGGGAAACGTGAACACATAGAAACAAAGAATAGCTGTTGGGCTGGGAAACTCATAAAAATTTAGGCCATAAATCAGCTACATAGCAGTCACTGAACTCCCAGTTCCCTGAAAGATACAGATAACGATGTCTGACACACATTCCTAAGCTGTTTTTATAGAAACCAGACACTCCTCCCACCTACCCCACCCTCTACCACTGATGAAAACTGCTGACCGTAAGCACACACTGAATCTCAGGCTGGTTGGGACCAGAAGGTTTATGATGTTGACTCCTGAAACATCACCCCATGACCTCACCACTCACCAACAGACAAAAGAGCTGATCAAGCACCTTGCCACCCATACCCCTAATATTGCCTTTAAAAACCCCTCCCTGAAGGCCCCTCGGGAGTTTGGGTCTTTTGAGTATGAGCTGCCCATTCTCCTTGGTCAGTGACAGCAATCAACACTGGACATTCTTTGACCACAGCCTGGTGTCAGTAGCTGGTTTCACTGTGCGAGTGGACCTGAAACAGGAGGGGAGGGGGCAGGACACAGCCTTTAAAAGAATGACATAGCCTGAGGACACAACATAAACTGAATAGATCCAAGTCAACTTCCACTAGACTTTGGTCCTTGGTATAAGCTGATCGTAACACCTCAGCAAGCTACATGACACACCCACAGGGGCCAAGACCAAAACTGGGCCCAATTCCTGGAGATCTCCACCTCTTTCCCAAGGTGGTTGGAATAATCCTCCCACTCATTAGCCTATGAAATTACCCAGCCCATAAAAGCTAACCACAGCACGTTTTGAGGTGGCCCTTTCCTTCTGAGGTGGCCCACACTGTGTCTGTGGGGTATGTCTCTCTCTTAATAGATCCACTTCTTACCTATCACTTTGTCTCTCAATGAATTCTTCCTGCAATGAGACAAGAACCTGAGCTTCATTAGGTCCCGAAACCAGGTGTGTGATCTCAGTTGGAAGACCATGGATTTGGGCTGGGTTCAAGTCCCAGACATGTGGGTTGAGTCCCAAACTGGGTTTTGGGTGGGTTGGGGTCCTGACACATGGTTTCAAGTCCCAATCTGAGGTGAACGACATGCGTGTATGCTTAGTCGCGTCTGAGTCTTTGCAAAAGCCTTCCAGGCTCCTCTGTCAGCCTTTCAGGTTCCCGTCATGGGATTCTCCAGGCAATAATACTGGAGTGGGTTGCCATTTCCTCCTCCAAGAGATCTTCCCGATTCAGGGATTGAACCTGAGTCTCCCGCCTTGGCAGGCAGATTCTTCTACCACTGAGCCACCTGGGAAGCTCTGAAGTGAATGGTTTCAGGTCAGAATCCAGGTTTAGTAACAGGAGCTGAAGACCCTCAGATGATTCATATAATAGTGATGGTGGTGAGAGGAGGAGTTTGTAAAGTCATATTTAATAGTGTGATTTAATGTTACATTTGCAGAAAATCCCTTTTGCTTTTGCTATAAGAACTATAGAGAAGGAAGCTGTTCGTAGCAGGAAAAGCAGGCCTGAGCATTAAAAGGTTGAGCAAGACCTGGGAGTATCTTGTTTCATCCAAGATCAAAGCTGTCAGCCTAAGGGATATAGTTCTACTTGTGTAATAGTAAGCAACTCTTAACTGGTAGGAAGGTATTTAGCTTTTTTTTTTCAATATTGATTATTTATTTGGCTGCACCAGATCTTACTTGCGGCATGCAGGATCTTTTAGTTGTGGCATGCAAACTTGTACTGTGACATGTGGGATCTAGTTCCCTGACCAGGACTGAACCCAGGTCCCCTGCCTTGGGAGCATGGAGTCTTAGCCACTGGACCACCAGGGAAGTCCCAAGGTGTTTAGTTTTATAGGTGAAGGATCTTCCTCTTTTGTTTGCTTGTTTTTCACTGCTTGTCTTGTGGGATCATTAGTTCCCTAATCAGGTATTGAACTCAGGCCCTCAGCAGTGAAAGCTCAGAGTCCTAACCATTGGACTACCGTGGCATTCCCCCAAAGACCTTCCTATCATCCCTAAAATACTAAGCAGAGAGCCATCATTTCAACAGTCTTAAAATGATATTACAATGACAATTTATTAGTGTCATATATTAAAAGCCACTGATTGAGTCAGTGATATAGGCTAGTTAAGAAAGTGGGCTCTGCTTAGGTTTAAATCCTAGCTCTGCTACCCACCACTCATTTAACCTCATTTATATGAAGGGGATGGGGCCCCCAAGGTGGCGTTGGTGGTAAAGAACCCACCTGCAAGAGATACAGAAGATGCTGGTTCAATCCCTGGCTTGGGAAGATCTGCTGGAATAGGAAATGGTAACCCATTCCAGTATTCTTGCCTGGAAAATCCCCTGGCCAGAGGAGCCTGGAGGGCTACAGTCCGTGGGGTCGCAGAGTCGGACTCAGTGGAAGCAAATTAGTACACATATGAGGGGATAAAAATGTCACCTGCTCCTTCAGCTTCTGCGAAGTATATGCAGAGAGGTTCCCTAGGGTGTTTGCGAACTCAAAAATGTTGGGTAGGTATTCTAATAATCTTTCTAATCTTTATTGGCAAATAAATAAGAAAATAAGGCTTGGAAGGTCCTGGCCATTAGTATTTCTGTGTATGGAAAAACAGCCAGAGAGTAAGACTGTGACAAGGTTCCAACCTCAGAGTGTGGCCCAGGGGGAGTGAGTCTGGGAGTAAGGGGCCCTGGATTTCCATTCCTCCTCAGCCTGAGGCCAAAGCCAAGTATGGCCAAGGGCAAGACAAGGTGGCTCTGAATCTCAGCTTACCCAGCTTAAAGTGGGGACGATCATCCTGCCAGGCCCACATAAGGTTGTTCTGAGGACCAAATGAGGAAATGTTCCATGAAGTGAATGGTAACTCAGTTCACCTGTGTTGAGTGCCCCACCTACTGTGTGCTGAGCACAGAGGTTTGGAATTCAGCCTACCCACTCCCCAAAGAAGTACCCAGAAGACAGGACATGTGCCCAGATAGCCAGAGTCTATGGGAGAAAGTGCTGCTGCTGCTGCTAAGTCGCTTCAGTCGTGTCCGACTCTGTGCGACCCCATAGACGGCAGCCCACCAGGCTCCTCCGTCCATGGGATTTTCCAGGCAAGAGTACTGGAGTGGGGTGCCACTGCCTTCTCCGGGGAGAAAGTGCTAGGAAAGTCTAATTATGGAAGGGAGAAGTCTCTTTATGGTTGAGTTGATGGGCAGATTCAGGGGAGCACGTATTGAACAGTGCCCAGCGCACTCAGCGTCTCCCCTTCTAGAGCCTCATCTAGCAGATGTACGTGCTCATGCCGGACGACCTAAGGTCAAGGCTGTTCACTGTTGGCTTTATTGCTGCACAAGTTCAGAAGCCCCCTGAAACGCCTACCATAGAGAGCATACGTGGGCTCTCTAGCAGAATAAGGAAAAGCTCCTTGTGAACCAACATGTTTCCTTCCCCTTTCTCTGGATGCTCTCAGGCTCTCAGACCCTCAACTTGCATCTACCACAGTCATGATCAGGGCTTCCCTGAATGAGCTTCCCTAGGTAACAAAGAAAGCTATGACCTGCAGGTAAGTCTGTACCCCACTCCACCCCAAGCCCCAGGGAAGAGTACTGTCCTCCTTTTGTAAAGAAGCTTATGGGGCCTCCTTTGGCCCAGGCTTACCAGGGCAGCACAGCCAATAGGTGCTGGGCTGGGATTTGTCCTAAGACTTCCTCGTTGATTTATGTATCTGCCACCCCCTCCCCTTTGAGGCTATCCATTCTGTAAGGGTGGTGGTCAGTTTTCTTTTCCTTTCCTTGGTGAAAGTGTTAGCTACTCAGTCATATCTGAGTAGTCATATCTCTAGCCATATCTCTTGGAGTCATATCTCTTGGAGACCCCATGGACCATAGCCCGCCAGGTTCCTCTGTCCATGGGATTCTCCAGGCAAGTATACTGGGGATATTTCCCACCAGGAGGGATTGAACCTGGGTCTCCTGCCTTGGAGGCGGACTCTACCATCTGAGCCACCAGGGAATTCTTGAGGCAGGGATGGTCATTAGGAGGAGATGCCAGGGTAGGCATCCCTAAGGAATCCGTTTGGGGGTGGGGTGGAGAGGGGGTGGAGCAGGGCAGCAGACAAGTTGGCTCTGGGTTGGTTCAGAGAGGAGGGGGGAGACACATACCATCACCTGGGAGAAACAAGGCCGGACAGACACAGCTCCCATCCGCGGGACTCGGGAAATTAAGGGAATTTGCCAGGAACAGACGGACAAGGGGGCCAGAGGGGAGCAAAAACGATCTTCCATTTTCATCTAAATGGCTCAGAAATTTCCTGTGTAAGAAACCTACACACAGACTCCCTCACAGACGGACACACTGCCCCACCTCTATACAAAGCTATTCATCGCAGAACGGATTGTAAAACAGTGGAGACAACCCAACATCTATCAATAAGGAACTGGTTAGTCAGATTTTCATACCATGGGACACTCTTCAGTCCAAGAAAGAAGGAGGAAGTCTTTGCCGCTCTCATAAGGAACTGTTGTCAAAATATATTTTAAGCAAAAAAAAAAAAAAAAAAAAATGCAATGGTGCATAATCAGGGAAATAAAAAGTTAAATCACAATGAGTTATGTATCAGTCTGTAAAATTTTAAGAACTGATGATTCCAAGCATCGGCAAGGGAGTGAAGCAAAGGGAACTCTCAATCAGCTGGCAAGTATGAGAACCGACACAACCACTCTGGGAAACAGTGTGCCTTTATCTATTTGAAGCTGACAATGTGTTTCCCCTCAGCTCAGCTCAGTTTCTTCGGTCGTGTCCAACTCTGTGCGACCCTATGGACTGTAGCTCGCCAGGCTTCTCTGTCCATGGGATTTCCCAGGAAAGAATACTGGAGTGTGTTGCCATGCCCTCCTCCAGGGGGATCTTCCTAATCCAGGGATCAAACACACGTCTCCTGCATTGCAGGCATATTCTTTACCAACGAGCCCCTGGGAAGCCCCATGTGTGTTCCCTCAGTTCAGTTTAGTGGCTCAGTCGTGTCGGGCTCTTGGGGACCCCATGAATCGCAGCACACCAGGCCTCCCTGTCCATCACCAACTCCCAGAGTTCACTCAGACTCACGTCCATCGAGTCAGTGATGCCATCCAGCCATCTCATCCTCTGTCGTCCCCTTCTCCTCCTGCCCCCAATCCCTCCCAGCATCAGAGTCTTTTCCAATGAGTCAACTCTTCGCATGAGGTGGCCAAAGTACTGGAGTTTCAGCTTTAGCATCATTCCTTCCAAAGAAATCCCAGGGCTGATCTCCTTCAGAATGGACTGGTTGGATCTCCTTGCAGTCCAAGGGACTCTCAAGAGTCTTCTCCAACACCACAGTTCAAAAGCATCAATTCTTTGGCACTCAGCCTTCTTCACAGTCCAACTCTCACATCCATACATGACCACAGGAAAAACCATAGCCTTGACCAGATGGACCTTAGTTGGCAAAGTAAGTTGGCTTTTGAATATGCTATCTAGGTTGGTCATAACTTTTCTTCCAAGGAGTCCCTAGGTCCCTACAAATGCCCCACAGAAATCCTTACCCCAACCACCCCCCTAAATATACACATACACCAGAAGAAACAATTAAGAACATTCATACCAGTGCTGATTCTAGTAGTAAAAAATTGGAAGTAACCCAAATGTCCCTAAATAAGTGTAAAAATTAATTGTGGTATTTTCATATGATGGAATTCCATACCAGAGTGAAAATGACTGATATCACATGTCTGAACCTCAGGACCCTTAATCTAATCATGGCTGGGATACAAGCAAGCTGTAGAAGATTGCAAGCAATACCCTTCCCTCTTTTAAAAATCCCAAATGGTAAGACACTACACAATACTTTTTGCATGATGACATAAACATTTGGCAGGACTAAAAAGGAAAAAAAAGGCATAATAAGCCTAACATTCAGGATAGTATTTAGGAGAAGAAAAGGTGAAGGTGAGAAGGGCCACAAAGAGGATTTTAAAGAGCCTCCTTCCTTGTGTAGGAGAGGTAGGTAGGTACCAGGTGGTTTATTGTATCATGGGTTTTTAAAAATTATTTATATGTATTGTATCCTGGAGAAGGACATGACAACCCACTCCAGTATTCTTGCCTGAGAATCCCATGGACAGAGGAGCCTGGTAGGCTACAGTCCATGGGGTCACAGAGTCGGACACGACTGAGCACACATATATATATAGTATAACTACTATTTTATATCTAATCAACATTTAATAAAAACAATTCTAAAGCATGAGACTTGGGACTTCCCTGGTGGTCCCAAGTGGTTAAGAATCTGCCTGCCAATGCAGGGGGCACAGGTTTGATTCCTGGTCTGGGAAGCTCTCACGGTGCACAGCAGCTGAGTCCGTGTGCCACAGCTACTGAAGTCTGCGTGTGCTGTGCGTACCGCAATGAACAGTAGCCCTCGCTCGCCACAACGAGAGAAAGCCTGTGCACAGCAGTGAAGACCCAGAGCAGCCGTAAGTAAATACATAATTTTTTAAAAAAGATAACAAAGCTTTAAATAATGAGGCCTAGATCAATGTGAACAGTGAGCTACCATTTGTATAAAAGAGACATACACACACATATGTGCACATACACCAATATTAAACTACCTCTGGAAGGTTATACCTATGATCAGTAAAATCAGTTGCTTCTGGGAGGGGAACTAGGAGGCTGGGGACAAGAAGGGAGACTTTCCTGAGGATTTAAAATTTTGAATTACATATGTCAATTGGAGTTAAAAATAATAATAAAATGTGAAGAAAGACAGAGAGCAGAGAGGGGAGGAAGGAAGGGAAGGGAGGAGGGACAGGGGCAGGAGGAGGAATGAATGGCAGGGCTCCGGGGGCCAGAACCTTCTGAAACCTTGTGGGTGTGCCCAAATCTCAAGCGGAGCCAGAAGCCCTGCCAAACAGCCCAGGGAGGCCTGAGTCCTCACCCCCCAGCTTGGCCTACACCCCAGTATGCTCTTGCACCTAAAGACAGGGCTGGTCTCCATGAATGCCCACATCAATTCGGCTCTGCAATCTTTTGTTTCCAGAGTTCTGTTTCCAAACAAGACTCCCTCCCCGAGTCTCTTCCCCTGACCCTGAGGTCTTATCTCAGAACTTTGGTAACGTGTGATCTGAGCAATTCCTCTGAAGTCGCTTCCCTGAGCCTTCATCCTGTTTGGCTCTGAAGTGTGCATCTGTGTCACCAAGGTCAGCCAAAAGCAAACGGGCCCTTTTCATCCCCTCTTTCATCCCCCTCTCAAGGACTCAGTGTCCTTTGCCTACTGCCTCATCGAGACCTGCTTGCAATTCTTTATCATGCTGAATACCAATAACTCAGAGGAAACCAGGGTCACAGGTGTCCCCAAGGATCACAGCCTTGAGAGGTAAAGGCATGAAGTGCTAATGGAACTTCAAGCATCAGCCATTGGCGGGGAGGAAGGATTTGGTTGCAGTGTGCCCGGGGTGCCTTCTGCCCTGCTTGTATACAGGATGCCTCAGGGGTGAAATACTGGTGATGAGGGGCTGTATGAGAGAGGCTCAGTCCCCCAGAGCCCAGTGGCCAGGGATGAGGATGAGGGGGCCAGGGGGGATTGTGTGACTCTGAACCAAGAAGATCCTTATTCCCCAAAGAGCCAGTGCAGGGATCTGCGTGGCTCCGTAGCAGAGTTGGGTGCTAAGAGAAGGCTGTGCCACACAAGACAGGATTAGCTTTCCCACCTTACGCATCCCCTCAGTGAGGGGTTCTGCGGTTGCAAACACCTCAGCTGTTCATACCTCTGCCTTGGAAGCAAGGTGGTATCACAAAGGAAGAAAGAAGCCAGGCTGTATGGTAGCACTCAGTGGAAGCTGTTCAGCAAGCAGGGCTAGCGCCAACGTCACGGGCTGACAACACGAGTGTTGGTGATGATGTGGAGCACCTAGATTTGTCTGCACGGCTATGGGAGAGTAACCATCCAACCAATGGAAAACCGGTAGAACCTTCTAAAGCTAGCGATTCTACTCCTGGGGATTTTCTGTGTCTACCAAAAGACCTATATGAGAACGTTCACAGCAGTGTTACTATGACAGCTCAATGTGGAAACAACCCAATGTCCACCAGCGGGAGAATGGATAAACACAGCGTGGTGTTTTTGTGCAATAGAATACTACCCCAAACAAGCACAGTTACGTGCATGACATGGATGGAGCCCAGAGACATGATGCTGGACGAGAGGAGCCGGACACAAGGCACACATTGCATGATCCCATTTTACAAAGTTCTTCAACAGGCAACACTGATCTCCACTGTGGAGATATTGACTGGGATGGAACACGAGGAACTTTCTGGGAGGAAATGTTCTGTACTTGGGTCCTCTGGACTGTGAAGCTTGGATGGGTGGGGAGACTCTCTTCAGGGCCCCTATTTAACCTACACACTCGCCATTAATGTTACATCCCCAAACTACCTCTATGCCCCCTCAAACGGGCCAATATAAAGAAGGAAGAGGAAGGAACTCAGCCATTGCTTCACAAGTGAGGAGAGTTAGACTGAACCCACCTCCAACCAGCCTTATAGGTGCCAAGGAACATGAGGACATGTTCTGTATTTTAATCTGGTTAAATCCGTGGCTTCATGGATGGAAACAAATATAAAAACTCAGATTAAAGTTTGTGTATCTTAATTACTGTATGTAAAGTTATATCAAAAACAACAAATATTCTTGGTCTGCAGCCCCATTGCTCTGGCTCCTGGCCTGCCTGCTCGGAGCAGGGCACGCCCACCTTGCAATGGCCATTCATGTCCTGTGCTGATGCCGCCCCAGAGCGCAGATGGAGCTTCTCACTGGAGAAGAAAGCATATGGCCATCTGGGGGCCACCTTGCTCACAGGTGTTTGAACATGGGGTGGAATTTGGTCTAGACTGGTTTCCATAGAAATGTACCCCAGTAAGAAAGTTCTTGGGATGGAGAACTATAGCTCCCATTCGATTTCAATTGTTAGAGTCTACAGACACTCCAGTACTCTTGCCTGGCAAATCCCATGGACGGAGGAGCCTGGTAGGCTGCAGTCCATGGGGTTGCAAAGAGTCGGACACGACTGAGCAACTTTACTATCACTTTTCACTTTCATGCATTGGAGAAGGAAATGGCAACCCACTCCAGTGTTCTTGCCTGGAGAACCCCAAGGACGGGGGAGCCTGGTAGGCTGCCATCTATGGGGTCGCACAGAGTCGGACACGACTGAAGTGACTTAGCAGTAGCAGCACAGACATCTTAGCAAAATAAAGGGAACAAGCAAACATTAATGGGCAATGGTTGGCATAAGCCAGCTCATGATACTCAGCAAGAAAGGGTAAGTTAAATTCGGGCAGAAAAGTTGTTGGGCTTTGTGTTCCCGTCATGCCGAGCACTTCTGCAGTGACTGCAGAAAGCTACCAGCTGACTTCCCAGCTATCCAATACAAGAAACTAAAATACATGCTCTATCTAGGGGGGGAAAAATGAGACTATAAGGAAATTACATTAAAATGGTGAAAATGGTTATTTCTGGTGGTTAAAATAGTCTTACTTTCTCCTTTGTACTTAGAAAAAAATTTTCCCCCAAATTATATAGCAATGAACAATCTTATATTCTTTTGTGACCAGCTCAGATAAAATCCTTCTTGGGTCCTCTGGACTGTGAAGCTGGGATGGGTGGGGAGACTCTCCTCAGGGCCCCCATTTAACCGCCACTCTCACCCACCAGGAGCCATCAGTGTTACAGCCCCAGACTATCTCTATGTCCCCTCAATGGGGCCAATATAAAGAAGAAGGGAAGAGGAAGGAACTCAGCCATTGCTTCAGAAGTGAGGGGAGTTAGATTGAAACCACTTCCAACCAGCCTTATAGGTGGCAAGCAAAGGATGTACCATGTTCTTTGAAATATTAACAATAACCTTTCTGAAATTTTGGGGACATCTGCCTTTTTCTGTCATGTAGCCTGTGAGTCCTGGCCCTCTTAAGAATATTAAAATTATAGACAATACTAAAATATATATAGTATAGCATATAATATATATATATATTTTTTCTTCACTCTTTAAGGGAAAGAACAGAAGGGAACCCCCAGTGCCAAGGTCAAGTCAGAGCCCCCCCTCCAGCTGTGGCCCAAACACGTATCTCTTTGGCCCCTCTTCCCCACCATACAGTGAGGCAGAAACTTCTTCCTCATCTTTTGGAGAAATCATTTTCCTCCTCCAAAGACCTGCTCCCCTTGTTCCTGGTAAAGGCCAGACTGGCTGCAGTTGGCAGGGCCAGATGTTCACCCTCCTTGCCCTACAGACACCATGGACTGCCTGTGCAGCCAGGGGCAGACAAGTGCCCCTACATCCCTGTCCCAGAGCCCAGCAGTCCTACAGCCTACCCCCTCTTCTCTCAAAGTCAAAGCTCACAGCCTGGCCAGGTCAGGAGAGCCAGACAGGCAAATTCACACTCAAGTGTTAATGGCAACCGTGGCATTAACGAAAGCGACCAAGCTGACCAGGGTCTTGGCACATGCTTTTAATATTTTTTAACTTGTTAGGAAAGAAGAGATTTTCTCTACCTAGTCAGAGTGCCCTCACAAGCTCCAGTATTGTATTTCAGATTTGAGGCTATGAGTTTTAATCATAGCATTGATAAAAATAAATCAAGGAAACTTCTACTCACCTCAAGGGCTCTGAGAATGTGCGTGGAGAGAGCAGGAAGTGCTGGGTTCTGGTCCAACGCTGCCTGTTCCTGCTCTGTGACGCTGAGCACAGCTGACCTGCCTCTCTCTGTGAAATGAGTTGCTGGGGGGTGTGCGGTGTGTGGCTAGATGACTCTTAGGGCTCAACACTGTCCGCATGAGGCCCTCCCTCCTTGGGGACTGGATCCCTCTGAAGGCACTATCTCCAACCTGTCCCCCAGCCCCAGTCTCTAGATACAAGGAGCTTTTCTGTGCTCTGTCCTCCCCCCTTCTCCTTGACCATTCTCCTAACTACCCTGATGGGCTTCAGTGACCACACATTTCTGTCACCTGCTCCTATGTTCCTAGGGAACTCCAAGTCCAGTTCCACTTGTTTGCTGGGGGCTTTTCTCACATGTCCCACAGGCAACATAAACTCATCAAAACCTACTCTTCCTTCCTCCTCACCTGCAAACCCACTGCTGGTCACTCCAGCCACACAATGACCCTGCATAACACTCCTTTTTGACTCTGATTATCAGTCTAATTAGTCACCAAGTTTTAATCAAGTTTCCTCCCTATTCAAATCTTTCAATGGCTGCTGCCACCTACCATGTACTACTGCCTCACCCGGGCTTCGGGGTCCTCTATTACATCAGTCTCAGAGAGGTCCAGCACCATGCGTGAGATCACACAGCAAGTCAGTGACAAGGCTGTTAATCCCAACACAAGGCCTCACTCCCTAAGGGGATGGCGGTTACTGGAGCTGGAATACACACCAAACCTCCCAGAGGCCACCATTTGTTTAAATTGCTTCATCGGTTTACAGTGACTTCCTTTTTATCCCCCCCCCCCCCCCCCCCCCCCCGTTTAGATTCTACTCATCTGGTCATTTTTATTTGCTTATGTTTTATAGGGTGAGCTTGTAATTTCTCTCTAAATTGCTTTTATAATTCAAAATAAAAATTTATGTATAGGTATTTTTAACCCCAATTTTCAAGGCTTGAAATAATTGTTTCATTCTTCTGGAACCATTTTGAGAGTTGTCTGCAACGTTTATAAATCAGGTTGTTAAGCATCCTGCACCCTAACATGTAATACAAGAGCTATCAGTACATTATATTTTGTTAATGTTATACCAGAGTGAGAACCTTTATACTTTAGTGACTTCAATGATAAGAATTTCTAAAGCCCTGTGGAGGAGGTGACTCCTGTATCCTCCAGCCACACACTGAGACATGTAACTCGCAGCTGAGCAGAGCAGCCAGGCAGAACCAGAGGGAAAAACTATCCTAGGCCCATCAACAGAGCAGTTGGCCCCAGGGAATACTCCTGCTTCTGCTCAAGATACTGCTTTCCAGAAATGGTGGAGCCAGAGCCACAGGGAGGGGAAGGAGGTACAGAACAGGCCAGCATAGCCAGATCCTTGTCCCAGGATTCTGCCGTCATTTCTTGGCTGGCTGATCTTGGACAAGTCTTTTAATTTTGCTGGTCTGTTTCCTTGTCTGCAAAATGAAGACTGGGTAAGCTCAAGGTTCCCTTCTAGTTGTAAAAGATACCAGGATCATGTTCTGCCTCTCTGAGTCCTGGCTCGCCCTCTATAGAAGGGGGACAGCAACAATGACAGAGGAGGTGGGAACAGCCTAGAGTCTCTAATTCTGCAAGCCTGGTGAACAGGTGCCTGGTTTGTCCAAAGGGCCATGTCTCCTGCTGAATGCGGAGCACATGCTCCTGAAGGAATGTGGCCACAGGGCAGCTGAGGTGTGGGAGGCAGGCTGGACCTTCCACAACTCCCAAAAGGCAGCACTGCTAGGGAGGAAAACATCAGAAGCCATCCTTGCACCTCTTCCAGGGGTCCGAGAGACAGACAGACAAGCAGACAGACAGAGCACTCTCCAGCTGGGAGTCTGCAATGGCTAGGCAACCCCATTCTTAATGCAACCACTGATGGCCCTGGCCTCCTGAGGAGGGAGAGGGCTGCAGAGATTAGGAGGAGAAGGGCAGGCCCCACTGACAACCATAAACACACACAGCGGCTGCTGCCCATTAGAACATTTATTTCTCAGAGAGAAAATAAGTTTAAGACAGTCATATTATAGTAGGTAAAATTAACTTTTGTATTCTTTACAAGCATAGATTTTTCTCTGTTTATTACCTCTCTTATACCATCTGTTATAAACAATTCTAGAAAGCAAATAAAGTTACTTTCTACAATAAATAGAGCATCGTGTGCTTCACAGCAGACGCGACTGAGACACATAGGCCCCATGCCACAGCAGGATCTGAGCCGTTTCCCGTTCTAAAAGAGCAGTTTTAAAAATGAGACTCAGAGACGGAAAGATTCAAAGAGACTAAGAAAAAGAAAAAAGGAGAGAGAGACTAAGAAAGAGAAAGTGTTGGGAGGAAGAGACACACAGAAAGAGAAAGCCCCAAGATCTTACAACACAGGTTGAGACAAAGGTCACAGAGTCCACAGCCGACCGACTACCTGGGGAGGGGGGACGTGTTGGCTCCTTTAAATAAAACACACTGTGTGCATTTAAAATACTCAGCCACACAATGGAGGACTCCTGTAATGGAAACTACAGGCCTGAATAATTTAGAACAGTATTTTACAATTATATACACTATGTCCTTCCCTAGCCATAGGCATTGTAGTTTTATTATTGTACAAAATCCAAAACCCCGTCCTTTATTATGTTATAGAGAGTTTTGTTGGTTCCCTTTTAAACTCTGGCTCGTGTCCCAAATGTATAAGAAGTCGTGGCGGTTGGTTGGTTGTATTTTTAAAAAGTCAAGTGCGTAAAAATGGCAGTGATCTCCCCAGTGACTTCATTTTGTCCAAAACTCCCCTATGAAAAATTTAAAACAATTAAAAAGAACGTCAGGTTAAAAATCAACATGGCGATCAGTGGCCGGCAACCTGGCCCTGCAACTTTGGTGCTTAAGAGGTGAAAAGAAACATCAGAGAACAGACATCGAAGCCTCTGAAAGTTGTGTTGGTTTGTCAGTCAGCATTCCCCCGTTTCACAGTTTTTTGTTTTCCCTTCTGTTTTTGAGAAGGTAAAGGTGGCGAGGGGGTTGAAGGAAAAGAGGGAAGGGGACAGAGGGTTTGAAAGAAAAGTGCTGCGCTCCCTGGAGTTAGGAGCAGCAGAGGCTGGGCAGGGCAGAGCACAGCACAGGAAGATGCTGGACTGTAGGCCCCTCGTCATCCCTGGTGGTAATGAGAGCCTAGAGGCTGCAGGGACACAGAATGAAAACCCATGAGGAGGCTAGGAGGATGAAAAGAGCAGACCTGGCCAAAGGGCACAGCTTCACAGCCCGCAGAATCTACGTGGACAGATGGCCACGGGCACCAGAAGCCTGGTCTGCTGATGGGAGCCCGCCCAGCCTGAGCCCACCTCTCTGCAAGGCAGAGGCCCGAGGCCCCGCCTCAATCCCAGGGGGCAGCTCTCACAGTCTGGCCTCTGCTGTTTGCCTGTAGCACATATAAGGGGAGGGGAGGTGTGCTGGTGAAGGGGTCACCCAAGTGGTAGCTAGCAGCTGGCCTCAAAGGGAATGAGACATAAAAAGAAAAAAAAATCAGTTTGGTGATGGTTTCTGTCAGTTTGGCACAAGAGAGAGCTGGGAAAGGAACACAGGAGAAACAGAGGCTGGGCAGAAGATGGTTCAGGCAAGAGGCAGAAGGAGGGTGATGGAGGGAGAGAGGGTGAGCTCCGTGGGATTCCCGCAGGACCCGGGTGTATCCACAGCACCTCTGGGGTCAGCGTTAGAGCCTCGCTCACCCTGAGGTGTAGTTAGCTGGGAGTGGGTTGGAGGGCACCAGGCACACCCTTGAGCAAGCCCAAGACCTCTTGCTTTCCAGGGCCAGTTTATCTCCGTGGCTGGGCCCAAGCCACACAGCTGTTTCTACTTCTAACTGGTTCTTCAGTGGACCAGCCCCGGGGGAGCTTGGGTGGGAGTTTTTGGCACAGCAGGCCCACCAGGGGAACCACGCAGTTAGTCAAAACTGGGGCCTTGCCCGTGGGGAGGACACAGCCCAGTCCCTGGCCTGCCATGGGAGGGGGAAGCTGCCAGCCGTATGCCCGGCTGGGGCCGGAAGAGGCTTCTCTGTGCCCTGCAGGACGGAGGCAGGGCGGGCCCCCCCTTACAGGTAGCTGGAGGTGACGAAGGAGTGGGGCCCCCGCACTCGGCTCAAGTGGATCATCGCGCGGTCGTAGGCCACCTGAACTGACTTGCGGATGCTGGTCTTGCGGCCTTCCAGCATCTTGAGCTTGTCCACAGTGTCTTCCACACCCAGGGGCAGGACTTTGTCCCTCGGAAGCCACTGCCTAAAATATAAGCACAGTAAGAGGCCTGGACCATAGTGGGTCCCACAGGAGGCTCCTCTGGACCCACTTGCCCATGACCAGCAAAGCCAGGGGGAGGGGACAGGGAGAGGGAGGCAGACTGGGACGCTGCGGGCAGGCGGCCACAAAGGGACTTATTTTGTAGCCAGGCCCTTACTTGGGGCCCAGGACACTTGGCTTAGAAGGCTGCTGGAGGGAAGCCCATGTGCCCCTTGGGAGACTAGCTAAGCCATCTGGAGGGCTCTGAGCCTCGCCCTGCGTTAGGGAGTCAGGCAGCTATGTCGAAGAAGTGGAGCTGATGCCAGGAATCAATGAAATGATTTCTGGTGGGGCCTACACCTGTTGTTTTTAAAAGATCCCTGGGTGAGTTGAACATATGGCTGAGAGCCCAGCCTCTGGAGCCAGATCCTGGTTTATATCCCAGTTCTAGCTATAGGTTCTTGGCTTTCTGAGCCTCAGCTTCCTCATCTGCAAAATGGATTGGGAGGGGATTAATGAAGATTTAAATGAGGATCAAATGAAATCACTCATGTAAAGCAATCTGCATAAGGACATGGAGTAAATGCTCGACAGATGATAGTCATTAGCTAGTCCTGCCTCCCCACTCTACAGAAGCAGGGGTGAAGGAATCCTCCTGCTGGCCTTTTTAAACCAAGAGCAGACAAGCCCCTTGGAGTGCGTTCTGCACTTCCCACAACTCCCCACCCACCCAGGACTGAGACACGCATTCCCGCAGCCACTGGGAGCAGTGGCAGATTATAGGCTCTCAAGTGAGTCTCTCTCCAGGAATCACCCCCACCAGGGACAGCCAGCATTCAAGGCCTGGTTGATGTTGGGGTACAGGGGCACAGCCCCCATTTCTAACATCTCTAATGAGCTCAAACAGATCAGCTGTGGCCTCTGCAGCAAGTACACTGCAGTTCAACTGCTTCCTCTGCCTAGGGCTGCACTCCTCACCCTTCATGCCCACAGCTCTTCCCAAGAAACGTCCTAACACAAATCTCCATCTCAGAGTGCTTCTCAGAGACTGATATACCAAACCCCTCAGTTACCATTAACACTATTCATCACTGTTATTCCTAACACTAAATTACTACTATCATGGCAAACGCAGAGACTAGCTGCTGGCAGGTAACCTTTTGCTTTCAACTGAGCACAGAGGCAGAGTGGCTGAGTCCACAGCCCTGTGTACCCTCAGCACGTCAGCATTAAAACAGCATCCCAGTCAGGCTCCCCAGCCTGCGTCCTGGCACACCCTCCCAGTGGCAGCACGCACTCACCAGGTGCGTTTGTTGTCAAAGAAGAGGACAAGGAAGAGCTTCTCTCCAGCTTCGGCCTGTTTCTGCTCGCCCAGCTTCAGCACATCCAGGGGGGGAACAGGGATGGGGACACCATTGTGCAGGAGGCCCTCCCGGGGCATCTTGGGGTCGATGATCTGAAAGCAGAGGGGAGAGGATTCAGCAAGGGGCGGACAGGGTGAACTGTGCAGCCTGCTGCAGGACTAAGCACTGAGCCATCCTACACCAGAGCTATGCAGCAGACTGGCCCTGCCTGACTCGGTGAAGGAGGGGCTGACCTCTTCCAATGACCCTCAGTACCCCAAATGTAAATCTCGACTCCATCTCCCCAGACACCGTTCTAATCCTTGAGCTCTTTCCAATAAGAAAGCTTGGGCCATCAACTCTCAGGCCCCAAAGCTGAAAGAGAAGTTTGGGAAGCCAGGGTCGGGGATTATCAGAAGTGAGTGGACTGTCTCTGACGTCCAGGTCAGATAGATAAACGCGTTCCTCCCAATGTCCCTTAAGGGAGAGGAGTCGAGGTCATCTATTTCCCTGCCAATTTCCCTTTAGAACCTGTATAATTCATTTCGAACTCTCAGGGGCCTTCCTAGACACCATGGCTGTGAAAAAGGTTTTGCCTCAGCTAGAGGGTCCACCCCCTCGGTTTCACCTAAACATATTTTCTGGTTACCCACCACCTTCCTGTCTATTATCCTTCTGGTATGTAGACCAGATACAACTTTAACATCCCATGGTAAGATTAGAGAGAAGCCAAGAGACTGAGCTTGCAGGGCTGCTGGAGAAGGGAGAATGATGTGGCTGGAAACAAGGGCCACTGCAAAAATCAGTCCTTGAGGCTGCATGCTCCACAGGGGCAGGGGCTCAGCAAAAGGCCTGGTGGCATCAACACAACAATAACTCGCCAGTCTACAAGTACTGACACTTACTGAAGCTCCTAACTAGTCGCATACCATCTTATTTCTTCTCTTGCTAATGCTGAGAAGTCTGCTGACAAGTATTAGCCTACAGAGGAAAATGCCAAGCACAGAAGGATGCAGCTGGCTGGGACAAAAACCAGGCACCTGGACTTGGGGCTCGACTGCCCACCACCTCTTGCACAGCCCCTGCTATGGCTGATAGTCTCTGTGCACCAAGGCCAGGGAGACTTGGAAACTTACCGAGGAAGCAGCTTTCCCCAGAGATGGAAAAATCGTAATTCCTATACCCTGTCCCAGGGGGCCTCTTCTCAT
Organism: Bos indicus x Bos taurus; assembly: GCF_003369695.1. Classification (NCBI taxonomy): domain Eukaryota; kingdom Metazoa; phylum Chordata; class Mammalia; order Artiodactyla; family Bovidae; genus Bos; species Bos indicus x Bos taurus. The sequence goes on along the minus strand of NC_040098.1, from coordinate 11,200,344 downwards.
AATAATAAATTGCTCTATTTACTTCTGGGTGTCTGCCAGCTTCCTTACATCCGTTTCAAGATAAGCAGCTAAAAGCAGGTTCCCTGGTTAAGAGTTTACTCCAAGGAAGAACCAACCCTACCCTGCCCCCAGCTGTGTGATTTGATAAAAACTCTTACCTCCCAGCCTGTCTGTCCCTCCTGGGACTGATGCTAAAGGTCCTGATGGGAACCACCAGACAAGCTCTCCTGAGCTTCCTCAATCACCAACAGTGGGGCTAGTGCCTGGCTGGGAAACTGGGGGCAGACTGTGAAAAATGTCCCCTCCAAGGGCAGAAGCAAGATGGGCAAGTCTCCCTCTTAAGGAGAGGTTGCCTCTCTTTTTAAAGAAGACAGAGGCAAATGTACTCCAAAATAATAAATAATGGGCCACACTCACTCAAATGTTTTGCAGATGTAAAGTAACATGGAAATAACGTAAATATGTAATTTTTACAGAAAAACTTTTTTTAAAGAACAAGAGCCCCAGAAAATTAAAAACCACAGTCACTATATGTGCAAGTACATAGTTAAGTACATAGAGGAAAATGACTGGGAGAATACAAACCAAAATAAAAACAGAGGTTGTGTTCAGGTGGTGGGGTTTTCAGGTGGTGGCTGAATTTAATTGCAAAAGAAAATTACAATTAAGAAGATAATTAAAAAGGAAAAAAAGAGACTAGTTTTAGACTGACTTGTTTTGGGAGATTTAAAAAGATAAAACCAAACTTGCATAGCCTTAATCTCTCCTTCAACAACTAACCTGGGGGTCTCACCGAGAGCAGAGGGCAGAGCCTATGAAGGCAGCCCCAGCCCAACCTCTCCAGCGCTGGGTCACAGTGTGGATTTCCCTCCTGCCCCTGCTAAGGAGAGGGGAGGCTGGCAGCATGGGTTCTGATATGACTCCAACAAGAGGTATAACCTCTGGGAGCTACAGTTTCCTCACAAGTAGAAAAAAGATCAGAGTTCTTGCACTCTTTACCTGAAGAAGCTGCTGTGAGACCAGAAAGAGCCATAGACACAACTGAGCAAGGAGAAGCTCAGAGCTGTGTGTGCACACATAGGCTGGCAGGGTGGTTCTCAGCTCCCACTACAGATCATTGGAGACATTTAAAAAAAAAAATATTCATGCTTGGGTCTGGTTTCAGAGTCCAATATGGTACTTCTGAGATGGGGCCTCAGTATCTGCATTGTTTAAAAAATTCCCCGAGGTGATTCTGCTGTCTCAAAGATTAGAATCAGTATTTACCAGGGCCAGATGGACATGACCTTCCCAATCAAGGTGGTAAAAATAGAACTTTTAGCTATTATTGGTGGGAGTATAAACCGGAAAGTGAAAGTGTTAGTCGCTCTGCTGCTGTTGCTGCTGCTGCTAAGTCGCTTTAGTTGTGTCCAACTCTGTGAGACCCCATAGACAGCAGCCCACCAGACTGCTCTGTTCATGAGATTCTCCAGGCAAGAATACTGGAGTTGGGTAGCCATTCCCTTCTCCAGGGTATTGAACCTGGGTCCCCTACATTGCACACAGATTCTCTGCTGAGCCACCAGGGAAGCCCCATATAAACTGGGGTTGCCCCTAACTTTCTAAGGGGCAACTTGGCAATTTGCATCAGAATTTTGCACATGCCCCAAAGAAGACATTCCTAAGAGTTCTTCACTGTAAAGAAATAATCATAGACGTGCACAAATGTTAAACTACAATGATGCTTACTGCTGGCTGTTTGTCACAGTGAAACATTCAAAATGATCTAAATGACTGACAAGAGAATGGTTAAAATAAGGTACATGCATACAACTGAAGATGACGCAGCCATGACAGTGATGCCGATAAACAATGTTTGATGGCATGAGACACGCACGCTCATGGTGTGCTGTTAAATGAAGGGAAGGTTAAACACCACATGGTCTAATATTTATGCATTAAACAACAACAAAAAAAAAAACAGGGCTGAGGGTATACATCAAGAGGTAATCTCTGAACAGACGGGACTGTGGGTGATTTTGAACTCAGTGGCTCAAAACACAGGCTCAAACAGTGGCTCAAAACAGGTTTTGACATCACACATTGTCAAATTCCAACCCTGCCACTTAAAAGCTAGATGACCATGGCTAACAGATCTTCAGTATTTTCCCCTACAAAATGAGAATAATCATACCTTTCTCCATATTTCAAGGACTTAGCATGACAGATGTTTAGCCAAACAGCTAAGCATTATTAGCAGATTTTATAATTCTCTACAATGAGCACATACAACTTTCATGCATAATAATAATTTTTCCATTTAGCAAATAAATATATTCTATTAAAACCCTTAGAGCCCTAGCCTCTGTGTGCATACTGTAACCTATTTTAAGTACCCTAAGCCTAGCTGGTGTGACCCACGCAGGCTGGGATAAAACCTCCCTCCTGCAGCTAAAGGCACCCTGACTCCCAAACACACTCTGCTGGCTTGATCCAATCAGATAAGCCCTCAAGGCAAGGTAGGGGCCAGAACCCCCCAGGGGAGGGAGAATGGAAGGGCAGACTCACCAAGGCAGGGTAGGAGGGGTAACCTCGGCACTTGGCCCACACCAGCTCCAGGGGCTCCAGGTCTCCGCGGTCTTCAAAGGGCATCAGGAGGCTTCTGCCTGGGGTGGGGGAGGGGAGGAGACAGGAGGGCTTGGAAGAGTGCCCAGGAGGCCTGCCTGGGGCCTCCATTTGACTGAAGCAGTCCAGGAATGAGTCAACAACATCCCCTCCACCCTTCCTCTTCCCTACCCTCTCCTGAGTTCTTAAGACTAGATTCTGAAAGAAAGAAAGTGAAGTTGCTCAGTTGTGTCTGACTCTTTGTGACCCCATGGACGGTAGCCTACCAGGCTCCGTGATCCATGGGATTTTCCAGGCAAGAATACTGGAGTGGGCTGCCATTTCCTTCTCCAGGGGATCTTCCCAACCCAGGGACTGAACCTGGGTCTTCTGCGTTGCAGACAGACGCTTTACCGTCTGAGCCAAGACTAGATTGCTGCTGCTGCTAAGTCACTTCAGTCGTGTCCGACTCTGTGTGACCTCATAAACGGCAGCCCACCAGGCTCCCCCGTCCCTGAGATTCTCCAGGCAAGAATACTGGAGTGGGTTGCCATTTCCTTCTCCAATGCACGAAAGTGAAAAGTAAAGTGAAGTCGCTCAGTCGTGTCCAACTCTTAGCGACCCCATGGACTGCAGCCCACCAGGCTCCTCCGTCCATGGGATTTTCCAGGCAAGAGTACTGGAGTGGGTTGCCATTGCCTTCTCCAAGACTAGATTAGGGGTCAGCAAACTTGGTCTTTAAAAGGTCAAATAGTACATACTTTAGGTTTTATGTGCTACATGTCTCCACTGCAGCTACTCAACTGCTGTTGTATCATGAAAGCGGTCACAGGTAATTCCTAAATGAATGAGCATTGCTGTGTCCCCATAAAACAATTTCTGGACACTGAAATTTGAACTTTATATAAATTTTTGTATTTCAAAATATTAATATCATTCTTCTTTTGATTTTCAATCATTTGAAAAAAAATGTAAAAACCACTCTTAGCTCATGAAAGTGAAAGCGTTAGTCACTCAGTCGTGTCCAACTCTTTGTGACTCCATGAACTGTGGCCCACCAGGCTCTTCTGTCCATAGAATTCTCCAGGCAAGAATACTGGAGTGGGTTGCCATTTCCTTCTCCAGGGAATCTTGCCGACCCAGGGATCAAGCCTGGGTCTCCCGTATTGCAGGCAGATTTTTACCAAGTGGGCCAACAGGCAACAGGTTACAGTTTGCTGACCTCTAAACTAGAACCCTAGGTTGATGTTCCTTGAAAAAATATAACTGCTTCATTACCAGGAATACAGACTATAAGGCAGCTTGGCAAAGCCACAGACTGCTCTCTGGGCCTCCCTGACTGGTGGGCCTCCGGATGACAGCTTCGTGGAAAAACATGCCTAGGACAAACATCCCAGAAAAACTAGCTGCTAAATGAGTTCTTTTCTGACAGGGCCACCCCTGGCTACAGGTCACCTTGCTGCACAGCACTCAGCAGAGGCTCTCTCTGTGCCTGTTTTGTCAGAATCTTGCACAGGTCCTGGGGCAGGCACATGTCTTCAGATTTCTTTGTTCTCCACCTAACCACTAGCACACAATGGGTCCTTCACAAACATCTCTGAACACAAAGAGGAACCTCCCTTCCCCTTCCCAGCCTATACACTAGCAATGGTGAGGGGACCACACTCGACTAAGGAAAAATGCCCAAATTCCACAGAGTAGAAATTATGTTCCTAAGGAAACAGTACCTCCCATGTTTATAATTTTTTAAAAAATGTATCACTGGTAATGAGGTCTTGTTTTCTACCTACTGAATCAATAGCAATAACCACAAAAAGATAAAATCCAGCATGATTGAAGAGTCAGGCTGTGGGGACACTGGTGCAATCATATACTGCTGAGGAAATTGGGGACCAGTCTAATCCTTTCACAATATAATCTGGTGGCAAGTCTCAAGAGCCGTAAAAAAAAGTATGAACCATCTGTTCCAGTAAATGCTTTCCCTGGGAATTTGTTCTTAGAAAAATAACTTTTAAAATGACTGAGAGGCATTTGGACAAAAATATGGGTTCACTGCATTATGTATTGTGTTAAAAGTTGGAAATAACCAAATGTCTAACAATAAAACAAGTAAGTAAATGATAATGCATTGACTGGAAAGTTAACATTGAAAAAACAAAAATATGAAAGAGCATGAGTTCTGCTTTAGCATTCTGTTAAAAATGTGCCTGAAATAAATGGAAGGCAACGTAGAGAAATGAAGACAATGGTGTTAAGGTGATGGAACAGCGAAAGGTTGGTTTCCTTTTTAAATCTCCTTTGGCATCACTTTAATAATTACATGGTTCTTAAAATAAGAATAAAATGTCACTACCAGAAGCACAAAGTATGTGCCAAATCCATTCCCAGTTATGCATTAGATGCTGTATAAGTTAATCCAGACATGAGCCCTGCCTTCTAGGCACTGACAGTCAGACAGCAAGGAAATATGCAGGCATGCATTCATCAACACACATATGAAAAAAGAAATGGATGCTAAGGGAAAATAAAACAGTTCGGAATAGGAAATAGGGGAAGAGAAGCCCTGAAGCCTGTATGTTAGACGGAAGCTTCAAGGACAGGGCATCCAGAGTGCACGCCCTCCACGGGATGGCTGGACACAGCTGTGCTCAGAGGACAGCTGGCCTGCACCCGCCCCACCTGAGCACCACCTAGTCCTCTCCTTCGGCTCTGCCTTGCCCTTCATTCCCTCAGGCCCAGGAGATGACATCCAAGTACTATACTGTTTGGACCTGCTGGAATAGACTCTCTCATGGGGAGAGGGGTGGAAGCACTGGATCACATGAAATTACAAGATTATGTGTGAAATTCAGTAACATGGAGCAGACTGGAAATATCTGTCAAGAATACAAATGCATACTTCCTTCAACACAGCAAGAGTATATCTGTAGATATACTCCCCAGGGATACAAAATGAGCTTTGTACCTGGTTGCTCACTGCAACACTGACTATGACAACTACATGAAAACAATCTAAACGTCCATCTGCAGAGGGCCGGCTGAGTACGCGACAGCACTCCTATGTAGTGGGGCATTAGGCAGCCAAAGAAAAGCACAGAAGAATCTCCAAGATACATTATTAACCGAAAAAAGGCATGGTTCAGAGGAATGTGCATGTTAGGCTTCCCTGCTCACTCTTGAATATATGCACAAGTTTTTGGCTTGTATACGTATGGATTACACCTGGAAAGACACAAAAGAAACCACTAAACACTGGCTCGTTCTGACTTTTTTCACCAAAGCATGTGTCACTTATTCAAAATAAGATGAATTATCTAAGAGGAAGGGGACATCTCCCTGCCCAGTGTCCCCGGGTCTGGAGGAGTTCAGGGTCTGGCTGTGGCTCTTCGGAAGGCCTGGTTCCCCCAGATGCACCTGCAGAGCACTCCTTACCTGAGCTGTTGTAGTCGGAGTCTCCATTCACACCTTCCAGGAAGGGTACTCGAGACAGGGCTGGCTTCCCTCGGCTGCGTTTGGGAGGTGTCCGACCACTGCATATAGGGAGGGAGAGGGAAGTGAAATGAGCAATTTAAATGACTAACACATCCACTTCTGCTGTCCCATTTCTGCTAGGGGCAGAGTTGCAACAACTCTTCAAGGAGAATGGTTTCTCACCTTCCCCTAAAAATTCACACAAACCCATGACATACTTCTTGACCAAAATGTTCCCACGAGGCTTAAGGAAACATTTCACCCATGTGGAAGGACTGAACTTGGAAAGCGAAGCCTGTTCCCCTGCCCAGGGACACTGGATTTTACCCAGAGGGTAGGTCACCTCAGGCACTTGTCAATCCTTCCACAGTCTAAGCAGTCTGGCCATGAGGAGGGCCTGTTCTCATATCCACCAGAATCCTTTACTCTGTGGTTCACATAGCTTGTCTAAGAAACCAATTCCTTTTTGAGGCACAAAAATCTGCCTCATTCCCAAATTTTCTATAATGGACATGCCTTACTTCTTTAATTAGGAAAGACATTTTTAAATTGGAAAAACAATCCACTTCTCACTTCTACTTTATGTGTGTGAAGTTTTTCTTAGACAGAGATGGATTTTTTTTAACTAGCAAGCAGACGGGTTTTTTTTTTTTTAATACGGTTATTGCAAGGAGAAAAAAAATCATATATTAGATAAAGACTAGATGATAATAGGCAAAAATGAGACTAGTAATACAAGAATAATGATACAACTGGAACCCACATAGGCACTAGTATTTTTAAATTGCTTCCAATGCAATTTCTAACGTACACCATAGTTAGAAGCCTTTGGGCAAGAATGATGTGGCTATGGTATTTTTTTCCAATCAAACTTTAAAAACTATTACTGCTATATGCTGCTGCTGCTAAGTCGCTTCAGTTGTGTCCGACTCTGTGTGACCCCATAGATGGCAGCCCACCAGGCTCTGCCATCCCTGGGATTCTCCAGGCAAGAACACTGGAGTGGGTTGCCATTGCCTTCTCTGGTTACTGCTATATAATTATTCCAATAACAAAAATGCTTAAAAGACAGGCCAACAACCTGTAGCAGGGCAGAAATGCTTAAGAAACCTCTAGTAGGATAAGAAGAGGTTGAGGTTAAGACTGGTTGGAGAGTAGAGTGCTCCTGTTTTACTGAATCATAACCGACTTTATCACGGTCTTACACAGAAAACCCAGCACAACCAGAACCTAATTAATCATAATCCTTCACTAACTAGCAGGTTGGGAGCTTTCTTCCTGCTGGTCAGGACCTGTTGGGGAAAAAACAAAAGAACACCCAGTTCATATTCAGGATTCAGTTCCCATGCACCCTACAAAAATCTGTCACTGGGCTTAGAGAATCTGAGTCCCTATAAAAATGTAAGAAATGGCAGTTCTATTAGGAAAGCCTCTCCAAGTTCACATCATGGATCTGGGGAAGACACCTCCAAATACAACAGAGGAGGTTGCAACCAAGTGGCTGTGAGAGAAACTCTGGAGCCAGACTACCTGGGTTCAGAATCTGACTCTTCTACTCATTCATTCTGTTACCCTGAGCAAGTTAGTTAACCTCTCTGAGGCTTGTGTTCCCCATGTGATAGTATGAGGATTTAATGGGTTAATGTACAGAAAGCACTCAGTGCAGCACACACTAAGTACTCAATAAATAGCAGGTATATAGTAAATATTGTTGTATGTGCAGGCTCAGCCCCTAAGTTGTATCCAACTCTGTGACTCCATGCACCAGGCTCCATAGGAGAGCCTTCTTCTCCAGGCAAGAATGCTGGAGTGGGTTGCCATTTCCTCCCGCAGAGGATCTTCTCTACCCAGGGATGGAACTGAAGTTTCCTGCATCTCCTGCATTGGCAGGCCGATTCTTTACTACTGAGCCATCTGGGGAGCCCAAATATTATTACATAAAAGGCACTGAATTTTAATGTCTCACTTTAATATTATAAATTACTAATGTTATACTATAGGAGGATGAGCTCTGAGAAGGATGAGCTCAATGGGATAGGATACAATACCAAAACTAGATCCCTCTTTTCTTGTTTCACAGAAAAAAGCACAAGTGACTCAATCATGGCTGGCATTTCAACCCTCTCTCCAAGTTACCCAGGCCTAAGCAGACAGCCCAATCTGTAAGTATTCTGTTTACTGGTTTAACATTTATCTCTCCTTTCTAGAAGATAAACTCCATGAGAACAGACATCTTATCAGGGCTTAGAACAGTGCCTGGCTCAATTAATAATTGAGCAAATGACCCATAGAAAAGAGGGCAGCTCCAACCTGCTCAGAAAATCATTAGAAAAGATAAAGGCAGAGACAGGAGGGGAAGGGGATGGGATTAGTAACCAGAAATTCTTTCAAGGTTCTTTATCCTGCAATCATATGATTCCAGTCTAATTAATAAGGAAATCTTCCTTTATGTACTTACCACCCCAGTGTTAAGGGGGGGAGGAGAGAAGGGAGGGAAAGAGAGAGAAGGAAAGACAGAAAAAATTCTGTGGTTTAAGTTCTTAATCTCCTGTTTCAAACCCTGAAATTCTACTGAGAACCACTGAGTTAAAGAGGAAATGCCTTCCAAGGGCATTGTTTCCACAGTAAGCAGGAACCCAGAGATACTGGTGGCTTTGGCATGCTCTGCAGCAAGGCAAGCAGTGTGAACAGGCAGGCTAGCCAGAGCCCAGCCTGGCCTGGCTTGCTCCTCTGGCTCACAGCTGGGAAGAGTGCCCTTTGTGGAGGGAGGAGCCCAACACACCTTCTACTTTTAGTCATGGGCTAAGCGGGGACAGTGTGATAACCTGACTCCTACCCCAATGAACTGAGTTTCCAGGCACCCAATCTTTGAAAGGAGTCAGGAATTTCAACCCAGGACCAGGCTAGCAGCATCCTGTAAGATCCTGAAACCTCTGCCTCTTCTCTGTGCCTAGTAACTGTATTTACCCATCCACTCCCCTTTTTACTCTAGGGCTGCAACAAGGAGAGAGAAAGCTAGGACATATCTGAGGCTTTGTGGGGAAAATCTCAAAAGACCCACTGAAAGCTGGGCCTTGCTGTGGTGGGGGAGCAGCCCAGGCCCAAGGGGCAGCGCCAGGGTAAAGTGAGAACCCAACAGAACTGTTAGGTAGGTAGAATAGGGAAAAGGAGTCCAAAATGGCAGTGGCTAAAAGACAAGGAGGTCAAAGGAAGGTCCGAGGACCAGAGTGAAGGCTTCAGGCAGAACAAACAGCACTCCTGGCTAAGCCCAATTTGCATAGGGCAGGCCCAGGTAGAGGAATAAACATATAAAAGGAGGAGCCAAAGCGTTTTCTCACGGACTCTCTCTCCTGCGTGCGTGTGCTCTTTTCTTTCTCTCTCTCTCTCTCTCCTGCTATCTTCTAAATAAAATAGAGCTGTAACACTGATCTGCCTAAGAGCTGTAGCACGGTTTGTCCAAGACCCAAGAGCTGTGATGCGCCAAGGGCTTTAATGTCCGTCGCTCCAAATCTTTGTTGTGACGAGACAAAGAACCGAGGAACATACACTCGCGTGACATCTATGGTGCCGTGACTTGGATATAACCTGGCTGAAACAACCGCCACTGCCATTTTGGACTCCTTTTCCCTATTATACCTACGTAACAGAACCTACCCCCAGCCTGCCTTGGAGGCAATTCAAACAAAGACACAGAGTTTTCTGGTGCTGTCCTGGGATCTCTTCCCCCTGCTCTGAAACCAGGATCCATCCAGTTGCCATGTGGAGGGACCACGAGGTCAGCCTTCAGGATAAGTCATTTTCCCTTTGTGGCACCAAGAGTCTCCCATTTCCAAGAGTTCCACACTCCCTGGTATCTTGCAGAGAACACAACACAGAGCAGAGATTCAGTAAACTCTTAGACTTGGAAGATACATGAAGGCTCTGCTCTCAGAAATCCTCCCTTTAGGTGAAAGAATGGGAAGAGAAACCCATCCCTTCCCAGATCAAGGATGGCAGAAGAGCTAGGGCCTCTGTCAGAATAAAGTCAACACCAACCTTCTTATCTGCTCATTTCTTACTCCCACACCACACTTCTAAAGAGGCCATTGCTATGACACCCCAAAAAGCAAAGGACAAAACCATCTATAACTGGGTTATCTATGGGCTGGGGAGTGGGTGGGGACTGGCTCAGATGTCAGCTTCTCTGGACAACACAGTCCTGGCTGTCCCCGTCCCCTGGAGCCCATTCAGCTCTACAAACCCTGCGAAGCACCACTCCTCCCCTGCAGTCAGATCAGGCCTGACAGTCAAGGGTCATGGCATTCCCTAGGAGCCACCAGAATCACAGACAAACGGCCTCAGGAAATAGCAGGGGTAGGGAAAGGAAAAAACTGAGATCAGCGGGAGGAGGTTCAATCTGCAGCTGAAAGGAAATTAAATGGAGAGGTAGCACAGCTGCCGGCAAAGCTCTGGGACAAGGGCTCTTACCTGCAAGCTTCAAAGGCCAGTCCACTGCCGAGACCCAAACTACATTCTGAGTCAGATCCACTTTCGGTGTGTTTTCCAAAGCCGTTGGTCACACCTGCCAAGGACACACAGAGTGAGCCTGAGTGCAGAAACCCCCAGCCCCTGACACGCCACAGCGTGAGGCAGCTGCCTTGGGAGGGCTCGGGGAGGAATGGTGGAGAGGCCAGCAGGCCCCTTCTCTAGGGAAATGGGTCTCGGGTGGTGGAGAGAACCTGATGAAGTTGGGTGGGAGATGGTGGGTAGTGCAAGGAGCAGACACTGCATTTTCCTTCCCAGCCTTCTGGGTATTCTTGAAGGAAAACAGCCCACAACTCATTCTAGTTACTGTCACTTGACTACAGTGGGAAATACCAAGGCTTCCTCACTCTGGCTGGCTCACGAGACCCTGAATCTGCTTCTAATTTCAAGCCTCAATTATCGGGGAGTCTCCTCTGCCTCTTGGGGAGCCCACCCACCTTGCCTCTTCAGATAAATAGTCACACACCCTATCCAGCACATGGCTGGCAACAGCTAGCTTCATTCTTTTGGGATGGTGTCAGGGGAGGTTGGGACCGGATAAGGGCTGTGTCAGCCACACCCTGAGATATCTAGCAGACCTAGTCAAAGTTGAGGATGGGGGAAACTTTTCAGCAGATCCAGAGAGATGAGACGTTCTCAGGATGGGGAGTCAGATTCCCTGGGTTCTACACTAGGCTCTGAAATATGGGTCCCTTTTCCAATTTAAGCCTTGGCTTCTCCTTTCCTAAAGTGAAGGTAATACTTTTTTACTTATAGAGGATGCTATTAAGTATGAATAAGGGAAGGTCTGTTTACAGCAGGAAGCCCTTCAGAGGCAAATGAAGACTGATCATCCCAGGGACATAACTTTCATCTGCTCTGAATTCTTCAACTCTCTATCTACCTATCCAATTCCCAACCACAATCCAGAATCCTACAAGTCTTGAGCCAAGTGCTCAAGAGCTCGAAGTCACATATACCTCAGCCAGAAAACTGAAACAAGTCACACCTGTGAGAGAGCAGGCGTCTGAGCCAACACATCCGCGCCCTAACCTGGCTCTGCCTCTAACATTACCACCTCAATTTAAATCACAAAAGCCAGCTGTGCCTCATTTGTAAAGGATCAACACGTGCTTTTGTGAGACTCCACTAAGGCTGTGCAAAAATATTCCTAGGTACCAGGTAGTTGAGACAGTGGAAGAGAAACAGACTTCAGCCCCAAGCAGTGGGCCCTCTCAGGCTGCGTGAGCCTGGTATCCAGATCTATTTCCCTATGGCAGGATCTTTCATTTTTAGTGCACAGTGCTGTTTGGCTGCGCCTGATATAGCTCAACAGATGACAACAATAACTGCTACCATCTACCGCTATATGCCAAGTGCTTTATATAGGCTGCTTCCAATCCTTAAAGCCCTGCAAAGGAAGTATCACTAGCCTCATATCAGAAATAAGGATTAGAATCAGAGAGGTTAACTGATATGCCCCAGGATACCCAGCTGGCAAGAAAATGGGATTTGAACTCAAGTCTGCCTAATTAACTTTGGGGCTTCCCAGGTGGCATAGTGGTAAAGAAACTGCCTGTCAATGCAGGAGACATAAAAGACGCCACTTCGATTCCTGGGTTGGAAGATCTGGAAGAGGGCAAGGCAACCCACTCCAGTATTTTTACCTGGAAGATCACATGGATAGAGGAGCCTGGTGGGACATGATGACTGAAGCAACTTAGCGCACACACACAGCCTACTTCAGGCTCCAGTTCCTGACATACACACACACACACCACACACACACAGCCTACTTCAAGCTCAAGTTCACACACACACACACACACACACAGCCTACTTCAGGCTCAAGTTCCTGACATACACACACACAGCCTACTTCAGACTCAAGTTTCACACATGTGCGCGCGCACACACACACACACACACAGCCTACTTCAGGCTCAAGTTCCACACACGCGCACACACACACACACACACACAGCCTACTTCAAGCTCAGGTTCACACACACACACACACACACACACACACACACAGCCTACTTCAGCCTCAAGTCACACACACATACACCCTACTTCAGGCTCAAGTTCCTGACATACACACTTCAGGCTCAAGTTCCTGACATACACACACAGAGCCTACTTCAGACTCAAGTTCCACACACACACACACACACACACAGCCTACTTCAGCCTCAAGTCACACACACATACACCCTACTTCAGGCTCAAGTTCCTGACTCTATATAGGCTCAAGTTCATACATACATACACACACACACATATACCCTATTTCATACATACATACATACACACCCTATTTCAGGCTCAAGTTCCTGACTCTATATACCATGCTACTGCTCTAATACAGGCAAGCTTGGGCCAGATGGGAAGGGAAGGCATTGCTTGAAACAAAGTGTTAGGCAGGAAGCAAGCAAAACAGAGAAAAGCATGTGTTAACCACACAGTCCAAACCCAGCACGTAACAGGACATGAGAAGCAAAACCCAGGGCAGGCCCCTCCCTGCCAAGTGAGCTGGGTTTCCATATCCCACTGGGACTAAACTGCTCTGTCTGGTAACGGAGACCCTGCACATTCAGGCCCACCTCCTCCAGTGTGTTGGTTCCTGATGCTCCGGGAAGCCCCTCTCCAAACTTCCTCACAGGCACTCTGTCCTTGGTTCCACATACCACGGGCTGAGCCCTTTGCTGCTTTTTACTGTCCTCATCCTCAGGGCCAGCTCAGGCACTGTCCCCTCATGAAGCCTTCCCAACCCTCTCAGCTCTCATTCCCTGAACACCTCTAGCAGTGCTGCCACCTGACACATAACCACACACTGTCCAGCACTGGGGCATCTCTGCACCTCAGGACACCATCTAGTCTCCCCACTGGGCCATGGACTCTTTCAGTGCTGCTCCTGAGTCTGACTTATTCCTCTCAGTGAGCAGCCTGTGCTGGACACGCAGTAAGGACTCCTTGGTGACAAGCCCTGAATACTATCTCCTATGACCCCTTGGCTCATTTTGCTGTGGCCACAGGTTCTTGTTTCTCAGACATGCAAGCATGTTTCCACATGCAGGGCCCGTGCACTTGCTAGTCTATTTTTTTGGAACATCTTTTTCCCAGATACCCAAAAAGCTCATACCTCTGGCTCCTTCAGATCTTTACTCAAATGTCACCTCCTCAGAAAGCCTTCCCTCACCACCCTCTCTAATACCACCTCAGTATCCCCTATCCTCCTTCCCTGCTAGACTTTTCTCCACTGCTTCTAATATTAGATACAATTTACTTATTTGCTTTCAGTCTAACTCCTCCACAAGGGACTTATCTGTTTTATTTAATGATTTCCCCCCCACACACAGTAGTGCCTAAAATAATGCCTGATATAAATATCTGATAAATGAATGAACTAAAATGAGGGTAGGAACCATTTTATCACATTCAGCTTTGTATTCCCCTAAGGGCCAAAGAGAACCCCAGACACAAGCTGGCTCTCTCAAAACACTTGCTCAAAGCCCGCTTCCCCAGGCCACTGCTCGTGTGCCAGGCCCAACTGTGAGCTGTGGAGCCAGCCTCAATGCTACTACTGGCGTCCACAGGGGCCACTACGGATACAGCTGACTGGGGAGGTGCTGGCTGCCAAGCAAAGCAGGAAAGCATAAGAGGAGCGAGAGAAGTCTCAGGCGAGGTCACCTGTCTCTTCCTCCTGCTGGGGGGACCTCTCCCCTTCGCTTTGACTACAGCTCCTGCTCCTCGGCCGTTTCCGGGAGTGTCGTTCATCCTCGATGCTGGCGGGAGACACGGGGGAGTCCGCTGTGCCATGGTCCTCACCATTCTCCAGGGCCCTGTCTGGGCTCCTCTGGAGCTTAACCCCGTTCCTGGCCTTCTTGAAGAGGACTGATGTGCGGCGGCCCACTCCACTGAGTGGGGCGCCAGTGGGGGATGTGTCGGGGGCCATGAGGGACACTCTGTTGATGCCATTGTCACTGAGCAAGCGTTGCAAGGGCTCACTCCCTAGCTGCAGAGGTGATTTTTCCAAAAGCTCATCTTCTTCCGCTTTTCTGGGCTTGAGGAGTCGGCTTGGAGGTTTGCTGTCATTGATAGGTTTCAGAGTGGGGGGATCTGGAGGGGATTCTTGCTCAGACAAGGAAGGTGCAGGTCCAGTGGGTTCCAGGGTTGGTGGGGGAGGCATTTTGGAGTCATCTGTTAGAGAAAAAGAGAACCTGCTTGAACATTTTAGAAAAAGTCTGCCCCTACAAGTCAGATAATGACACTGACAACTAAGAACCCAAAGCATAGGCTGTTAGAACACTTGAGATGCATCCCAGGTCTCAGATCTGAGGTGAAGAAAAGGCAGGACTAAATTGTGTCCATGGGCTTCCCAGGTGGCTCAGTGGTAAAGAATCTGCCTGCCAAGTAGGAGACGTGGGTCCAACCCCTGGGTTGGGAAGATCTCCCAGAGAAGGAAATGGCAACCCACTCCAGTATTCTTGCCTGGAAAATTTCATGGACAGAGGAGCCTGGTAGGTTACAGTCCAAGGGGTCGCAAAAGAGATGGACGCGACTTATCGACTAAACAGAAGCAGCAGTAAGTTTTGTCTACACTAGTAGCTCTAAACCTGGCTATGTATTAGAGTCACTTAGAAAGTTTCTTAAAAATTCCAACGCTGAGGTCCCACCTCAGACAAACTGAAACCAAATTGCTAAAGATCGAATTCTTTATTTTTTTTTTAAATAGCTTTTACCAGGTGAGTCTGATGAAGATAGGGTTATAAACCCCTACACCCAAGAAAGCCCAAAGCCCTCTGATTAATCAATAATTAGATAAGTCTCAACCTCACAAATTAAGGGTCTACAACTCTCTAGACCCAGGTATTTTCCCATCTGTCAATGTATTTTGTTTCATATCACACAGTGAAGCAAGCAGGACAAGCACAAAGAATAAGCTTACAGATAGGAAAAATGAGAGCAAAGAATTTAAATCAGTGGCTCCAAAACATGTCTGTTCAACCTCTACCTTGAAACTTTTACAAATTGAGACTTTTAAGACAGCTCAGATTTCCCTAATCTGAGTTTCTGGAACATGAAGCCTAGAAATTTTTTAAACCTCTAGAAGCTGTTGCAACTGGTCCACTGGGCTGACTCTGCACTGCCTCAGCCCAGAAGTGGGGATGGATACAAATGGGATGCTGACTGAAACACAGGGAGCTGGGAAAAGTCACAATGGACATGAAGCCCCCTAAGGGCTGAATCTGACCTCGGCCACATCCACTCTCTGCCAACCTAACACAGAATGGGCCATTCCCTGCAATTTGGCCCCTTTGCCTCTGAAGATAACTTCCAACTTTCTGGACTTTATGGATGACAGGCCCTCCTGAGTTGACAATTCTGCCCCCAGTGAAGTGGATAGGATGGACAGCAACTCAGGTAAGGCACCTGGGTCTCTGAGAATCACTTCCCCAGGGTCTTTTTAATATGGGGCCTTCCTTCTTGGGATGGGCCTGTGGATTTGGCCAGCCGGAGTCAAAGCCATAAGCCCAGACTATCTTTAAGGTTCTTCTTTTCTATTCTACTACACCATAACCTAACCTGCTCCAAGAACCTCTCTACATGATGGGTAAGTTGGGCTAATATCTAACTGATATGTACAATATGGCCATACCAGGTGCAAAATACCAAAATACTTCTTACTGTTAGTAAACAGCCACTGGACCTCAGTATCTGAAACTCCCTGAATCTGCTCACAATCCAGCAGCTGAAAATCCAAATCAGTGGCCCTCAGGAGCCCCCTCCAGGACAACAGCTAACATCTACTCTGACTGATGGATTTTGATCTCAATGGATTATTAAGTATTTTGAATACCATCTCTGGGTGTGCATCAAAGTGTGACCCTTCCCAGGGCTTTTGCTTGCCCACTAGGGTCAGAATTAGGGAAGGATGCTCCCACAGTGGGATTTCAGCTTAACCTTCCCTTTCCTGGGCCCCAGCCCCTTGCCTGCCCGTGACTGTCTCTCACCTCTGTCCCCGTTGTCTTCTGGCTCCTCCTGCGGGGCCTGCTCCAGTACAGCCACATCCCCCCGGGGCCCCGCTGGCAGCTCCCCACTGGACACAGTCTTGTTCAGTGACGGTGGTTGTGGTGGCGGCGGCTGCGCCAGCTTCTGCCGAACAGCATTGATCTCCCGGCGCAGCAGGCGGACTCGGCGGGTCCGGGCCCCACTGGACCGCATGGTGCTCACCAGGTCCAATTTCTCCAGCAGTTCCTTCAGCTGCACTTCTGGAGACAAGTGGGCCCGGTTCTCTGGGATGAGGATGTTGTCCACTGCCAGGGAGAAAGAAGGACAGAAGAGGTTGAAGGACCTGCCCAGGCCAGGGAAAGGGGAAGGGGATTCCTTCAGATGCAAAATATTCTCCTGGAATGCCTGGGTCAGTGGATTCCAGCAGCGCCATTGTGGGGCCTTGGCCCTGCCACAATGCTGCCAGGAGGGCAGCCACAGGGATAAGGTCAGAATCTGGGCAACGTGCAGGAAGCAGTTCAGTCACGGTTACAGGCCTGTGGAGCAGGAACAAGACAGCCTGGCCATCCCCCAACCTGAGTGACTGTTTGGCTGCTGCCATCAAGAAGCAGAGAACAAGGGCAGGCAGACTGGGGATTTCAGAGGCAATTCCATTTTTCTGATCCTCCACCTGCACTCTTCTGAAAAAGCCAGACACCACACTGTACTCCTGCTGCCCAGGCTCCAATGCCACACAGTGGGAGTCCAGGAGAGGAAGACCCCTTGTGAAGTTTTAGTTTTTAAACAGATAGCTAGTACCTGATTCCCGTCCTACCATTCAAGAAGGGCTTGGTGAATAAAACTTTAACTCCTGGAACGATTCTAGCCACAAGCACATGGACCTCAGCCTGTGCCTACCTCCAGTTTTGCTCCTATAGTCTACCCGGTAGTCCCCAGGACCATCCTGATCTCCAGCTCTCCAGGCTTTTATACCTGTGCCTCTTCTGGTCCCTCTCCTCCCAACCTGTCCCGGCTTCTCACCGTCTTCCCAGGAGAAGCGGTAAAAGTCCTCCGATTTGGGTGACTCGGGCAGATGGGTGCCCGTCTCAGGGTCATAGCCGATGTTCTCTGCCTGCCGCCGGGCGTGCCGCAGGATGGCCCCTCCCAGGTCCCGCAGGCGGACAGCTGCTCGGTGGAAAATTGTGTCTTTAGCATTATACTTCATGCAGTTGGTAACTATAAGGTTAAAGTCCTCCTCAAACTCCTCCAAGGTGTGGTACAGGTGGGACTCCAGCTTCCGCCTCATAGTAGAAAAATCCATTGGCTTGGATATGAATTCCAGGTAATCTGGAACCTAAACATATAAAACCTGTACAATTACAACAACCATTTACTAGCCAAACAGGCGCACCCTTCACCGGCACTCTTGCCTCCCCGTTTTCTGGCTTGGCCATGCCAGACTCATTCATAGCCACCAGGCCCTGGACCACCCTGCTCTGCTGAGCCATCACCATGAGCCAGTCTACTAGCCTTGCCAGACTCCCCCGGGTTTTGAACACCCTGTGCCCCAACCCTTTCCTGGCCTACTCAGACCCTATTTCCATTTCAGGCAGGGCTCATTGCCCAGAAAGTAGTGGGGAACTTGCCTCACTCAGGTTGACAGGCTCAGCGAAGATGTGTGCGGGATCCTTCTCCTGCAGCAAGTCCAGTGTTGTCCTCAGCAGAACGTTGAATGGCATCAGCTCCAGCTCCATGGCAGCTTGCTGGATCTTGATCTGTGGGAAAGGTGGAGAGAAATCAGGACATTCCCCTCTAAAGAGGCACGGAACTTTATCTTGATAACTTGATTTTCATCAGTCATGTACAACAAAGTTTCACAGGACAGTAAGCTAATCAGTACTTGAGTTATCACTGTACGTAGCTTAGAAACAATGATACCAACAGCTACCATTTTGTGAACCTTTTTTATGTATGCAGCTCCGTACCAAAACTTATAGTACTAATAGTTAATACTTTTATAGTCCAAATAACATTCAAGATAGGTACAAATGAGGTATTTTACAAAGAGGAAACTGAGGCATGGAAGGACTGACTAGCCTGAGGTCACACAGCTAATAAGGGACAGAGCTGGGATTCACAGTGCGTGCTTTTGACTACTATGCACACTGCTTTTCTACTTATATTACCTCAGTTAATCATCACAACAACCTTGAAGAAGAAACTGTTATTATCTATATTTTACAAATATGGAATCTAAGGTTTGAAAGGAATACAATGAGGAGTTACTAACCCAAGGTCACCTGGCTAGAAAGAACAGGAATAGGATTTAAACCGAGGTCTGACTTAGCCCAAGGGGCATATGATATAAAACGTGCCTTGGGCCACAATTCCCACCAAATTGGCCCTTGGGACATTCAGGTTGGCCTAGCGTGACCAGGGCCTCGAAGCTCACCCCCTCAGGCAGCAAGAAGCCAGACCCATTTGCAGCAGTGTGCTGTACAAATGTTATTTTCCATGTGTGCCCTAATGTGAAAAGGTTGGGAAACCACAGACTAGACTATGAGACGTTCCTGCCTCTTGACTACATTCAAACAGGCCTGCCTGCATCCCCTGCCTACTTCCTTTCCCCTTACATTTCTCTGGACCACAAATGGGAAGAGATGCTCAACTGGGGGACTAGGCCTGGGATGGCAGAGACAGTTTGACTATAAGGACAAGGTTCTTATGTATAGCCAAAGCTGCCCAGTCTCAGAGGTGGAAATTCAGGCTATTCAGCCCACAAGAGAACGGTTTGTGCTGGGGATGAACAGTGAAGCGGAGTTTGGAGAAAGAGAGAAAAAACATCTTTAATTTGGGCCTCCAAAGCATGGAAGTAACAGCTGCTATTCCTGGACCAGAAAAAACACTTTTGGCTCGTCATCCATTCAATTAATAGTTTTTGCTCACTGTCATAGGCAGGGTGCTGCAACAGACACTTTAGGGAAGCAAAGAGTATCAATAATGATGCTAGCAGCTGATACTTCTATAGCCCTACTGTATGCCAGGCACTGTTCTAAGCTCTTTACATACACTAAGTCATCTAATCCTCACAACCTTATGAGGTATGTTCTATTAATATCCTCCTTTTATAGTCAAGGAAACTTGAGGTATTAAAAAAAAAAAAAAAGACTGTAAGTGTTTAAGGGTCAGATGAGAACCCTCAAGCTCTCAGTCAAAAGTGATACCCATCGGAATGGCCTGAGAAGTTCTCCAAAATATTCAAGGCCAGGCTCCTCCTGAGATTTCGTAAGTGAGAAACTCCAGGGATGGGCTCAGACATATAACATTAAGCTTATGCTCGAGGCCACCAGAAGCTAAAAGCTCCCCAAGTTTGAAGCCATCAGTAGCACCACACCCAATGCCTAGTAGGCAAGACTTGGAGCCCATAGTGCTGGGCAGGAAGGCAACAAAGCTGACACTGATGGGGGCAGAAAAAGATCTTGAACAAGAGCTCTGGGGGTTCCTTCTCACCTGCTCCCGCTTGAGCTTTTCTCTTTTCCGAATCAGTTCGATTAGCAGCCGTGCCCGCTCCAAATCGTGCCGGAGCTTCTGCCAGTATTTCAGCTCTTCCTTTACGGCACTTGTCTTCTCATCCTGCTCCCGCTGCAGGAGGGGAGGGAAAAGAATGAGGAGCTGTGGGCTTCCCTCCTGCCCAAAGTCCTCTCCCTGCTCAGCCTCACAGGCACTCTGCAGCTAAGAGCCCCATGCCCTTCCTGGACCCTCTTCCGTCACATGCCTTCCTCTTGTGCTTCCCCAGTCCTATGACAATGTCTCTTCACTACAGCACAACCACCACTGCTAGGGAGAGAGATGGGACTACCCCATCCTACCCCCAGGGACACCAGAGAGCAGCTGTGAATCTTCAGGACTGGAAAGTATTTCAGAAGGAAACTAATACACACCTCAGGGTGGAAAGAATTTCACCCTAGAGCTTCAACTTGGCTGGAAAATAAAGCAAAGTTTTTACCATAAGCTTGTACCTACTTATTTCAACATACTTTAAAATACCACCACTACCACCATCATCAAACATGTGATTCTTGCCTAGAAAAACTACAATGTAGTTGATGCCCAGGGCTTGATACACAAGGGCACAGTAGCATAAAAACAATAAGAACTGATCTGATAAACTGAATATAAAATGCTGAGAAGATATAAAATAGAGAAGATCTCAGTGGGTGGGGCTCAGGTCAGGGATTCCTGGGGTGAGCAAGCTTACTAGGATTTCACATGTAGTGATGGACGTGGATGAACAAAGCGGTAAGAAAGGCCTCTTTTGGAACTGAAGGGACCACAGAGCAGAAGTATGAAGGCACAATCAGTGATTCTTTGCTTGTTAAGAAAAATGGCCGGCCAGAGCAGAGGAACTGGAGAACAACACAAGACAAGGAAGACCCAGGATCCAACTGGCAAGAAGTTTCAAATGCCAGGCAAAAAAGCTTAGCTGTAGCCTGCCTGAAGGGGGCAGTCGGGAGGGGTGAATATATTTTGGAAAAAAAGAAATGACAGGATGGAAAATAGTTAAGTGAATAAGGCACTACCAGTGGTGAAGCAAAGAAAGAATTAGAGGCTGGAGACCGCCTAGAAAGCTACTGCTGAAATTAAGGGGGCATGGGTGAGCAGAGTAGTTGTAGAATGGAGATGAAGGGCCACACACTGATTAACCCCCTGAAACGACTGAGGGATGATTAACTGTAGCTCCTAACCCAGGGAAGAGCCAAAAGTAACTCCAAGGTGGACAAAGGTGGACAAATCTGAGGTCAGGAGGAAGGAGCTTCCATATCAAAAAAGAAATACATTTATGGAGACGAAGGAAGATACTGAATCAAGTTTCCAATATCTGACGTACAGGAAACAACATATACATGGACACCTATAGTTCCTCTGCTCCAGAGAGACTGAGGGCAAAAAAAGAGAAAGGGGACAAGACAAGAAACCTGGAGCTACAGCCACACAGTTATTGACAACTAGAACAGCAGACAAGCTCTCCAAGCCAACGGGCAGACCGCAGGGCCCCTGGGAATATTACCACTAAGGAGTAAGAATTAGGATCAGCAGAGGGTGCATTCAGTGGGGTAGAGGAGGTGGGAAATGGTGTCACAAAGAAGCTTTAAGACAAAGTGACTGTGGTGTCAAATATCATCCAACAGTCTATAAGGTGAGAGAATATGAGGGAAGACTTGCTGGGCTGGAAGACACCATGTTACTATTCTAGAAGAAGCTACAGGAGAGCAAGCAGACCATCTCAAGGAGAGAGCAAATATGCACTTCTCTTTCAGGACTTTAGTTACAAAAGGCAAAAGTGAAATCAGACAGAACAGAGGGCAGTAGAGTCATGGGAAGGTTTGCTTTGTCTCTGGAGTAAAGGTGTAGGAATATTTAAAGGCAGAAGTAATGGAACAAGTGAAGAGAGAGAGAGAACTAAATACACTTTAAAAAAATCTCTCAGGGTGCCTCCACCATGTGGGAAAACACTGAACACGCAGCAACACCAGCTGCTAATGTCTACAAGGCCACCCAACTGGGCAGGCTGTGTGCTACAACTCAGTT
Organism: Bos indicus x Bos taurus; assembly: GCF_003369695.1. NCBI lineage: Eukaryota > Metazoa > Chordata > Mammalia > Artiodactyla > Bovidae > Bos > Bos indicus x Bos taurus. The sequence goes on along the minus strand of NC_040098.1, from coordinate 11,178,204 downwards.
AATTTGTGTATTTCTTATGGAACATTTTTTGGCAGATGGCAGTATAGTGTCTTAAGCAAAGTATGCCCTTTCCTAACTCATATATCATGGTCACCTACCTCACACTCAGCCCACTTCTTCCTTTCTGCAGTATCTAAAGGGGTGTTTCCCCATGTACAAGGAAAGTTGGGCCTGCTCTCCACTCTCCCCTAAGCTTGCTCCAAGCCAAGCTTCTCATCTAGGAGGAGTTGCTGTCTGGTCTAAAGAGCGCTACAATGCTGGAGGTCACTCCTGGGGTGGACCGCCTAGAGGGGTGAAGGCTATAGGCAAAGGCTCCAGAGGGCTCAGGGAACACTGCCCCACCATTTCTTCTTCATCACTCTCCACCTCCCTCCACTGCCCTCAAATCACTACTTCACCTACCTGCTCAGCATTCCTCTGAGACTGTAAGTGGGAGTGCAGGCGCCGGATGAGGGGGACACCATTCCGTGCCTGCCGCTTCAACAGCCAGTAGTTGTGAAGCCGTTGCATGAACTGGGTTTTCCTCTGAAAGGAGAGACCACTACAGATCTTGTTCAACCTTGAGTAGAGGCACAGGGAAGTGAAAGACAGGATCAGTGGGCAGCCTGGATTACAGCCTCCTATCAAGACCCCGTGCGTGGTTCATTTCTGAACTTGGTAGAGGAAGACAGAATAAAATGGCCAAATGCCTCACCTCAGAGAAAGGCTTGAAAAGGACGGCAAAATTAAGCAGCTCAGATTCAGCGTAAGGTATTTCACTTGATTGTCCACCTCCTGCCTTGCAGGTTCCAAAAGAACCCTCCCCCAGGAACCCAGACCCTTTAGTTCTGGACTTCTAAGACATAGGTCTGTGCCCCAATACCCTCACTCTTTTCTTGATAAAGGCAGCAAAAGGGAACAGGAACTTGTATAAGCTGTGGGCAATGCAGTCACTATTTCCTGCCCTTTCCTGCCCCTCTGTGGCTAAGGGTCCCATCAGACCAGGGAGTAGTCCACAGCCAAGCTGGAAGGAAAATTAGTAGGAATATAGCAGGCTACTGCCCTCTGAACCCAAATGCAACCCTTTGGAGTTGTCTGACCTCTGGTTTTTCATTAAAAAACTCAGCAGCCTAAAAATGCCTAATTTTGAACCAAATTGAAAAAAAAAAAAATCTAAAGACATAAGAGGATGGAGAATCTGAAAATTTAGCTGGCTCCACAAAGAAAAATAAATAGTATACAATATCACTTATATGTGGAATCTAAAAACTATGAGAATATGAGAGAATCCCCTGGCGGTCTAGTGGTTAGGACTCAGTGCTTTCACCGCAAGGGCCCAGGTTCAATCCCTGGTCAGGGAACTAAGATACTGCAAGCAGTGTGGCATGGCCAAAAAATATAAATAAATACAAAATATAACAAACTAGTGAACATAAAAGAAGCAGACTCTGAGAGAACAAACTAGTGGTTCCCAGTGTATGGGGAGGTGGGCAATACAGGGCCAGGGGAGTGGGAGGTACAAAATATCAGGTATAAGATAGCTCAAGGATATACTACTGTACAACACAGGGAATATAGTCAGTATTTTGTAATAATTGTAAGTAAAAATTAATCTTTAAATTGTATGAAAATAAAATTTTAAAATTTAGCTGGCTAATTACCCCAAAAGAGAAGTCTGGAAGTCAGGATTTAAGCCAATAACACATGAAGGGGTGGGGGGAAGCAGTAGGAAAGGCATTAATGAGAGCTCATAATCCCTATAAAAATGCTCGAACTGCAAGGTAGGTCACATTATTCTCATGTTTCAAATGATGGAAAGGCAGAAGGAGAATAGCCTCTGTTCTTGGCTGAATACATTGTTGAAGCCACTAACGCAGCTAATAAGATGGTGAAGTTGGGCAGGATTTGAATCCACGATCTCTCTGCTATACCATATTGTGTTCCCAAATTGATTAAGCAAGGACTCAGTGCTCCTCTGGCTTTTCCTCTGCTTCTCTTCCTCTCACTTGCACACTTCCACTGAAAGGAAGGTAACTGTGCCTAAACAAGAAGGTGGAACCTAAAAAGTATGTTCATTTGGGCTGGACACTGCTCACCTAGGCCTTGCGCCTTTCCATGGTCAGACATCCCTACCCCAAAGCCAAGCTGACAAAATCAAGGCCTAGGCCTTTCCCCAAAGAACAGATTCCCCCACCAACACCCATGCCAAGCACACCTGCCCAGATGCAGGCAGCCCCCTCCCTCTACAACCTCTTGGCCATGGAGGGTCCCAATAGCATTTGTGCAGGCGGGGAAAAGAATAATAATAAAATAGCAGTAGCAGCAGCAGCCACCATTTATTGAGCGCTTACTATTTGCCAGGCACTGTGCTGAGTGCTTTACTTATACTATCTTACTGATTTCTCCCAATAACTCTTTAAGGTAGGCTCATTTAAAAATAAATACACTAAGCCTGAAAGAAGTTAAGCAACTTGCCAAAGATCACACTGGTAGTGACAGAAGCTCAAGATTCAAATGCAGGTCTCTCTGGTTCTTAGTCAGCATGCAGTGCTGGACCCTGAAAGAAACCACCTACAAGAGCAGACCTGACAACCCAAAAGTCTAGCCCCAGGGCATAACCACCAGGGGACTAAGCATGGACCCACTCACCTAACAGAAGCGGGGAGCCTAGAACAGCTCTGTGACTAGAAGGCCCATTTCCTATGGACTAAATCTAACTCCAGTCATGGTTCACAAGAGCCTCTCCCTCTGGATCTTCTGTCTTCTTGTCTTCTTTCCAGATGGACAAGTCTGGCTGCCTGCTTCCCGCAAACAACTCACTCTCCTCTGCCCACCAGTACTCCTTTCTCCCTGTCCCTTACACAAAGAGAGACAGACAGACAACAGGAACAGAACCTAAAGGCATCATGAGCCCCAACTTGTGGTCCAGGGTCTGTCACTTTCCCTTGGTTCCTTCCAGCCCTTAGAACAGGACTTGGCATATAGTAAGTGCTCAATAAACATCTCGTTGAATGAATAAAGGAGTGAACAACTTTACCTCCCGTGGCCGCAGTTTCTTCATCTGGGGGTGTGGGAGAAGGTGCAAGGACTACGTTAGATGAATAATTTCCAAGACTCCTTCCTGCTCTAACACTATAGTCTTTTTAATGAACATCAACAATGAGATGAGCCTCCAATGGAAAATCTTTCCTGTCTCTTGCTTCTCTGCCAAGCTCCCATCCCTCCAACAGGTCCAGATACCTCTCTGATGATTTAAAACAGGCTTGGTGGGAGCCAAAGTTTCTTAGTTATACTGCAGAACTGATCTTTCCTCTAAATCTAAAAGTTTCTTAGGAGGAAACACAACATATCTTCCCCACACAACCCTCTTATGCAAAGTCCCCATCATTCCCAGGATGGAGCTTTCTGGACAGCAGATACCCATACTGACCCTTTGAAACAGAGGTTCTCAATTGGAAGTAGTTCAATCCCCATAAGGTTACTAGAAACATATGTGGGGGGACATCTGAGACTGTCACAAACATGAGGCAATTAGGGAGGGGATGCGAATGGCACTCACACAGACCAGGGATGCTAAACATCAAGAAACATATGGGATGGTCCTAATAATGAATTACCTCCTATCGAAAATGCCACTGGTGCCCTGTTGAAATATTACCTTAGACATCCCGTCGCCTGGGTTTCTAAGCAACTTAAGTGTATGTCTCACCTTGAACCAAAGGAAATACATTGCTTTGAAGGGCACAATCAAAACCACAAACCAGACTGGGTGAGCCCAAGGTCCAAAGGAGAAGTCTAAATTTGAGAGCACAGAAGAGAACAGGAATTCACCAACATTAGGGAAGGAGGTCTGGCTCAGGGCCAACACCAGCCCAAGAAGAAACCATGTGTCCCCAGGGAGACTTCCTGGGCAGGCTCACCTGTAAGAGGGTATCCGTGGGACAGTGACCATGGGGACAGTGGAGGTCATGTCTCGACCCACTTCCTCTGGCTCCTTCTTGATCCTTTGCTTCAAAGTCATCTTGTTCTTCTTGGACATTCCCTTGAGGGGGCCACCTACCCCACCCTGCCCTTCACCTTCCTCCTCCTCCTCTACCTCTTCCTTTTCTTCCTCCTCCTCACAGGCCTCCTTCAGCCCTTCCTCATCCCCTGCCTCACTCAGGCTTCCAGGAGAGTCGCCCTTCCTCCTGGCAGTGGCAGCACCAGGCGGTGAGTGGGCCTCACAGTAGGCAGTCTTGCGCACTGTGAAGATGGTGCCATTGAGGCTGGTCTCACGCATAGGCTCAATCTTCATGAAGAGCCCAGCCCTCTGTGCACACGTCACGTGGAAGGCCGTGTAGCAGTTCACCTTATGGCACTGGATGGCTGCACCTAGCCCCTTCTGCTTGCAGATATAGCAGGTTAGTTTCCAGCGGGCAGGTGGGATGTTGTCGATGCCCTCAATGGGCTCCAGAAACACGGTGTTAGCAAAGCAGACTTCAGGGATCCAGATGGCACACACCACATGGGCCCAGTGCCCATCACTGGTCTGTTTGAAGGCGCCACCCTTGTTGGGGCAGAGGACGCAATCCACAGGCCGGGAGGGAGACTGTAGGCAGCAGCGGCATAGCCACTGGCCCTCAGGGATGTAGGGGACGCCATAGCACTCCTGGTGTACAGCCAGGTTGCAGATGTCACAGAAGAGAATGACGTTGCTGTTGTGGCACTCATCATCCAGGCACACACAGCAGAAAGCATCTTCATCAATGAGTGACTGCTGGGCCCCACTACTGCGACTTTCCAGGTACGATTCCTTCTCAAGCCGGTCCACCAGCAGCTCAAAGGTGTCTGCCGACACCAAACTGTACCCATCTACTCGCCGCTTCTCGTTTACCAAGTCCAGCCAGGCGAGGTCCTCCTCATCCATGTCATACTCGACTTCTGCATCCAGATCTTCAGGTGACTTTTCAATGTAGCGGTAGTAAGCAGCAGGCAGCGGGGGTGCTTCTGGCTGACTGCCTGAGTCCACCATGCGGAAGCTGGGTTGCGGGAGGTGGAAGGAAGAGCCAGATGCATGCTTGGAGCAGGACTCCTTCTTTTTGCCCTTGGATGAGGGTTTTTTGGACTTGCCAGGGAACTGAGGCTGCTCACTGTTTTCCTTGTTACTATTGCATTCGGTGATATCCTGGGCAGTCAACTCATCCTCTGTGATGATCTTGAGTGGATCATAGATGCTAATACGATGCAGGCGTCCATCGATGTCCACTTCCACAATCCGCTGGGCCTGGGCATACGTCAGGGTCTCCCGAGTGGGTGAGCACTTCAGACTATAGGGGGATGGGGAGCGCCGGCCCTCGGCATTAGGCCGCGACTTCCGGCGAGGCTTCCTCATGGCACCTGGGAACCAATGAGACAGACCTAAGGAGAGAAGGCCAGGAGACTGAGCTGGATGGTTAGGCACGCATGCACTCATTCACCTTTCCTTCTGATCAGGTGGCCACTGAGCAAACTGGCTATTTCCTCAACCTGAACACTCTACCCTTCAGGTATCATTTACAATGGCTTGCTCCTTCACCTCTTTCAAGTCTTTCCATAACAGTGCTTCTCAGTGAGTCCCTCTCTGACCATTCTACCCAAAACTACAAATCCCTTTCCCCCATCAGTCATCTTTCATCTTGCTTTGTTTTTCACTGTTACTTACACTCACCAATTTTTGCTGTGCTATGTAATTTACCTATTTATCATGTATATTTTCTTCCTTCCACTAGAATGTGGGCTTTCCAGGTGGAACTAGTGGTAAAGAACCTGCCTGTCAATGCAGGAGATGTAAGATAGAAGAGATGCAGGTTCGATCCTTGGGCTGGGATCCCCTGGAGAAGGACATGGCAACCCACTCCAGTATTCTTGCCTGGAGAATCCTGTGGACTGAGGAGCCTGGCAGGGTACAGTCCATAGGTTCGCAAAGAGCCAGACACAACTGAAGTGACTTAGCACAGCACAGCACTAGAATGTAAGGTCCACGAGGAGAAGGATTTTTGCTTGTCTTGTTCCCTGTTGTATCTCCAACAAGTGTTAGCTGAATGAAACGAGAAACCAAACACACATGATCCCTACCCTTGAGGAGCTCTGTCTGATTGAAGGGACAGAAAAGCACAGATCACTACAGTGAAACATGGGGAGAGAGCTAACGTTCTAATAATGTACATAAGGCTGTGGGACAGCTAACTACGAAAAAAGGGGGTGGTGGTTAAGGCTTAGGAAAGGAGTAAACAAGAACAGCATCCACTTATAAGCCCTACACATAAACAGTGTAGAGCCATGAACAGTGTGGCCCCATGGGGGATCAAAAATCATAGGTCTAGAGCCCTTTCCCAATAGATCTTACCATGATCAGAAACCCTATCCCCTGATAACACTCAGGGGTGAAGGGGATGAAGGTACCTGAAATGTCTACTACATGTGGCCTAAGCACTTCAAACTACAATGTGCAGGGTATTCTCTGCAAAAGGCAGCATTCATGATCCATTGGCTAGTGCATCTCTAAGCAGAAACCCTGGAAGCTCTGGGAGTGGCCTCAAGTGGCCTATATGGGACTCTCACTGGACCCAAGGCCAAGATAATGAAGGTAATATCTGATGTAAACTTTCAGTGTATCTGTTACCTCAAAGTCCCTTTCTCCCAAAATACATCGTCTACCCCTGTGCGACAAGGAGAAAGCTCTAAATTGTTCTCACATCGTTTTCTGGGATGGAGAGAATTATGACAAGCTCACAAGGAGCTGTGGTTGCAATTACTGAGGCCATCAGTGCTAGAAAAGACCTTTGAGGATATGATGCCCTGAGGTGTAAGCAGAGACTTGGAAGGCTATGAACAAGGAGATAATATTAAGGAGACAAAACAGAATCTGTCACTTTGGTTGCAAGATCTACCATCTTTATAAAGTGTAGATGGTGATGATAATGTAACACACTTTTCTACAAAGCCCTTTTGCTTTTAATACTGTTCACAACTATTTTGGAAGGTAGAACAGATATCCTCATCCCCATTTTATAGATGAAGAAACAGAAGCTCAGAAAGGTATTATTCCACACAATGCTAGTAAACGATAAAGCTACAATTTAAACCCAGATCTTTTGATCTGCTCAACTCATCTCACCAGGACGTAAATACACCACAGAGATGTCATGGTCTGGTACAAAAAGAGGCTCTGAGGCAGTCCACATTGTAATCTTGGCCCAGTGTGACCCCCAAGAAAGTCACTGAATCGTTCTGTGCCCCTCTACTTCATCAGTAAAATGAAATTAATCTCTCAAGGGTTGCTACTTGTTAATAAAGTACTGTTACCATTCTTGCTCAAAATGCCTTTCAATCCCAAAGTGTGACTGAAACAAAAACAAACAAAAAACTTTACTGAGGCACAGTGCCAGGCAAGCACAAACCATATTTGGAACCAAAGGAGAGAGAATCATCACAGCAATTCTGTGCAGGTTCCAGAGACCCTTGGCCACTCCATGCCTTACAAACGCCAACTCCCTGGGGGGCAGCCCAGGCTAACGGACCTGCTTTATTACCCTCCCTCCTTCGAGGGCGTGGAGACCCCTGCAGAGTAAAAATCTACCTCAGTACAAACTCGAAATGGCCCAGAGAGCAGATGAAGCCCCTCCTTTGTCAAAGCCACGGTATATTCCCCCTCCCTACCCGCTATCCGCTACCTCCTGGGCAGCTCGTAGCTCGGGTCTCTCTCAGCCAGGCGGCAATATCTACAGAGACTTCTGCTGTTGTACCCAAGACGCTGGGGGGCAAATTCCAGAGAGGGAAGGGCTGCTGCTGAGGAAAAGGAGTCTCGCCCGCAAGGAGCTTACAGTCTAGTTTTTTGGCGGGAGTTTCTCATCCCACACAGCCCTTTCCACATATACAGCTTCAAATACCTCCCAACACTCTCAGAGGTCTACCTGGCACCCCCTGAGCCCCGCCTCGCCCACTCCACACAGGTCCTCCAAGAACGAGCTTCTGCAACTAGACTGTTGCCCCTGCACCCCACACGAAATACTCATGAGACAAGGGAGAACCCCAGCTAAGGCTCCCTGCCCCTTTAAAGGGGCACCTCTTCCAGAAGAATCTTGATCCTTCAGAGGAGAAAGGAGGGAAATAACATCTCCTCACCAGAGGGGAGGGGGCGAGCGCGCCACAGACAGACTGACGCGGAGTCCGACCCTCAGACAGAGAAAGCTAGCGCCTGCGAACGAGCGGGGCAGAGGCGAGAGCCCATTGGCCGCCTCACCTACCCGTCAAGAGGAACTGGGGGGCCAAGGGACGTTCAGGGGGTGGAAATCTCCTCTGGTCTGACCAATTAGAGAGTGTGGAGGGGGCGGGGCTCGGTGGCTTGGCTTCCAGGACCGGGGGGAAAACAAGATGGCGGCTGCGGGAGGGGGTCCTCGCTTTTCAGCTCCCCCCCTCACTCGCCTTCTCCTTCCCCGCCGCCACCCTGGCTCCAGGAGAGAGCTTTCGCGCCGCCTTCGTCCCTGTCGGGAAGCCCCTCGCTTCCCTCCCCGACCCCGCTCAGTCCCTGGTCTCCGTAGGCCCTGCTGCCCTCGCCCCCGCTCCGTCCGGCCCCGCTGCCGCCCCCATTACCTCAGCCGCCGGCCCGGCCCTACCGTTCGGGACCCCTGGGCGCGGGCGGGCCAGCCGTCTAGCAGGTTGGCGCGGCCCGGGGAGCGGAGCGCGGCCTCCTCCCGCGCTGGCCTCCGCGGCCACCGCCGTGCCCCCTCCCGGCCCGCGCTGGGGCCCCGGCCCAGCCACCGCCGCCGCCGCTCCCGGGGGAGGAGGGGGAATGGAGCCGCCGCCGCCGCCGCCGCTGCCGCCACGGAGCCCGGCCGAGGGGAGGGAGGGATCAGCCCCCAGGCAGGATCCGCCCCTCCGGCCTCCCCCCCTCCCCCCGCCACCTCCACCCCTTCCCTCGCTCCCTCTATGGCTCCGCGGGCTCTCCCGCTGAACGGGATCGAGAGCGCGAAAGAGAGGGAAAACAGGGGAGGAGAAAAAAAAAATCCCCCCGCCCATACCCGGCGCGGCGGCGGCGGCGGCGGCTGAGGCGGTGCGGAGCGAAGCGCGGAGCCGCTGCCGCCACAGGGCACGGTCCCCTGCTCGGCCTCACGGTGGCGATGCGGACGCGGCAGGGGCGCCGAGCAAAGGCAGGATCTGCGCTCGCCGCAGCTCCGGTTCACCCCGGTCCGGCTCGCCTCCTTCGAGGCGAGCCCGACCAGAGAGCTGGAGGATGTTCGGATCCAACTGGGAAAGACACAAGTCCCTAACTCCTCTTAGAGGGGTTGGTCATCCCCTTCCCCCAGCCCTGCGGGGGAGGAGGCTAAGGTTTGGAGCGACAGCCCCTCTCCCGGAGCTAGAGGGTCTCTAAGCCAAGAGCAGTCATTGAAGACAAAATCGGTCTTCAGTTTTTTTGTGGTGCAGGTGCCTGCACTACTTCTAGAAAGTCGTCCCCACCCCCCACCCCCGTGTTCCAGTTCAGAGGACAAAGGTCTATCGATGTACGTACCTTCTCCCAGTGAGGACAACCGGGGAAGACCTGCCTGCCTCTCGTGTACAGGTGAGCGTCTTATTCCCCACAAGACATCCTTTATAAGAATCAGACCTGACTTTTCGCTGTGCCCCGTCCTCTCCCTTCTGGGTTTTAAAAAGCGTAAAGTTTGACAGTCTTACTTAAGGACGTCTGGTAACTCATTTGTCACCATAGACACGGGAAACACTCTTCTTATACCTGATTTGTATAGGAGTCGGTTAATTTAATGCAAAGGCCGTTTTCTAATAGATGTTCGGCAAGTGGCAGCTTCAGACTCTCAGGTTTCAGTAATCAGCCCGGCTTTTGGTTTCGTATATAAATTTAAGAAAAGGGCGCGTTTGCCACCCCTCTTTTGCCTATAAATTGGAAAGCTTACCGCATATGACTGAAGTCTTAAGCACCAATATTTAACTATGTTTATAAAGGGTGTATGGATAGACTGCCTTTAAATGTGAAGATGAATGACATGTTTTGAAAGCGATACCTCTGCCCGCGCTCGTGGTGTAGCTTGGTAAGACTCACAGTTTCTTGCTTGGTTCTGATGATCAACAACACAGATTGTAGAGTCAGAGGATGAAGAATAAAGGCTTTAGGACCCAAATCTTCCAAATGTTTGAACTGAACAAACTGCTACTTTTGAAGTATAGATGTTTATCATTCTAAGGAATTTAAACATTGTGTTTTGAATTTGAAAGTTTGATTAAAAGTAAAGAAGCTCATTTGTATAACAAAGATAGTACCTTCTGGCAAAGTAATAGCAAAAATACTTTAACCTTTTTTTTCTTTTCAAGAAAAAGGGAGTGGCTTGTGAAGCTAACTAAGCAAGGGCAGGGCATTGTTTTGAAAGCTGTGACGGTAAAATAGTAAGAATTAACGTCAAGTGTTTTAAGGCTAGGGGGAATAATCATTTGGAGGGGAAATGTGGAAAAAAGATGATTGATTGTAGAAAGGAAAGCCCCAGAGACAAGAGAATATTACAATTACTTTTAGTTAAAGAATAAAGAAGGCTAATAGAAGCAAGAACACTGAATTTCATTCCTTGTTCTTTTAAAATATGAAATATGACCATTTCTACATATAACTAGTAACTTTTATTTCTTGATAGATGTTCTCATTTTATTTAGTACAATTCTCATTGGTGTGATTGGGAGCTAACTTTTTCCACTAAAGTTAATGAAAAATACTTTGAGGAAAATGTATTTAAATGATTTTAAATGCTGTTGAAAATGCACTGTTAAGTTGTTACATATAATTTCCAGGTTTTTCTATTCAAAGATTTCATAGAAGACCTTATTCAGCCTAAATGTTTCTTTTCTATTTTCAACTTCCACTTTCTTAATGGTAACATTACAGTTGTCCTCACTTATATTTTTGACATTTGGAATTGGTTTCTGTTAGTATAACTGCATATGTAACTAGTTCACTGTGATGTAATTTTAAATGTAATGTGGGACAATTATGTCATTAAAAACAAATTTGGAACATGTATCAAAAATTCCAGAGGCACTAAATTTAATTCACTTTAATCTTTAGCTATTATGAAGTGTTTAAATTCACCAGCCCTTGGCCTTTCCATTAAACCATACAGCAACTAAGTTCAACAGACAGAGGCACAGACCTTTGATTCCCAATAGCAGTTTTTAAAATCCTCCATTTTTTAAGTAGAGACTAACTTAATTTTGAGTAGGAGATTGTTTTACCTCTTAGACCCAAAAAGGGAACCATGAATACAAAAAGTTTCCCTTTAATTTTTTCTTCCAGCATCTCAGGATATCTTTGTCAACAATTTACTATTATCATTAGTTTACTGAGGCAAGAAACCTCTGAAGGGTCAGATACAATACCTACTGGATTAATGAAATGTATATGAATAAAAGAGAATAGACTTTGATTGTTAAATTATTTTTAATAGAATATTCTTTCTTTAGACCTTGGCCAAAAAGTTCTAAAACATAAGTAGGAAGAATATGAGAGGTTGGAATCATTGTCATAGTTTTATGCTGTGATGAAAATGCTTTCTAAGAATATATTCTTAGAAAAAGGAAAAAAAATAGCTGTGCTAACAACAAGCTTTAAACTGAATACCACACCCTCTAAATTTAATTGCATTCATTTATTCCTATAACAGACATTTATTGGACACCTCCTCTGGGTCCAACACTGTAAAAGTTGCTTTGGAAACTAATGACAAAATTTCAACCTATAAAGGGCACAGTGATCATATGTAAACATGGAGTCTGGTTTTTTTTCCCCCTTAAGTAGTATGCAATCAAGATGGTAGCTAGAAATAATTAGAAAATAAATGCAGGAGAAATTAGATAAAGCAGTGAGCAGTGTAGGGCTACTACTATTCAAATGAAGGATAGACTTCTTTTAGCCTGGTTCTAAATAGTGATGGATGTGACTTGGTGAAAAGAATATAGAATGACGTTATTAGATTGGTGCCAGGGCAGCCCAGGCAAAGGGACAATATGCAGGAAATAATAAGGAAATTATCCTTGCTGGTCTTTATGGGGAAGATGTTAAGAGAGAAAAAGTTGAATTGGATATGAGATACGGCAAGGGTATCAGTTCAGTTCAGTCGTTCAGTCCTGTCTGACTCTTTTTGACCCCAGCAATTGCGGCACGCCAGGCCTCCCTGTCCATCATCAACTCCCGAAGTTCACCCAAACTCTTGTCCATCGAGTCGGTGATGCCATCCAGCCATCTCATCCTCCATCGTCCCCTTCTCCTCCCACCCCCAATCCCTCCCAGCATCAGAATCTTTTCCAATGAGTCAACTCTTCGCATGAGGTGGCCAAAGTATTGGAGTTTCAGCTTTAGCATCAGTTCTTCCAAAGAACACCCAGGATTGATCTCCTTTAGAATGGACTGGTTGGATCTCCTTGCAGTCCAAGGGACTCTCAAGAGTCTTCTCCAACACCACAGTTCAAAAGCATCAATTCTTCGGCACTCAGCTTTCTTCACAGTCCAACTCTCACATCCATACATGACCACTGGAAAAACCATAGCCTTGACCAGATGGAACTTTGTTGGCAAAGTAATGCTTTTGAATATGCTACCTAGGTTGGTCATAACTTTCCTTCCAAGGAGTAAGCATCTTTTAATTTCATGGCTGCAATCACCATCTGCAGTGATTTTGGAGCCCCCAAAAATAAAAGTCTGACACTGTTTCCACTGTTTCATCTATTTCCCTGAAGTGATGGGACCAGATACCATGATCTTCATTTTCTGAATGTTGAGCTTTAAGCCAACTTTTTCACCATCCTCTTTCACTTTCATCAAGAGGCTTTTTAGTTCCTCTTCACTTTCTGCCATAAGGGTGGTGTCATCTGCATATCTGAGGTTATTGATATTTTTCCTGGCAATCTTGATTCCAGCTTGTGCTTCCTCCAGTCCAGCGTTTCTCATGGTGTACTCTGCATATAAATTAAATAAGCAGGGTGACAGTATACAGCCTTGAAGTACTCCTTTTCCTATTTGGAACCAGTCTGTTGTTCCATGTCCAGTTCTAACTGTTGCTTCCTGACCTGCATATAGGTTTCTCAAGAAGCAGGTCAGGTGGTCTGGTATTCCCATCTCTTTCAGAGTTTTCCACAGTTTATTGTGATCCACACAGTCAAAGGCTTTGGCATAGTCAATAAAACAGAAATAGATGTTTTTCCAGAACTCTCTTGCTTTTTCGATGATCTAGCGGATGTTGGCAATTTTATCTCTGGTTCCTCTGCCTTTTCTAGGGATAATAAAAATAATAGCTAACACTTACTTGCAAGGTACTGTGCTTAGCGCTTTACATACATATTATTTAATATCTTCATTGAACTTAGAAAACAAACTAGTTCAATTAATAAAGGAAATCTATTGATTCTCATAACCAGAAAGTCCAGGGGGCATCTGGTTTTAGGTAAGGTCAAGTCAAGAAATTCAGATTATGTCATTGGGACATAGTCTCTTGCAGTGTCTCAGCTAGCCTGAACTAATAGCTATAGCCAAAAGGACATGATACTCTGATGAGGCTGTGGTCATTGTTCACTACCAGAACCAGAGGACCTAGGCACAAGATAATTCTCCAAACAGATAGTGGCCACTTCTAGAAAATAGGTCCAATATGCTTGCTGTATCTCATTTATCAATCTGTAACTCTATGAAATTATTATCATGGTTCCCCATTACACACAAAATAAACTAGAGCAGGCAAAGTATTAGGTAAACTAGGAGGAATTTGCTGTAGATAATTAGGTGATGTGAAAATAAAAGGATACTAACCAGAGTGGTGGAAGAGATGGTAGAAAAAGAGGAGGGAAAGGAAGGGTCAAATCAGAAGACAAACCAACAGTTTTTTTGAATGATTGGACATAGGAACAAAGAAGATCAAAGATGAATCTAAGAGAAAAAAGGAGGAATCTAAACTCAAATTTAGGAGGTTTTGACAATGCTGGTAGGGTCATTGCAAAGTAAGAGATGGCAAAGTGTTACTCAGGAGTTCCTTTTGGGTCTGAGGGTCTGAGGATTGAGGAAATGATGTCAGCTCAAGTTCTCTGGAGCCTTTTTTAGTGACACTAAAATACATATTCATTCAGTAATTATCTGTGAGCTGCAGGTAAGGTTCTGTTTTATGCCTGTGAAGAGTACAAAGGTGAAAAGGCTACACTCTCACACTTGAAGTCACTTAAAACCTAATCACAGGAATAAAACAAGTATATTAATAACCAGAACATTCAATAGCATGTAAGCACCTCAGGTGAGATGCAAGCAAAGTGGCATGAGAGATATGAGAGAGAAGAGGGGACGGCTCTATGAAAAAGGTGCCAGTTGAGCTCCACCTTAGAGCTTGGGTTCAGTGTTAACTGGGAGGATGGTGGAGGGTGTGTGATCTAGGCTAAACACCAGCATGAGCAGAGAAAGATGAGATACCACAATATTGATTCAAGGAATAGTGGGTTACCCTGTTTGATCAAAAATGGGAGGTATGACAGTAAAGACCCCAAAAATGGAAGGATAAAACAGAATCAGAACATAGAGTCTGTTATGTAGGGAACTGGATGTGAGGGGCAGTGGTTCCTCATGATTTTTAGAACAAGGAAATGGTTTGACTAATTCATGCTTTAAGATCCAGTCAGGCAAGAGAGTATGATACAATATGGTTTAAATTATCCAGCTAGTATGGCTCACATTATCCTCTCGACTTGAATTCTGGCTGGAACCTTTTACCGTATACTTAGTGAAATACTAACCCACAAACCTGAAAGTAAAAAGTATGTGGCAAGAGTAAATTGTTCAGCCTGATTTAATGTCCTTTCGTTTTAGCCTTTGATTAGCATTTCTGTTAAGTCCTAAACATTCTCTAAATTTTAACGTACTTGTTTTTGGCCATGCTGGGTCTTCGTTGCTGTGTGTGGGCTTTCTGTAGTTGCGGTGAGAGTAGAGGGGCTCCTTTCTGGTTGCACTGTGTGGGCTTCTCATTGCAGTGGCTTCTCTTGTGGAGCCTGGGCCCTAGGCATGCAGGCCCAGTAGCTGTGGCTCACGGACTTAGTTGCCCTGCAGCGTGTGGAATCTTCCTGGAGCAGGGATCGAACCCCTGCGTTGGCAGGCAAACTCCCAACCACTGGGCCACCGGGGAAGCCCAGGTCCTAAACTTATAATCGTGTGAAATCAGGACACCATAAAATATGTTATTTCCATATTTTAACAAAAGAAAAGGGTCAGTACCCTGCAAGTAGCCACCTACTTGGTATAATTTTTCTAAAGAGAAAATACACAAAAATAATAGCTCTTAAATAATAATAACAATAACATCTACCAAACCATAATCTACATTTTAACAAAATCCCTCTGGGTGATTCATATGTGTGATGATTAATTTTGTGTGTCCACTTAATTGGGCTAAGGGATAACTGGTAAAACTGGTTGTCTGTGAAGGTGTTTCTGGAAGAGATTAGCATTTTAAATGCTAGACTGAGTAAAGAAGATCACCCCTACTAAAGGGGATGGGCATCATCCAATCTGTTGAGGGCCTGACTAGGACCAAAAGGTAAAGGAAGGTTGCATTTGCCCTCTGGCTGAGCTGGGACATTATCTTCAGCCCTTGGACATTGGTGGTCCTAGCTCCCACGCCTTTGGACTTGGCTGAATCATACCAACAGCTGTCCTGGTTCTCCAGCTTGCAGATGACAGATCATGGAACTTCTTGGCCTCTGTAATTACTTGAACCAATTCCTATAATATCTATTAGTTCTGTTTCTCTGCAGAACTCTAACTAATACAATGTGCATATTAAAGGTAAGTAGCAGTGGATTAGAGGATATTTGATAATCCCAGGATTAAAGTGTGTTAAGGTCCTTGCATTGTCTGGGGAAAGGGAAAAGCTCAAGGGTTAATATTTGCCTTTGATTAGTCAAGATTATCTGTTGTAATGTATGATTCCATATATTTGAAATTCTTGAAAATGCAGACTAATCTGTAGTGTCAGAAAGCAGATTGGTGGCTACCTGGAGGTAGAGGAGAGGACTGACTATAAAAGGGACATGTGAGAACGTTTGGAGTGTTGGAAACATTCTATAAGTTGATTGTGGTGATTGAGAAACATTGGTCAGAAGTTATCAACCTCCTGGATAGCCATAATGTATTTTACATAAATTGTACCACAATTAAGTTGATTAAAAAAAAAAAAGACTACCTGTTGTAATGTTTTTGTTGTTGTTGTTTAGTCACTAAATTGTGTCCGACTCTTTTGCTACCCCATGGACTACAGTCCACCAGCTCCAGTGTCCATGAGATTTCCCAGGCAAGAAGACTCGAATGGGTTGCCATTTCCTTCTTCATGGAATCTTCCTGACTCAGGGGTCTAACCTGCATCTCCTGCTTGTCAGACGGAAACCCTGTAATGTTTAGACTAACCATTAAAAGAATGAAAAAAAAGAAAATATAACTCACAAACTAGTAGAGAGGAAAACAGGAATAATACATATTCAACCAATTTAAAGGAAGAAAAAGGAACATAAATAAGCAATAAGAACAAAAATAAGTAATAAGATGTTGGCAGATATTATATAAACTGTAGAAGGAACCAGGCTACAATGAGAGGGACATTTGGGGGAAAGTTTAATCATAGATGGTTAAAATGTGTGGATTGAGCACATGCATTTACCTCAGAAATTCACTTAATGTGTTAGTAAAGCATTAAAAAAAACCCTGCAAGATAATAAAGTCCATAAAAACAAAAAGAAGAGAGGAAAGAAACAACAGCAGATGAGAACTGTCAATAAAATTTTGGAGAATGGAAGAAGACGGATGAAATAAGAAAGCTAAAGCATAAGTCTACAAAAAGAACTGGTAAAAATCAGCTGATTGACATTAGACCCACTGGAAAGGCTTAGAAGTAGGAAACTGCAGTGATTCTGAAGAACTGTGTGTGCTGGGTGAGGGAGGTGGTAGTGAGGTGTTGGTAATGGTTTGGAGAGCAGGCCCAAAAGTAGGATTGGCTGAAAAATCTATTGAACGGGTGGTTAGATGCCACCAGATCTCCCCAGGACTCCTTGGAGATTTGCCATCTCAGAAAATTGAACTAAGGAGATCTGGACTTGGGGATTCCAGGCACCAATGAGGGCAGAGACCGAGTGCCGTTCTGAAAATGGCAGTTAGAATGGTACTCTACATACTGAATGATGAGACACCCCTCCCCACCTCCTTTCACTTCTCAGGGCTGATAAAGAGGAAGGGGAAAGCTGATAGAAATTGATGGGATCTGGTGGTCCAGAAGGGGGCTGAGAAAAAAATCCCCTGAAAATGTTTTTAGTCAGTTTATCCTTTCAAGTGAGGAATTGAAAAAAATGCTTTCATAAGATCAAAATCTTCAGTGGCCCAGCCTCTTCCCAGACCTCACATTTTAGAACACTGGGAGCCAAGTGTATATTAGAATCTTGCTATTCAGATTGTTGTCCAAGAACCAGTAGTACTGGCATCATCCCCTGGGAGGTGGTTAGAAACACTGACTCTCAGGCCCCACTCCAGACCTACCAAACCAAAACCTGCATTTCAGCTAGATTCCCCCAGGTGATTTATATGCACGTTAAAGTTTGAGAAGCAGTAGGTTAAAGGGTATTAGAGAATTCCAGTATTCCTCTCTGAAAATAAAGTCCTATTTACTAATGTTTATGGAGGAACACAGTAATCCAAGTCTATGCCCCAACCAGTAACGCTGAAGAAGCTGAAGTTGAACGGTTCTATGAAGACCTACAAGACCTTTTAAAACTAACACCCAAAAAAGATGTCCTTTTCATTATAGGGGACTGGAATGCAAAAGTAGGAAGTCAAGAAACACCTGGAGTAACAGGCAAATTTGGCTTTGGAATACGGAATGAAGCAGGGCAAAGACTAATAGAGTTTTGCCAAGAAAATGCACTGGTCATAGCAAACACCCTCTTCCAACAACACAAGAGAAGACTCTATACATGGACATCACCAGATGGTCAACACAGAAATCAGATTGATTCTATTCTTTGCAGCCAAAGATGGAGAAGCTCTATACAGTCAGCAAAAACAAGACCAGGAGCTGACTGTGGCTCAGACCATGAACTCCTTATTGCCAAATTTAGACTTAAATTGAAGAAAGTAGGGAAAACCACTAGACCATTCAGGTATGACCTAAATCAAATCCCTGATGATTATACAGTGGAAGTGAGAAATAGATTTAAGAGCCTAGATGTGATCGATAGAGTGCCTGATGAACTATGGACTGAGGTTCGTGACAATGTACAGGAGACAGGGATCAAGACCATTCCCATAGAAAAGAAATGCAAAAAAGCAAAATGGCTGTCTGGGGAGGCCTTACAAATAGCTGTGAAAAGAAGAGAAGTGAAAAGCAAAGGAGAAAAGGAAAGATATAAACATCTGAATGCAGAGTTCCAAAGAATAGCAAAAAGAGATAAGAAAGCCTTCCTCAGTGATCAATGCAAAGAAATAGAGGAAAACAACAGAATGGGAAAGACTAGGGATCTCTTCAAGAAAATCAGAGATACCAAAGGAACATTTCATGCAAAGATGGGCTCGATAAAGGACAGAAATGGTATGGACCTAACAGAAGCAGAAGATATTAAGAAGAGATGGCAAGAATACACAGAAGAACTGTACAAAAAAGATCTTCATGACCCAGATAATCACGATGGTGTGATCACTGACCTAGAGCCAGACATCCTGGAATGTGAAGTCAAGTGGGCCTTAGACAGCATCACTACGAACGAAGCTAGTGGAGGTGATGGAATTCCAGTTGAGCTATTCCAAATCCTGAAAGATGATGCTGTGAAAGTGCTGCACTCAATATGCCAGCAAATTTGGAAAACTCAGCAGTGGCCACAGGACTTGAAAAGCTCAGTTTTCATTCCAATCCCAAAGAAAGGCAATGCCAAAGAATGCTCAAACTACCACACAATGGCACTCATCTCACACGCTAGTAAAGTAATGCTCAAAATTCTCCAAGCCAGGCTTCAGCAATATGTGAACCGTGAACTTCCTGATGTTCAAGCTGGTTTTAGAAAAGGCAGAGGAACCAGAGATCAAATGGCCAACAGCCGCTGGATCATGGAAAAAGCAAGAGAGTTCCAGAAAAACATCTATTTCTGCTTTATTGACTATGCCAAAGCCTTTGACTGTGTGGATCATAATAAACTGTGGAAAACTCTGAAAGAGATGGGAATACCAGACCACCTGATCTGCCTCTTGAGAAATGTGTGTGCAGGTCAGGAAGCAACAGTTAGAACTGGACATGGAACAACAGACTGGTTCCAAATAGGAAAAGGAGTTCGTCAAGGCTGTATATTGTCACCCTGTTTATTTAACTTATATGCAGAGTACATCATGAGAGATGCTGGACTGGAAGAAACACAAGCTGGAATCAAGATTGCCAGGAGAAATATCAATAACCTCAGATATGCAGATGACACCACCCTTATGGCAGAAAGTGAAGAGGAACTCAAAAGCCTCTTGATGAAAGTGAAAGAGGAGAGTGAAAAAGTTGGCTTAAAGCTCAACATTCAGAAAACAAAGATCATGGCATCCGGTCCCATCACTTCATGGGAAATAGATGGGGAAACAGTGGAAACAGTGTCAGACTTTATTTTTCTGGGCTCCAAAATCACTGCAGATGGTGACTGCAGCCATGAAATTAAAAGACGCTTACTCCTTGGAAGGAGAGTTATGACCAACCTAGATAGCATATTCAAAAGCAGAGACATTACTTTGCCAACAAAGGTTCATCTAGTCAAGGCTATGGTTTTTCCTATGGTCATGTATGGATGTGAGAGTTGGACTGTGAAGAAGGCTGAGCACCGAAGAATTGATGCTTTTAAACTGTGGTGTTGGAGAAGACTCTTGAGAGTCCCTTGGACTGCAAGGAGATCCAACCAGTCCATTCTAAAGGAGATCAGCCCTGGGATTTCTTTGGAAGGAATGATGCTAAAGCTGAAACTCCAGTACTTTGGCCACCTCATGCGAAGTGTTGACTCATTGGAAAAGACTCTGATGCTGGGAGGGATTGAGGGCAGGAGGAGAAGGGGACGACAGAGGATAAGATGGCTGGATGGCATCACTGACTCGATGGACGTGAGTCTGAGTGAACTCCGGGGGTTGGTGATGGACAGGGAGGCCTGGCGTGCTGCGATTCATGGGGTCGCAAAGAGTCGGAGACGACTGAGCGACTGATCTGATCTGATCTGATGGAGAAACAGTTTAGTTCAGTTCAGTTCAGTCGCTCAGTCGTGTCCGACTCTTTGCGACGCCGTTTTCTGAATGTTGAGCTTTAAGCCAACTTTTTCACTCTCCACTTTCACTTTCATCAAGAGGCTTTTGAGTTCCTCTTCACTTTCTGCCATAAGGGTGGTGTCATCTGCATATCTGAGGTTATTGATATTTCTTCCAGCCCAGCATTTCTCATGATGTACTCTGCATGTAAGTTAAATAAGCAGGGTGACAATATACAGCCTTGATGTACTCCTTTTCCTATTTGGAACTAGTCTGTTGTTCCATGTCCAGTTCCAACTGTTGCTTCCTGACCTGCATATAGGTTTCTTAAGAAGCAGGTCAGTTGGTCTGGCATTCCCATCTCTTTCAGGGTTTTCCACAGTTTATTGTGATCCACACAGTCAAAGGCTTTGGCATAGTCAATAAAGCAGAAATAGATGTTTTTCCAGAACTCTCTTGCTTTTTTGATGATCCAGTGGATGTTGGCAATTTTATTTCTGGTTCCTCTGCCTTTTCTAAAACCAGCTTGAACATCTGAAAGTTCATGGTTCACGTATTGCTGAAGCCTGGCTTGGAGAATTTTGAGCATTACTTTACTAGCGTGTGAGATGAGTGCAATTGTGTGGTAGTTTGAGCATTCTTTGGCATTGCCTTTCTTTGGGATTGGAATGAAAGCTGACCTTTTCAAGTCCTGTGGCCACTGCTGAGTTTTCCAAATTTGCTGGCATATTGAGTGCAGCACTTTCACAGCATCATCTTTCAGGATTTGAAATAGCTCGACTGGGATTCCATCACCTCCACTAGCTTTGTTTGTAGTGATGCTGTCTAAGGCCCACTTGACTTCACATTCCAGGATGTCTGGCTCTAGGTCAGTGATCACACCATCGTGATTATCTGGGTCATGAAGATCTTTTTTGTACAGTTTTTCTGTGTATTCTTGCCACCTCTTCTTAAATATCTTCTGCTTCTGTTAGGTCCATACCATTTCTGTACTTTATGGAGGAACAGTTCCAATTAAAAAAAACAAAACAAAACTTGCCACCTTTTGCCTTGTACTGAAGCCTACCAGATACCAAAATATTTCCTCTCTTCCCCCAACACACGATTTTAAACAACTTTTTATTACTTCACTCAAAGTTGAGTAGACAGTCAATAAACAACAGTTACATGAGGAAAATCTCATAGCATCATTACCCAAAACAAAGGAACAGAGGGGAAACAGAAAATCAAGTCTTAAACAAAAATCTCAACCTCAAGGAGTAACAACCATGAAATGGGAACATGATAATATTTAGAAAGGAAGTGGGGGAGGGAAGAAGGGAGACTGAAAAGATGCTGTCCAAAAAAAAAAAAAAAACCTTGAAAATTTAAAATATGAAAGATTTTCAAAGATACAATGGAAAATTTGGAAGGTGAAGTTGAAGTCTCAGAGAGTAGAGGGAAAATAGGAAAGTAAAGAGAAGAGAAAAGAGAATTTGAGGATGAATTCAGCACACATAACATCCCATTTATAGTAATTCTAGAAAGGAAATGATTGATTTTCCCAGAAATGAAGGTCTTGAGTCTCCAGAGTGAACAACTTCCCCCAGTACCTAGTACAAGGATGCAAAAAGATCTTAGCAACACTAGTGATAGAAAAAGGGAGGATCCTAAAAACTTCCAGAGAGAAAAAGCAGGTCACCTAGAAAAGATTATGAGTCTAAGGATACCAGGGTAGAGGGCATCAGGATAACCCCTTCAAATGCTGAAAGAACATTGTTTTCCTGTATAGACGTCTATACCTTGCCAAAATATCTATCAAGTGTGGGAATAGTATAAAGACATTTTCAGACTTGTAAGGTCTCATTTATCTATTCTTTCTCAGGAAGCAACTGGATGACATTTTCCATAAACATGATGGAGGGGAAGAAAAATCAAGAAAAGCAAAAATCATGGTATCCATGAAATGTGTATGCTGTGTACTAAGTCACATCAGTCGTGTCCAACTCTGTGTGACCCTGTGGACTGTAGCTTGCCAGGCTCCTCAGTCCATGGGATTCTCCAGGCAAGAAAACTGGAGTGGGTTGCCATTTCCTTCTCCAGGGGCTCTTCCTGACTCAGGGATTGAACCCATCTCTCTTAAGTCTCCTGCATTGGTAGGCAGGTTCTTTACCACCTGGGAAGCCACCCATGATATGGGATCCCCAATTATGATGAAAGGAAAGTTGTTAGGCAGGCTTACAGTGCAACCATTACAGTTGGAGAACTCCAGAAATGATTGGGATGGATAATTTACCAGATATATTTGACCATATAAGAGGAGGCTTTCAGTACTAAGAAAGAGTTTAGAGAAATGGCAACCCACTCCAGTATTCTTAGATGGGAAATCCCATGGACAGGAGCCTGGTGGGCTACAGTCCATGGGATTGCAAAAGAGTTGGACAAGACTTAGCAACTAAACAACCACAATAATAAAGAAAATTAAAATTTCAAAATAGGCAATTATTAATTCTAGGAAAGACAACCCATGTGAGAAAGATATAATTTCAATTGGGCCTATATGGCTCATTTGCAAGCATTTATATAATCATAATAATGAGTGGCCACCTCATGTGAAGAGTTGACTCATTGGAAAAGACTCTGATGCTGGGAAAGATTGAAGGCAGGAGCAGAAGGGGACGACAGAGGATGAGATGGCTGGATGGCATCACCGACTCAATGGACCTGAGTCTGAGTGAACTCCGGGAGTTGGTGATGGACAGGGAGGCCTGGCGTGCTGTGATTCATGGGGTCGCAAAGAATCGGACACGACTGAGCGACTGAACTGAACTGAACTGAATAATGAAAAACAATAGAGATTTAACTAAAAATTATGATAAGACTTTTTTGAGACTGAGGTGAGTGGTCAGAGATATAAGTTAAATCCTCATTATCTGTAGTTGAAGTATAACTATAAAGTTGAAAACTCAAGAACTGATAGTAAATGTGTGTTTTTAGAAATGGAAGTTAAATACTGGAAGAAACTACTAAAGAGTTTGCAATTGTTGGTTGTGGATTGGGAGAGAAAGAGTTGGGCTGAAGCAGTTTTATTTTATTTTTAACTAATTTACTTATTTTTGATTGCTTTATTGCTGCACATGGACTTGCTCTAGCTGTGGCAAGCGGGGGCTTCCCTTCTCGTGGCGCGCAGGCTCTGGGCACACCGCCTTCAGTAGTTGTGGCACGTGGGCTCAATGGTTGTGGCTCGAGGGCTCTAGAGCGTGGGCCCTAGAGTAGTTGTGAGGCATGGGCTTTAGTTGCTCCACGGCGTGGAGAGTCTTCCTGGACTGGGATCAAACCGGTGTCCCCTGCATTGGCAGGTGGATTCTTATCCACGGTACCACCAGGGAAGCCCTGGTTTTATTGTTAAGCCTTAGTATTATTTGACTTTTAAAAAACTTGTAAGCTCATAAAAGTTAATATGAAATATATTTAAATGATATTACTTCAAAAGTAAGTGGATGGATTGAAGAGTGGCTATAATAAATTAGCTTTCCAATTCAATATGTCAGAAAGAGTATGTGTTATGCAGAAAAGTTATTGGGTTGGCCAGAAAGTTTGTTCGGGTTCTTCTATAAGCTGTTACACGAAAACCCAAACGACCTTTTTGGCCAACCCAGGATTAACATAGCAGACCTGACTGCTCTCCTTTGAAATGCCTGCTTACATGGATGGCATCTGGGAGCTTCCAGGATTTCAGGAAGGTTCTCACCACCCTCACTGATGAGAGTGGTTCACTGTGCCTGAACTGTTTGTGCAGACAGTATGGTTTACCGTAGCCGTCTGCTTTCCTTCTGGAGTACATGTCACCAGGCAGAGGGAATCTTTGTAACCAACCCCCATTAAATCTCTGTTCAGTCTCTAATGAGCTTCCCTGGTAAACAACTTTTGGCAAGTGTTGTTACAACTCATTGTTGAGGGAATTAAGTGCATCCTCTATGAGAGAGATCTCTTGGAAGCTTGGTCTTGGTTTCCTCCAGACTACGCCCCCTGTGCCTTTTTTCTTTGCTGATTTTACTGATTTTGTTCTGTATCTTTTCTCTGTAAGAAATCATAACCACACATACAGCTGCATGTTGAATCCTGATTCCTCCTAAGGAATCATGGAATTTGGAGGTGGTCTTGAGGACCCCAACACACATTTTTTTTACTCCAAATAACCATTAAAATATTAATGTAAGAAAAAAAAAATATTAATGTAAGTGCAAGATGTGTGCTTGCAAGCAATAAAACCCAATTCTAGCTGTCTCAGAGAATAAAATAGCATTTATTGGCAGGGTTGAAGCAAGGGCTTTCGGAATTGAAAGGAGACTGGAGAAGCAAGCTAGAATGTCATTGCCATCAGTGCTTATATATAAATAATATCTTAATTTTTTTCCCGTTAAGTTACTGGTGTTGCAAGTACAGTTTATTGTTGCCTGTCCATCTTGTATTTAGCCACCTTGCTAAACTTTCTTATTATTTCTAATAATATGGTTGGTTCTTAAGGGTTTTCTCTGTAGATAATTATAGGTGATAGTTTTGATCTTCCCTTTTCAAACATTAGGTCTGACCTACCTTCCTCCCCCTTTCTCTTTCATCCCTTCTTCCCTTCCTTCCCTTTCTCCCCCCAGCCCCCACACCCCTCTCTGTCTTACTGACCTTCAGCACGATGTTAGAGGCCGTAGACACCCCTGCCTTGTTACTCCAGTTTTATAGAAATGCTTCTGACATTTCCCTACTAAGAATGATGTGTGCTTTCAGTGTTATGTGAGATACTCTTTAACAGACTCAGGAAGATCATTTCTATTCTCACTTTGCTAAAAGTTGTTTTATCATGATGAGTGTTGAATTTTATCAAATACTTCTTCTGCATCTATTAACATGATAATTGGTTTTCTCCTTTACTCTTAATGTGAAGAATTCGTTCTCTAATATTAAACGATTCTTGTATCTCTGGAATTTACCTGGCTTTGTCATGATTTATTATCTCTTTTATACATCACTGATTTGGTTTGCTAACGTTTTAATTAATGTATATGCATCTACGGTCACAAGTGAGATTGACTATAATTTGATAGTTTGGAGAATTAAGTTTTATTAATCTCATAGAATGAGTTGGAAATATTTCCTCTTTTTCAGTCTTCTGGAAGAGTTTGTATATGAAATGAACTGTTTCTTGGAAAGTTGGAATATTTTTCTAAAATTTTGTTCATCTAAGTTTTGCAAAATGTTTTCTTTTAAATCTCTGCTGCGCCTATAGTTATGTTCCCCTTTGCATTATGAGTATTTTTTATTCTCTCCTTTCTTATCCTTTTTACCGCAAGTCTCCATCAATTTCATTAGTTTTCTCCCCCCAGATTGCTAGCTCCTGGCCTTTTTGATCATCTCTAGTTTATTTTTTCTGATTGTTGCTCTAATCATTTTAATCTGCTTCCTTTCATTTTATTCTGTTATTTTTCTAACAAGTTAGGTGCCTGTTTTTTTTTTAATTTTCAGACTTTTTTCGTTTCTAATATAAGCATCAAAATGATAAGTTTAGCTTGAATTACCACTGTTGTTTGTTTCTCAAGTCTTGATATACAGTATTTTTATTATTGCTCAATTCTAAATATCTTTATGCTTCTATTATGATTTTATCTTGGATCCAAGTGTTTTAAGTGTGTGTGTTAAATTTTTAATTTTGCAATAACTGTAGATTCACAAGCACTTATAAGAAATAATAGAGAGATTCCATGTACATTTTATCCAGTTTCCTCCGATAGTAGCATCTTGCAAAAGTATAGGAAATATCACAACCAGAATCCTGACACTGATTGATGAGGATTCAGCTGTTAATCTTCGTGAGGATTCCTTATATGTGATTAATGATATCAGTCTTGCTGCTTTCAAGTCTCTCTTTGTCCTTGGTTTATGACAGTTTGAGTGTGATGTATCTAGATATGGATCTGTTTGGGTTTATCTTACTTAGGATGTGTTGAGCTTCTGGAGTTTCATGCATTTTGGGACATTTTGGGACATTGCTATGCTATGCTATGCTAAGTCGCTTCAGTCGTGTCCAACTCTGTGCGACCCCATGGACTGCAGCCTACCAGGCTCCTCCGTTCATGGGATTTTCCAGGCAAGAGTACTGGGGTGGGGTGCCATTATTTACCCCCAATTTTGTTGTTGTTGTTGTTGTTTTTTTCTTTCCTTTTGGGACCTCCGTTGTGCACACGTTGGTACACTTCATGGTGTTTCACAGGTGTCTGAAGCTCTGTTCATTTTTCTTTATTCCTTTTTTTTTCTCTTTCTTTTCCTTAGACTGAAGAATCTCAATTGACATCTCTTCAAGTTTTCTGATTCTTTGTTCTGCCAGCTTGAACCTACAGTCGTGCTCCTTTAGTAAAAATTTTCATTTTCAGTTGTTGAACTAAGTTCTTTTTCTTTTTTAGCCACACCACATGGCCTGTGGAATCCCAGTTCCCGACTAGGGATTGAGCCCAGACCACAGCAATGAGAGTGCTGAGTCCTAACCAACGGACCACCAGAGAATTCCTCTGAAGTTCTCTTTTTATGTTGGGATTTATATTCATGTTGGTTCTTTTTTTAGGCTTTATTTGGTGAGACATTCTTACATTTTCCTTTAGTTCTTTAGACATGATTTCCTTTAGTTCTTTAAACAAATTTATAAAAGCTGATTTAAATTCTTTGTCTAGTGGGATCTATCCATCTAGGCTTTCTGCCAGACAGTTTCTATTAATTGCTTCCCCCCACCGCTCCCCACACCACCTTGTGTATGTCATATTTTCCCATTTCTTTGCATGTCTCATGTGTTTTTTGAAAACTAGGCATTTCAATAATACAGTGTGGCACTCTGGACATCACATTCCCCGCTCTTCCCAGGGTTTATTGGTGCTGCTGCTTGCTGCTGCTATTTGTTTTAGTGACTTTCCTGAACTAATTCTGTAAGTCTGTATTCTTTGTCATGCTTGGCCACTTACAGTCTCTGCTTGGTTAGTTTAGTGATCAGGTAATGAATGGTCAGCTATTCCCGTACGTGCTTTGAATTGATAAGTCTCCTGGCCTTTGCCTGTGTGTGTGTGTGTGTGATGTTAGGGTATAGGGTGTGTGTATGTGTGTGTGTGTGTGTGTGTGATATTATGGTATAGGGTGTGTGTGTGTGTGATATTATGGTATAGGGTGTGTGTGTGTGTGATATTAGGGTATAGGGTGTGCGTGTGTGTGATATTAGGGTATGGGTGTGTGTGTGATGTTAGGGTATGGGGGTGTGTGTGTGTGATGTTAGGGTACAGGGGTGTGTGTGTGTGATGTTAGGGTATGGGGGGGTGTGTGTGTGGTATTATGGTATAGCTTCAAGAATGCAGCACACTGTTGACAGCTGTGCCCTAGTCTTTACTTCCTGCTTGTGCAGAGCCTCAAGGTCTCTCAGCAGTGAGTGAGATTAGGGTCGTCTCAGGCCTTTCCTAGGCGTGCACACAGCCCTGCGCATACAAGTGGCCTTCTAGATATCCAAGAATATGTTGAAACTTTTCAAATATTCCTGTAGATATCTTACTCCAAAGTTTCTCCTTTGAAAGTTTTGGTCAGCTTCTTCTTTCCCCTCCCCAGTTGCTATCACCTAAAGCACCTATGATGTTACACAGTTGCCACTGGTTATTTTCAGTAAATGCTCCAGGGAAAAGGGTATTCACAGTGAATGAGCTCTGAGTCAGTTGAAATAAACACAGGTCCTACCAGTGGTGGTTTACAGGGAACTGCCAGGCAGGTCAAATGGTGACAGTTGTTTGGGGAGGGAGCCTTTGAGAAGCTCCACGCCTGTGTTAGCCCTTTCAGTGACTGCTAGGCTGCTAGTCTTCTTATTGTTGTTCAGTCGCTAAGTCAAGTTCGACTCTTTGCAACCCCATGGACTGCAGCATGCCAGGCTTCCCTATCCTCCAGACTCCCAGAGCTTAGCCAAATTCGTCTCCACTGAATTGGTGATACTATCCAACCATCTCATCCTCTGCCTCCCCCTTCTTTTGCCTTCAGCCTTTCCCAGCATCAGGGTCTTTTCCAATGAGTTGGCTCTCCCCATCAGGTGGCCATCAGCATCAGTCCTTCCAATGAATATTCAGGGTTGATTTCCTTTAGGATTGACTAGTTTGCTCTCCCTGCAGTCCAAGGGACTCTCAAGAGTCTTTTCCAGCACCACAATTCAAAAGCATCAATTCTTAACTACCAATATTTCATGATATGAGTATACCACGGTTTGTTTAACCATTTACCCATTGAAGGACATCTGAGTTGCTTCTGATTTGGGGAAAACTGGACATCCACGTGCAAGAGAATGAAGCTAGACCACAATACACCATACACAAAAATTAACTCAGAATGGATTAAAGACTTGAGACTCCTAGAAGAAAACATAGGCAGTAAGTTCTTTGACGTCTGTCTCGGCAATTATTTTTTAGATTTGACACCAAAAGTAAAAGTAAGTTTGATATATATGTCAAACTAAAAAAAACTCCTGCACAACAAAGGAAACCATCAACAAAATGAAAAGGCAGACCATCTAATGGGAGAAAATATTTGCAAAGCATAGATCTGACAAGGGGTTAATATCCAAAATATATAAAGAACTCAATAGCAAAGGACAAAACAATCCAGTTTTTAAATGGGCAGAGGATCTGAATGAACATTTTCCCAAAGAAGACATAAAAAATAGCCAACAGGTACATGAGAAGCTACTCAACATCACTGTCAGGGGACTGCAAATCAAAAGCACAATGAGATATCACGTCACACATTTTAGAATGGTTATTATTAAAAAATCAAGAAGTAACAGGTATTGGTGGGGATATGGAGAAAAGGGGATCTTCCTGGCAGTGGGAATGTAAACTGGTACAGCCACTATGGAAAACAGCATGAAGGTTTGTCAAAAAAATCAAAACTAGAACTACAAAATGATCCAGCAGTTCCACCTCTGGGTATTTATCCAAAGGAAATGAAAACACTTGAAAAGATATTTGCATCCCTGTGTTCATTGCAGAATTATTTGCAGTAGCCAAGAGATGGAAACATCTAAGTGTCTGCTGATGGATGAATGGATAAAGATGTGTTGTATAAGTCAACTGTATAAATTTGAATATTATTCAGCTATAAAAAAGAAGGAAATCCTGCCATTTGTGACTACATGGATGAACTTTGAAGGCATTATACTAAGTGAAGTAAGCCAGACAGACAAGTGTTGCTGCTGCTAAGTCACGTCAGTCGTGTCTGACTCTGTGCGACCCCATAGACGGCAGCCCACCAGGCTCCTGTCCCTGGGATTCTCCAGGCAAGAATACTGGAGTGTGTTGCCATGTCCTTCCCCAGTGCATGAAAGTGAAAAGTGAAAGTGAAGTTGCTCAGTCACATCCGACTCTTCGAGACCCCATGGACTGTAACCCTGAATCCCAGGCTCCTCCGTCCATGGGATTTCCCAGGCAAGAGTACTGGAGTGGGTTGCCATTGCCTTCTCCAAGACAAGTGTTATATGATATCAATTATATTTGTAATCTCAAACAAACTCATAGAGACAGAGAGTAGATTGACGGTTGCCAGAGATGGGGTTTAGGGTAGGCAAAATGAGTTAAGGGAGTCAAAAGGTACAAACTTCCAGCTACAAATAAGTCCTAGGACTATAATGTCTAGCATGTGGACTATAGTTAATAATACTGTATTGTATGCTAAAGAGAACCTAAAAGTTCTCACCATGGGACTTCCTTGGTGGTCCTGTGCCTAAGACTCCACATTCCCAATGCAGAGGCCCCAGGTTCAATTTCTGCTCAGGGAACTGGATCCCTCCCATATGCCGTGACTAAGAGTCCTAAGAGTTGAATGCTGCAACTAAAGATCCTGCATGCTGCAACTAAGACCCAGTTCAGTTCAGTTCAGTCGCTCAGTCGTGTCCGACTCTTTGCAACCCCATGAATCGCAGCACACCAGGCCTCCCTGTCCATTACCAACTCCTGGAGTTCACCCAGACTCACGTCCATCGAGTCAGTGATGCCATCCAGACATCTCATCCTCTGTCGTCCCCTTCTCCTCCTGCCCCCAATCCCTCCCAGCATCAGAGTCTTTACCAATGAGTCAACTCTTCGCATGAGGTGGCCAAAGTACTGGACTTTCAGCTTTAGCATCATTCCTTGCAAAGAAATCTCAGGGATGATCTCCTTCAAATGGACTGGTTGGATCTCCTTGCAGTCCAAGGGACTCTCAAGAGTCTTCTCCAGCACCACAGCTCAAAAGCATCAATTCTTCCGCACTCAGCCTTCTTCACAGTCCAACTCTCACATCCATACATGACCATAGGAAAAACCATAGCCTTGACTAGACGAACCTTTGTTGGCAAAGTAATGTCTCTGCTTTTGAATATGCTATCTAGGTTGGTCATAACTTTCCTTCCAAGGAGTAAGCGTCTTTTAATTTCATGGCTGCAGTCACTGTCTGCAGTGATTTTGGAGCCCAGAAAAATAAAGTCTGACACTGTTTCCATTGTTTCCCCATCTATTTCCCATGAAGTGATGGGACCGGATGCCATGATCTTCGTTTTCTGAATGTTGAGCTTTAAGCCAACTTTTTCACTCTCCACTTTCATTTTCATCAAGAGGCTTTTGAGTTCCTCTTCACTTTCTGCCATAGGGTGGTGTCATCTGCATATCTGAGGTTATTGATATTTCTCCCGGCAATCTTGATTCCAGCTTGTGCTTCTTCCAGTCCAGCATTTCTCATGATGTAGTCTGCATGTAAGTTAAATAAACAAGGTGACAATATACAGCCTTGACGAACTCCTTTTCCTATTTGGAACCAGTCTGTTGTTGCATGTCCAGTTCTAACTGTTGCTTCCTGACCTGCATACACATTTCTCAAGAGGCAGATCGGGTGGTCTGGTATTCCCATCTCTTTCAGAATTTTCCACAGTTTATTATGATCCACACAGTCAAAGGCTTTGGCAATAAAACAAATAGATGTTTTTCTGGAACTCTCTTGCTTTTTCCATGATCCAGTGGCTGTTGGCAATTTGATCTCTGGTTCCTCTGCCTTTTCTAAAACCAGCTTGAACATTTGGTTCACATATTGCTGAAGCCTGGCTTGGAGAATTTTGAGCATTACTTTACTAGCGTGTGAGATGAGTGCAATTGTGCGGTAGTTTGAGCATTCTTTGGCATTGCCTTTCTTTGGGATTGGAATGAAAACTGAGCTTTTCTAGTCCTGTGGCCACTGCTGAGTTTTCCAAATTTGCTGGCATATTGAGTGCAGCACTTTCACAGCATCATCTTTCAGGATTTGGAATAGCTCAACTGGAATTCCATCACCTCCACTAGCTTCGTTCGTAGTGATGCTGTCTAAGGCCCACTTGACTTCACATTCCAGGATGTCTGGCTCTAGGTCAGTGATCACACCATCGTGATTATCTGGGTCGTGGAGATCTTTTTTGTACAGTTCTTCTCAACCAAATAAATACTTTTTTTAAAGTTCTCACCACAAGAAAAAAAAAACTGTGTATGGTAATGAATGTTAACTGGACTTATTTGGTGATCATTTTGCAGTATATACAGATAATGAACCAATTGTGTGCCTGAAACCAATTTATATGTCAATTATATCTCAATTTTTTTTTTAAGAAAAGCATTTTCTTTGTGTTACAGGATTAAGCCAGTGGCCCAGAGTTATCCATGAAATCAGGTAGAAGGTACAGGTAAGCAATGAGTGGTACATAGATAAGTCTTCCTGAATAGTATGAAAAACTTAGAACTCTTTTACTCCAACTTCCTGGCCTTTTGATTACATACTATAATTTTCTAGTATTTTAGACCTGGTCTTTTGAATTTAATCGTTGTGGCTAAGTAACAAATTCATGGTGAACTTCCCTGGTGGTTCAGCGGTGAAGAATCCGACTGCCAGTGCAGGAGACATGGGTTTGATTCCTAGGTTGGGAAGATCCCCTGGAGAAGGAAATGGCAACCCACTCTGGTGTTCTTCCCTGGGAAATCCTATGGACAAAGGAGTTTGGTGTGCTACAGTCCATGGGGTTGCAAAGGGTCGGATATGACTTAGCAACTAAACAGCAAACTGCCCATACAGGTGAAATTTGGGTTGTTTCAGGCTTATTGCAAGCAGTTCTGCTAAGAATAGCTTTATGCACATACTGTTTTGTACACATGGAAGTATATCTGTGGGATAAACCACCCAAAGTACAATTCCTGCGTCAAAGGCTACATGCATTTGGAAATGGGATAGCTCTCCATAAGGACTCTGCCAGTTGACGCTCATATAAACCATGTGTGAGAAGGCCTGTTTTCCCACAGCTTCATTTTAGCAAGCTTTTAGATTTTTGCTGCTCTGATAGGTGAAAAAATAATATTTTGATGTAGTTTTAACTTGAATTTCTATTATTATGAGGGAGCTTGAGCATTCTTTCATATGTTTAAAGCCATCAACCTGGAAATTGACTAGAGTATGAAATGTATTAGTTTGTATATACGTTTGTTAAAAATGGCGGAACTGTGCACTTTAAATCTGTGCATTCACTGTGTGTAAATTATACTTCTGGTGCCATTTAAACAATTTAATTTTTTGTTTGGCTGCATTAGGTCTTAGTTGCAGCACATGGGATCTTCACTGCAGTGTGCAGGCTTTGTTGCCTCTTGCCATGTGGGATCTTAGTTCCCTGACCAGGAATCTAACCTGTGTACCCTGCATTGCAAGGTGGTTTCTTAACCACTGGACCACCAGAGAAGGCCCTCTAGGACCATTTTGAAAAAAAGGTTTTTCTTTCTCTATTTAATGAGTTTGTCAAAAATAATTTGACCATATAATGTGTGGATCTATTCCTTGACTCTATTACATTGATCTATTTGTGCTTTTGCCAGTGTTACACTGTCTTGATTTTCTTTGCTTTATTATAAGCTTTGAAGGCATGTAGAATAATATCTCCAAATTTACTTTCCTTTTCTAAGGTTATTTTGAGTATTTATATCCTTTGCAGTTCCACATAAATTTTAGAATCAGCTTGTCAATTTCCATAATAAAGTTATGGAGATTTTGATTGGGATTTCACTGAGTCTCTATATCAATTTAGGGGGAATAGCTTAAACAATATGTATGAGTCTTACAATCCTTAATAGACTATTTTTTCCATGAATGTGTGTCTTTAATTTAACTCAGAAATGTTTTGTAGATTTCAGTGCAAAGGTTTTATGCATTTTTATTAAATTACCCTTAAGTATTTTCTGTGTTTTAGATGATCATATAGATGACCTTTTGCTGGCTACTCTTATTTGTTTTTCCATTAACTTTGGGGATGAAATTGGTCATAAAAAGAAGAGAGGGTGTGGAGAAAAGGGAACCCTCTTGCATTGTTGGTGGGAATGCAAATTGATACAGCCTCTATGGAAGACAGTATTGAAATTCCTTTAAAAACTAGGAGTAAAACTACCATATGACCCAGAAATCCTACTATTAGGCATATATCCTGAAGAAACCAGAATTGAAAAAGATACACATACCCCACGGTTCACTGCAGCACTATTTACAGTAGCTAGGACATGGAAGCAACCTAGATGTCCATTGACAGATGGATAAAGAAGCTGTAGTACATATATAAAATGGAATATTACCCAACCATAAAGAGGAATATGTTTGAGTCAGTTCTAATGAGGTGGATGAACATAGAGCCTATTATATAGAGTGAAGTAAAGTCAGAGAAAAACAAATACCATATACTAACACATATATATGGGCTCTAGAAAGACAGTACTGATGAAGCTGTTTGCAGGCCAGCAGTGGAGACACAGACGTGAAGAACAGATGTACAGGCGTGGGGGCTGGGGAGGAAGGAGAAGGTGGGGCAAATGGAGAAAGTAACGTGGAGACGTATACGCCGCCGTACGCAAAATACATAGTCAATGGGAACTTGCTGTATGACTCAGGGAACTCGAGCAGGGGCTCTGTAACAACCTAGAGGGATGGGATGAGGTGGAAAGTAGGAGAGAGGTTCAAGAGGTAGGGGGCATGCATATACCTGTGACTGATTCATGTTGACGTATGGCAGAAACCAACACAATATTGTAGAGCAATTATCCTTCAATTAAAAATAAAAAATTTTAAATAAAGCATTTGATATTTTTAAAGGGAAAATCAAAACCTTTTTGATATTGTCTTTTAAACTCAATATTCAAAAAACTAAGATCATGGCATCCAGTCCCATCACTTCATGGCAAATAGCTGGGGAAACAATGGAAACAGTGACAGACTTTGTTTCCTTGGGCTCCAAAAATCACTGCAGATGGTGATTGCAGCCATGAAATTAAAAGACACTTGCTCCTTGGAAGAAAAGCTATGACAAACCTAGACACCATATTAAAAAGTAGAGACATTACTTTACCAGCAAGGTCCATATAGTCAAAGCTGTGGCTTTTCTAGTAGTCATGTATGTATGGATTTGAAAGTTGGACAGCTGAGTGCCAAAGAATTGATGCTTTTGAACTGTGGTGTTGGAAAAGACCCTTGAGAGTCCCTTGGACTGCAAGGACGTCAAACCAGTCCGTCCCAAAGGAAATCAGTTCTGAATATTCATTGAAAGGACTGAGGCTGAAGCTGAAGCTCCAGTACTTTGGCCACCTGATACAAAGAACTGACTCATTGGAAAAGACCCTGATGCTGAGAAAAACTGAGGGCAGGAGGAGAAGGGGACGACAGAGGATGAGGTGGTTGGATGGCATCACTGACTCGATGGACATGAGTTTGAGCAAGCTCTGGGAGGTGGTGATGGATGGGGAGGCCTCGTGTGCTGCAGTCCATTGGGTCTCAAAGAGTCAGACACGACTCAGCGACTGAACTGAACTTATTCAGTAATAAGGTCTATTTTCTGAAGGCTTGTGTGCTTATGTGCATCACTCCCCACCCACCCCACCCCACCCCCATGCTTACTAGGTCTTACACATTTCTGTTAGTGTTATTCCTGAGTATTTTATATTTTTGTTGCTGTAGTGAATGAGGCCTTTACTTTCAGTGTATTTTCTGATTATTATTTGCAAATGTGAAAATTACTTATGTTCTACTTTACTGGATTTTTTTTTATTATTTGTAGTAGTTTTTGGTTGATTATCTTGCATTTTCCATGTGTATAGTCACATCATGTGCAAAGAGTAATAGACCCCCTCCTTTGCAATTTCTGTACTTCTGAACTCTTTTCAGTCTTCGCCCATTGTGTTGGTAGTATCTCTAGAATAATATTAATAACAATCTTGGTAGTAGACAGACTTTTCCTAATTTCAATGAAAATGCTCCTGCTGTTTCCTCATTAAGCATTATGTTTGTTTTGGGGATATAAAGAAGAATCTATCGCTATTTTTTAGAGGATTTTAAAATCAAGGATGGTTTGTTGAACATTATCAAAACTTTCTTAGTATCTGTGAAAATTATATCCTTATATTGAACTATTTTTGTATTTTTAAAATAATCTTACTCGATTGTAACATGTTGTCTTTAATGTATTCCTATTTTTTGTTTTTGCTATATGTTACTTAGTGTACTTAGGCAGTATTTGTATGATCCCTTTCTCTTGAAGGTAGACATATATTTCATATATTATATATGAAATGTAATAGAGTATATCACTCCCATGACTATGTTATGTGGCAAAGACTAAGGGATTTTGTTGATGTAATTAAGTCCCTAATCTGTTGACTTTTGACTTGATGAAAGGGAGATTACTTTGGATAAGCCTTACCTGATCAGGTAAAGGCTTTAAAAGAGAGTTTAGGGCTTTCTCTGAAGTCAGAGCTTTCCTGCTGCCTTTGAAGATGTCAACTCTTTTGAGTTTACAGCCACAAAGGAATGAATTCTGCCAACAACCATGTGAGCTTGAAAAAGGATGTGATCCCCAGAAGAGAGTGCATCCTGACTGGCACCTTGGTTGTTACCTTGTGAGACGCTGAAGACCCAGCTAAGCTGTGTTCAGGCTCCTAAGCAATGGAAACTGTGAGATAATAACTGTACATTGTTTTAAGCTGCTGTATTTGTGGTAATTTATCTCATAGCGGTTGACAACTAACACTCAGTATTTTTGCATAAATACTCAGAAGTAAGAGTGGTCTGTAATTTCCTTCCTCATCAGATTTGGATATTAATGTTATACCTACTTTATAGAAATAACTTGAAAGTCTTTTTCATTTTCAGTCCCTTGAAATAGCTTCGAAAAGCATTCTGGAATTAAGCATTAGACTTCTTAAAGGCTTGGTAACACTTCCTTGTGAAATCTGGGACTGATTTTTTTTTTTTTTTTTGATAGAAGTGTTCTTTAAAAACGATCATATTTTAATCTTCTTCTTATTTTATTTATTTTGATAAATTATATAACTCCTCACAAGTGATATATTTCATATAGGTTTTCAAAATTGCTTACATAGGGTTAAACAAAAAAAATAATTTTTTTTTTTTTTTGGCCAAGCAGCTTGTCCCTTGTGGCTCAGCTGATAAAGAATCTGCCTGCAATGTGGGAGACCTGGGTTAGATCCCTGGGTTGGGAAGATCCCCTGGAGAAAGAAAAGGCTACCCACTCCAGTATTCTGGCCTAGAGAATTCCATGGACTGTATAGTCCATGGGATCGCAAAGATTTGGACATGACTGAGCCACTTTCACTAATCACTGCAGATGATGACAGCTGCCATGAAACTAAAAGATGCTTGCTCCTTGGAAGAAAAGTTATAAACAACCTAGACAGTATATTAAAAAGCAGAGACATTACTTTGCCAACAAAGGTCCATCTAGTCAAAGCTATGGTTTTTCCAGTAGTCATGTATGGATATGAGAGTTGGATTATAAAGAAAGCTGAGCGCCGAAGAGTTGATGCTTTTGAACTGTGGTGTTGGAGAAGACTCTTGAGAGTCCCTTGGACTGCAAGGACATCCAACCATCCATCCTAAAGGAAATCAGTCCTGAATATTCATTGGAAGGACTGATGCTGAAGCTGAAACTCCAATACTTTGGGCACCTGATGCGAAGGACTGACTCAATGGAAAAGACCCCGATACTGGGAAAGATTGAAGGCAGGAGGAGAAGGGGATGACAGAGGATGAGATGGTTGGATGGCATCACCGACTCAATGGACATGAGTTTGAGTAAACTCCAGGAGTTGGTGATGGACAGGGAGGCCTGGTATGCTGCAATTCATGGCGTCGCAAAGAATCAGACACGACTGAGCGACTGAACTGAACTGAACTGTGGGATCTTAGTTCCTGACCTGGGATTGAACCTGGGCCCTGAGCGACTGAACTGAACTGAACTGTGGGATCTTAGTTCCCTGACCTGGGATTGAACCTGGGCCCTCGGCAGTGAAAGCATGGAGTCCTAACCACTGGACTACCAGGGAATTCCGAACAAAGTAATTTTTAAGTGATTCTCTAAACTTTTTTTTTTTGTTTCCATGGTTATTTCTTATTTTTGTGTATTTGTGCTTTCTTGCATCTTTTCTTCATTAAGTTAGGATGTTTTGCCACACACTCACCTTTTCTGTCTTGGTTCTTTTTGTTTTCTAACTTATTAATTTCAGCTTTTCCTTTTTATTTTTAATATTCCTTCTCCTGTTTTTGTGCCATCTCTTCTTTGATTTCTTGCATTTCTGCTATGAAGACTTTCTTAATTGAAGTAATTGATTGTTTTTTTGTTGTTGTTGTTTATAGTTAACTTTCGGTTAGATTTTAAAAATCTGTTTCTTGTCTGGTTCTTCCTCTTTTAATTTTTGCTCTTTCTTTCCACCTTTCTTCTTATAGTATCTTTGTAATAATAATGTGCCAGACCGTTTTTTTATGGCTCTTTATTCAATAAATGAGTTGGATTTTTCTGGCCCAGCAGTTTGTAAGAGATTTGTTCTGTGAGTGTATTGTGTGGGCATTTTCTGAGATCTGCCACCTCTAGGTCATTCCTCTTTTCTCCCTTTATCTTCTCTGTACTTCTATCCACACAAGCTTCTGACCAGTTGCCTTCTGCCTGGTGGTTTCCAGCGTGCTCATCTCTTGTGGTGTGTAAAGGATGTAGGTTGCTCACTTCAGGATAAGCCCTTTACCCACAGGAAATGTAGTTTTACTAATATTTTCTGAGATCTGTCACCTCTGGCCTCTTTCTGTTCACTTAATCCCCTTGGTATCTACTTGATCCCCGTGCGGCTTCTGTGATGCCTCTGGCAGCACTTAGGCATTTTTGACTTATCTGACTGAGTACAGAAATCTGTCACTCAGCTTTCCTGAAAATGGAGTTTACAGGTTTTAAATCCTCCATATATCTTACAGTTTTTGAAAGATATCTTAAAGAAGAGAGAAGTTGCTCTCACCAACCCCTCTTTACCACAAGCCTTGACCTTTTATTAACCCTACATACTAGATATTTTCATTATCACTGTACAAAATGTTTGCTCAGATTTGCCTACATCTTTTTTTTTTTTCAATGCCTTCCACTCTTTCTTGCATCTTCTCATTGGGATCTTTTTCCCTCTGCTGTAATTATGTACTTTAGAAATTCCTTCAGAGAAGGCTAGTTGGTATTTGTTCATCTGAAAATATCTGTAGTTCATGGTTTTTCTTGAAAGATAATTTTCTGGTTATCAGGTCAGGCTGAGAGCTGTTTTTCTCTTGGCACTTTGGGCACTGTGCCAATAGTCTAAATTCACTGTTGCTGTTGAAAAGTCCGCTATTAGTCATTTTGTTGTTCCTTTGTAAGTCATCTGCCTGTTCTCTTGAGTTGCTTTTGAAGCCTACTCCTTGTCTTTGATGTTCTGAGTTTTACTATATTGTCCTTAGATGTGGTTCTTTTTTATTTATCTTGCTTGGTATACATTCTACATTCTGTATCAGAGGATTCAAGTCTGAAAAACTCTCATTAATTGCTTTTCCAAACATTGCTTCTCTCCAGTCTCTTCTTCTGTGACTGATTAAATTACATTAGATCATCTTGTCCTATCCCCCATATCCTTTTAAGCCCTCTTTCAGGGCTTTTCAGCTTCTTATCTCTCTGTGTTCCAATTTGGGTCTTGTTTTTCACTCATAGTATGATGGCATTTTTATTTCTTTAAGCAGTTCATACATTTCAAAAGACTATGTCAAGTGAAAGATGCCAGACACAAAGAGGTATGTAGCGTCCAAGTCCGTATTAAAGACATTCTGTAAAAGGAAAAAGCCATAGGGTCAAAATTCAGATCAGTGTTTGCCAAAGACTCGGAGTTAGGGGAGCAAATTGACTTCTAAGGGGCATGAGGGAATTTTGGAGGTAAAAGGAATATTTTATGTCTTAATTGTGGTGGTGGTTATATGACTATACTCCTGTCAAAATTCGTTGAACTGCACATCTTAAAAGGATAAATTTCAGTATAGTAAATTATACCTCAATAAACCGGGTTTTTAAAAATTGTATCAGATCAAATCAGATCAGATCAGTTGCTCAGTCGTGTCCGACTCTTTGCAACCCCATGAATCGCAGCACACCAGGCCTCCCTGTCCATCACCAACTCCCGGAGTTCACCCAGACTCACGTCCATTGAATCAGTGATGCCATCCAGCCATCTCATCCTCTGTTGTCCCCTTCTCCTCTTGCCCCCAATCCCTCCCAGCATGAGAGTCTTTTCCAATGAGTCAACTCTTCGCATGAGGTGGCCAAAGTACTGGAGTTTTAGCTTTAGCATCATTCCTTCCAAAGAAATCCCAGGGCTGATCTCCTTCAGAATGGACTGGTTGGATCTCCTTGCAGTCCAAGGGACTCTCAAGAGTCTTCTCCAACACCACAGTTCAAAAGCATCAATTCTTCAGCGCTTTATAGTCCAACTCTCACATCCATACATGACTACTGGAAAAACCAGAGCTTTGACTAGATGGACCTATGTTGGCAAAGTAATGTCTCTGCTTTTTAATATGCTGTCTAGGTTGCTCATAACTTTTCTTCCAAGGAGTAAGCGTCTTTTAATTTCATGGCTGCAGTCACCATCTGCAGTGATTTTGGAGCCCAGAAAAATAAAGTCTGACACTGTTTCCATTGTTTCCCCATCTATTTCCCATGAAGTGATGGGACCGGATGCCATGATCTTCGTTTTCTGAATGTTGAGCTTTAAGCCAACTTTTTCACTCTCCACTTTCACTTTCATCAAGAGGCTTTTGAGTTCCTCTTCACTTTCTGCCATAAGGGTGGTGTCATCTGCATATCTGAGGTTATTGATATTTCTCCCGGCAATCTTGATTCCAGCTTGTGTTTCTTCCAGTCCAGCGTTTC
This sequence comes from Bos indicus x Bos taurus, assembly GCF_003369695.1. Lineage (NCBI taxonomy): Eukaryota > Metazoa > Chordata > Mammalia > Artiodactyla > Bovidae > Bos > Bos indicus x Bos taurus. The sequence continues at coordinate 11,137,663 of NC_040098.1, read as the reverse complement.
TCATGATGTACTCTGCATATAAGTTAAATAAACAAGGTGACAATATACAGCCTTGACGAACTCCTTTTCCTATTTGGAACCAGTCTGTTGTTGCATGTCCAGTTCTAACTGTTGCTTCCTGACCTGCATACAGCTTTCTCAAGAGGCAGATCAGGTGGTCTGGTATTCCCATCTCTTTCAGAATTTTCCACAGTTTATTGTGATCCACACAGTCAAAGGCTTTGGCATAGTCAATAAAGCAGAAATAGATGTTTTTCTGGAACTCTCTTGCTTTTTCCATGATCCAGCAGATGTGGGCAAATTGATCTCTGGTTCCTCTGCCTTTTCTAAAACCAGCTTGAACATCAGGAAGTTCACGGTTCACATATTGCTGAAGCCTGGCTTGGAGAATTTTGAGCATTACTTTACTAGCATGTGAGATGAGTGCCATTGTGTGGTAGTTTGAGCATTCTTTGGCATTGCCTTTCTTTGGGATTGGAATGAAAACTGAGCTTTTCAAGTCCTGTGGCCACTGCTGAGTTTTCCAAATTTGCTGGCATATTGAGTACAGCACTTTCACAGCATCATCTTTCAGGATTTGGAATAGCTCAACTGGAATTCCATCACCTCCACTAGCTTCGTTCGTAGTGATGCTTTCTAAGGCCCACTTGACTTCACATTCCAGGATGTCTGGCTCTAGGTCAGTGATCATACCATCGTGATTATCTGGGTCATGAAGATCTTTTTTGTACAGTTCTTCTGTGTATTCTTGCCACCTCTTCTTCATATCTTCTGCTTCTGTTAGGTCCATACCATTTCTGTCCTTTATCGAGCCCATCTTTGGTCCTTTATTGAGCCCATCTTTGCATGAAATGTTCCTTTGGTATCTCTGATTTTCTTGAAGAGATCTCTAGTCTTTCCCATTCTGTTGTTTTCCTCTATTTCTTTGCATTGATCGCTGAAGAAGGCTTTCTTATCTCTTCTTGCTATTCTTTGGAACTCTGCATTCAGATGTTTATATCTTTCCTTTTCTCCTTTGCTTTTTGCTTCTCTTCTTTTCACAGCTATTTGTAAGGCCTCCCCAGACAGCCATTTTGCTTTTTTGCATTTCTTTTCCATGGGGATGGTCTTGATCCCTGTCTCCTGTACAATGTCACAAACCTCAGTCCATAGTTCATCAGGCACTCTATCGATCACATCTAGGCCCTTAAGTCTATTTCTCACTTCTACTGTATAATTATAAGGGATTTGGTTTAGGTCATACCTGAATGGTCTAGTGGTTTTCCCTACTTTCTTCAATTTAAGTCTAAATTTGGCAATAAGGAGTTCATGGTCTGAGCCACAGTCAGCTCCTGGTCTTGTTTTTGCTGACTGTATAGAGCTTCTCCATCTTTGGCTGCAAAGAATAGAATCAATCTGATTTCTGTGTGGACCATCTGGTGATGTCCATGTGTAAACTCTTCTCTTGTGTTGTTGGAAGAGGGTGTTTGCTATGACCAGTGCATTTTCTTGGCAAAACTCTATTAGTCTTTGCCCTGCTTCATTCCGTATTCCAAGGCCAAATTTGCCTGTTACTCCAGGTGTTTCTTGACTTCCTACCTTTGCATTCCAGTCCCCTATAATGAAAAGGACATCTTTTTTGGGTGTTCTAAAAGGTCTTGTAGGTCTTCATAGAACCATTCAACTTCAGCTTCTTCAGCGTTACTGGTTGGGGCATAGACTTGGATTACTGTGATATTGAATGGTTTGCCTTGGAAACGAACAGAGATCATTCTGTCGTTTTTGAGATTGCATCCAAGTACTGCATTTCGAACTCTTTTGTTGACCATGATGGCTACTTCATTTCTTCTGAGGGATTCCTGCCCGCAGTAGTAGGTATAATGGCCATCTGAGTTAAATTCACCCATTGCAGTCCATTTGAGTTCGCTGATTCCTAGAATGTCGACATTCACTCTTGCCATTTCTTGTTTGACCACTTCCAATTTGCCTTGATTCATGGACCTGACATTCCAGGTTCCTATGCAATATTGCTCTTTACAGCATCGGACCTTGCTTCTATTACCAGTCACATCCACAGCTGGGTATTCTTTTTGCTTTGGCTCCATCCCTTCATTCTTTCTGGAGTTATTTCTCTACTGATCTCCAGTAGCATATTGAGCACCTACTGACCTGGGGAGTTTCTCTTTCAGTATCCTATCATTTTGCCTTTTCATACTGTTCATGGGGTTCTCAAGGCAAGAATACTGAAGTGGTTTGCCATTCCCTTCTCCATTGGACCACATTCTGTCAGATCTCTCCACCATGACCCACCCGTCTTAAGTGGCCCTATGGGCATGGCTTAGTTTCATTGAGTTAGACAAGGCTGTGGTCCTAGTGTGATTAGATTGACTAGTTTTCTGTGAGTATGGTTTCAGTGTGTCTGCCCTCTGATGCCCTCTTGCAGCACCTACCGTCTTACTTGGGTTTCTCTTACCTTGGGTGTGGGGTATCTCTTCACAGCTGCTGCAGCAAAGTGCAGCCATTGCTCCTTACCTTGGACGAGAGGTATCTCCTCACCGCTGCCCTTCCTGACCTTCAACGTGGGATAGCTCCTCTAGGCCCTCCTGCACCCGAGCAGTTACTTTCCAAATATAAATAATGGAAATAGAGAAGAGGAAGGAAAAAATTCATTAAAATGTATAAATGTATACACAGCAATGAAAGAAATATGGCTAGAGGTGATGTCTTTATTTTGTAACAGCTTGTGAGGATGCAATTCGCATGTATGACTTTCTCCTTCTTTAATTTATGCCACATTTGCTTTGCCCTCACACAGGCACTCAGTGATTTGGGGTTTCATACCAAATTTACCTTCTCAAGGCATCTAGCCCTTGATAATTCTGTCCTGTGTGGGTGTGGTGGTCTTAACATTAGCTTTTTCCACTTGATTTGGTAGTATAAGTCCTGCTCTAGAATGACAGATCGGATTTAAGATTCTCTCATGCCCAACTTTGAAGCTATAACATATTTACTTTGATTGTCAAGATTCTTCAGGATCAGTTCCCCTAGCTAACACAATGACCCCTTTTCCACCTCATTGTGGCATAAAAGCCCCAAATGACCAACACTGGAAACATTGTTTTTTTCCCTTTATAGTATTATAAGGTGTTGGAGAAGACTCTTGAGAGTCCCTTGGACAGGAAGGAGATCCAACCAGTCCATCCTAAAGGAGATCAATCCTGAATATTCATTGAAAAGACTGATTCTGAAGCTGAAACTCCAATATTTGGCCACCTGATGCAAAGAACTGACTCATTTGAAAAGACCCCGATGCTGGGAAAGATTGAAGGCGGGAGGAGAAGGGGACAACAGAGGATGAGATGGTTGGATAGCATCACCGACTCAGTGGACATGAGTTTGAGTAGGCTATGGGAATTGGTGATGGACAGGGAAGCGTGGTGTGCTGCAGTCCATGGAGTCGCAAAGAGTCGGACACAACTGAGCAACTGAACTGAACTGAGTAGTATAAGCTCTTGTATCCCTAGTCCCAAGTCAGCAGAGTCCCAAGTCACAGAGATAAGGAGCAATTATTTGGTAGGTCATTTCACTTAATATTGAAAGGCTATCCCACCTCCACCTCACAGTTTCCATACCTGCAATTAGAAGAAGCAATGTGTGCTGATACATTGCTTTATGATTTCAAACATATAGTACATCCTGCAGGCCAGCACCCAACCTCATGAGGTGTTGTCTCAGTTGGAGACTCGCCTAGATCCTCAGTAGGCCACTCTGCTGCGCTGTACAGCAAGCTGCTGGTCTAGGCATGGAGAGAGTATGAGATACCACTGCATACCCATTAGGATGGCCACTGTCATAAAATCAGAAAGCAACAAGTGTTGGTAAGGATGTGAAGAGAATGGAACCCTTTTGCACTGTTGGTGGCAATGTAAAATGGTATAGCCTCTGTGGAAAACATTATGGTAATTTCTCAAAAAATAAATTACCATATGAGTCAGCAATTCCACATCTGGGTATATACCCAAAATAATTGAAAACAGGATCCCTAACTGATATTTGTGTACCCATATAAGCATAGCAGTATTATTCACAATAGCCAAAACAAGGAAGCAACCCAAGTGTCCATCAGTAGATGAACAGATACAAAAACGTGGTATACACATATTATTCAGACTTGAATTCTGCAATATGGTATAATATGGAAGAACCTTGAGGACGTTATGGTGAGTGAAAAAAAGCCAGTCCCCAAAAGATGGATATATGATTCCACTTATATGAAGTACTTAGAATAATCAAAATCATAGGGAAATGGACAGTTACCATTTAGTATGTATCTTACCACAATTAAAAAATAACCTAAGGGACTTCCCTGGTGGTCCAGTGGTTGAGAATCCACCTTCTAAATGCAGGGGTTGCTGGTTCAATCCCTGGTTTGGGGAATTAAGATCCTATATCCATGGGGCAACTAAGCCCATGTGTTGCAACTACAAGCCCATGTACCCCCTCCATAGACCCAAAGCAGTCAAATAAATATATATTTTATGAAAACTGGGGAGAAAAGTAGCAATAGAAAAATATCAGTATTAATCCCACACAAAATTATTATAATGAATCTTACGTGGCCTTATGTAGCACGATAATACATAATACTTATGTAGCTCTCTGAGATTTGAACAAATGGTTGAGGGAAATGCCAACTAATAATATAGATGAGAAATGTTTACCAGAACACCTGATTAGCCAATAATGAAGCAAAACAAACAAAAGAAGCAAAAATTAAAGGCATAGCGAGTGTGTTGCCTTCAGTAACCTGGCTGCTGAGCAGGTATGAGACCGAGTCCATCACATCCTGCTCACGTTCAGCTGTGATTATCTTGCTGCTGCTGCTGCTGCTAAGTTGCTTCAGTTGTGTCCGACTCTGTGCGACCCCATAGACGGCAACCCACCAGGCTCCCCCGTCCCTGGGATTCTCCAGGCAAGAACACTGGAGTGGGTTGCCATTTCCTTCTCCAATGCATGTAAGGAAAAAGTGAAAGTGAAGTTGCTCAGTTGTGTCTGACTCTTAGCAGCCCCATGGACTGCGGCCTACCAGGCTCCTCCGTCCGTGGGATTTTCCAGGCAAGAGTACTGGAGTGGGGTGCCATTGCCTTCTCCAGTGATTATCTTGCTTGTAACTTAAATCAGCCACTTGGATTCCTGTATAGCTCAATCGGTAAAGCATCTGCCTGCAATACAGGAGACTTGGGTTCAGTTCCTGGGTTGGAAAGTTCCCCTGGACAAGGAAATGGCAACCCACTCTAGTATTCTTGCCTGGAGAATCCCATGAACAGAGGAGTCTGGCGGGCTACAGTTCACGGGATCACAAAAGTCAGACACAACTTAGCGCTATCTTCTTTCTTCTTTAGTTAACATTGGGGATCTGGGTCTTTGTTTTCCTCATTTTTTCGGGGACTGAAGTCAAGCATATTTAGACCCTGCTTCTCTGTGAAGGTTTAGAGCAGGCACTGTCTCCATCTGAAGCGGCCTTTCTTGACAGCTATAACCACACACCACGCCACCACCCCCCGTTACTCTTCCTGCAGCACGTTTTGTCCTGTGTTTTTCTTTCTTTAGCGTGTCACTTTTGGTTTTTATACCTGAGACCTCTTGCTTGCACTCTGTTGTGGGTTAAAATGCGTTCCCCAAAATGATACAGTGAAGTCCTAACCCCTGATAACCTGTGAGCATGACCTTATTTGGAAGAAGATCTTTGCAGATGTAATTAGTGAGATGAGGTCATGCTGGAATAGGGTGGACCCTAAATCCTCTGGTATCCTTATAAGGAAGGTGGAGATTTGGAAACATATACACACACAGGGAAGATGGTCACATGAAGACAGAAGCAGAAGCTGGAGTGATGTAGCTATAAGCCAAGGAATGGCAAGGATTGCTGGTAACCACTAGAAGCTAGAAAGAGTCTGGGGAGTCTTCTTCTCCCTAAATTCTTCAGAGGGAGCATGGCTCTGCTAACATCTTGATTTCAGACTTCTGGCCTCCAGGAACCATGAGAAAATGAATCTCTTTATAAAGTCACCCGGTTTGTGGAAGTTTCTTACCACACCCCTAGGTAACTGATACATTCTCTTTGCCTAAGCTTAAGTTAAACATGTCAGACAGAAATTATGTGAATGATTTAGTAGTTTATCTTTGTGAAAGCATACTTAATCACAAACAGCAGTCAGTTATAAAAATTACCTAACAAGTCCATTAAATACATTTCTTACTGTTATTGTTTTCAAATGAAATAAAATATTGAACACATGATTGTTAGAACCTTTAGAAACTCAAATTACTCAATTACAAAAGGAAAAGGCAAATAGGAAGAAATTAATTTGTTTTTCATTTCTGATATAAGAGATTTAGTCAGTTTAAATTCTGTAACTGAAAATTTTTTTCTTACATTTTTCCTTAGTAAGTCTGCAAAGAAAATCAATAAAGAAGGCTGTTAATTAACAAGTGAGCACTGGTTATGAATTTAGATCAAACGGACTGGAATTACAAAGTTTGGGAAGTGTTTGCTCTTTTATGTCCTGAGATTGGTTCTGGAAACTAGCAAATGCTGCCTCCTTATCTTTTGCTTTCTTTCCTTTTAGACCTCTGGCAGTGTTTTGAGGATTAAAGAATGGAGTGATGGTTGTCCGAAAGTCAGAGATCAGAGACACTGGAAAACTGAAAAAGTAGTTGGCTTTTACTGACTCAGGGAGATGATTGCCCAAGAGGGACGAAAACTAGTGTCTGAGAAATAAAGTATTCAGAAATAGGGCTGCTGAAGTAGGGAAAACTAGAAAATAGCCTGGGGACTTCCCTAGTGGCCCAGTGGTTAAGACTTCACCTTCCAGTTGCAGGGGTCTGGGCTTGATTCCTGGTCGGGGAGCTCAGATCCCACATGCCTCGTGGCCAAAAAACCAAAACATAAAACAGAAGCAGTATTGTAATGAATTCAATGAAGACAAAAGAAAATAGCCCAGAAACTTCTAGGATGCAGTCAGAAGAGGGTTGTACTGTGAAGAAGAATGAAAAAGGCAAGCATTTCAAGTCAGATGAGTATATAATACAGGAGAGAATCTAGGTGACCTTGGATTTGATGGTAAGTTTTTAGGTATAACACGAAAAGCAGGGTCATGAAAGCATAGATACATAAGTAGAACTTCGTTAAAACTGAAAACTTACACTCTGCAAAAGACACTGTTGGGAGAGTGAAAAGATAAGTCACAGACTGGGAGAAAATATTTGCAAAACACATATCTGGTAGAAGACATGTATCCAAAATATACAAAGAACCCTTAACAGCAAGAAAACAATTTTTTTTTTTTTTTTTGGCTTGTGCTACATGGCTTGCCAGATCTTAGTTCCTGATCAGGGATTGAACCTGGGCGTTCGGCAGTGAAAGCACAGAGTCCTAACCACTGGACCACCAGAGAATTCCCCAAACAATCTAATCTTTTAAATGGGAAAAAATCTGAATAGACACCTTGCCAAAGAAGATGGCCAGATGGGAAATAAGCACATGAAAACATGATCTACGTAATATGTCTTTAGGGAATTACAAATTAAAACAACAATGTGATACCACTACATAACTATTGGATTGGCTAAAATCCAAAATATTGACAGCACTAAAGGCGGATAAGGATGTGAAGCAACAGGAACTCAGTCTTGGCTGGTAGGAATGCAGCATGATGCAGCCACTTCGGAAAACAATTTGAAAGTTTCTTATGAGGTTGAACAGAGGCTTACCATGCAATCCAGCAGTTGTGCTCTTAGGCATTTACTGAACTGAGTTAAAAACATGTGCTCGCAGAAAAACCTGCACACAAACTTACAGCAGCTGTATTCATAACTGCCCAGTACTGGAAGCAACCAGGATATCCTTCAAGAGGCTAACGGATGAACAAATGGTGGCGCATCCAGACAATGGAATGTTGAGTGAGAAAAGTAAGTGTTATCAAGTCACAAAAAGACATGCTGCTGCTGCTAAGTCACTTCAGTCGTGTCCGACTCTGTGCGACCCCACAGACGGCAGCCCACCAGGCTCTGCCTTCCCCGGGATTCTCCAGGCAAGAACACTGGAGTGGGTTGCCATTTCCTTCTCCAGTGCATGAAAGTGAAAAGTCAAAGTGAAGTCGCTCAGTCGTGTCTGACTCTTTGCGACCCCATGGACTGCAGCCCACCAGGCTCCTCCGTCCATGGGATTTTCCGGGCAAGAGTACGGGAGTAGGTTGCCATTGCCTTATGACTAAACAAAAAACTAGTGTGAAAAGGCCGCCTACTCTATGAATCCAACTATATGGCATTCTGGAAAAGGCAAGACTATAGAAACAGTAAAAAAAAAAAATACTAGCTGCCAGGGCTTCAACAGGCAGGATGTGGGATGGGGTGATTAATAGATGGATTCATTTAAGGCAGTAAAATTATTCTATATGATACTATAATTGTGGCTACATGACATTGTGCGTTTATCAAAGCACGTGGAACTATGCAACGCACAGGCTGAGCGTTAATGTAAACTATGAACTGTAGTTAATGGGAGTATATCAGTGCTGGTTCATAGATTGTAACCAGTGTACCACAAGATGTTTATAATAGATATGCACCTATGTGTTGTAACCAGGAAGGATTCACCATGAGAATCTACTAGAAAACACATTAATATATTCATTATATAAACAGATGCAAAGGGGAAAACATGATATTTTTACAGAAAAGGCATTCAATGCAATTTAAGTCATGCAATTAAAAAAAAAAACTAGCAAATTAGGAAAAAAGTTTACTTCCTTAACCTGTTCAAATGTATCCACCAAAACCCAGTAAACATTCATGCTTAATTGCAACATTAAGTATTGTAGTAGCAAACTCCCTTTGAAACAAGGCAAGGTTGCCCACTATCTTATCCTTATGCAGACTAGGTATGGCCTTTGCTTTTCCCCACTGTTCGTTATTAGACAAAGAAGCCAAAATAAAAAGAGTGCAAGGAGCATTGCCTTCAGAAGAATATGTGTTCAAACAGATAAACCAAAAGTTTAGAACAAGCATAATAGACATTAAAATAGCTAAGGAAGGGTATTAGTGATATGAAACACACAAAAAATGAAATAGATATATTGGGTATGTTCTGTCAGTATGCATGCCCTTTGAAGCTCTGTTATTAGGCACAGACACGTTTACGTGTCACATAAATGTTACATAATCTTAACCGTTTAAGATGGTTGTGTCTTTCTGATGAAAACTGACCCTTTCGTTTTATGAATGTCCCTCTTTGTCTCTGATAGCTTTGTCCTGAAATCTTCTTGATTTGATCTGCTCTGGCCACTCATGCTGGCTTGTGTACTGTTTTCATAGTCTATGATTTTTTATCCTTTTACTTTCAGTCGACCTGTGTCTTTCTTTAAAGTACTTCTCATGTAGATAGCAAGTTGTTGGGTCTTTTCTACCCTTTTTGATAATCTCTGCCTTTGATTTGTAGTGTTTAGGTTATTTACATTAATGTAACCATAAATATGGTTGGATTTAGGTCTACTATTTGTTACTTCTGTTTTTTCTATCTACTTTTTTCTTGCCTTTGTTTGGCTTAATTGAATGTTTTACTCATTTTGTTTTAATTCTTATTTTGCCTTAGTTTTTAGTAGCTCTTCTGGGGATTATAATATGCATCCTAAATTTATCATAGTCTACTTGGATTTTATATTATATCATGTCACATTAAATATGAGAATCTTAAAACAGTAAAGTTCCTTCCCCAACTTATCTTTTGTGCTGTTGTCTTCATATTTATTAAATGGACGTATTATAAACTTTGCAATGTAGTGGTATATTCTTCACTTTAAGTATTCCTGTCTCTTTTAAAGAAACTCTGAGAAAGAATGTACGGTTGACTTTTGAGCAATACAGGAGTTAGGGGTATAGATCCTCTGTGTAGTCAAAACTCTGTGTATAACTTACAGTCAGCCCTCCATCTGTGTGGTTCCTCAATGTCCAGGGCTCTGCCACCATGGTCCTAACCTGCCACGGATCATGTAGTATGACGCCTATCTAGTGAATTTTTCATTTATGTTTTTCACTCGAGAATTATCTCTTATTAATAGTTTCTAGTTCTCTGATGAATTTGACCACTTGCTCATTCATTATGAGTGCATTTATTAAGGTTCTTGAACATATATATTATTGCCACTTTGAAAGCTTCACCAACTAATTAAATATCTGAGTTGTTTCAGAATTGCTTCCTATTGACTGCTTTCTTCTCTTACCTGGAAAATCCCATGGACAGAGGAGCCTGGTAGGCTGCAGTCCATGGGGTTGCTAAGAGTTGGACATGACTGAGCGACTTCACTTTGACTTTTCACTTTCATGCATTGGAGAAGGAAATGGCAACCCACTCCAGTGTTCTTGCCTGGAGAATCCCAGGGATGGGGGAGCCTGGTGGGCTGCCGTCTGTGGGGTCGCACAGATTCAGACACGACTGAAGCGACTTAGCAGCAGCAGCAATAGACTGCTTTCTTTTAGCTATGGTTCACATTTCCGTGCTTATTTGCAGATTCAGCATTAAAAAAAAAAAAATCTTCTAATTCTGAGCATTGTAGCTGATACATTGTAGAAAATCTAGATTCTTTTAGCTTCCTCTAGAGACTATTTTTATCAGGCAGTTAACTTGGCAGGCATAAAATTTCAAATTCTGTGTCCCTTGAGATGGGCAGCCGCTAATATTTCTGCTCAGTTCTTTTAGTTTCCAGTTGTCTTTGTCTGGTTGTTTTCTGCTGGGCTCCTTGGAGTATCCCTTGTATATGCACAGGTCAGGAGTCAGCTAAGGGTTTGGTCAAATTTTATATGCATTTTAAAGAAGCCTCTGTGGCTTCTTCCTTTCTTGGATTTCCTTTCTAAACTTGATTCTCTTGACTTGTCAAACCAGTAAGACCAGCAACATCATGCTTGAATTCTGGTCATCCAATGCTAGAATTGTTCTGGGTAGTGCCTTCAGGCAAAAATCCTCATAATCACGTCTTATCCACTGCACCTCCCTTCTATCAGCAGTTAACTCCCAGTTTTTCTTCCTTTTTTTGTTCTCTCCATGCCCTTCAAATAATTGTATTCTTTTATTTTACCCAGCGTCCATATTTATTATAATACAATACAGGATACTCCGCAACTACTGGAAGTAGAATCTCCAGCTTCTTTTGATGTTGTTGTTAATTAATTGCCTTCCCAAATGCTAGTGGTAAAGAACCTGCCTGCCAATGCAGGAGACATAAGAGATGCGAGTTCTGTTCCTGGGTTCGGAAGATCCCTTGGAGAAGAGAATGGCAACCCACTCCAGTATTTTTGCCTGGGGAATCCCATGGACAGAGGAGCCTGGTAGGCTACAGTCCACGGGGTCACAAAGAGAGGAACACGACTGAAGCAAGTTAGCACGCACGTTAATTAATTAATTGAATTTTGGCCGTGCTGGGTCTTTGTTGCTGTGCACGGGCTTTCTCTCGAGTTGCGGTGAGTGGGGGCTGCTTTTCGTTGCAGTGCACAGGCTGCTCAGTGTGGTGGATTCTTGTCGCAGAGTGCAAGCTCTGGGCGTGCAAGCCTCAGTAGTTGTGGCACACGGGCTCAGTGTTTGTGACTCATGGGAGCGATAGCACGCAGGCTTCAGTAGTCGTGGTGCACAGGCTTTGCTGTTCCACAGCATGTGGAACCTTCCCGGACCAGGGACTGAACCCCTGCCCCTGTATAGGCAGGCGGATTCCTATCCAATGTACCATCAGGGAAGTCCAGAACCTCCAACTTTTGTTAAGATGTCTGAAATTTAAAAGAAAGATCCAAGGTAGATGTATACATTTGGTATTCACTGACATATAGATAGTATTTAAAGCCGTGAGAATAGATGAGACCATTAAGAGGTGAGCATAAATGTAAAAGGGAAACGAGTAGAAAGAGGTTTTTTTTAAAAAAAAAATCCTCATTAAATTTAAAGTAATAACAGATGCTATTTATTGAGCTGTGTGCAGAAGACTTTCTGTGTATCTCATTGACTTCATCCAACAGTATCGCCAGGCAAGAAATTAAGGCTCAGAGGGAAGTGGTTTGCACGGGGTCACATAGGAGGTGGCAGCGAAGAAGAGCGACTAGTGAAGGAGACTATTGAGAAGGAGCAAACCATGTGGTAGGAGAAAAACCCTGGGTATGTTTTTTAAACTTTCAGAGTCCCAGTTTCCGCATCTGTAAAATGGGACTAGCAATGACCCTGTCGTTAGAGGATTAGAAACAATGTATGCCAAGAACCCGAAACAGTCACCTAGGAAGCATGCAACTAGAGGATAGCTGTAATGCCCATGAATGTTTAATTTGTTGTTTAGCTTTACTATTGGAGAAGGCGATGGCACCCCACTCCAGTACTCTTGCCTGGAAAATCCCATGGATGGAGGGGCCTGGTAGGCTGCAGTCCATGGGGTCGAGAAGAGTCGGACACGACTGAGCGACTTCACTTTTGCTTTTCACTTTCATGCATTGGAGAAGGAAATGGCAACCCGCTCTGGTGTTCTTGCCTGGAGAATCCCAGGGACGGGGGAGGCTGGTGGGCTGCCGTCTATGGGGTCGCACAGAGTCGGACACGACTGAAGTGACTTAGCAGCAGCAGCAGCAGCTTTACTATTTCACGCAAATAGAATGAAGGTCCCCCAGATTCCTCACCCAGGGGTCAGTGGACATAGGGATGGAAATGACTGAGACTATCAGTAAGGGCAAGAGGAAGAAGGCCCTTCAGGATGCCTGTCTAAAGTGGACTCTGTGAACCAACCAGCATCCAGATGGGAGAAGTGAAAACCGTTTCCACTACCCCTAGGACGCCATGTGTCTGCAGGATTGATGAGTGGACTCTCTGGGTGTGGACAGTACCTCCAGGTCCTTTCAGGGATATAGGCTCAATCCACACAAAAGGAAGAAAACCTACAAATCAAGCCAAAAAATAAAACTTTTATTATTTTTATTTTATTATGCTATATATTTGATTATAACCCAGTGTTTAAAATAAATATCCATGAATCCACTCTGATATAAATAAATTGCTGAATAAATCTCCCATGCAGGGGAACTCCAAATAATTTCCCTTCTCAAGGAATGGCAAAGTAAAGAGGGAAGAAGTAACCAAACAGTGGAGAAATCTGGCTAATACAACCTTACTTAAGCAATCAAGGTTAACACTGACAGTGATCAATCATTTTGACACTAAATAACTAAACAACAACAAACTCATGATATAATATGATCACATTTTACTCATGGGACCTTTGTCCCCAGAACACATTATCCCAGTCTTACTATGAGAACACATCAGATAAACCCTAACTGAGAGACATTTTACAAAATACCTGACCAGTACTCTTCAAAATTGTTAAAATAACTGAAAATAAGCTAAGTCTGAGAAACTGTCACAGCCGAGAGGAACCTCAGGAGACATGTAGCAAAGTGAATGGGATCCTGGAACAAAAGAGAATAGGTAAAAATTAGGGAAATATAAAAGTATAGATTTTAGTTAATGATATATCGATATTTATTTATTAGTTGTGATAAATGTAGCATACTAATTTTAGATATTAATAATAGGGAAACTGGATATGGAGCGCACAGAAAGAAAAGTGTGTAGTCTCTCAGTCATGTCCAGCTCTTTGCAATCCCATGGACTGTAGCCCGCCAGGCTCCTCTGTGCATGGGATTCTCCAGGCAAGAATACTGGAGTGGGTGGCGATGCCCTCCTCCAGGGTATTTTCCGGACCCAGGGATCAAAGCCCGGTCTCCCGCATTGCAGGCGGATTCTTTACCATCTGAGCCACCAGGGATGGCAGCTTTTATATAAATCTAAAACTATTCTAAAACTAGAAGTTTATTTTATATATTTAAACAAAGTTTAAAAGGTACAGCTTAACACTAGACACAGAGAAAGTTTTCTGGAGTCATTTTATTCCTGATTGTTAGGGAGGTGGCTGAAGTCATGGCTTCACTGTTAAAAAAAGGACAGGAAACAGGAGAGACAGGTGTGGACAATGGCAGGCAGGCTCCTGGACAGGCAGAGAAGGGTGTCAGTTGCAACAATGGAAAAATCTGGGAGAGAGGCAGAGAGAGCCACATGTCATCTCACCTGTTCTTTGAAAACTCACACCTATGCTGAACATGTTGGAAACAGTTGAACAGTGGGCTTTTAACCATTGGCCTTAAAAAGAAGTGAAGGGAAGGAAGGAAGGAGGGAAGGAAGGAGGTAGAGGAGGGAGGCAGGGAGGAAGAAGGAGAAGAGAAACAGAATTTCCATTTCAAAAAATTCTTACTTAAAACAACTTTCTGGACTGTTAGCAGTATTTCACAATGCAGTCATCTCATTTTGGCAGCTTGATTGATTTCCTGATTTTCAGGAAAACTGAGCTGTCATCTGGTTCCTACTTGGCTGTTTTACCGACATGAATATGCAGTTCTCACAAAATGTGAAATGGCTGCTGAAGAAGTGAAGTATAATTCTTCCTGACGTGTTGCTCCAAGCCCTCCACTGTCTCAAAGATGAAGAAACCCAGTGGAGAAACTTTCCTCCTTTCCCCATAAAAAAAGAGAGTGAGGTTCACTTCTTTGGGCGTTTTTCACATCAACTGAAGCTTCTGAGCCAGTCTTTCGGGCAGGAGTGGATGGGAATGGGTGCGCCTCCACAGTTTTCTGTGATGCCCACGCAGCTCCACTGAAGGTCAAGAGCAGCGGCTGTGGCATGGATCTCTGGGTACTCTCAAGAGCATGGCTGTCATCAACATGTGTTGTTGAGCACCCCCTGGTACAAGAGCTAATTTTGACTCTCTATGCACTTTCCCCTCACCAGTCCTATGAGGTGGTAGGCCCTTCTATACCATTTTAGAGAAAGAAAATGAGGTTCAAAGGAGTAGATACCCTGGCCCCCCAACTTACATGGTGTGATGGTTAGTTTTATGTGTCAACTTGGATACGCCGTATGCCCAGTGGTATCCTTAGACCCTAGTCTAGAAGATGCTGGAAAGAAATTTTGTAGATGTGATTAACATCTACAATCTGACTATGCAAAGCATAAATGTTTGCAAACCTCATCTAATTAGTTGAAGGCCTTAAGAGCAAAAATTGAGTCTTCTTAGAAAGGACAGAATCTGCCTCAAACCTATAAGATGTTCTGCCTGAATTTCCAGCTTACTAGCCTGCCCTTCAGATTTCAGGCTTGCCAACTACTCCCCACCCAGTTCCATGAGCCAATTCCTTAAATCCATCTCTCCCTTCTCTCTCAACCCCAGGTCTTTTCGGAAGCAAAGCCCACAACTCCACACTTCTCAACTCCACCCTCTGCTGCCTCCTAGATCCTACCTGAGAAGCTGCAGATAGCAGGGTCGTAATATAAGCTGTACTATAAGAGCCCCACTCCAGTACTTTTGCCTGGAAGATCCCATGGACGGAGAAACCTGGTAGGCTGCAGTCCATGGGGTCGTGGAGAGTCGGACACGACTGAGCGACTTCACTTTGACTTTTCACTTTCATGCATTGGAGAAGGAAATGGCAACCCACTCCAGTGTTCTTGCCTGGAGAATCCCAGGGACGGGGGAGCCTGGCGGGCTGCCGTCTATGGGGTCACACAGAGTCGGACACGACTGAAGCGACTTAGCAGCAGCAGCATAAGAGACCGGGGTCAGATCTCTCGAGGACCCTCTGAGGGAAGATGTAATATGAAGGAGACCAGTTGAGTGGAGAAAACCACTGTTGAGAAGGAGGACGTGACAATGTCAGGAAGATGGGGTAATCAAGGAGGGAAGAGCATGAGGCAGAGAAAACAAAAATAATGGTTAATGCTTAGTGAGCACTTCCCGTGTGCCAGGTACTGTTCTGAGTGCTTCCCTTATGTTAATTTCCTTAGTACTATTAGGCTCACTATAGATGAGGAAACTGAGGCCCAAGGTCACAGTTTCTGGTACAGGGTGAAACAGCAGGGAGTTGCCAGAGCCCAACGCTTAACCCCTTAGGAAGCCACACAGGGAAAGAGGGTGAAACAGAGGCGCCGCTCTACTGACAGGATGGAAAGGCGAGGCTGGGCTGGGCTGTCATTTCTAAAGCCAAGGCCGGATCTTGCTTGCCTGGAGGAAATCCAACCACAGTCTCTGTTGGGGTTCCTCCTTGGAACTTCTGTATAAACAGAAGTTCTGGGATCTTACGAACCCCACAATATGAGGAAAGTTCCTTCTGTTCACCAATCTGTACTTAAAAGCCCTGAGGTGCTGCATCAGGTAAGAATGTGTAGGCTCTCCATGGTGGCTCAGCAGTCAAGAATCTGTCTGCAGTGCAGGAGACCCGGGTTCGATCCCTGGGTCGGGAAGATCCCTGGAGGATGGCATGGCAACCCACTCCAGTATTCTTGCCTAGAGAATCCCACGGACAGAGGAGCCTGGCGGGCTGCCGTCCAGTGACATAGAGTCGGACACAACTGAAGTGGCTAAACAGCAGCAGCAGCAGCAGGCTCTCCACAGGAGAAACCCTAAATAATTTCAGCCAAGACCAGGAGACCTTGGCTTATGGTCCAGCCTCCCCGAGCATACTCAGCAGCCTCCTCCTGAGTTTTTCCAGGGTGTTGACAGGGAGCTGGACACAGTC
The DNA here is from genome assembly GCF_003369695.1 of Bos indicus x Bos taurus. Classification (NCBI taxonomy): domain Eukaryota; kingdom Metazoa; phylum Chordata; class Mammalia; order Artiodactyla; family Bovidae; genus Bos; species Bos indicus x Bos taurus. The sequence goes on along the minus strand of NC_040098.1, from coordinate 11,121,034 downwards.
CCAGAAGAATGTGGGCACTGATGGCCCTCTGCCTTGATCCAGTCAGGAGAAACCACCTGCTAAGCCACACCACTTCTCAAATGCACTTCCCTTCCTCACTCCCTCACCTTCGTGCCCTCCTGGAGTCCTACTAAAATACTCTCAAGGGGGAGACCTTTGGGAAAACAAAGAGCAGCAAGTGTCTTCCTGGGAGTTTCTCCTCTTGGCCAGTTGCCACAAGCCTGTCTTCTGTGTCTGTGATGGTTGAGAGGATGGGACAGTAACGCAAGAGGGAGGAGCACACACGCTGGTCTCAGTGGGTGACTACGCCGCTGTTGCGGGGAAAGAACAGGGCGCTGCTAAACAGGAGACCTGGACCCCAGCCTCTGCTCTGGGCCAAATGTCTTCAGCAAAACTGTTTAGAAGGAATGCTGTGGGGGTGGGGGTGGGAGGAGTCCACCTTCTTGAAAACTAGATACAGAGGCCTCTGCAAATTGCCTAGCAAAATGCCCCAGTCAGACCCATCCCTCCCTGGATGGCAAGGTTGGGAGACACAGGAATGGCAGGAAGTATGTGTTGTGGCGTCTGGGGGCAGATCTTGGCATTTCCAGCCTGGCTCCATGATCATACAAGGTGAGGTGTAGGGGTACAGGTGGTGGTTAAGAAGTAGCAAAGGATCCCTAAAGTCGCATTTTTGTATCCAAGACAGAAGTTTTTAACTAGGATCCCTGAACCACAGCCTGTACACTGGAATTCAGAGGTCGGTGAACTGAGACTGGAAAATATTACAACTTAACCTCCACTCACCTCCATTTTCTCAGTTATGAATAAAGGCAAAAAACTGCAGTTGCATTGGCAGGGCCAGTAGAAAGCAGTGCTTTTTCTTTTACATTTGCAGGTATCTTGAAACATGGTTTAAACTCATTTCTACTTCAAGTTGACAGTGGTTTATTGGGCTCATCCCCTTGATTCTTGTTATTTAATGTGTTAAAGAAACCCATATATTACAACATCACACGCTTCGATATTTTCACAACTGTATTTCATCATAGCTAGTTTCCTTTGTGATCCCTGTATGCAAAGGAAAATATTTTGAGAAGGGATTCACGGCACAAAAGAGGTCAAGGGCCCCCAGACCAGGAGCGGTCCCTATTGACACGCTGGCCCAGAGTGAGGATGGCTGCCCAGCTGAGCACAGGCTCCCACAGGAGGACCCAGGTCAGAATCCCACCAGGCACTGCTCCTGCTCCAGGAAACCTTGGCGTGGGACGCAGGGGTGAGGCATGACCGCGGCAAGTCACTGAGATCTTGAGCTCGATGGAGTGGCCTTGGGCCTCTGCTGCCCGTTGTGAAAAAGGAGACCTCCAGCCTCTTTACCTTCAGCTACATGAGGATGGAGCCCCAAGCTCACTGTGGAATAAAGGGAAGGGAGCACTCAGTTGTTCTTAGGAAGTTTTTTCAGCCACCCCCCCCCCCACCCCCGCCCCGCCCTTTGCTTTTTTGCCATGCTGTGCAGCACTCAGGATCTTAGTTCTCTGGCTAGGGATTGAACGCACACACCCTGCAGTGAAAACACGGAGTCTTAACCATTGGACCACCAGGGAAGTCCCCAGCCCAATTTAAAGAAACAAAAGCCAAGTGTAGGGAGAAGGGACAAGAGAGATTCTTCCTCCTGCAGCTACGGTTATATTTTCTTGGCTGAGGGATGAGAGGAAAGTGTCAACCGATGAACCAATATTGGTACATTATTTTTAAAGAAAGTCCATAGCTTACTTGAGGGTTCACTGTTTGTGTTGTACAGTTCCACTGGTTTTGAAAAATGCATAATGTCGTGTATCCACCATGACATCATTCAGAATAGTTTTACTGCCCTAAAAATGCCCTGTCTGAGCCTCAGTTTTAACATCTCTAAAATGAGAAAGTGAAACTCCTCTAAATCCCCTCATCCTCCCATTGTAGGTTTCTAATTTAGGCCTCTTGACAAATTAAAGTGGTACTGAAATCAACAAAATGTTGCTGTAAGTGTGACCTGATATCCATCAGAATCACTGAGCTTGGGTTGAGGTAACAGGGTCCTCATTCAAACCTTCTGGGGTCTCAACCTCAGACCCGTTAAACCCAAGGTCAGAGCCCAGGAATCTGCATTTTTAATCAGACCCTGGTGCACAGGGAAGTTTGAGACCCCAACAGGGAATTCAAGCCTGAACACGAGGACCCGATCCATTGTCAGGTTAGAGCTCAGGAGCGACGTACAATTCCCCAAAGCGGGAAGGAGCCAAACTCTTTTCCTGGAAAAAGCCCATTTCTGCCTTCCGCAGCTCCCAGTCAACAAGCCTGCCGTTGTTTTGCATCTTGATTGCTGATCACTCACCCAAAATAACCTGCATGCAGTGTCTCACCAGCTGCAGCTCTCTCTGCAACTGCCTTAATTTAGCAGCCAGTCACATTTGGCTCCACAACAAAGAGGCTCTGGGAAGGGGCCCCTCCCTCATGGCCATCTGTCGTGGATTGAATAAAGTGCCCCCCAAACTCACGTCCCCCACCCAGAACCTCAGAATGTGACTTTATTGAAAATAAGGTATTTGCAGACGTAATTACCAATGATTAAGATGAGATCATACTAGATTAGGGTGGGTCCTAAATTCAGTGACGGATGTTCTTATAAGATCAGTCAAAGACACAGTAGTGGAGAAGGCCAGGACAGGGGCGGAGATAGTGATGATGTAGTGACATACAGGGCAAAGAACACCAAAGATTCCAGGAGTCACCAGAAGCTAAAACGAGGCCAGGAGAGATTCTTGCCTAGAATCTTCAGAGGGCACATGGCCCGGCCAACACCTTGATTTCAGACTTCCAGCCTCCGAACTGTGAGAATAAATTTCTATGATTTTAAAGCCTCCTAGTTTGTGGTAATTTGTTACAGCAGCCCTAGCAAGCTAATACACCATCACTACCGCAGACCGCCACCCCAGTTCAGCCCCACTCCAGCCATGAAAGAAAGGACTCCACACACACAAGCAATTCTCCACATTATGTGCTTTAATGTGGCCAGTTATGATCAGAGCTATTTTTTCCCAGCCAACACCTCTGAATTCTGCATCTACTAGGCCTGTTTCCTACACAAGCCCTCCGTCCTCTGCTTGGAAGGCTATAATCCAAGACGGGTTGAGACTTCAGTAGTGATAAATAAATATTGGTCCCAGGGGCAGTGCCTGGTAGGTGGTATCACGAGGCCATTCCTGGGCTCAGCCGAGGGTCGGGCTAGAAGGGTCACTGCAGCTTCATGCCACTCCGGCGCCGAGAGTCCTTCCGGGCAATGGGGCTGAAGTTCACGATCTCCTTGTAGATGTGCTCTGAGGAAGGCAGGGGTGGTGGTGGGTGCTGAGGGCAAGCGCCTGCCTCCCTCCCCCAGCAGACATGGTGCAAAGCGGGAAGTCCACTCAGCACAGGGAGAAAGAAGCACACGCAGGAGACTGTTTGCTCAGAGAGAAAGAGGCCACAGTCTCCAGGAGAAATGCCAGGGCCGCTGAGGCCAGGCGGGGAAACGAAGCCAGCAGAGGAGACAGAGGCTGCAGGCTGCGGGGAGAAGGCGCTGAGGCGCCCAGCCCTTACGCTTCCATTCGTCCACTGTGAGTTTCTCGCGTTCTAAGGAATCCTCGAGCGGCTGCTGGGCCTCTGTCTCCTCCTCAGGGTCCCGGAAGGGCTCAAAGAAGGGGTGGGCGAGGGCCTGCGAGGCCGTCAGGCGCTTGTCCACGTCCAGCTCCAGCATCTTCTCCAGCAGGTCTGTGGCTGCCGTCACAGAGCATGAGCCTCCTGCCCCAGGCCTGGGAGAACCCAGCCCACCCGCGGGGACACAGACTGCAGGCCCCTGAGACTCACCCTGGGGGCTGGCACGCGGGAAGAGCTGAGAGAAATCCTTTTTGGGGCTTTGTGGCAGGGACTGGATGTAGGATTTGGCCTGGAAGACAGAACAGCAGAGTAATCCCCAGTTGTCAGCTCCTTGGGACTCAGGCCATAGGATCTAAAGCAGGGACCCCAGAAAAGCTGCTGAGCAGGGCTGAGGGCTCAGGTCTGAATCCAAAGTGAGATAAAGGCAAGAGCCCTTGCCAGGGCAGAGGGGTGGTGGGGGTGAGCCCACCTCCCTGACCCTGGTCAGCCAAGGGCACAGCCCCGGCCAGCCTGGGCCCATCTGCCACTCACCGCCTTGTCATTGAGCTTCTGCACAAACTCTGCACCCGGCACCCCGGTCACTTTCAGAATCTGGGTCAGCTGGTCCAGGTCTTGGCAGCAGGTTAAGGCTCGGCCTCACTCACTGGGGCGGGAGGTGGTCTGGAGCCGCCCTTCCCGCTGCCCCTCCATCAGGCCCGCCCAGCAGGGTGGACCATCCAGGCTCCAGACACTCACCTCCTCCTGTTTTCAGGAGTGGAGGTTCATCCTCCAGGATGCAGGTGAGACTTGCCACCTGCCAGGCTGGGTTAAGGGTCCCTCCCCACAAATGCTCCTGCAGGTGCCACCTTCCCAGCTTCATCCCACTCCGTCACCTCCGTGCATTTCTTTGTCTACTCCCCCCACAGCCTTGCATTCTGAGTTTGGCAGGGAGACCCCGTCTCGTCTCCCCGGTCCCAGTATGGCACACGGAGGTGCTCAACTGGTGCGTGTGGTGCCAAAACATCAAGTATTTTTCTGCAGGATGGTGGAATCACAGGTGACTGGTTTTCATCATTTTGCTTCTCTGCACTTTAAAACTACTCCACTGAGAAGCATGTATCACTTTCACATTAAGAAAAAGAGAGAGATTTAAGTAATAAAGTGTCTGTTGAAGGAATGAATCCCTGGATGAAGACTGGCTTTTCCAGCAAAGGATACAGTCTTTCCCCTTGAACAGCGTCTTCCCTGTCAGCATCTCTGCCATGATACAGCCCACAGACCAGATGTCCACTGCAGAGGGAGGGGGAGGAGGTGTCACCTGGACCGGCTGGCCAGGACCCGACAGTTGGTCAACCCAGAGTCTCCAAGACAGGCTTGAGGCAGCCATCAGAGAAGACCCTCAGTCCCTTCCCTGGGGCAGCCAACCACTGACCAGTCTGATTGTAATGCATCCAGCTGAGAATCACCTCAGGGGCCCGGTACCAGCGGGTCACCACGTAACCCGTCATCTCCACATCCGTATGCCGTGCCAACCCAAAATCCAAGATCTACAACTCAGGGCACAAAGGGAAAAGAGCTCGCTGAGGAGAGGGGGCTCCTGGAGCAGCGTCTGGGGGCTCCGGTGGAAGAGGGGCCCACCCTGAGCTCAGGCTGACCCCGCCGCAGCCCAATCACCTTCAGCTCACAGTCCTCATTCACAGCGAGGTTGCCCGGCTTCAGGTCCTAGAGGAGAGGAGAGATGGAGCGCTGGACGCAGGCAGAGATGAGGTGGCCCCACTCGGCTGCCACCCAGCACGCGGCCCTGGCCCTTTCTCTGGGTGCCGGGCTTCTGTGCAGAGTGAGGGTTGGACCAGGTGTCCTCTAGGGTCCATCCAGCTCTAACATGCTCCTGACTCTTGGAGCCTGAAACACCCAGCTCAGCTTCACTGGTGATAGTTTCCCAAAAAGTTCCCCAAAACACAGCAATTCTTCTGAGCAGGCCTTCTTGGGCCAAGGCTGGGTCTGAAAACTCCCTATCCCTGGCTCCCCTTGTGCCATCTCCCCCCAACTTCAAGAAGATCCCAGGGGTGGACAGGGCCTTTGAGGATGTAGCAGAGAAAGCACTCACCCTGTGGACGACCCCAGCTGAGTGGATGTACTGTGTTGGGGAGAGAGAGGGAGAAGCCTGAGTCCAGAGTTCGGCTTTCATACCAGGTGCTTCGGGCTGGCTCAGAGACCACCTCTGCCCTGTCATGGCGTGTTCTCCCAAACCTTCAAGGCCTGGCCTCCCCCAGACCCCAGGTCTCAACACCCAGCCCCTCTCCTCTGCCCTCTGGCAGGCTCCCACCCACCTTAAGACCCTTGAGCATCTGGTACACAAGGTACTGGATCTTGTCCTCACTGAACTCCATCCCCATGATCTTCTGCAGGTCCGTCTGCATGAAGGGCATCACCAGGTAGCTGCAAGGCATGAGGGCTTCCTGAACAGTCCCCAGCCCCACCCAGCCCCAGGTCCCAGCTCAGAGGAGGGGCACAGGGCTGGGGCAGAACAGAGGCCTTAGAGATGACCTTCGTGTGCAAGAAGAGCCAGCCCCACAACAGCCAGCCAAATCCCCAGGCAGTGGGCCTCCCGGCTCCTGGCTCCCAGCCTGGCCCTGGCAGCCGCCCTGTTGGCAGAGCTCAGGGTGTTTCAGCTGGAGCTGTGCTCAGGAAAACCAAATGCATCTGTGTTCCCGCTCTTCAAAGGTGTCCTCTCCTTGCCCTCCTCCACGCCCCACAGAAAGCCACTGCTGTGAGTTAGAAACATCTGCCAGGATTTCCTTCTGCTTCTGTACAAATATTTTCTCCCCATCTCAGAGGGTCATGAGCTGCCATGAAAATCCTCAAACATCCAAAAATGTCTCCCTTCCAAGAAGGAAACAATAAAACAGTTTCTAGGAGGGTGAAGAAGGAAGAAAGAGAGTTGAACCATCACCCTCACTTAATGGGATTGCAAAACAGGTCAAAGTCAGCAAAATCTAACTGCTACTCAAGGCAGTAACAGCAAAGTCCAGACAAAAAAGGATAAAGATCTAGAAAGGAATTAAAAAAAATAAAAGAATGTGGAGGCCATCTCCATGAGCCTGTGAGTTCCGGTCTTCTTCCACCTGACTGCACCCCCTCCCACGCACTGGGACCCCCTGCTCCAGGCACAGGCTCCTTCCCACCTTCATGTTTCACCTCTACGTGGAAACTGATTCTTTTCAGCTGACAAGCTCACTGACGTCTTAAGGTGCTACAGCCACCCTCCCTTAACCTTATTTCTTCGAGTACCCCACTCCTCCTCGCTCTACCTCCTGATCAAACTTCTAGATAGAGTGGTCCTCACCTGTCCACCCCACTGCCTTAATGCGCAGTTCCCTGACAACAGGGTGTCTGTTCCTGCCCCACCAGCCCAGCGCACACACCCACGACTCCCTTTCTTTCTACTGGAACTTGTGCAAAGCTTGACATCCCCTCAGGATTCTCTGCGAATCCTACCTCGGGTCAGGCGGCCTCAGCTCTCTGCCTGCGCATTCTCGTGTACCTTCTCTTTCATGTTGGTATCTTGACCCACAGCATCGCATCATGCCCTACACTAGCCTGTCCCTGGGCTTCGGCTCTCATCCGCCAGTGATTATTCTGGCCCAAATCCACATCCCTGGCTCAGACCTTCCTAAACTCTGGGTTTATTTGCTGATTAAACACTTGAATGTTCATAGGCTTTGCAAAAATGAAGTGTCCAAAGTGGAGTTCATTATCTTTCTCCTAAGATCGGTTCTTCCTTCACCTTGTATTGCGAGTAGGAACCTGGCATCCCCTGGCTGTCCTTGCCACTGCATCCCAAGGGATACAACACTCTGACAGTGCTGCCTCTCGATGGGTCTCAAGTCAGTTCTTGGGACCCCATCACCTTGACTGCATTTAGACCAAGGTGTAGTTCTCCCAGAGCTGTGTCCCTGCTCCTTTCTTGCTGCTGCCAGAGTGCATCCCCCAAATCCGATCTGATCACCTCACCTTGCTGCTCAAAACTTCTATAGCCTTGAGGCTGCCTGTGGAATCAAGTCTGGACTCAGCCTAACTAAATCAGCCACTGCTTCACTGTACTTCTCAGGATGGCCCAGCCTCTTTCACACATGCATCATGGCTTGGTCCATGCAGTTCCTTCTCCTTAGGACACCTTCAGCCCTTCTACCTCAGGCAAACATTGACTCATCCTTCAGGGCTGAGTTCAGAGTTACCTCCTCTGTGAAGCCCGCTGAGGCAGCTGGCAGTTCCCGGCTCTACCCAGACTTAGAGCACTGACCACCACGGTCAGTATTCACCACTGTCTGTCCTGGAGGAGCTGGTCCACTTTAAATTCCCAATGCTAAGTCCAGCAGCTGGCATTGTAGGGGAAAAAATCCATTCAAACTCACTGCATTAAACTGAAAACAAAAGCATCCTAATAAAGAGAACTGCAGCTACAGTTGAAATAAGACTGGAAAAAAAAAAATCCACCCTCTCAAAGTTTCCTAAATTTTAGCAGGTACTGCGCTAGCAAAGCCGTGCATTTAGCAACTAAATTTTCATGTTCTGTGTAATTCTGAGAAACATCCCCATTGGCTAGGGCAGCCAAGGCTTTGTGATCCTCCCTTCATTCTAGGAAGAGTCCTAGGTCCAGACCCACACCTGCACCAGGACATGGCGAGGGAGGCTGATGCAAATCCTGTGGGGACCGGCACCAATGTCTGCGGTGTTAAGGGTGGGTAAAGCAAAGCAGATGAGCAGACAGCTCTGTGTCAGCTAGGCTCCGTAAAAAGCCCTTGCCACCTTTTCAGGCCAGCTGTTCTGTCCACCCTGGGCTGGATCTCTCCCCAGCCCAAAGGCATATAGCCTCCTGGGACAGGAAGCCCCCCTTTGCCAGAAGAGATAACTTGGACACTCCCTTACTTGCCCCCCTCATTGGCAAGTAAGGTCTGCAAATATCCTGGAACCCAGCACAGCCCGACTTACAAGTCATGGAAGTTGCGCAGGGAGGAGGCTGGGGTGAAGACATCCAGAAGCCCGATGACCTAAAGAGAAGATGGCCAGTGAGGGCCAGGCAGCTGCTGCACCCCTCTACATCTGTCCTCTGCAGCCCCAGGCCTGCACAGGACCACCTGCCCTTTCCTAGAACAGCACCTCCAGCAGGAGGCAGGTTCCCAGCCTTCTGGGAAGAAGCAGTAAAAGGGACAGAGGTGGGAGAGGGATTCCTCCACCTGGGCAGGAATTTGCAGTGCGCTGCGATGGAGAGTCAGGCTGGGATAAGGAATGGTGGACATGTCTGTGCTCACTGACCCCAAGTCTGGTGCTCAGGACAAGCAGCACAAACCCAGTCTCCGCTCAGACAGGGAACCTCGAGTGGGGAAGGGAATCTAGGAGGGGATAGAGATCTTCCAGCCAGCAGGCTCCCTGTCCTTGACCTTGGGTCTCACCACATCCAACCCTGCCTGCCAAAGGGCTGATTCAGAGCTGGGGCCAGACTTTCCAGCTGGAGGCCATGGGGAGGAGCTGACCGAGGAGGAATGGGACTTAAAATATGCACAGTGTTTTGAACTCATTGTTTTAAATGCTTGGGTTTCCCTGGGGTGGCTTAGCAGTATAGAATCCTCCACCTGGATTCTATACTGGAGGTCAGGAGGATCCCCTGGAGGAGGAAAGGGCAACCTACTCCAGTATTCTTGCCTGGAGAATTCCATGGACAGAGGAGTCTGGCGGGCCACAGTCCATGGGGTCGCAGAGTCGGACACAATTGAAGCAACTTAGCACATTTTTTAAAATGCTTATCTGCCAATACAGGTATCCTGCAGCAAAGCCTAGGGGCCAGGCTCAGCACTGGGTCACTAGTTTCCTGGCTGTTTCAATCAGACAGGATAGTCTTGAAGTCAGGCTCCGGGGCCTGGAGCCAGGCTGTCTAGGGTCAGATCCCAGCTCTGCCACTGACTAACCATATAATCTGTCTGTCTACGGCCATACCACCCTGAACGTGCCTGATCTCGTCTGATAACCTGTGAGTCTTTCTGTGCCTCAGTTTCCCTATTGTATAAGGGGGTAATGGTACTTATATGATACTGTGAGGATTAAACATTCCGGTTTCTGCAAAGTTCTTAGAACTGTGCCTGGCACATAAGTGCTCACAGGTTTCTATTACCCTTGTTGTAGTTATGTGGAAACAACATTAAGGAGGATACTGGGCACCGGGTCTCAGATCTAGAACAACTACAGAGTTCTTCGGTGCCCATTTCCTCATAACAGTGAGACACCAAGTTCATTCTGCTCCACTGCCAAAAATTCCTTTGCACCTTACCTGGGAAGTAGGCAGGGTGGGTCCTGGCACATAGTTTTAATAATCAGGTGAGGAACAAGGATCCAGAGGAGCAGGGAGGAGGTTCCCTTTCTGCTGGCGCTGTTGGGTTATCACCTTGGGGTATCTTCCGTGTGTGCGTATGGACGTGTGCACACACAAGGAGGGGCTGGTCAGGACCCTCTCTGGGGCTGCCCTCCCGTCCCTGCCTCCCCGAAGCAGCCCCCAGGCCCAGCCTACGTTTTCATGCTGCATGTGTTTCAGCAGCAGCAGCTCCCGATAAGCCCGCTTGGCAAAGATCTCGGACTGGAAGGGCCGGCTCAGCTTCTTGATGGCCACCTTCTCCCCTGACCGCTTGTCGATGGCTGAGCTGTAGGGTCAAAGGCAGGTCAGCAGGGAGCACGCCCCCCTGCCCCGCCCCAACTCGGAGGCAGGCAGGGCTCCAGACCCTGGGTGGCATATCCCAAGCCATCTGGGGAGCCACAGCCATCCTCATCCCAATCCCTCTGGGCCAGTAGTCTAAGCCAGGAGGAGCTGATTGATGCCCACCACCTGGAATGTGAGTGAGCCGCTGAAAGCACAGTGGGACTGGGAGAGTGAGGAGGGAGCAAGCAGGATCTGAGAGAGGTGCCCTACACCAAGGTCAAACACAAGGTAATGTCAACAGGATCCCGAACAACTTGGCAAGTCACTTCTTGTTTGCGTCTCCGTGTACCCATGTGTAATAAATAGCAATCAATTGGGGTTCGGCCACATAAACTCTGGGGTCCCTTGTAAGTCCTGGAGAAACAGATTCAGTCCTAATTCAACCCACAGAGACCCCCAGCAAGCAGGTGCGAAAAGCGAGCTGGCGCCTGGGGCGGCCCCACGGCCAGCCTCCACAGCCGGAGGCTCCTACTCCACTTCAAGATCCAGTTGCTGCCTCCTCCAGTCCCAGGGTTCAGCCTGGGAAGAGCACCCGCCAAAGTCTTCCCAACCCGCAGGACTCTGGGCCTTGGGGTCCTCGATCAAAGGTGGTGGGTGCACAGCTCGGCGCGCCCAGCAGTTGAGGGGCCACCGGATGCGGATCCGGGAAGCGGGGGGCATTGGCCGGGCTCTGGCTCTTGCGGAGGCCCCGCCCGCGTCCCGGTGCCTGGGCGCCCACCAGCGGCCTGGCCCGATGCCCCAGGCGCCCCCCGACGCCCCAGTGGTCGCGCAGGCGCGGGGTAGGGGGAGGGTCTCACCACACTGAGCCGTAGGCCCCGCTGCCTATGTGCGTCAGGGACACGTAGGTCTTGGGCAGCTCCCAGGCGGTCTTGTTGACGTCCTGCTTGTAGAAGCCCTTTTTCCGGGTGAAGCTCATCCCGGGCACTCGGTGTTGGCGGCCCCAGCGCGGTGGCTGCGCTCGCGGCTCGCCGGGCTCCCAGCACCTGGCCCCCGCCCGCGGTGCCCGCGGTGCCCGCCCAGGCCTCCCGCTCCTCCCCTGCGCGAGGGCGGGTCCCCGTCCAGGCCACGCGTCCCACCTGCCGCCGCGCCCAGGTGCGCTGCGCGGCCACGCCCGGGCCTGCCCGGCCGCGGCTCCCGGGAGCCCCGGGTTTCCGCCGGGGTCCGAGTTCGGAACCCCGGCCATAGGCCCGCGCGAAGCGGCAGGGGCGCGGTGGTGCAGGGGGTGGGGTGGGGGGGCGCCTCCCGCCTGCTGCTGCGGTCGGCCTGGGGCCCCATTTCCCCAGGGGCCCCCAGGGAGGACAGAAGGCAGGAAGACAGCCTCCCAGCTGCTGCCAGCAGAGGATTCTGTAGGAAGATCTCGGAGATTTTTAAGACAATTTTGGAGGAAAAAAACCCCCACAAAAGCCCATAACTTGTTGAGTATGGGAAGTTTCAAACATAAAAAAGTAGACAGTGCTTCTCACATTTGAATGTGCACACGAATCCCCGGGGTATTTTCATTGAATACAGATTGTTCAGGAGATCCGGGGTGGAGCTAAGATTCTGCATTTCTCACCAGCTCCTAGGCCCAGGGATCTCTGAATCACATGTTGATAAGCAGATTCTAATGACCCTGCATAACCCCAATTGCGAACCCCACAGCTTCAATAAGTACATCGACTCTTAGTCGATTTTGTTTCCTCTACATACTTCCTCCCCCATTGTTTTGAAGCAAAACCAGGCATCCTATCATTTCATCTGAAAATATTATTTTTGTATCTCTAAAAGATAAGGATTGTTTTAAAAACACAACTACAGTATCTTTTTTCCACCTAGAATTAATATCAGTAATTCTGTAATATGAACCATGCAGTCTAGATTCACATTTCTGGTTTTGAATGTTTTTGCTGGCTTCCTATTGCCAGCAATGTGAAGGCAATGACAAGCCTTCGGCCACCTGTGTCTGGGTGGTTTGTGCATCCTGAAGAAGATTCTGGGCTCAAATTAAATCACGGAGACCTCCCACGAACAGGGTCAGTGGCAGAGAATGGCTGCAGGAGGTCCAGATGCCTGACCTGGCTTGTCTGACCCCTTGCTGGCCTGGGAATTGGGTTGTGGAAGGGCTGGAGATGCTGTGCTTCAAAGCCAGGGAGCTCCCCCGAGGGAGTCTTCAGAACCCGAACCCTGTACCCCAGCCCCACGCAGGGCATCAGACCCTGGGGGGCGTGGGGGAGGGAGGTGCTGGGATCCCACAGAAATGCCCAACAGGCATGGCAGGTGGGGGATCTGTCTTACGTGTGTCTGTCACACAGTAGGCTGTGAAAAACTGTATGGAGAATGAGTTGGAGAGTCAGCCCATCAGAAGCGAAAAAAATACTTATCTGATGAACACTGACTTGTGTTTGCTGTGTACCAGTCATTATTCTAAGTGTTTTACATACCCGACTCCCTTAATCCTGGTGAGAGGCCTGTGAGTCAGTAGTACTATTATCTTCATTTTACAGATGAGGAACCTGAGGTCCAGAGAAGTTAAGTCACTTACCCAAGGTCACAGAGCTGGGAAGGGACAGAGATGAGCTGAAGAAGCTAAGACCATCTGGTTTGAGACTCCAAGCCTATGCAGCGTCTCTGGGTTGAGAGGCATTGCTTCTTAAAGGAGATGGCCTGTGTTTCAAATTATCTGCCTAAAGACATGCCTACTGATCAAACCATGTCTCCCTCATACATCCTGCCCTGGGGAATCTGACAAATTCCCCACCCTCTCCCCTACCTGACCTTCTACTCCAGCCCTGAGACCCTGTAGGAGGAAAAGGGAAGGGGCTTGGGGCCTGGTGGAGGAGGGGGGCTGCAGGAGTTTTGGACCTGGGGGTCGGTGACGCCAGACATACGTCACCGTTGTCTGTTGGCATACGATCCTGGAAGCCAGAGTCTAGGGCTGGGTACAATCAAGAGAGAGTTATCCAGGAGACTCAGTTCTCCTTCTGGGTTGAGGATCCCATTCTCCAGGGAAGAGACAGGCCTTGAGCCTCTGTGCTTGTCTCAAAAACCTGAGTGTGACAGAGGTGAGCCCAGAAAGGTGACGAATGCCAGGGAAGTAAGTGTTCATTGCCCAAGTGGGTGCAATCCTGAAAGGGCATGAGCTGGCCACTCAGGCTGTGGCTCTGGACACCTCTTAAGCAATGGTCAGGAAGTGACTCAGGCCCCAGACTGCAGACACTGACTCCCCCCTCAGCTTCCACTGGACCTGTGTTGACTCAGTAGCAAGGCAACCTTGGAGAGATGACTTTAGGCGATCCTATCTGGGAGGTCGTGAATGGGAGAGGAAGAGGAGGGGTCACCGAGGACCTCCTGGGTGCTCCCCATTCACAGCCCCTGGGCTGTCTTCTGTTTGAGCTCCAAGACCCCTCTGCACTTCTCCTCCCAGACACTGACCCTGTGTGGTTGGTTTCTATCCGGTTAACATCGGGGCAGGGGGCAAGGAAACCAGCTTTGGAATGAGACCCGCATTTCCATCCTGCCTCTGCAGTACCAGCTGTGTGACCTGGGCCAAGTTCCTTCCCCTCTCTGAGTTTCGCTGTCCTCCTTGTAACATGGTAATGATATTAAAACGTGCTAAGTATATTAAAAGGGTCCTGGGGATGGTTCATTCTGAGTGCAGTAAAACATCAACCCAGTGAGCTAGGGGCTGTCAGGATCTCCAGCCAAAGTCCTCCCAGAAACACACCTGTGGGTGAATAAACTGGGTTTGTCAGTGGTTGCATCAATGGAGAACACACACAGGGGAACCCGGCAGTGGGGCAGGGAGTCGTCTCAGTAAGGGAGTGTTGGAAAGGACTTGTTGCAAGGTTAGGTCATTTGGTAGAAGGTGTGAGGAAGCCGGACCTTGTTCCGGATGAGATGAAATCAGGAAGTGGAGGTTATTTTATGGTTAGGTGTCTTAATGAGTCTTACCTGGAAGGAGGGCCAACAGAATGAGGAGGGAGCCGTAACTGGTAAAGTGGCAGCCTTCGCTCAAGAGTAGCTGGATGGGGGTGTTTGGTCATGTTTGTGGTTTGGACAACACTTCTGTTTTCTCTGTGCTCAGACATGATTACAGAGTGTCTTATTTTTGTCTCGGTCCCATTGTGGTCACAGATGGCCTTGCCTGTGTTCAGCAGGAGCACATCAAGATGAGCTATGCCAGGCCAGCTCTGAGCAACGCCAGGCCCTGGCTGTTGGGCCTGGGCAGCTCCCGGGTGTCAGGATACAATGTTCCCCTCCTACAGATGGACAAACTGAGGCCCAGAGGTGTTAAGTAATTTGCCCAAAGTCACACATGACCAAGAAGGTGGTGGACATGGTCTTCTAATGTGGTATCCTGCTCCAGAATCTGCACGTTTAACCACCAGCCAGGCTGCCCAGCCAGTGAGTGTCTGGGAAGTGCCTGTTCTTGTGGCACTGTCTTCCCAGTGAGTCTGTGAAATGCTGGAAGGCAGGGACATGGTGTGGGGGATCGTTGACCGCTTAGGGCTCTGCATTGCCACTGCAGGGAGTGTGGGATCGATCCCTGGTCAGGGATCTAATATTCCACATGCTGTGTGGTGCGGCCAAAAGAGAAAAAGAAATGCAAGAAATAGAAGTCCCTGCCGCGAGGAGCTGACATTCTAGTGGGGAGGCAGACCAGAGACCAACAAGCACATGTACAGTATTGGGTTGACCCAAATGACATTGCTGATATTTGACAATTTTATGTGGTTCAATCACATGTAATGTCAGGTAGTGTTAAGTGCTGTGAAGAAAATGCTTCCCTCGTAGCTCATTCGGTAAAGAATCTGCCTGCAATGCAGGAGACCCTGGTTCGATCCCTGGGTGGGGAAGATCACCTGGAGAAGATCACCCACTCCAGTATCCTTGCCTGGAGAATCTCATGGACAGAGGAGCCTGGTGGGCTGCAGTCTATGGGGGTCTCAAAGAGTGGGGCACGGCTGAGCGACTAGCACTTACTTACTTACTTAAGTATATATAAAGAAGGACTTGCGAGGACTGTTTTGAGACGTGGGGAGGAGTGGGAGAGGCAGAGGTCTGTTGGAGGAGGCGTCATTGGAGCAGCACCTGAACAAGCACAGGAGTGAGCCAGGACGATCTCGGGGTGGGGGGAGCAGGTGTCTGCCTTCCAAAGGGGTCCACTCTGTTCCCCCGTCTGACCTGCCCTCCCCCTCCTCGCCCGCCCCCAACAGACTCTGTCAAATCCTCCAGCTCAGAACACCTGGGGGTAGCTTCCTGGCCGCTGGTTTACCTGGCTGTCTCCCCCCGCCCCCCACACCTCTTCCACTTCGAAGGGATTCAGGCCCGGAACGGAACATCCGTCCCAAGAACAGAGCATCAGACGCCCTCTGCTCGTCGGCGCCCCTCCTCCGTGCAGCTGCCGGCTCAGCCGCCCGGCTCTTGGCGCCGACCTCGTCCGCTCTCCCTGCCTCGGCGTTAGCACCCCCTGGTGGACAGTGCGGGGTACGGACGGCTCTATTAGACTGGCGGCGCCGCCCGCAGCCTTCGCGGGACCCAGACAGCAGACCGCCCTCTTCACACTACATCGGCCTGTCCCTCCCAGCCTCCCTACTCCACCCCAAGACCCACCTCCCTTCACCCAGCCTGCAGGATTGGCCCTCCCATCCTTGACCCAGTCCTGTGAAGACGTAGCCTGGGGTCCATCTGGTGGAAGATTCCAGCCAAGTCTGGGTCTCAGCTCTCTCTGATCTCTGCATTGCCCTTTGTAGCATCTGTCACGTTTTTGAAACACTTTTATTTTTTTTTGGCCATGCCGGGAGGCATGCAGGATCTTACTTCCCCAGGTGTTTTTGTGCGTGTTCATCTCTTCAGTCGTGTCCAACTCTTTGAGACCCTACAGACTGTTACCCACCAGGCTTCTCTATTTGTGAGATTCTCCCAGGCAAGAACCTTGGAGTAGGTTGCCATGTCCTCCTCCAGGGGAGCTTCCCAACCCAGAGATCGGGCTCTGCTTGCAATGGCTCCTGCACTGCAAGCAGATTCTTTACTGCTGAGCCACTGGGGAAGCCCCTAATTTCCCCGACCAGAGATCAAACTTGGGCCCCCTGCAGTGGAAGAACAGAGTCCGAACCACTGAACCATCACTTTCAACTAACCTGCATTGTCCTCCGTGAGGTGTCCACCTCCCCCACTGGAAAAATGGCTCTGTGAGGGCAAGGATAATGTCTTGGTCACTGCTGAGCCCCCAGCACCATCCTGGCCCCCAGCAGGTGCTCAGTACAGTAAGTCCCCTACATGCGAACCTTCAAGTTGCAATCTTTCCAAGATGAAAACGTGCATTCCATCACCTCAGGCATGAGTGAAATTGCAGCTTGCCCTGAAATTGGGTTTCCCTGAGCTCAGGTGGTAAAGAGTCTGCCTGCAGTGCAGGAGACCCGGGTTGGATCCCTGGATCGGGAAGATCCCCTGGAGAAGGAAATGGCAAACCACTCCAGTATTCTTGTCTGGAAAGTCCCATGGATGGAGGAGCCTGGTCAGCTTCAGTCCATGGGGTTGCAAAGAGTCGGACATGATTGAGTGATTCCTCTTTCTTTTCTTTCTTTCTGCAATTGTGTTAGTTGGGCAGCTAGCTAACTTGGGTTGGACTCTCATAATGGAAGTCATTTATATGTAGAGGACTTACCATAAAGACTTAGTGAAGGAATGAACCATATAGTTTTGTCTCTTGTGGGTACCAGAGGCAGTGAGGGGTCGTGGTGTGAAGACCCAAATGGCGGACCTGAGGGAGCAAAGTGGGGGAAGATGCTTGGCGTCTGTCTCCCAGGAGGCAGCAGGGGTGCGGGCTCTGTCGGTCAGACACCACCTGCCCTGCGAGTTCACTGTTCTGCCCTCGTTCCCTGAGGCGAGGCCCTGGCGTGTTATGCTGCGTGTGCAAGGCTGGATCCTTGTGTGGTGGTGAAAGGCACTTGATTAGGAACCAGGGTGCACAACCCGAACTTGGGGACCTCTTCTGTGCCCCAGAATTTGCATGCAACTTCATTCCAAAGTGGGGCCCTCCCTGTCTACGGCCCTCACTGCTCCCACTGAGGTTCTGGATAAGCCAGACCCTCCACCCTTTGGAGCTGCTCTTCCTTCTTGGTCTTTAAAGACTGGCTTTAAACTCACCTCTTCAAAGAGGTGGTCCCCAGTGAACCACAGACCTGCTCACCCCAGGACCCCAGCTGCTCTCCCCCCACACCCCCAGGCTTTGTGACACCCACATTCTTGGGTGGACTTGTACTCCCCTGAACTAGTGGGGAGTAGATGAGGACTGGGAGGCAGAGCTGGGTTTGAATCATGCCAACGCATAGAGCTGTGTGACCGTGAGCTGCTGAAAGCATGTCTCTGAACTTCCACATCAGTCCAGTGGGAGAGTGACACTGACCCAGCTGGGGGCTTTAATGAGCCTGGGGATGCCGGGCTGCAGGCCTGTGCCTGGTGTTCCCTCCCATCATTCAGGGCCTCCTCTGAGAGGCCCTCCGATCCGTCACAAGCCATAACCCCCTGTCTCTCCTGGCCTCAGTTGCCTTCAAGCCTCTATCTTACATGTTGTGTGAAAAGTGAAAGTGTCAGTTGCTCAGTCGTGTCCAACTGTTTGTGACCCCATAAACTGTAGCCTGCCAGGCTCCTCTGTCCATGGAATTCTTGAGGCAAGAATACTGGAGGGTAAAAAAAAAAAAAAAAAAGAATACTGGAGTGGGTTCCCAACCCAGGGATTGAACCCGGGTCTCCCACACTGCAGGCAGAGTCTGTACTGTCCGAGCCACCAGGGAAGCCCATTATTTGTCTCATAGATATTCATCCTTATAAATGTCAGGTCTACAAGAGTCAGAATTTTGTGTTTTGTTTGTTGTTGAATCGCAAGTTCCTAGAGCAGTGCCCTGCATACACTGAATGGCAGGTACATAGTAGGGACTTTATAACCAGGTGCTACTGTCATTACCATACATGGTTTTGTTTGTAATGGGTAAGTTGGCCAAACTCATCTTTATGCCCGGGGCAGTCCTGGCTCCAGTGACCTCCCAAACTTCGGTAATGGGGTCACTGTGCAGCCTTGGCTCTGGTGTGACCTGCCCTGGGCAGAGGCGGTTGTGAACCCAGAGTACATCTTTACAACCTGCCCTTCTAGAACAGAGGTCACTGGGGCAGCCTGCTCCACCCTCTCGATGTAAATATCCAGCCCCAGGACACATGGACCATCCCCACGACCCTTGTCAGAGTCAAAGAAATCCAGACAAGACTAGTCAGTCTCCCGGCTATGGCAGAGGCTTGGGCTCTAATTCCAGCTCTGCCTCTAACTTGCTGTGTGACCTTTAGTAAGTCACATTGCCTCTCTGAATACTTAGCTTTCTGTTTTATGTATTTAAAAATATTTTTGCCAGAGCACTAATTATTTGCCAGAAATTGTTCAAAGAGCTTATGTACATGTAACTCATTTCTCTCAATAACCCTATGAAATGGGATAATAATTTCCTTTATTTTACATATGACAACCATGAAGCACAGAGAGGTGAAGTGACTTGCCCAAGGTCACACAGCTAGTAAATAAATAGCAGAGCCAGGATTCAAGCTCAGGAGTCTCACTGCAGAGTCAGTGCTAGTAAGTACTGTGCTCAGCGGCATAGGATGGTGCCTGTAAAGAGTCACCCTTTGTTTGTTAGGGATCTGAATTTATTCCTCCCGATGGCGGCTCTATTATTTGGCAGACACTGATTTTCCTAAAGACTCCATTTGGCTTCCTGAAACGAGAATCTCCTGGGACTTCCCTGGCAATCCAGTGGTTAGGAATCTATGCTTCCACCACAGGAGGCAGGGGTTCAATCCCTGGTCAGGGAACTAAGATCCCACATGCCGCGCAGTGTGGTCAAAAAACAAAAGAATCTCGCTTCCTACCCTTCTCCAAATCTAATAACGGAATCCCCCTGACTTCCAGAAGGGAACAGGCCAGTGGGGTGTGGGACAACCAGCGTTGGGGGATGGGAGCGCCGACGCCTAGTGCCTGTCAATCTTGGCGGTGTAAATACCTCCTCCGTGGCCAAGTTCACACTACCAACCTGACATCACTGAACACAAAATTGAGGAGAGAGACATAAAACCAGCTTCCATGAGCCACCACGAGCAGCTCCAGCAAAGATGTGGCAACAGGGATTAGTAAGGGACCCCTGGGGGACAAACCACCAGCTGGTCCCCTTTACCCTGCCTCACAGGCCCTGCCAGGCCTCCCGAGGCCACCCTTGTCCCTCCTAACCCACAGAGGGCTGGGGATCCAGCTTCGGTCGCCTCGGGAGGCCTCACCAGCCGGACAGCCTGAGAGCCGGGCTAAGCAGGTGTAACAGGCGAACCAGCTGCGACTAATCTTCCTGGTTAGAGCAGCCTCGCCTCCTCGTCACTCCCCACCCTCTTAGCTCCCAGTTGCCTTCAGGATCAAATTTAAAGTTCTTAGCCTGTTGGACAAGGCTTGCCCCCATCAGGGCCCTGCCTTTCTTGCTAATCGGATCCTTCACAGCGTCTGTGCTAACCGCCTCACAAACATCTTACTCATCTCTGTCGCCACACCTCTGCTTGAGCTGCTCTTCTGGAATGCCATTCCTCTGCTTTGCCAAGGATGGAGAGGACCCTCGTGCCTCAAGGCCTGGCTCAGTAGCACTTCTTGGGGCTGGCCACTCCTCCCCACTGGCCTCTCCCTACTCTGACTCCCGTAGGATCATGGCTCAGCAGGCCTAGACTTGAATTGTCGGTTATTTCAAAGTTAAACTCTAAGTTTCTTGAGGGCATGAGTGTCTTGTTTCTCTCTGTCCTCAGTATCTACTCCGCAATGCTTTATAAAGCCTTAATCCATTCAACCAAATTTTCTGGGCACCTACGGGCTTCCCGGACTTCCCTGCAGGCTCAGACAGTAAAGCGTCCGCCTACAATGCAGGACACCAGGTTCAATCCCTGGGTTGGGAAGATCCCCTGGAGAAGGAAATGGCAACCCACTCCAGTACTCTTGCCTGGGAAATTCCATGGACGGAGAATCCTGGTAGGCTACAGTCCATGGGGTCGTAAAGAGTTAGACACAACTGAGCAACTTCACTTTATGGGCTTTCCAGGCGCTAGTGGTAAAGAACCTGCCTGCAAATGCAGGAGACATAAGAGATGTGGGTTCGATCCCTAGGTCCATCCCCTGAAGGAGGGCATGGCAACCAACTCCAGTATTCTTGCCTGGAGAATCCCATAGACAGAGGAGCCTGTTGGGTTAGTCTATAGGGTCAAAAAGAGTTGGACATGACTGAAGCCACTTAGCATGCACACATAATGCAGGCTCACAGGGATGGGTAGCTTCCACCTTTACTACATCCTGCCAGGCTGGGTGTCACCAAGTTCATTAGCCTTTGTCTTACAGCTTCTGGGCTTGGGATATGCTTCAAACACCTTTCTCCATTTAAATCTTCGATTTGCCTGGACGTGATCGTGGCTAAAGGGAGGTAAGGAGGGAGTCCAGTTGTTTCAACACCATCTGTTGACACAGATGACTGAATAATAAGCATCTGTTTTTATAAATGTTACATACATTTACAGATTCAGGAAAATTTTCTAGTAGTTACATCAACCTGCCAACAGCTATCATTTCCAGGTAGTGGGACAATAGATGTTCCATAGCTACATTCAAAACTTTTCAGCAATAAACATGTTTTATCTGTGTCATGAAAGAGCAATAACAATACGTTGTTAGAAAAAGTACCCTAGTAGGTGCCTTGACACTAGTTAAGCTTGGTGGAAGTTACAGGAACACGGTAGAGTGGGTACCTGACTCCCATGCAGGCTGGGTGGAGCAGGGAGCAGGGTGGGGCCTGCGGGGGGAGGACAGCCTCCAGATGGAGACACTCCCTACCACAGGCACCTTGTCAGCAGCTATTATCAGAGAGTCACCACCTCGGTCACCGGGCAGAGCCGTGAGCGTGCGATGGGTCACGTCTGAGCAATGGCGGCATGGGAATGGGCTTTCGTGCCGGGGTACAATGACGTCACACCTCAAACCGGAAACAGACGGCCGTGTGGTTGGCAGCCCGCTAGTGGAGCCGGCTGATCAGGTGAAGGTAACACCCGGGGAGGACACACAGGCCCAGGACTCCCGCAGGACAATCCCACTCCCTGTCTGCTGAGCACCAGGAGGGTGTAACCAAAGGCTGCATCTGGCCCAGAAATGGCCACAAGCACCAGACGCTCAGGGGTTCTGTTCTGCGATGCCAGGGAAGCAAGCGGTACAGTCATGATTTATGACTCTTACACCCCATTAGAACCTCAACTCCAAGAGCAGTCTTTTATTTTTTCCCATGTTCTCAGTGCCTGATACGTGGAACTTACCCAAAAGCTGTTTGTGGAATGGCTGAATGAGGGTGCAAGATACCCTAGGGACTTCCAATTCCCCTACTTTGCCCCTGTTATTTTTGCTTTAAAGTGGCAGATGGATGGGAAAACAAATTATCTAGATCATGGACAACAGCCATCTTCAATAACAGTTATCTTTAATAACCTTTGGATTATTGTTCTAGTTCATTAAGTTGCTATGCATCCAACTTGAATGACAAGCAAGATGACGCCAAGAGAATCAGAAACTAATTCTAATACTTATCTCTTAAACTGGGAACTTCCATACAGCACGGTTTCTTAGGGCAGATAGTCTGTATATATTTGGTTTTCTTCTTTAGATGGTCTTTGCTTCTGTGGACTGGCAGTTTTAAAAACAGGAAACAGAGGACAAGATGATTGCAAGTGATTAAAAAATGACAGTCATTCACTGACTCAGTCAATAAAGATGAGATGCCTACTGTATGTCAGGTACCATGTGAGGTGATAGGGATACTAGTGTGTAAGTCTGTGCCCTCAAGGACATACAGCCCTAAGCTAACATTTATTGAGCACTTACTGTATGCTAAGGGTTTTACATACTTTAACTCATTTAATCCTCACAATGACCCTGTAAGGTAAGTTCAGAGAGAAAAATAATTTTCCCAGATTGTACCAGGAGGAGAGGCTGGGATTTGAACTCAGGCAGACTGATCCAGAGCTCGTGTCCTTAAGCGTCATGTTTTTTTCTCTTGAGCAGGTGATACAGACACCAGACAATGGCAAAGCAATGTGATCAGTGCCACCCCTGATCAAGGCAGATGAGTACCAAAAAAGCATACAGAAGGCACGCCTAGTCCTAGCTTGGGGATGCTCAGGGAAGGTTTACAGAGGGAGTGACAGGGAAGTTAGCCCAGAGGATGGGGAAGGAGAAGGCAGGGGGTCCTAGGCAGAGGGACTATCACCTACAAAGACCGGGTGACAGAGAAAGCACTGTGCCTTTAGAGCAATGCCACGGGGGCAGGGTGGGGGGGGGGTGGCATGAAGCTGTGGCGAGAAGCACTGAAGGGGGGAACAAAGTGGCCGCTGTAGCCCTTCACTGGCCTGCCGCTCTCCAGAGGGCAGAGGTGCCTGTGTATCCCAGATGATAAGGAAGCAGGGGAGGGGACTGGGACCTGGGCGAGGTCCAGTATGGGCTGCATGAGATAAGCCAACAAGTGCCCATCGTACCCATTCTAGTCTTTTATTAGTCTCTAGTTGATCATATTGTAAGCATATGACAAACAGCAAACATAATGCAGATTAATTGCAATAATTACAAATTTTGCCAATAGTGGATTTGATGAACTTGAGCAAAGCCACTGGAAACTATGGGATCTGGCAGACTCAGAGGGTTACAGTAAAGGGAGAGGTGTAAGGTGATCACCAAGGTGATCACTTATAAAAAAGAACAATGTGAATATCAAGAGATTGAGGTCCATAGGAAAACTGAGGAAGATCTCAATTTTTTGTTTTTTTGGTCTTGTTGAGCAGAATGAAGGATCTTAGTGCCCTTTCCAGCAACTGAACTTGTGCCCCCTACAGTGGGGCTGTGGAGTCTTAACCTCTGGACTGCCAGGAAGTCCCAGATCTCATGTATTTTGGAAAAAATTCCCTCTATGATTATGCTGCAAAAATGAGATGGAAAGAATATTGTAGGATGCTAAACATGGTTTTACTCAAAAAAATAATCATGTAACTCTTGAATATTTTTGAAATTACAAGCTTTTATAATTCTGTTCAGTTTTCATGATGAAAGTCCCCATTAGACTTCCTCTCCCCACCCCCCACCCCCCCCACCAATCCTCAATATACAATGAAAACTCTGGTCCCCATTTTAAGTGGATTCACCTTTAGGTGAAATTTTTCTGGTGCCAGCCGTCTCCCTGAGCTAAGCAGGCCCTCTGCTCTCAGCAGCCTAGGAGGAAGGCTGTGTCACAGCACTGATTTTGTATGGAAAGGCAAAATATTTCCTACAATGGTCTGCTCTTTATAGGGACTGATGTATCACATGTGAAAACGGAGTCCTTTTTCTCTTACCCCCTTAAGAAGTCACTGGGCGGGGGCCGGGGGTAAGAATGAGGACACGAGCTTGTGCCTGCTTTGCCTTCTATCCCTGTCATTCCCAGCTGCCAGTCAAGGGCCAACACAGCACAGGACAGAACCCCCGGCTGCACTTTTCACATCCTCACTGGCTGGGCCTCACGACCCACCCTGGGACCCCCGTCAGCATTCCTGGGCGACTGAGAAAGGAAGCGCCACAATACAGGCCCTGAGAACAGCTGTGAGACCTCATGACTCTTTCATCTTGTGATGCAATCCAGTAGTTTTGAAGAATATGGTCAAGGGCCATGCAACAGAAGACTCATCAAATACATCTGCTCAAAAGTCTATGAACAGGGTACACATCCAAACTTCTCCCTACAATTTTAAACAAAAGCATAGGTCTGTACAGATAGTGTCAGAGCTGAAAAGAACTCATACTTAAACAAACTTCATGTTTCAGATAAGGACATTTAAATGCTAGGCCGGGGTCAGCAAACTTCTGTGAAGAGTCAGCGAGTAAACAGTTTAGACTCTGTAGGCCATATGGTCTCTGTCACAACTCTTCAACTCTGTTGTAGCACAAAAGCAGCCGCAGACAATACATAAACAAATGTGTGGTTGTGTTCTGACACAGCTTTATTTATGGACACTGGAATTTGAGTTTTACATTATTTTTCACATGCTACAAAAATATTGTTCTTTTGACTTCAACCATTTAAAACTGTAAAAAGCCCACTTTTAGGGGGCTACACAACAGGTGGTAGGTAGACTGGATTTGGTCCCTGGGCCCCAGTATGCTGACCTGTCCTAGGCCGCTCTGACACCCAAGTGGAGACTACAGTGTGACATCTTGTTTATTTGTCCTTTGCTTTTCCCACCCACATTGAAGAGTCTGATCTGCTTCACCATAAACTGCACAAGGAGCTCTATCAACATCTTCTACATTTTACAGGAGTCACATTAAGATCTGTCAGAAACATATGCCAGGCGGCAGCTGAAAGACCACTGATATAATGCTATATTGTGCACTGAACAAAAACAATCAAGAGGAAAATACAATAAATTTGAGCAACTCACTAAATTTGAAAAATAGGCTTTATTTTAATCAGTGGTATTGTATGACATCCTATATGGCATTAACTGATTACGGCCAAGTTCATGAATACAAATAAGACGGCATTTTCCTTCATTCTCTCTTTTGTTTCCTGTTCAGAGAAATCAGGAGATGGGAGCACTGTGCTCAGAAACCAAGGAGCTCTTCTTCCACAGGCTCCTCCAGCTGAGTCCGGGCTCCTGGCACATTCAGCCTCTTAACATGTATATGGTCTCATGTGCAAAGACCTTTATGAAAAAAAATATTCAGAGCAGTATTTCTGTAGGAAATCACACTAGCATTTACAACAAAACATGGCTGATAAAGTTCACTTGCTGTGGATCATGAGGATTTGAACTGCATATAAAGGAGATGAGGACTTTGCGTTCGTTTTCCTTTAAAGAGGGGGCAGATCTTGGGTGAGGTGTGATCACCATCAGCTGCCTCCTTCCTTCTTGCTCCAGCTGACTTGCGGGTCCTACCCTGTCCCCCTGGAGTGTAGGCAGTGCTGCGCCGTGACAGAGAAATGGAAACATCTTGGCCCAAATATGAGACTGTGCCACACAGCCAACACTGGAAATGGATCTACACTTCCTTCTTTCATAAAAGGCTTAAATATATGGGCCCTTATGATATCACAAGATGCCTGAAATTCAGAAAATTATGAAAACAACTCTTCTCCACCCCTGAGGATATTTCATCTTTATAAAGTTGAAAATACAAAATATTAAAATAATTTGCCCTTTCTCCCCATCAAAAGGAATCACATTCTCAAAGGATTCCTGCCATATAGAAAATTCTGAAACAAAATTTTATTTCTCCCCAAACCAAGACCAGGAAGTCAATGTTAAGCTGCCAAGAAGACCCTTTTCCAAAGAAGGGTGGAAAAGATACCTCATCACTTTTTAAAAAATAATCATATTTAGACAAAAGATAGCAAAAGGAGTTTCTGGCCTCATGAGCTTTCATTTTTCACTTTGATTTTTAGCATGTCTTAGCATTGGTTACTGGGAGTGAAGAGAATGACTTGTTTTCCAAAGTCTAAGATATTCCTGGGACAAACCCTGATCTTTCCTGGTTGACGGCTCCCCAAAAATAGTTTGTTGAAAACCAGATGGCAAGAATGGAAATGCTATACATCCATCTGTTCCATTTCTTCATAGTTTTCACATCAAAAGCACCTGGAGTTATCACTTGTGTTCAACACAAAATAGTACTGGGGGCTGAAGAGAGGATGATGTCACCCGCTCTTAGCATCAGCCGAGGTGACACGGGTTCTGAACTACCCGGAAGGTCTTCACTGGCAAACCTGCCTGGCACCAGGGCCTCCCGAAGAGAACAGGACAAGCAGCCGTGCATGCTCAAATAGCAAGACGTGCAAAACAGATCATCACTCTGCTAGGAATAAAGAGCACACAGGAGGTACACTGACAGCAGGAACCAGCTTCTGCTACTGGGGCCAGTACTTAAGAAATCTCTGCACTGAAGGTGGGGTATGCAGAGGAATGGCGATGACACCTGGGGGCGGGGCGGGGCGGGGTGAGGGAGGAAGAGAGGGATGTACACCCACGCATGCTCACACACGCACACGCGTTGCCTCCGAAGGCACCGTCTACTCCGGATTCACACGTGGCTGCCCGACAACCTGGCTACTTGCCTGGCTCAGAACTTCATGGCTGCACTCTCTTAACCACACTTTCTCCTCTCCTTTTAAGGCACAAACATATTTAATGGTTCCAGGTATACCTGCTGAGTTCCGAGAACCACACTAAGCAAGTTAGTCACGGCCTAGCGCACAGAAGCCAGCTGGTCCTTTTCGGCTGACACAGAATGAGGGACGGCGCCCCGTGTGAAGCAGCCAGGAGGTGTGA
The DNA here is from genome assembly GCF_003369695.1 of Bos indicus x Bos taurus. Lineage (NCBI taxonomy): Eukaryota > Metazoa > Chordata > Mammalia > Artiodactyla > Bovidae > Bos > Bos indicus x Bos taurus. The sequence continues at coordinate 11,094,279 of NC_040098.1, read as the reverse complement.
GCCGCCGTGGGATGTGGCCAAAGCCGACCCTCAGCATCAAGGCAGGGCCACAGAAGAGGCCAAGATGGCAAAAGCATGACCAGGGTCTGGGATGTTTAATATTTTTTTACTTTGCTTTTAACAAACCATACAAGGTGGCAGCTCTTGCCTGCCTAGCGGCCTCTCATGAACAAGAGCAAGCAGAGGCCGCCACGGAGCATCTGTCACTCCACGTAGAGTCACTGTGATAGTTTGCTCATCATGTTTTACCCTCCCACAAAGTCAGACACACACACACGCACGCACGCACACACACACACACATACACACCCCTTCCACCACGGAGGAAATCTTTGCAACAAGAGGCACTTGAATGATATTTTGAGAGTTCTCATGAAAAGGCCTTCCCCTCACAGTGAAGTGGGATCAACAGAATAGAAACCAGACACTCAAGACTCCATCTCTTCTTGGTCAAGGGGTGGCGGCACAAAGCTGATGACTTCATCATAGGTCAGGCCTAGAAATCAGGAAGGAAAAGTAGGATGTGAGAGTTTAGACATTCACTTTGCTGGGAAGCCACCCTAACTTCTAAGCTCAAGTCCCTTCCCTCCCTGTCCAGGCTACTGGTTCAATGGGCCTCATTGCTTGTGTGTGAACATGTGACCAAAAGTTCAAGGATGTATATAAAAGAACAATTTTTTGGGTCATCCAGTGCCTCCTCTTTAAAGCTCTCTAGAGAAGATGCTTAAGAGTAGCAAACCAATTATTTGGGAAATGTAAAAAGTCGTTCAGTAGTGTCTGACTCTTTGCGACCCCATGGACTATACAGAATACTGGAATGGGTAGCCTTTCCCTTCTCCAGGGGATCTTCCCAACCCAGGGACTGAACCTACATCTCCTGCACTGCAGGCGGATCCTTTACCAGCTGAGCCACAAGGGAAGCCCCCCATATGCTACAGCAACAGATAATCCTGGCTTTGGGATTTAACTCAAGTTCTGGATTTGTGTTTTATGAAAAGAATATGAGACTGGGTCTAGGAGACCTGGGTTCCATTTCTGGCTGTATCCTTAACTAGGTCTAAGCTAAGAGATAAGATATAAATGCTCTTCAATGTTCTATTGTTTGTAAAGCTGTAAAGATTCCCTATTCCCTACTTAGCTCAAAGAGATAGTATAAATGCAGAAATTCTGAGAACCTCAAAGCTCTATGCAGACGTGAGGGGCTGTGCACAAAATCAGACCAGACAGAAGCATCTCAAAGGTCCAGAGGGGCGTCATCTACAACAGAGGAACATACTCATTCCACAGAAGAGACCCTCACTGCAAGTTTTAACGAGTTGGATACAACCAGAAAAAACTCCCCCCACCCTCACAGCCTTTGGTTAGTGGCTCACCTAGGAAAGATTCTTAAATCTAGGTTCTCAAAAAGGCAGATGTTCACCCTGCTATGACTTACTTTTCCATTCGTCTATAAGGAGGTCCCTGCTTTCAAAAGACTGATCGTAAGGATCAGCCACTGGTTCGTCGTCAGGATCGTGGTACTGGGCGAAGTAGGCATGTGCAAGGGCTTGTGCTGCTGTGATTCTCTTATCTGAGTCCAATACAAGCATCTTCTCCAGCAGGTCGACAGCTGTCAGTACCACGGATGGGAAGGGAAAAAGAAGAGTTTTTAACACATTACCAAAAATTTATGCCTTATTAAGCAAACACAGAGTTTCGATCCTTCATACCCAAACATTCTCCAAAGTATCTGCTCTGAGATGTATTATTTATATTTTACCTACTTTATATCTTTATCTATATATACATACATTGTTTGCTGAATCATTTTAAAATAAAATTACAGACATGCAATTTTACCTATAAATATTTCACCATAAAGATGGCTTCCTATACAATCATAAAACTGTTATTACATCTGACAAATATATAATCCCCAAACATCATCTAAAATCCAGGTCATGTTAAGCTTTCTTCAATTATCTTAAAGGTGTTTTTTATATCTAGTAACTTGTTCAAAGTGAAAGTGAAGTTGCTCAGTCATGTCCGACTCTTCGTGACCCCATGGACTGCAGCCTACCAGGCTCCTCCGTCCATGGGATTCTCCAGGCAAGAGTACTGGAGTGGGGTGCCATTGCCTTCAGGATCCAAGTAAGGACCATGCATTGCATTTTGTTGAGTTTCCTTAGTCTCTTCTATTTCTAGAATAATCGCCCCCGCCTCTAACCCCCATTTTCCCTAACTTTGACCTGAAAAGACTCCCCCACAAAACTGTCTTGAGCTATCATGTATCTGTACCCTTGTTTTCCTCTATCCCCTGTATTTCCTGAAAACCCTGGTAAATCTAAAATTTGGTAAGAATTAGGTTAAACATTTTTGGCAAGAATATTTCATAGGTGATGCTGTGTACTTAATGGTACCTTAAGGCCATCTGTCCCATTAATAATGATGCTGAATTTGATCACTGGGTTAAGCTGTTTCTTTTTTGCCTTAAGCAAGTACCCTGTCAGCACTAGGTATCAGTTTCTTTCACTTATAGCTTTCAGCATCCACTGATTTTCCTTCCCAGCAACTATTTCATTAGCTGGGGGTCACAGAATCGTGTTTTTTTTTTTTCCCATCTAATTCCTATAAATGATGATGTTTTGAGTTTCAGAATGGTAGCGCCTGGGAGGACAAATAATAAAAGACCACAGTTGTCACTTTTGTGAAGCAAAGGCATTTGCGGCTTTGCAAATTCTTGTTTGTTCTTTAAATGTGGGAGGGGGCAGGGATGGGTAGTCAAGGGCTGGGGCGGGGGGGTGGGGGGGTTCCTTTTCCTGAAGAGATCCACGCTGTGTACACTGGAGGCTGTAAAAGACCCCCATCCTTCAGGCTCAATTCCAGAGTTGAATTTCTTCTAAAAGAGAAATGTGGATTTCCAAGGAATGCAGTAACAAAGTGAATATTTATGTGTCAAGTTCATAAGCTTACACCTTAAAGCACTCAGAAAATTGCCCAGACATATATTCTCTTCTTAGAAACAATAACCTCATCAGGTGCTGTCTCGACCATATGATGAGTCTTTGCCACCCCAGGGTAAAATGACCAACACCTTGATAAATAAGATCAAGGTTAAGAAAAAGATTCCTCTAAGACCTTGACAGATACAAATACATAAGCATCAAACAGCAACTTAAGTTTTACTTCATGTTTTGAGAATAATGGTGACACATGAAGTCAGAGACGGACAAAAGAGGGCTGTCAGTATTTACACTGTTGGTGTATTCCTGCTGGGTTAACATGCTGGGCACGAGTTCCTGGTCAGGTTACACCATGTTCTGCCTGTAAGAAGAGACTCTTTATATGACGCCAGCATTCGGCAGTGGACTGACGGGTCTGTGTAAATACTGAGAACTGCAGTGCTGGGAAGCAGGTGGCCCAAAGCCTCCTTTTGCAGTCTACAGTGCTAAGTGGTAGCCAGCTTTTTTGAAGGATTAAATGTCACGATTCCAGAGAAGGGGGATGCTTATCAGGATGGAAGTGACCCCAATAAACTGCTGGGACACACATATCCCTCCTTCAAATAAATCGCTTTGAGCCAACCATCAGGAAATCACACAGTGAGCACTGCCATGTCTAAAACATGAGCTGAGATGATGAAAAAATTCATAACAGAATGACAGACAAGGAAGCTACCAACTTACAATATAACTTCCTAATATCATACAGTACTTAATGACTCAAAGAGAGCTTCTCACAGACCCTTGAACTAGATAATACAGTATAAATAAATCATACAAAGGCAGTGAGAGCAAACCAGGGCAGATACAGACCCAAACCAACCCTGGCAGAATTTTGTATACCCCTGATGAGTCTGTGGATTTATTCTTAGACATGAGAGTGATCCAGCTGAGCCCTGACACATTCTCCATCTCCAAGGCTGACAGGCTCAACACTTCCGAGCATGAGCATCTCTGCTATTGTAAGAATTATCATAGGAACACTAAACCCTCTTCAGCAATCACTGTGGGTAAAGTACTTAGAAAGGTAAAGCCACTTAGCCTTCACTCCAACTTCTGAAGAGGCTGTCGTCAGCTCTCAGAAGGATGAAACTAAACCCGAAGCACAGCTGCTGGGACCCTTAAGTGGAGGAATGACCGAAACTGAGATTTAAAAACATACTACTGAGATACAACTTCAGAAAAATAGAAGGTTGATTGTTCTATTATCACAGCATTGCTCCACTCTCGTCATAGGGAGGGCCATGTCTGATTTTTCTGTTGTTCAGTCCCTAAGCTGTGTCCGACTGTGACTGCAGCAGGGCAGACTCCTCTGTCCTCCACTATCTCCTGGAGTTTGCTCAAGTTCATGTCCATTGAGTTGGTGATGCTATCTAGCCTTCTCATCCTCTGCTGCCCCCTTCTCCTTTGGCCTTCAACCTTTCCCAGCATCAGGGGCTTTTCTAATGAGTTGGTTCTTTGCATCAGGTGGCCAGAATATTGGAGCTCCAGCATCAGTCCTTGCAATGAACACCTAAGGACTGATCTCCTTTAGGATGGACTGGTTGGATCTCCTTGCAGTCCAAAGGACTCTCAAGATCTTCTCCAACACCACAGTTCAAAAGCATCAATTCTTTGGCGCTCAGCTTTCTTTATAGTCCAACTCTCACATCTGTACTTGACTACTGGAAAAACCATAGCTTTGACTAGATGGACCCTTGTTAGCAAAGTGATGTCTCTGCTTTTTAATATAGTGTCTAGGTTTGTCACAGCTGTCCTTCTAAGGAGTAAGCATCTTTTAGTTTCACGGCTGCAGCCACCGTCCACAGTGATTTTGGAGCCCAAGAAAACAAAATCTGCCACTGTTTCCACTCCTATCTGCCAGGAAGTGATGGGACAGGATGCCATGATCTTAGTTTTTTGAATGTTGAGTTTCAAGCCAGCTTTTTCACCCTATTCTTTCACCCTTATCAAGAGGCTCTTTAGTTCCTCTTCACTTTTTGCCATTAGAGTGGCAACAACTGCATATCTGAGGTTGTTGATTATTTCTCTGGGCAATCTTTGAATTCCAGATTATTTTTTATCCAGCCTGGCATTCTGCATGATGTACTCTGCATGTAAGTTAAATAAGCAGGGTGACAACATACAGCCTTGTCATACTCCCTAACTTTGAACCAGTCATTTGTTCCATATCTGGTTCTAGCTGTTGCTTCTTGACTTGCATACAGGTTTCTCAGGAGACAGGTATGGTGGTCTGATATTCCCATCTCTTTAAGAATTTTCCATGGTTTGTTGAGATCCACACAGTCAAAAAGGCTTTAGCATAGTCAATGAAGTAGAAAGTACATGTTTTTCTGGAATCCTCTTGCTTTCTCCAGGATCCAATGAATGTTGGCAATTTAATCTCCAGTTCCTCTGTGTTTTCTGAACCCAGCTTGTCCATCTGGAATTCTTAGTTCACGTACTGCTGAAGCCTAGCTTGAGTGATTTTGACCATGACCTTGCTAGCATGTGGAATGAGCTCAACCGTACAGCAGTTTGCATGTTCTTTGGCATTGCCTTCCTTTGGATAGCACTGTCCCCCATCTTTTCCTAGAGTCAGGGGATTAGAACCTCAGGCAATGCCACTTTTGGGGACCAAAAGAAGTACACACCAGCCCCCAGTTTTAAGGAACAAAGCAGCTCCTTTTCAGCCAAGGCAGCACACAACTGTCACGTCCCTTCGCCAAAGACCCTGGAAACGGTGGTGACAGGAAGGAAGATGGAGCCATTCTTCAAAGCTTCATGGAGAAGAGAGAATGGCTAGGTGTCTGAAGGCAAAAGAGGACGGGGAAGGGAAGAGGACGCGAGGGCGACAGGCTCGGCAGCACTGGGGAGCCGCAGGCAGGGCGCGCCACACTGCGGGGCGCCCGTGTGGGGCGCCAACCACCCTCTGTGCTTCGGCTGTTTCCAGCCTCAGGGCAGACTCCGCCAACAACGGCAGTGGTGACCGGGTCACAGGCTTCCCTCTGCTTCTCTTCCATGTCCCTCAGTCTCTTCTCCCAGGGTTCCCATTGCTTTCTCTCCTTTCTTCACTGTTTCCGCTTACTTCCCCCATCAAATTCTGTGATCATATATTTATAAGCATGTCATGAGATAAACAGCCTGACAGCACAACCATGGATAATACAGCACTATTTATCACCTTCCGAGATTTCATTAACAGTACTATATTAGTCCAGAGGATCCCTAACTACGTCACGGCCAATTCAATATCCACAAGACGAGGATACAGTCAACTTACCCAAGGGATTGGCACCAATAAATACATTTGCAAAGTTCATCTTCGGCATCTGGGTCAAAGACTGAATGTAGTTTCTTGCCTGTAAAACAAAGGGTTTTCAAAATGGTTTTGTTCAATATTTTTACTGCTCTCAAAGATTCCTGGTCCTGTCACAGAGCAAGTGTTAACTGACAAAGTCTGCTAGCGTCAATGTTTATGAATGTTGTGGATATTCATCACAGACTTCTCTCTCACTGCCATCCTAACCTTCTTATTTACCATCATCATCTTTATTTATTCCTGCTATCTCCCAGTTAAAATTTCAAGTGAACTAAAGTGCTAACCAGCTAAGTTCCCTTTCATTAGCATTCTGGTCACACGATCAGAAGTTTAAAATTATTAGGCCAAGATATCTAAGAAGTAGCCCTTCCTGAGACAGTCTTCCTAAAAAAGCTGAAGTTGGCATAGGGTTTAGTATTCCCAAAGAAAGTCTAAGATCAACCATCTTTTGATGAGCTGATCTCAGCAGGGACTCTCAGTATATTAAAAGGATGTCAGTATTAAACCTTGTCAACAAAATATTTTTGGTAACAAGGAAATAAACATAAGCTTTATATTATGCTAAGAGGTTCAAACACATTTTAAAAAAATATTTAACCAACTTAATAAGAGTAATAAAGAATAGTGGATTATAAGTTACACAGCTTAGGCAGAAATCTTTCCCCTACCACTTATGAGATACATCTTCTTGGGCAAGTCTTAACTAGCATATCAATGACCTCATCTGTAAAATATTAGTATTATTATTAGATATCAGTATTTGGCTTGCCTATATCATATGGTTATCCTGATACTCAAGCAAGATAAAACTAGTGGGAGAGCTTCCAAGTAAAAATTTTGACACAAAAGAACATTTATATACAAATTCAGATTTTATAATGTTTGGTTCTTGGGGTGGGACAGACCTGAATTACTTACTCTCTTTTAAGTCCTGAGTTCTTCATCTATGAAGTGGGATTAACATCAGTGCCAACCTCAAAGGGCTGAAGGGAGGACTTGTGATAACAAACCAACAGCCTCCTCAGCACCGTCCTTGGGTTCAGAGGCGGAGCTCAAATAAACCTCAGCTGCTATCACTGTTGCCTTTAGAAAGGAAAGCCTGCTCTCATTTCCTAAGGATGCTTCAACTGGATAATTTCTAGACTTTATTCTAAAACTCAAGGTGCTAAAATACTTTCAAGGACTGATAGCTCTTAATAAAGGCAAAAATAAAAACTGGTCTTGAGAATAATCATATAAATACAAATGGTTCATAAATGCATGCTTCACGTATTAGCTATTAAATCTATGACCTTCCCTGTTTCATAGAAAAAAAAAAATCTCATGATCAGTCTGAATAGCTGAGATAAAACTTCTTTAAATCTAAACTACCTCCTTGAAATTCCTGTTTTTAATACAGCTCAACAGTAAAGGTATATATGTATCTTTATGTACGTATGTATACACAAACACATAACAAGGTTAGAAAAAGTTCTAGCTGCTAGGGCAACTTCATCTTTTTAAATTTTTAAAAATTTACATATATATATAAATTAGATCTCTAATATTAATATATATTAGTTTCAGGTCTGTAACAGTGATTCAAACTTCTTATACATTATATTCCATATAGAGTTATGCTGTATTTCCTATCCTTGTAGCTTTCTTTTACACATAGTAGTTTGTTCCTCTTAATAACTTCACCTTCTTAAACACCGTGTGTAGAGCAAACAGGAGACGCCCTCTTTGAGAAGCAGCTGAGAATCTTTTTGATTTGAAAAGAAAGCTCTAGGAATTGAACTATTGACAAGCCTGTTATCCCTTCCTACTTGAGCATGCATATAAAAGGGAAAACAGAGGTGAGAGAGACCACGTCATACAGAGAACAGTCTTACCTCTAATAAGATAAATGAAAAGACTAGCTGAATAAAGCCATGTGGCCAACCTGATTCCCAAAAAGATTAAGGACATCTGAAAAAGAGGTGCCCCAATCACCTCTGATGGTAAAATGAGACTTAGATTAAATAGCCAAGCATTGGCAAAAAAAAAAAGGTACCTAACCCTAAATGTTCATAGTTTTCTACATTATTTGCATATTTTATCTTAAATAGAGAACTTTTCAGCATTAGATATTTTATAGGTGTTTTTAAATAAAGGCTCTTCTTTTGGTCATTAAGAAAATGGATAAATAGGAAAACATGCTAACGGCCTTCAGTTAATACACCTCCAATTAAACATTATTCAATGGTAGCATACCCTGACTGTAGGCATAGGACCCTAGGAAAACACAAACCTCCTCTTGAGCACTAAATTCATAAATAACATCATTTTCTATGAACAAGCCTATACATTATATTCTCCATTCACAGGACGTCAAGTGTTGTAATAGCACATAGGCAGTCTTTGCCTTAGTCGCCCTAGAGGCGCATGCAAACATTCAGTGACGTTACAATCTGTGTTGGTTATACAGTGGCAATAAAATGCGAATGTGGCCTTCTGAATTAGATACTCCTGCAGTCAATTTGTTCTCACCTCATGGCTTGGCATCCTGTTAATGAGATAAGCAGGGGGAGTCCCCGTCAGACGCATAATCTGCTGAAGCTGGTTAATATCTTAAGATGCCTAGTCAAGGGCATTGTTAAGCATACAGTGCAAAAAATAACTTTCAACTCAAAAAGTTTTAGAAAAGGCCAAAAAGCCACCCCCAAACAAAAAATCTACTCCCACCCACCCCACCCACCCCAGGTCAGAGCCCAAGGCTGCACGTGAAAGCATGCATCTGTGAATGGCATGAGTTAGTAGCCATGGAGCCAGTGATGGGCCAAGTGGAGAAGAAAAACTTTTTTTTGGTTTTAGCATGATCTTTAACATTAAATATTTACGCTCCCTGGAAAGAGACTGCCCCTTGATCCGGGATGCCAGCCAGAGAACTGTTTCCGAGTACTGATGGCCACAACCTGTTTGCTTGTGGGATAAATGAAGAGGATTCAGAACATTTTGATTCAACTTCAGACAAAATAAAATGTCCAATGTAACCATTTCAGATACAGGTTAAATTTCTGTGGCACAGGTTCTGGTGATTCTCTAAAATACCACCCCTCCTAATCTAAGACCAAGGTGGTATGCGTGTTGACACGCAAGGCCAAGCTTCAAGGACAGCAGTTAGTGACACATTTAAAATACGTGCCACAAACACACAGTGATAAGTGAAGGGGAAGTGGGGGGGATGAGAAGCTAACAGCAGAGACAAAACAGAAGCCGCAGCTGCTGCCGGTGTTACAGCATGCCACAGTGATTTCTCCCACAAGTCCCTTTAACAGGTGAACAGACTGACTTCGCTTAAAAAACATCCGGGAGGAAGCTGGCAAAACACTGAGTATCTGATCTGACAAAGGCAGAACTCTGAGGTTTTCCAAATGTATGCAGATGTAGGTACACTGCACTCTAACCTTCTCTCTTTTAGCTGGCCCATCAATTTTAACACAACCACAAGAACTGTTTATCATGTGTTGCTGTTAAAGCAGAGTGGTGGGATTTTTAAAATCCTCAGCACAATAAAAACCTTTGCATATTCCCTTTCTTGGTATTTATTAATTCCCTCCTTCTCTTGTAGCACCATTTCCAGTAAGTACTGTAATCAAATAATTGCACTTCTTTGTGGCTTCTCTCAATGATCTTTCCAGTTGAGCTCATCCTCAGAACTTAAATTCCTTAGTGGTCAGATTACTACAAACACATGTTTAAGGCTGGCTGTTAGGAAAGAGCTGGAGCCACGGCTCCACCCTGCCTCTCACGCTCCCTGGCCCAAAGACAGGCCAGCAAATCCAAAAGATGGTGTGAAGTTCTTCTAACATTCTCAATAAATTCAGGTTTACCTCTAAACAAATTACATAACAAACAGTACTCTGCATGCTAAGAGAAAGAAACAAAAGGGGCTCACTAACTAAACCAGCAACAGTAGTATCAGCTGGGTTTTAAAATGTTAAAATCCTGCCACCTTTCTCTTTTCTATGAACAATAACTTGGTCTGTACATTTCCGTGGTTTTTTTTTTTTTTTTGGTCTCCTTTAGTCAAATAGGTTATTATATCCCATTTTTGTCAGGAGTTCAGGAATAAAATATTTTCAGCAAAAATTTTGAGAGTGAGTCAGTGAAAGGGCTTTTGTCTTCTTCATATGATTTATTTTTTATTTTTGTCCTTTCACTGATTAGGTATTGGGTCACCACCAAAAAATATTCTCTGGACATCCATCATGACTCATTTACCCCCCTTCTCACGGCACATGCTAACTTGTTCTCCGTCAGTCCAACTATTACTGTACTCTTACTCAGAATGTCCTAGTATTTACTGACTGAATTCCATCAATCAATAATAATGACATCACTTCACTACTTTTCAGGAGTAAGGAAAATACCTATTGGCTTTCTCTGTTTACTACATTCCTTCACTAATATGTTTTTCACGTTGAAAAGCTTTAAACAATTTTACTCACTTGGCTTTGCTATTTAGACATCATGTTTCACACATCATGTGCTTCTACGATAAACTGGTACTTGAGCAGTATTACTAACATAAAATTAATCTTGTCTACTCTTCTCAATGTTTAAATTACTTTTTATGCACTCACTGTAACTACGTAGGAGGAATATTCTTATTCCTATACTCAATGCAATGTTATTTAACTTCTGTGTTCTGATACTCAATTTATTATGCTCAACTCTATGCGAGAGATGTTGAAATGTATGATGTGCCCTATTTCACATACAGACATTTCATTAATAGGGCAGGCACTTTAAAAAAAAAAAAGGATTACAACAGGTAAATACTATCATTTTATACCCACCCTTTTTCTTCCAACAGCACATATCTCTAGGGCAGATGGCTAAGGGCGGGTGAGAAGACTGAGAAAGAGCTGCTAGTGGCCATCTCCAGACAGAGGATGCACTTGCTATCTCAGTCTCATGAGCACTATTCAGTAATAAACTGAGCTCCCCCCCCTAACCCCACTCTCTCTTGCCCCCGTGTCCTCTCTATTAGACAATCTTTCTAAGCAAAGCATTTAAAACAAAAAGGCACCGTCCTCTCTAAGCATTGTCTCATCTCTTCTTTGATTCACTCCAATCCAGCTCCTGCGTTTCAAAAAGCAAAAAGAAAACACTCCTGGCTGACGCTCTGGTCGATAACTCTGACAATGACTTTCAAAACAGTGTGCAATCGCATGAGATTAAAGTTTAGAACATGTTATCAGAACATCTGGGATGTAAACTCAGCTCTGTCAAGTGACTCAGTGCATGACTCGGGCAAGTCCCAGTCTTCCTGTGCTTTTGCTTCCTCATCTTAAATAAGTACATGAAACAAATGAAAAGCCTGCCTCTGGCTACCCAGCAGTCTTTCCAACAGGGCAAAGGAATCCTTCAGTCAGAAACACTGGGAGGAGAATCCAGAAGGCACAGCTGGAACTTGGCTTCACAGCTCTTTTCCCCTTTTCTCCAACTGCCTGGCAGCAGACATATGGGAAAAGGGAGAAAGACTGGGCTTTCCTAATTTCTCTCACGCCTGTGGCCCAAGAAAATGACCAAGCAAGCCCAAGTAAGCCAGAGTCACATTCCCATGGCTTCTCTCTAAATGCCTGCTTAGAAGCAGGAAGGCATTAGCTCCAAAGCTTTTTCTCAGGGTACTCAAACTTGTAATTACACAGGCAGGCTGTGGGAGAAGGATTTACAACCCTCATCCTGTGGATCCGAGGTGTTAGGAGTGGGGATGTTACCTCTGACGGTCTGGAGACAGGGTAGATACAGACCCCTGTGGAGAACACACACCTTACCCAGGATGTGCAAGTTGTCTATTCCAAAGCAATAAAAAGCAAGTAACTCCTGGGAAAGGGCAAGGGAGTGCAGGCAATGCACTTTTCATTCTTTTAGTGAGAAAGCTAGACTGACAGAGGGTAAAGCTCATGCTTTGAGGATAAATACTAACCAAAAAAGTGAAAGGAGCCCTTGAGTGAAACTCTGAGAAAGATGATGTCAGGGTTGGAGAATGGAGACAACAAATTTTCCATCTCCTGGAATGAATGAGAATCTCAAATCTCACTTACTGTGATACAACTGCCCAACACAAGCTCCCATGCTCCAGTATTGTACCCAGATAGAGAGAAAACAAAACACACTCATGCATGTGAGCAGGCAGGTACATGTACACACACACCTCATCCTGGAGTCAGCACACAGAGGGCACATGTGCTTACAAACATACCCAGGTCAAAGTACAGATTGACAGAAGGGAAGTGGCAGAGGCTCCCAACAGGGCAGATAATTACAATCAAGGCATCAACTCACAGACTCTGAGGAGATTTTCTTCAAAAGCTCAGCCCCTGGGGTTCCAACGAGTCTTAAAATGAGCTTCAACTGATCAATATCTAATGGTGGACTATAAAGGAAAATGTTGGGACAAAATAAAAAACAAACAAAACAAACAAACAAAATACCCCAATAACAAAAACTTAAAACCCCAAACCAAGCCAAAAAGGTGAATTTATCTAGGTCAAGGTTTCTGCAGGATGGTCACTTCAAGTAGAACATGCTCCTCCTGTACAAATTTTCAAAAGCTACCACACACACATACCCGACTTATATTTATTTTGTGCATCTGTCAACATCCCGTCAGTAGAGTTAAGCAGCTGTAGCTGGGTACTTAGCTGCCAAAGACAGCAGGTGAAAACATAAAAGCAGCACTCAGTCCATACGCTCAGCCCACACCTACCTCCTTCCCTTCCACCAAAGCACCAGGAGCCAGTCAAGCAAAGAACACCAGTCAGCAGAGGGCCACAGAGAAGGAAGAAGCAGAGAGCACAGGAGTTAGGGAAATACACAAGCCTACCTGTGAATATTCCTCTAAGGCTTGACCTAAGGAGCCTGTAATATGACAGGGACCTGCAAAGATCCCAGAGCCTAACCAGTTGAGATGTCCTCCTGAGAGCCTCTCCTGGCTGCGGCATGCAGAGGACTGTGAGCGACAGTGGCCAGCAGAGGGCCCCACCAGCCCACCACAGCACACGTCCTTCGGGAGTGTGGTAGCAACATGGCACACACGAGGCTTGAGGCTTCGACCTTACAGAAATGTACTGACAAACCTCACACCCCCAGAGCTCTACACAACAGGCCGCAACACCCAAACCTTTACTGTGCAGCCAACTCTTCCACGCACACTCACTGTGTACGTGCATAACTGACCAGAAGTCGGGAACTTTCCACCTATTCTGACTGCTTTTAGCCTTGCCTATAAAGCTAAAAGGAGGGGAAAAAATCTTATAAAATAACTCAGTATTTTTTTTAATGACAATTTAAATGTTATCCATGCATGTCTATACTGACATTCAGAGGGAAAAGGAAGAGAGGATGACTATCTCCTGACTCTTGTCATAAAGAAAACCTGTCAGGTTTTGCAGGATTAACTCGTTCTCAACTTCGGGCCTCAGCTTAACCTTCACTTCCTCAGAGAAGCTTCCCCTACGCCACACAAGAGGCACTGCCTACCTGGTCACCCTCCATCTCAGCACAATGCTTGAGCTCCTTACGATCTGTAACTGCTTTGTTTGCTATTGACTGTCACCTCCACTGATCTGAGAGAGGGACTCTGCCTGCTCACCACTTGTCCCCAGCGCTCAGACTACCATCTGCTACATGCTGAGCACTCAAAATATTTGAGAAGGTACAGCAGGATGGAGAGGAGGGAGAACGGAAGAAAAGACTTCTGTTTATGATTAGACATATGAAGGCAGTACAGTGCAGAAGATAATGGCCACTGTGAGCCATAGCTGCCGGAGTTACAGGAATTGGTTACGCAATAATAACTTGCCCTATTCTTTCTTCCCCTCCAGATATGAAACTGGCTTAAATGCAAGAAAATTCTAGACAAGAGTCAGCAACTCAAGCTGTACTGGAACACAACCATGCCCATTCGTTTATGGACTGTCTATGGCTGCTTTCAGCTTATGTGGCAAAACTGGGTGGTTACAACAGAAACTGTATGGTTCTGTTGTAACAGAAGACCTTCTGTGGTGGCTCAGATGATAAAGAATCTGCCTGCAATGCAGGAGACACAGGTTTGATCCCTGGGTTGGGAAGATCCCCTGGAGGAGGGAATTGCTACCCACTCCAGTATTCTTGCCTGGAGAATTACACGGACAGGGGAGCCCACTCACAGAAGTTATTTCTGAATTAAGAACAGTAGAGAATAGCATTACATATCAACTATACTCCAATATAAAATAAAAACTGAATTAGAAAAAAAGGAGATAAGTTTTTTCTTTGCAGAGGGCAAAAATCAATGTGTTCTGGAGGCTAAAATTTCAATACTGAGGAAAGAAACTGAACTACTTTAGAGAGTCAAGTTTTATGCCCCCTCTGAGGAAGACTCTAGGCTGTGGGTTTCTTAAGAGTCTTACCTTCACCCCAATATACCTGAAAAGTAAGCTACTCCTACTGGTCACAGTGGTCTTGAGAGCAATGATTTGGGGGACCCCATGTCCTTTTCTACCTCAGCCAGTAAGAAACAATCTCAGGGCTGAAGAATAAAGCCCTGAATCCTCAACTTCAAGTTCACAGCCTTTGCTGATTTGGCATCAAGAGTTTTTCCTGCCTCTCCCCTCAAACTATTATTCCTTCATGCACTCAATGTTTCAACTCACACCAAATATTCCAGGCACTTTTAAGCTTCCAACTCCTTATTTATCCAAGTCATAAACAGCAATACCCTCCATTCTCCCCTCCTAGCAAACCTTTTCTCTTATTTACTTTTCAAAGTCCTGCTCAAACAAGAACTCTGCCTGCCATGAAGTCTTCTGCATATCTTGAACTTGAATTAATCTCTGCTGCTTCTCCATAATTTATTTATACTCTATTACAGTATCTGTTCACTCTGTCTTGTTTTATAAGCAGAGAACAGACATTCATTCAAACGACTTCTGTAACTCACGTTCTGCTAAGTATGATCATTCTGGTTTGGAGGACAGGTACCATCTTATCTTTAGCACCTTCCACTGAATAGCTCAATAAATATTAACTGGAAAGGTCTTCCTGTAATAGACTTTTCAAAGCAGCTCCACCCCTCTGTCTTGCCCTCAAAAATCTAGAATGACTGTACTCTACTGGGAAGTCTATATACAAAACAGTCAAGAAAAGTTGCTTCATTTCATATGCAAATGCTCATCTGAAATGTTTACACTCTAAAGAGTATACAAATACAGCGCGATGAGAGCATAAGGGCTACAGATAAAGAGCGCTGGTACAGCATGACAGTCAGTACTTAGGAGATTAGCGAACACACAGTGCGAAATAAAAGCCTACTTAGTAGCTAAAAGCACGCGCATCAAGAAAGTCAAAGCTGCAAACTTCAGAAGAAATCACCATTGGTTCTCCAAGAGCTGGCAAATCCACTGAAATACAGGTCAGTCTTCCAATAATACCAGCTACAGTAAGGCCACTACAATTTGTCCAGGCAGTTAAGGCCAGAAGGAACTTCAGGTAACTATATAAGCAGAGCAAAGCAGAACTTACCACATTATGACAATTAGTTATTTCCACAGCAAGCCATCCTTCTTACCAGGTTTAACCCCGTTTTTCCCTAGATAGCAGATATTTTTTACTGGTAGTTAAAAATGTGTTTTAATTGTAATAATCACAATGTCAAAATTTTAATTATAAATCTCCTGATTCTTCCTTAAACAACTTAGGCCTAAGGTTACTCTTTAGGTCCTCTGTAACAAAAGTAAGAGGTAGTCAGAATGAGTAGGTGAGGGAAAAAACCTAAGGGTAATGGGTTATTTGGAAGGAAAGTAAAAGAGGGATAGATAGTCTATTCACTTCTAAATGGTCTAGGCAACTCCCAGGAGATTTCTGTAAACCAGAGAGTTGAAGATACTAAGAAGTAAGCTAAGCCCCATTCTAGTCCATCCTGTCTGTCACCAGAAGAATTTTCACAGGTCAGTGTTCCACCTTTGCCTCGTGGATTTTTTAAAAAGTGCTGCTCATAAGCGGTATCAAAATAGATAAATAAAAGGACCATTTGCAGAACCTGAGACTATGGCTGCTTAAGAGCAGCAGTTTTAAAAAAAATCCACGAGGCAAAGGTGGAACACTGACCTGTGGAAATTCTCCTGGTGACAGACAGGATGGACCAGAATGGGACTTAGCCTATTTCCTTCTCTTCTCAGTCATCAAATAGTCATTTTCACTGTCATACATGGAAGATTTCTTAAGGTGCTTTAGGTTTGTGGAGAAACCTGAGAATTCCAGCCTTTTCAAATGGGGGAATACAATCTCAAGTTAGAAAAGGCAAGAAGTAACCTAGTATTTTTCTTCTTAAACATTAGGACACTTGCTTTTGGTGTCTGAAGGAAAACTGTGTTGTTGTTTTTTTTAATGAGAGACTATTTGAAACCAGCGTCTGAAAGAGAGGGGTAGTTGTGCCAGGAAGGGGGATATACAAAAGTTTTGGCTCTACTGGCAATATTTTATCTTGTAATCTGGGCTACATAAACACAGGTGTTCATTTATTATTTCTTGTCTTTTTGTATGTCTGAAGTAGTTCATAAAATGTTTGAAAAAAATCAAAAGAAGAAATAAATGAACTAGAATTAAGGAACAGATACACAGAAAATTAATTATGGAGTAGAGCAGCAAGCTGATGGCAAGAACCCCATTATCTTAGTTAATGTCTTAAGAGTGCCATTTCTATAAAAATGAAAGAAGCAAAGAAAAGTTTTACACATGAAGGAAATTCATTTGATTACCTAGAAAAGGAAAACAATAGTAAGCCAAGGCTGAGATCTCTGGAAGGGAAAACAGTATTTGACAGGTCATAGGGTCATGAAACTCTCTCTCTTCCGTAGGCTGCAGACTGTTAAGCGTGAGTAATAACATTTCCTAACTGGCTTACTCTTTTCAGAACCAGTGGCTTTCGAAATAAGTTAGCACTATACCTGAAGAACACATTCTGGGTCCTCACTCTCTTCTAATATAAAGTTCTCTCGGGTGTGTCCACTCGAGATATATAGTCAACTAGACCAATGAGGAAGGGCTCCACTCTTAAATATAATTAGCTTTAAGACAAAAATTAGTGTATCTTATCTCTTTAGGGAAATGCTAAGGATTATTAACAACTAGTAACAAAGGAATCTTGGGAATTCCCTAGACTCCAGTGGTTAGGACTTGTACTTTCACTGCTGGGGCCTGGGTTTGATCCCCTAGTTGGGGAACTAAGATCCTGCAAGCCATGTAACCCCAAAAGAAGATTCTATCAAGAAGACTAATCACAGAGGGGAAAAAAAAGAGAGAAAAAAAGTAGAATGGGAAGGTGACTTGCAGAGATCTAAAACTGCATAAAATATCAAGAGTCACGTGATTAAATTTTAATGTAATCTAAATGAAATCTAATAAAATTTAAAATTCAGATCAACACTCATAAAACTATGAATAGAACTCCTTGCCATGATAAAGAGTATTTATGAAAAATGCAGAGCTAAATTATACTCAGTGATGAAAGACTGAAAGATAAGAACAAGACAAAGCTGCCCACTTTCAGTACTGCTATTCAACCCTGTACTGGAAGTTCTCACTAGAGAAACTATATAAGAGGAAAAAAATAAAAGCATCTAAATTGGAAAAGAAGAAGTAAAACTCTCTATTTGCAGATGACATGATCTTACATGTAGAAAAACCAAAGAATCCACAAGAAAGCTACTAGAGTTCTCAGCTTTCAACTGTGGAAAGTTGCAGGGTACATGATCAACAAATAAAAATCAGTTGTGTTTTTTATACACCAACACTGAACAAATCAAAAAGAAAATTAAGAAAGCAATTCCATTTAAAATAGCATCTTACAGACATTAGGAAAATACCTAAAAATAAATTTAACTAAAGAGGTAAAAAACTTGTCCACTGAAAATTATAAAACATCACTGAAAGAAATACACCAGAGAGCAACTAAGTCCATGTGTCATCACTATTAAGCCTGTGCTCTACTGCCTGGGAGCCACAACTGCTAAGCCCATGGGCAGTAACTTCTGAAGCCTGTATGCCCCAGAGCCCATGCTCTGCAATGAGAAGCCACCACAATGGGAAGCCCCCCCAAACACGAAGAGTAGCCCCACTTTCAGCAACTAGAGAAAAGCCAGTGCAGCAACAAAGACCCAGCACAGTCAAAAATGGTAAATAAATAAAATTCAGCCTTCTTGGTAGACATGTTTAAAGCCTATCCTCAAATTCATATAAAATTATAAGGGAGCCCAAAGTGCCAAAAAAAAAAAAATCTTGAAAACGGGAACAAAGTTGAAGGACTTACTTACTTACTATAAAGCTACCATAATCAAAGCGGTGTGGTACTGCTATAAGGGTAGATATTCGGACCAATGGAATAGAACTGATCTTTGACAAGAGTGCCTAACCTATTCAATGGAAAAAAAAATAATCTTCAAAAAATGGTCCTGGGACAACTGAATGTCCATATGCAAAAGTATGAAGCTGGACCCCAACCTCACATCACATACAAAAATTAACTCAGAATGAACTAGAAACCTAAATATAGGAGATACACACAAAAATTCTTAGTAGAAAATGCAGTAAATCTTCACAACCTTGAATTTGGTAATACACTCTTAGAAATGACACCAAAAACATGAACACAAAAGAAAAAATATATTGGAACTTCATTTAAAAAAAACCTTTGTACATCAAACGACATTATTAAAAAAATGAATAGACAGCCCACAAAATGGGAGAAAATATTTGCATATCGCATATCTGGTGAAGAAGGCTTAATTTACAGAATATATAAAGAACTCCTAAAACTCAACAACAAAAAGACAACCCAAGTAAAAGGTGGGTAAAGGTCTCAAACAAGTATTTTTCCAAAGAAGACATACCAACAGTAAACATAGGAAAAGATACTCAACATCATTAGTCATTAAGGAAATGCAAATTAAAACCACAAAGAGATTCCATCTGGTATCTCTAGGATGGCTATAATTTTAAAAAGCAGGATGGAAGGGAGGGAGGGAGGGAGGAAGAAACAGCTGTTGGTGAAGATACGGAGAAACTGCCCATTCATCACTGGTGGGCATGTAAAACAGTGAAACTGCTGTGACAAACAACGACTGCTCTGCTCCTCAAAAAAGCTACACACAGAGTAACCTCATGACCCAGCAATTCCACTCCTAGATACACAGCCAACAGAAGCGACAGGGGGAACGCAGAGAGGTAGCTGCACGTCAGTGTTCCCTGTAGCACTACCCACAGCAGCCAAAGGGGGAAACAACCGAGCGTCTGTAAGCACACGAATGGGTAAATAAAATATGGTATAGCCACACAGGGGATAGTATTCATCATAAAAAAAGAATGAAGGTTGATCCATGCTACAATATGGATGAGCCCTGAAAACGTGCTAAGTGAAACAGTTCAGACACAAGAACACAAATATTGTGTGAGCCCACTTAATATTAAATTTTTAGAATAAACAAATTCTTAGAGACAGAAAGTAGAAGAGAGGTAATGAGAGGCTATAAGAGGGAATAGGAAGTTTTTGTTTAATGGGTACAGCTTCTGTTAGGGGCGATGAAAATGTTTTGGACATAGACAGATGCACAGTTTTATGGATGTAATTAGTGCCACTGGATTGTATACTTTAAAAGGATTAAGATGGTAAATTTCATGTTATGTTTATTTTACCACAATAAAAAAATAAAGTGGCAAATTATATGTGAAAACACTTGACTACAAAAATATTTTTAATTCAGCTTCTAAGTTCCACTGGCCACATTTTAAGTGTTCTACAGCCACATGTGGCTGGTAGCTACCAACCACCATACTGGACAGTATATAAATAAACTACTTGTAAGACCACAGAAAGTTCTATTAGATGGTTCTTATCTAGAAGCTAAAACCACCAGTTTCAAATGCAAGATGAATAATAAATGAGGAAAACAGGGAGAGAACTGTGTACTCAAGTAAAGAGCAAACTCTAGAGGCTGCCTTGGCATTCAGCTGCATTTTAAAATCATAAATAGGCAGTAGCTGTGTGCCTTTCTGAGCAACAGAAGAGTGTGTGGGGCCAGCACATTCTGCAAAGGTTTTAAGAGAATGAGTTTTAGAAATTAGGAGAATAGGCAACAGATAGAATATTGGAAAGAAACGGAGACCTGAGTCAGATACATTCGTATCCATCTTTTCTGGGTTCTTATAGCTTCCTCATCTATAAAAACAGGGGGCCCAACTAGATGTTTCTTAGCATCTTTCTAGATCCCCAAGTGGATAATTCTAGATTCTTAACTTTTATCTCATCAGTACCTAAAAAAAAAGAGGAAAAACTACTAAGTAACTTTCAGTCTGAAAGATTAAAACTAAAATTCAACTTGGTTAAAACTCTAGTTGTACTCAACACTGGATGCATAGTAGAATCAACTGGGGACTTGAAAAAGTAACAGAAAACACTTTCCTCTCCCCTTGTCAGGCAATCAAAGCTACATCCACACAGGTAGCAACTGACAAGAAGGGAGTTATACATATTACAAATACAAATCTCCCAAATTCAAGTTTCCTGATCCAGGAGAACATCTGCCTGAAAAGGAACCAAGTAGAAAAGGAACAGTGTATTACTAAAATAAAAATTTTGAAAAGAATTCTCATGTATTAAAAAAGAGAATCTCCTAGTAAAAAGCTTAAATGCTAGGTTTTCTTCCCAAAGCTCATAGAGGGAAAAGAAGTATGCATAAAAAGGAACACTTCTTACAGAGGCCAAAAGTTAGCATTTTAAAAGGGTTGATCCATCAATGGGCACCTGTAATGAGACAGAACCAAAGGCAATCACAACTGCTTTGAAACCTTTATACCAGTAGCCTGTCAAGGGGATCCATTCTTTACTAGCTGTTAAAAAAACTTTAATAAAACAAAAAAACACAGCCTTTAATGATTTTTAAGTAGACAATAAAGTGGGAAGGTGAAGGGGAGAAACTCTTCCCAAAGATCACTGATGAGGATGATGGCTAACATCTACTGGCAGGCCCTGCTCCCAGTCCTTTCCAGGTCACCTCACTGAATTCTCACATGAGGTATGTACTATGATCAGCATTTTACAGTTAAGGAAACCAAGAGACTGAGGTTACACAACTGGCTCAAAGTCAGAGGGCCGGAAATAAAAGAGCTAAGTAATATCAACCCTGGAAGTCTGATTCCAGAACACGTGCTCTTAACTAGCATGCTTTACTGTCCGTGTCTCTCCACCACTTTGTGGTGGACAGCTTGGTTGGACAGTTTGGTTGGACAGCTCAACCAAACTGGTGGAGAGCAGGTATGAGTGTCTGCGACCAACTGTAGATGGACATACGGAAATAAAGGAAAGGAAGGGGCAAGAGGAACAGAGAAGAACATCAGAGCAGAATGCTCAGGAAGACAGAGTAAAGAATGCAACTCAGAGGAAAAGGAAAATCACAAACTGTCCCTCATTCTCTTAGCTTAGACTACAATGTGTATGTCAAATTTCTAAGAAACAGGTATAAGGTAAATGAAACAAAGGATAAAGGGGAAACATTAGGTATTAAAATTAGAATCCAGGGATGAGAAGGAATAAGGTGAGCCATATAGGGAAATTATACTCTGTATCAATCCAGTAATATTCAGAGGGAAATTGACAGCTGAGGGAAGAGGCTTTTCATTTTCAGTTCATTAGCAAAATACATTCTAGCAGAAGACAGTTAGAATACGTGGATTGGTGAAATGAACATCACCGTCACCCCAGAAGTATGATCCCAACTGTAAGCCAGTGAACTGACATTCTGGTTTATAAACTCAGTGTGTCTGCTTAGGTGAGATGCTAAAACAGCTTTTAGGTCTCTAACTGTGATAGAACACAGGCAACGGCAGCATCTCTAAATGCTCAACCAAACTGGATGAATTTAACCAAATTTAACCAAATGAATTTAACCAAATTTAACCAAATGAATTTAACCAAATTTAACCAAATGAATTTAACAAAAATCTTCAGATCTAATTCTAGATATAAATTTAAAAATGTTTTCTTGCCTGAACATCTTCCCCAAGTGGAACTGATGAGGGTTACGACAAATCACATTTTGATGATATTATTACTAAACTGTGAAATGGGCATGCAGCAGATAGAAAAGGGACTAAAATAAAGGGGTTGTGATAAACTATAGACTAGACAATAAATCTGGAAGTAAATTAAAGTTTGGTTACAATCTGGGATAAAAACAAAGTCATGCTGAGGGGAGATAAAGGTACACGACAGGGTGACCTTATCTTCTTGCTTTTATTTGTTTTTGTTTTTATTTTATTTTATTTGTTTTTAAGCAACAAATATAAGAAGTCAGCAAGTGTATCATTACAAGGACCAAATACAGCCTTTTTAATACATAAACCAAATATAAAAGCAAGATATCCCTGATTTATAAATGGTTATCTTGTGCTCACTGAGTGTTGGTACAGACAGACTAAACCAGTCATTGAGGTTTAGAACTTCTCACCAACATACTCAGTTGCAGAATGGCTGTGGGAAGATTAATAAGGAACCTGCAGCAAAAAAGGTGACATATGAAAGATTTTAAAGGTTTGCCAGATTATGAGGAACTTTTCCAAATCATAAAAGTAAATTGCAGCCTCTTTCTTGGCAAGGCAAGATACTCTGCAGGAGGGCAGATCTCACAATGGACGATAGAAACAAGTAACGTTAAGTCCTTCCAAGAGACAGGTAAAAGCGATACACTTCCATGGACACTAAAATACAGACAAGAAACAAGAACCCAAAACTTTGTAAAGGATACGGTCTGTACCAGGAAACAACGTTCTTCCAGTCAACAGCTCGGCCATTATGCATCCCACTGACCAAATATCAACTGGCAAAATTAAAGAGAAATAAAAGTATATACAAAGTCACTCTTATCAAACTTGGCTACAAATGGAACTACAGCTGGGGCTGAAACACTCTAATTAATATTTAAGGTATCTGAAGTTCAACACTCATACTCAACATTTTTATACAAATAAATAAGCTAAAACCTTCACCAAAATTAAAGGGCTTCATAGGTGGGCTAGGTCAAAACACAGTTACGGCAAGAGAAATAAGCTGTTCACAAAGGGGCAAAGGTTTCTTACTGGTAGAAATGGTGGATTCTCCCAAGTAATATTGAAAGTTAATATTATGAACCCAATGTCTTCAGGTAGAATATGAATATGAAAGAATATGTTCAAAATAAGTAAAAAGCCAATTAAATCACAGAGTCTGAAAAACCCTACTTTCTCTGAGCAACTGAAATATCCTCTTTTTGTAGACTTAAATGTTTCCTGAGGGAAGAAAAAGAATGTTCCCTCCTACTCCCCCATCTCCACTTCTGGGAACCCCAAATATACCTAACATGGTATCAATAAGGCCCTAAGTAACCAGTTCAAGGAGTACCTGTCTGGTTGTAATGCATCCAGTTCAGCATGATCTCAGGAGCCCTGTACCACCTGGTGGCCACATAGCCTGTCATTTCATCATCTGTATGTCGAGCCAGTCCGAAATCCAAGATCTAATGAGAAAAGAGCAATCAGGCACTGAACAGTTCAACTCTTAAGGCTTGTAAAGCAGGAGGGAAAAAACTGTAGTACATAATAAAAAGCAAGAACAACAAAGCATCTGCATAACATATTTCCTGGTCCGTGCTTAGAATGCATGGGGAACACAGCAAGAATTTTAAAAAAAAAAAATGAAATTACAAAAAAATGAAACAAAAATGCTCTGCTTTTGCACTTATCCAAGAGCAATTAAAATATATGTTCCACACGAACATGAATATTCACAGCAGCTTTACACAGCTCTGAGGGGAAAAGCACTTGTGTCTATCAGTTGTCTTGTTTACTTGCCAAGTTGTTTCTGCCTCTTTTGCAATCCCATGGACTGCAGCCCGCCAGGCTCCTCAGTCCATGGTGTTTCCCAGATAAGAATACCGGACTGGGTTGTCATTTCCTTCTCCAGGGGATCTTCCCGACCCAGACCCAGGAATTGAACCCGTGTCTCCTGCACTGACAGGTGGGTTATTTATGGCTGAGCCACCAAGGAAGCCCTGTCTATAAACAGGTGATAGATAAACAAACTGTAGTACAGTCATAAAATGGATCTACTTGGCAACAAAAAGGAATAAACTACTGATACACACAATACAGATGGATCTCAATAATACTGCACTAAGCGAAAGTCAGACACACACAGAAAAATACTGTATGATTCCACTTGTATGAAACTCCAGAAAAGATAAATCTAGTGTCAGAAAGCAGATCAGTGGTCGTCTAAAGTAGGCGTAGAGGGGTGGGGACCAGCTAGGAAGGGGCACAAGGGAACTTTCTGGAGTGATGGATATGTTCTTTATCATAATTGTGCTGGTTACAGAGCTATAAAAATTTTCATATGTACACTTAAAAAGTTGCATTTTATTGTAAATTTTGTTTCCAAATAATTGAGTAACATGAGAAATGAAACAAAGAAAAAAATTCCAGAGCTGCTTGCTCTTTATAGATTATCTCTTGTTTGAATTATTTTGAAAGAGTGGGTTTCTGCCTTTTTTTTCTCTTCAGATCAGATCAGTCGCTCAGTCACGTCCGACTCTTTGCGACCCCATGAATCGCAGCAGGCCAGGCATCCCTGTCCAGCACCAACTCCCAGAGTTCACTCAGACTCACGTCCATCGAGTCAGTGATGCCATCCAGCCATCTCATCCTATGTCGTCCCCTTCTCCTCCTGCCCCCAATCCCTCCCAGCATCAGAGTCTTTTCCAATGAGTCAACTCTTCACATGAGGTGGCCAAAGTACTGGAGTTTCAGCTTTAGCATCATTCCTTCCAAAGAAATCCCACTGCTGATCTCCTTCAGAATGGACTGGTTGGATCTCCTTGCAGTCCAAGGGACTCTCAAGAGTCTTCTCCAGGACCACTGTTCAAAAGCATCAATTCTTCCGCACTCAGCCTTCTTCACAGTCCAACTCTCACATCCATACATGACCACAGGAAAAACCATAGCCTTGACTAGACAGACCTTTGTTGGCAAAGTAATGTCTCTGCTTTTGAATATGCTATCTAGGTTGGTCATAACTTTTCTTCCAAGGAGTAAGCGTCTTTTAATTTCATGGCTGCAGTCACCATTTGCTGTGATTTTGGAGCCCAAAAAAATAAAGTCTGACACTGTTTCCCCATCTATTTCCCATGAACTGATGGGACCGGATGCCATGATCTTCGTTTTCTGAATGTTGAGCTTTAAGCCAACTTTTTCACTCTCCACTTTCACTTTCATCAAGAGGCTTTTGAGTTCCTCTTCACTTTCTGCCCTAAGGGTGGTGTCATCTGCATATCTGAGGTTATTGATATTTCTCCCAGCAATCTTGATTCCAGCTTGTGTTTCTTCCAGTCCAGCATCTCTCATGATGTACTCTGCATATAAGTTAAGTAAACAAGGTGACAATATACAGCCTTGACGTACTCCTTTTCCTATTTGGAACCAGTCTGTTGTTCCATGTCCAGTTCTAACTGTTGCTTCCTGACCTGCATACAGGTTTCTCAAGAGGCAAGTCAGGTGGTCTGGTATTCCCATCTCTTGAAGAATTTTCCACAGTTTATTGTGATCCACACAGTCAAAGGCTTTGGCATAGTCAGTAAAGCAGAAATAGATGTTTTTCTGGAACTCTCTTGCTTTTTCCATGATCCAGCGGCTGTTGGCAATTTGATCCCTGGTTCCTCTGCCTTTTCTAAAACCAGCTTTATCTCAAGAGGACTGCTTTCTTGATATTCATACTATAATTCTCCTTTTTTATCACTAATATATTAGATTTCTAATTTAACTTCATTTTAGAATGAAAACAAGATACCTGATACTACCTTCAATATCACTCAAACTAAAGCTTACTAAATAAATCTCCAGTTTAAATTTCAAAGTCTAATGATATTCCTAAGGACAATATAATATGAAGTTCCAGATAAAAAGTCATGGCTTTATAAATTCATTCCCTTTATAAATTTGCCTGGCTAGTCAAACATATAATTACAAAGTGAAACAAACAATTACCAGTGTCACTTCATCCTACCTTCAGCTCACAGTCTTCATTCACAGCTAGATTACTAGGTTTTAGGTCCTAGGAAGCAAGAGAGGACAGGATCAACTTTATGATGCTTGATGAATTCTCTCCCTAAAGGTAATGATGAAGAGCTAAACATAAAAGACTTGATCCAGCTACAAACAATTTCCATTCTATAGTCACTACCTAGTTCTAATTAGCCTTAAATAGGTAAAACAAAACAAAAAACCTATACATCCTCTTTCTTTACTTAGTTTAAACCTAGAGTAAAGTTGCAATCAGTCAATATTTCAATAGCTAAAATACTTAGACTAGGATCTTGCTATCTCCCCACCGACCATCCCAATAATGTAATCAAAATACAATACCTACCCTGTGAATTATGTCGGCTGAATGTATATACTGTGAAAAAGCACACACACACACAAAAATAATCAGTGAAAGAAAAAGTTATCTCCAACCTCGTATCATATTATATGACATATCTGAAGTGCGTTTTTACTTTTTTATGAGTCAATAATGCTAGGATTAAGAGCAGGATTAGAAATCAGAACAAGTAATTATCAGTAGTCTATACTCTGACCATAACTATGATTTCTGTACCATCAACTCTATTCATAGAGCTGGAGTATGAGTGAAATACAGCTTTCAACCTATTTTCTGGTGGGTGCTCTAGAGCACAATAAGGACTCAAAGTTGCTAAATATTAAAGGGGGTTTAATTTAAAAACACTGTTTTTAAATTAACCCCTTTGAGGATATTCCCACCCCGCCCCCCCTTTTAACCCTCAAATTAACCCCTTTGAGGATATTTTCAAAGTTTCAACATGACACTCAACAGATATCAGATTATATCAAGAAATTATTATTACTGTTTAGATGTAATGAAGAGACCTTAACTCTCAGACATGCCTATATAGAAGTATCAAGGGGGTGGACCGATATGAGGTCTAGACTTGCCTTAAAATAATCCAGGGTTTAGGGGAATAGGAAAGGAACAAGATTAGCTGTATTTTGGTAATTGTGGTTGCTGAGTAAACACAGGGGTTCATTATACTACGATTGTACTTGTGATTATCGTATTTTAAATCTTCCATGAGAAAAGTCTTGTTTGTTTTCCCTTAAGCCCTAAATAGAAGGGAAAGAGGGAGAATTCATTTCTGAAAATTATTAGTCTGTACCTTGAGACCTCTGAGAATCTGGTAGATAAGGAACTGAACATGGTCATCTGTAAGCTTCTGACATTTCACGATGTTGTTCAGATCTGCCCCCATGAGATGGGTCACCAGGTACCTAAAAATTAATGGAGAGTTACACAATAATCCAGAACCTTAAGGAAGCTCTGATCTTCATAAGACTATCAGAAGTCCACTCAATAAGTACCACTGCTGCTGCTGCTAAGTCGCTTCAGTCGTGTCCAACTCTGTGCGACCCCATGGACTGCAGCCTACCAGGCTTCTCCGTCCATGGGATTCTCCAAGCAAGAACACTAGAGTGGGCTGCCATTTCCTTCTCCAATAAGTACCACAGTGACAGCTAAAAGCTTAGTAACTATTGATGGAGGGCTCATTTTCAACATCACTGTTCTAACTTTACTGCCTGTCGTCTATTTTTCTAAAAATTTTTATACTTGTTCCAACTTGCCATCTTTTCCTAGGTTCTCTAAAGACAAGAGAAAAAAAAAAGCAGGGACTTCCGTGGTGGCGGGTGCTTCTCTGGTGGCTCAGTTGGTAAAGAATCTGCCTGCAATGCAGGAGACCTGGGTTCGATCCCTGGGTTGGGAAGATCCCCTGGAGAAGGGTATGGCAAAACGGCATGACAACCTACTCCAGTATTTTTATGTGGAGAATACCATGGACAGAGGAGCCTGGCGGGCTACTGTCCATAGGGTCACAGAGAGTCAGACACGACTGAATGACTAACACTTTCACACTTTCTGTGGTGGTAGAGTGGATGAAAATCTGCCTGCCAATGCAGGGGACACGAGTTGGATCCTTGGCCCAGGAAGATCCCACATCCTATGGGCAACTAAAGCCTGTGAGCCATAACTACCAGAGCCTGCATGCCTAGAGGCTGTGCTCCACACCGAGAGAAGCCACTACAACGAGAAGCCTGTGTATCACCACGAAGAACAGCACCTGCTCACCACAAGTAGAGAAAGTCCTAGTGTAGCAACAAAGACCCAGTGCAACCAAAAATAAAAGTAATTATTAAAGAAAAAAAGAGAAGATGGAGATTGGAATGATATCCATGTTTGCATCAGTTTTCTTAAAAACGATATTATTGCATGAGAAATGTACGCTATAACTAAATGCATGGCCATATTTTTAAATCCACTGTTACATTTTCCACTTCATATTGCAGGGTCTAAAATAGGAGTATCTTCAAATAAACTTATTTACAAAACAGAAACAGACTCACAGACATAGAAAACAAACTTATGATTACCAAAGGCAGGGGGGGAAGGATAAATTAGGAGTTTTTGGATTAGCCGATACAAACTACTATATATATCTGAATCACTTTGCTGTATACCAGAAGCTAACACAACATTGTAAATCAACTACACTTTGGTTAAAAAAAAATAAAAATATCTTTAAATTTTCAAATTATAACTCTTCTTTTTTAGGAATGACTGGAAAAAGGATGCTGGCCACTGACAATATTCCTGCACTTACTTTAATGAAATATTTTATCTACAAGGCAGTCAGACGTTCTAGTTTCTCCTCACAGGTGCGGCGCTGCATATTTTTCATCCTGTCCTCACGTCACAGGATTAGGGAATGATGACATTCAAGCCCAACAGGTTTACCACAGATATTCTAGATGCAGTGCCCCACCCACTCATTACTGTATCACACTGCTGTGGGAACATAAAAACCACACTTAGTACTAAACAAGTGGAATTTTTAAAAATTCGGTTAGGTTTTATCTACTAGAAGAATCATTACCCATTCCTGAGGCGGAATGTATATCAGCTGAGCTATTAAAAGAGAGTCTGATTTCATTTCTCTTCAATTACTATTTTTTTTAATATGTTATTTTTGTCTGTTTGTTTTAGGCCACCACATGGTTTACAGGATCTTAGTTCCCCAGCCAAGGACTGAACCCAGGGCCTTGGTAATGAAAGCGTGGAGTCCTAACCACTGGAACACCAGCAAATTCCATTTTTATTTTTGATAAATTTGGAAGAAAAGAAACCAAGCCAGCAATTTAAATATACTATTAATGCCTTACATGGCTATATATGTGTATGACCTGTCTTCACACACACCCCACTATATTTATTACTTTCTTTCCTCAAACAAGAATTTTTTTTTCCTATTTCTTAATTTCACTGTTCAGCTATTATGGTCAGTTCACAATTTCATGAAGAGTAATAGGATTTAGCATAGATGTAACCTTAAGATTTTAGCACTTCATATATATATATATATATATTTAAAGATTTTTAATTATTTATTTATTGCATTTCTGGCTGCACTGGATCTCTGTTGCTGTGTGGGCTTTCTCTCACTGCAGCAAGCGAGGGCTACCCTCTTTAGTTGCGGTGTGCAGGCTTCTCACTGTGGTGGCTTCTCTTGCAGAACACGGCCCCAGAGCACAGGTTTAGTAGTTGTGGTGCACAGGCTTAGCTGCTCCGAGGCATGTGGAATCTTCCGGACCAGGGATCGAACCCATGTCCCCTGCACTGCAAAGCAGATTCTTAACCACTGGACCACCAGGGAAGTCCAGCACTTCATATTTTTAAAACTTGCATGTTTGTTTATATTGCCTTGAGCAAAGATAACTCTAAACGTCATTTAAACTATGCTGGATGTTTTGAAATGTTTTCATAAAGGTTGTTCTGACTTAAGGGATGTTCCAAGCTCAACATAACATAACCAAACGCATTAGTGCTTATTCCATGCCAACCACTATTTATTATGCCTGTGTCTCATACACTCTTCCCAACAACTCTGTAAATTTTATTAGTATTACCATTTTGTAGAGGAAGAAACACAGACAAAACAAGTATATATTATCTGTTCAAGGTTAAAAGAGAGGTCATGTCAGGGGCTGAATCCAAAACTGGTCTGATCTCAAAGACCATGATCTTAAATCACAGCCCATACAGCCTCCAAGTTCTTCTAGATGACACAGAATTTAAGTCAAGAGAATGATTTAAGTTATACAAATATTGCAATATTCTATCCTAATCAATCCAGAGAAGGCAATGGCACCCTACTCCAGTACTCTTGCCTGGAAAATCCCATGGACGGAGGAGCCTGGTAGGCTGCAGTCCATGGGGTCGCTAAGAGTCGGACACGACTGAGCGACTTCACTTTGACTTTTCACTTTCATGCGTTGGAGAAGGAAATGGCAACCCACTCCAGTGTTCTTGCCTGGAGAATCCCAGGGACAGGGGAGCCTGGTAGGCTGCCGTCTATGGGGTCACACAGAGTCAGACATGACTGAGGTGACTTAGCATAACATAGCATCCTAATCAATCACTGTATTTTTAATCCCAGATTGATACACAACCCAGCAAATATGAGAACACTGCGAAAAACTGGTTAATACTGTGGAATCAAGATTTCCCTCAGAAAATCTGGGATAATAGTTGCCATACCCATAATACCAATTATAAAAATTTGCAAGGCTTAGGTTAAGGAAAAGGGAATCCAACTTTTGTTTTATAAGACTGTTTTGCAAATAATTACATTTTATGACACTGAATAGTGAGAGGGTTATTCTTTCAACTTTCAAAAATATTCTATTTTTGAGGAGAAAAGGTAAACAGAAGAAATGCTGTTCTGTGTGATTCTCTCTAGAGTCTATCTTAATTTGTCTTGAAATAAAACCTAAAGATCTTAAGTCTACACTGGCAGTGCTAGTTCAGACAGGTGTTAAGCAGTATTACCAAAGCAAAGAGTAATTTTAAGTCTAAGTATTGTGTTTAAATAGTTACCAACAACTCAAGAAATTCTATATAGTCAGAAGACCACTGACTGCACAGCCTGAGAGAGCGTATGCTTTTGGTTGGAATATTCCACCACCATGTAATTCCCTTTAAATGCCCTCCCATCAGAGACCGCATCCATTTTATCACTAAAATTTCCAGACAGCAAGAGACTGTCAAGACATTATGTAAGTACATAAGGTTAATCAGTCTATACAGTAATAATTGTCAAACATTGCTCCTAGGCTCCAGTCAAACCAACTGAACCACATTATTCATGGCAGACCTGTTTGGCAGGAACTAACCTAATCACTACATGTTGTTTCCATGAAGCCCAGAAGACCAATCCGAGACAACCAATTGTCAAATTCCAACTCGTCACATACAGCAAGGTTTTCGAAATAAATTTTGCAACAGTGGACAAAAGCAAGTGTCATGAAAAGTTACCGAATGCTTATGGAAGACACGTCAACTTTTAAAAGCAGTGAACAAGGGAGTGTGACGAAAATGTAGGTAGGCACATTTTAAATAAGTCAATCCCAAAGGAGCATTAATAGATGCCACATACTTTCTACACTATTAGTCCCTGGGAAGCAAATTTAATTACATTTTAGTCAAGACGTGCCTATTATTGTTGGTGTTCATGCACGTGTGCATGCTAAGTGGCTTCAGTCATGTCTGACTCTTTGTGACCCTATGAATTATAGCCCACCAGGCTCCTCTGTCTGTGGGAATTTTCCAGGCAGAATGCTGGAGTGGGTTGCCATGCCTTCCTTCAGGGGATCTTCCCAACCCCTGTGTCTCTTACATCTCCTGCATTGGCAGGCAAGCGCCACCTGGGAAGCCCCATTGGTGTTCATACACTTCCAATAATTAAATCCAACCAACAGCTGGAAAGCTATCTAGTTCCCCCACATTTAAAAAGGAATTAAGTAAGTAGGACTTTATTAGTCTGAAGGCTGAAAATATGATTTCACAGCCCGATGATACAAATTCTGCTTGCCACTTTTCTTGGGAAGATAGTCTCCTTTAAACTTAAACTACACAAAGCATAAATGATCACTTCTCCAAGTAAAATGTACTGTAACAACAAAAAGGCAGAACTCTACAATAAGCGGTTTCCAGTACTCTAGACAGCACCCTTTGCAGAGCTTCATTTATTAATCACTTCTTGGAAAACATACAACTGTGAAGACTCCTACTCTACTGCCCCCACTCCCCCGCCTTTAAAGCATAATACAATCAGAAAGAAACTATGCAGAAAAAAATCTATAGTTTGGCATTTCTACTTCTGTTGGCCCTATTTGACAAAGAAATTATCAGAAAGGAAAAGAAGCATATCCATATTAAAACAAAGTATTTAAAATAATCATAAAGATTGACAATTTGTAATGACATGCTTCTGAAATACATCCAATGACTCTTGGATGAAAAGAGCAGATAGAGTGATTCTATAAAAATGAAAAACAGATCATCTCACTCTTCTCAAAAGGCTTCTCTTTCACTTAAAGACAAAATTCCTTTCAGCGGCAGATAAACCCATACATGAACCAGGATCTTGCTCCCAGTAATCTTTCTCCTTTCTTCACCTGCTTCTCTCCCCTGCGCTCACTTAGCTCCACACTGGCCTCCTCACTCCAGCCATGCAGGTCCCCTTGCTGCAGCTCCAACACAGCACGCAGTCTTCTGCCTCAGGACCTTTGCACTGGCTCGTCCCTCTGCCTGGAATGCTCTTCTCCCACATATGTACAAGTCTAGTTTTTGTACTTCTTCAAATTTTCCTTAAAATTCACCTTCTCAATGAGGTCTATCCTTACCACCCCTTTGAAAATTGTCTCTGCCCCCTGCCCTCACATGCCCGATAATCCCTCTTCCTTGTTCTACTTTTCTTCTTGTCCACAGCATTACTGCCTGCTAAATGCTATCCAATTTCCTCTTACATGCTCATTGTTTATTGCTATCTATCTGTACAATGTTCAAGGAGGACAGGGCTCTTTTTTGTTTGTGTAGTATCTAAAGTACCTAAAAACACTGTCTAGCAGATGTCAGGCACTCAATTACCACTGAATTGAATGACCCAGAACAACTCATATAGCATTACTAGTAAGACCAGGAAAGGGCATATCTTTCTGAGATACTCATGCCAAAGATCTTATCTGGTAAACAGACCAGACTCTTCTAATGTAAGGGGTAAAAGCACCAGCAGCCAGGCAGGCAGCTTAGCCAGTTTATTTCACAACAAACTACTCTCCTCATTTGACATGGAGATTACTGAAAGGTGCCCCCTACATTACCTCCAACAAACAAACCAGACTCAAAATATTACCGTATGGTCTATATTCCAGGATAAAACAAAAAAGTTAGTCAAAAGAGAATGCACTGGGCATGAATTCAGACAACTAGATTGCCAACGAGTCATAAACTAGAAAGCACAAGGTTATTCATTCGTTCAACTGCTCCATGAACAAATCCTTATTGTCGAGCACTGGGAGTATTAACAGTGGAAAAGATACAGAATTTAGATAGGAGGAAGGCCTATATACACATGTAATAGAGCATGATTAGAACTATAAAAGGGGGCATCAAGGAGCTGGAGAACACACAGGGGAGGGCTACAACTCAGGATTATGAAGCAATTAATTAGGGAAAGTTTTCTTGAGGGTCTCAAACTAAAAGCCAGACCTTGAAGCTGCTTTACCTTTTTCAACAGCTAATCTGAGAAAAAGAGGGCATCTTACTGATTGTATCAGACAAAAATGGAACGGTATTTTCTTAAAGGATGTATAATTTGTTTAGATTTCAAAGGTGAGTCTGTGACAACACCTACATGCTTTACCAACTCTCTATGCTCATTTTAGCAGACCTCTCTGATAAGGATATAAATTTCAAATATAACTGTTAATACAGATAACTCATTCATCTTTCTCCCAGGTTGCTTCTGTTCTTGTATTACCTATCTTGAGCACTCAACCTATTTTCAAAGAATAAGTATTTCTGTAAGTTCAAGCCACTGGGCTAGGAATTTCTTTCAGTGATGGAGGAAAGCACTATTTCCAAGCCAACAATGCCAATCAGTCAAATTAGGAAAACAACTCTCCTCTGCTACACACATACACACACATACAAAATCAGAATTTAGTAACAATTTTTATTCAAGTACAAAAGAAAAATTAAGGGTTATCTAC
The DNA here is from genome assembly GCF_003369695.1 of Bos indicus x Bos taurus. Classification (NCBI taxonomy): domain Eukaryota; kingdom Metazoa; phylum Chordata; class Mammalia; order Artiodactyla; family Bovidae; genus Bos; species Bos indicus x Bos taurus. The sequence continues at coordinate 11,059,785 of NC_040098.1, read as the reverse complement.
TCCTTTAATTGTCTCCATTTCACAGAAATCTCTTTTTTCTGTATAATTTACACATTTCCTTCTTTGACTATCTGGAATATACTTCAAGCTCTACATAAAATCCTTACTCATCTGTTTCTTCAAATACAGTTATTACCTTCTTTAGAGGTTTTCCTCCACTAAGGTTCTCTCATAGTCTGAGATCACTTAATACCCTGTACACTGCTATGACATGGCCAATTTGACTTTGTCCTTTTAAGTTATTGTAGGTAAGCATTTAATGCTTCATCTTATTAATGAGACCATATGCAACTAAAGGCCTTTAGTTTTGACATCGTGTCTATTCAAGAAGGGTCAGCAAATATCCAAATAATAGAGCTCCGATCAATAAAAATGTAGTTAGAAATAGAGCCAAAAAGAATTAAGATATGTACAATTTTATTTGTGGTATTAAATAATTCAGTTCATCTCTCTCAACTTCTGAAAATTTATAACTACCAAAGACTGAACAAGAAAGAAAATAAACTCCCTGCTCTAATAATAGAACTTACAAGCTAGAGGGAGAAGACAGAGAATAACGAACACATGATGATAAAATTTGCTAAGAACAAGCAGCATAAGGAGTAGGCCCCGACAGTGTAGTATTTCAGCTAGGATGGTGAGGGGGAAAAAAGCTTCTGATGAAATGACCTTTCATAGAGTCTTGAAGGAAATGAAGGAGCCAGTCATGTGGATATGTGGGGAGAGTGTTTCAAGTCAACACTAGAAAGCCGGGCAAAGGTCCTACCGAGAATGTGGATGTCTGTATTCAGGGAAGAATAGAGAAGCCAGAGCGGCTGGAATGGAGAGAGTGAGTGGGGAAAGTACTGGGTGAGGTCAGAGAGTGTACAGGAGCAAAAATCATGCAGGATCTTTCAGAACCTCCAGCCTCTATTTTGTTTGGTCATTTAAACTGCTCTTCTCTCCAATTAACAAGAGTCTCAATCTATCATCAAGGATCATGTCTATTTTATTTGCTACATTCTCCAGAGAATGAATACTTAAATATAAATCTAGAAATGTCCTTTACCTATTCAGTATAATCAGCAACTTTTACACTGATATAAAAGGCTGCACCTAGTAGTTGAGCAATCATGGCTAAATAAACTAGGTAATTATCTGTCCATTGGCTTTCACTAAAACAATGGCTGCTGACTGACCCTGTTATAGGTCTTCTGCTAAATCACAGTAGAATCGAAAATCTCACTTCCACACCTTTTCACCAAGAGAGATAAGGAACTGTAACAAGGGGAGTAACAAACCCTGGATGGGAAGCTGTAAAATAAGGGGGGGAATGGCAGAAAATAGTATGCAAAGACTTGGCTATTTCAAGATTCTGGATTTCTATTGGCAAGTAAATATATGCAGAATGCATATACAGGGCTTCCCTTGTGGCTCAGACGGTAAAGAGTCTGCCTACAATGCGGGAGACCCGGGTTCGATCTCTGGGTCAGGAAGATCCCCTGGAGAAGGAAATGGCTAAACCCACTCCAGCATTCTTGCCTGGAAAATCCCATGGATGGAGGAGCCTGGTGGGCTACAGTCCATAAGGTCATAAAGAGTTGGACACAACTGAGTGACTTCACTAAGGCATATGCATGCCACCTCCTGCCAAATATTACCAACAAGAAGCAAACAGAAATGTCCAAATGATATCTAATCATTAAAAATATCTAGCTATATCTTATAAAATTTTGTAATCTGTACAACCACATCACATGGCAGTCAAGAACAACTTGGTGGACTCATCTTCTAACTCCACATTTTCCAAACACCAGGTCTATCAGATTCCGTGACTGAACATCGCTTCTAACGATCAGAACTCACCACCTATTTATTATTCCCTTCTCAAAAGTATAGTCTTACAGATGAAGGTATGTGGGGTGCCTAAATAACTAGAAATTTAAAATTCAGTAAAAAGTTGAATATGCAGATGACACCACCCTTATGGTAGAAAGTGAAGAGGAACTAAAAAGCCTCTTGATGAAAGTGCAAGAGGAGAGTGAAAAAGTTGGCTTAAAGCTCAACATTCAGAAAATAAAGATCATGGCATCTGGTCCTATCACTTTGTGGGAAATAGATGGGGAAACAGTGGAAACAGTGTCAGACTTTATTTTTCTGGGCTCCAAAATCACAGCAGATGGTGACTGCAGCCATGAAATTAAAAGACGCTTACTCCTTGGAAGAAAAGTTATGACCAACCTAGATAGCATATTCAAAAGCAGAGACATTGCTTTGCCAACAAAGGTCCGTGCAGTCAAGGCTATGGTTTTTCCAGTGGTCATGTATGGATGTGAGAGTTGGACTATGAAGAAGGCCGAGCGCCGAAGAATTGATGCTTTTGAACTGTGGTGCTGGAGAAGACTCTTGAGAGTTCCTTGGACTGCAAGGAGATCCAACCAGTCCATTTTGAAGGAGATCAGCCCTGGGATTTCTTTGGAAGGAATGATGCTAAAGCTGAAACTCCAGTACTTTGGCCACCTCATGTGAAGAGTTGACTCACTGGAAAAGACTCTGATGCTGGGAGGGATTGGGGGCAGGAGGAGAAGGGGACGAGAGAGGATGAGATGGCTGGATGGCATCACCGACTCGATGTACGTGAGTCTGAGTGAACTCTGGGAGTTGGTGATGGACAGGGAGGCCTGGCGTGCTACGATTCATGGGGTCGCAAAGAGTCGAACACGATTGAGCGACTGAACTGAACTGAACTGAACAAGTTGAAGTGTATGATAAATGTAAAGTGCTAACTGAAATGTAAAGGGACAAATACACATAACACAAGATTTAAAGCCAACTATAAATATGCAAAATAGAGATTTTAATTAGCACAGAAAATTCTTGTTCAAAATTACTGTCTGCTCTAAACACAGCAGCCTGCAGAATCATTTGAGCCTCAGTCTTCGTTTACGCCATTTTAATGTGCATTTGAATGCGTTTAGGAAGTGCAGGTACTGTGTTGCATAACACTGAGCCTACGATATACCAGTTTTCTCAAAGTATTTAAATTTGCACACTCTGCAACTGTCAGTGAAGATGTTTGACCTCCTGTGCAAATTCCAAAATGACTTTGGAAAACACTGAAATAACCACAGTCTTAAAAGAGCACTAATTTTTTTCTCAGTGATACATACATCATAAAAAGATAACAATGAAACATTTCCCAAAAGATATCCTTTAGGTTCATCATTATATTTTCACGGATTCTCTGGGATTGAAAACACTTCAGAAGTGAACCCCCCCAATTTTCATCCTTTTACAGACATTAACTGGGACCCAAAGAGGCAAAGTGACCTGTCCAAGGTCTTATAGCCAACTGTTAAACTGGTTCCAAAAGTGTCTTTAACTTATTTCCCCAACAAGATTGTGATTTCATCAGGGAAAAGACCAGTGTTTCTGATTATCCTGAGCCCTGTTCTAACACTCAACATACAGTACTGAGATTTGCCCCCGACAGGTGAACTAAGATCTTGTTTATAAAGAATCATGACCCAAATCACACAGTGTTGTATTGCAGTTATATCTCAATAAAGCTGGAAATTAATAAGTAAATAGAACCTAGCTCCTGTTAAGTAGAAAGAATACATTCCTGCTTGGTGTTTGTTGAATGAATGAAGAAATAAATGCAACTTCTGTTCAATGGGTATGCTTGTAGTCAATGGGCCTTCAAAAGGATAAAAGAGCCAACAGGCCCTACAATGGATAAAACTTAACCTCTCAAAGACACAAGCCTTATATGCTTGTTGACACAGGGAAAACAGGCTTGTAATCCACTTTCATATGCCTGAGAGAGGCAAAATACAGCATTAGCCCAGGTCAACAAATCAATTCCTTTCTTAAAAAAAGAAAAAGTCAATCCTCATCACACCTAACATTTTGAGCTAGAGCTCAATCCTGATTCAAATGTTTTCCAAGTATATTATTAATACTTTAGCAATTTTTCCACACGTAGAATATAAAAAAATCATCATTCCTAGGGCAGTGAGAATATACTGTAACATATTATAATGGTATGACATTATACATTTGTCTAAATCCATAGAACGTACAATACTAAGAGTGACTCCTACAATAAACTATGAACTCTGGGTAATTATGATGCATCAAATAGCTTCATTCTTGGTAAAAAAAAAAAAAAATATATATATATATATATATACACACATATATCATTCTTGTTGAATGATGTTGATAATGGGGAAAGCTCTCAATTTTGTGGTAAACTTAAAGCTGCTCTAAAAAATTAATTCCTCAAAAAAGTAAAAATTAATTAATGTAAAGGAAAAAAAAAAAGCAGTTGCAATATTCTCTTCTCCAAGCACAGTCTACAGCAGGACTCAATAACTTGCAACACACATGCCCCTGCCGGGGTAGCACCCAGTAAGGAGGCTTTATAGTAATGTCAAGCAGGGCTCAGGAAGCACAGATGTTCTTAGTTATTATCTTTTTTTCCCTTCCTTTGCTCGAGTCTCAAACTTTCATCAGCAGGATCAAGGTTAATGTGGGTGGGAGTTCTTGCACTTAGACCAGATTCCCCTTTTCTCACCGTCTACTCTCAGTCATATCACATGCCTTAAACTAACCTCAAGTGGTGGGAAATTTTTTGTTACCTTTCCTCCTTCTCTATTTAATATTCTACATTTCTTTTCCCCTTTCATTAGACAGAACACACAAGCTCAAACATAGTATATCTCCCCCACCTGCCAAGCTTGCTCTCTGGGAAATGGGCACTTGGCCTAGGATAAGGGAAGGAGAAACTGAACTCAGGATGGGTGGAGTTAAGTTCATCCCTGGCGTCAACAGAGAGTAGAGGCTGTGGAAGGGCAGCCAGGGTCTGCAATTTCTCACAACAGTCATCCTTTCCAGAAATACCAAAATTTCAATAGGACAAAACATGTAACTCTGAATTCGAGGTGTTCCTTCTCTTGTATGGTATAGCCTATCTGTGAATCGGGGACCAGAGGGAGGTATGCTAATTCAGATTTCGGGAAAGGAACAACAGAGAACTCACACAGGAGCAACTCCCACAACACCTTCTGGACTCTATTGTGCACTCACACATGTGCAACCTGGGCGTGTGAGAGCACTACTGCCCCACGCGAGGGCACTACTGCCAGTGCAGTCAGGAGCCAGTGAGTAAACACTCCCATCTGAGCCGCATTCCATACAGCTTTCTACAAGACCTTGGTAATTTTCATCCCAGTTGCCCACAATGGTGACCAACTTAATAACGTATTCTCATAGCAGCTTTCTCTCCTTCCCTGTTTCATTTTCCCTAGACCCTGACTACTGGTTCCCAAGAATCTCAGGCCCTGCTTTCCAGGTGTTCCAGGCTAAGGCAACAGAGGTGGTCACAAAACTGGGGCAATCAGCACTATCTATCAGCTGTCTAAACTCGTGACGCTGGCCCCTTGTCCCTGAACAGAAATCCAATACTTCAAAGATCAGCATGTATTTCCCATAGGATAAAAGAAATGGAAGAAACCATATGGAACGGGGCTCCACTACATTTCCTGATGTAACATACCCTTTTAAAAGCTAGGACAGACAATTTGAGAATAAAAATCATGCTAAAAACTCCCTATACTCTTCTCCGTGGAACTCTTGCCAGAACCCACCACTGTCTCTCCAAATAGGGAACAACGTGCCTGAGATGGTGAAAATACGAATATATACCACCCAAATGCACTCTTCTGTATCCATCCCCCATCCCCCAGAAGAGTTGGGTGACAGGAATAAAGAATCTAAATCTAATACTGCAAAGTGGTTCAAGAGTAAAAATGGGCTGGTAATCGTCAAACTCTAGCTGAGAAGGCAAACACAGAAGATTTACTCACACATCATTGAATTCCTCCAGAGACCTTGCAGGTGTGAAAACATCCAACAGACCAATTACCTGTGAGAAAACATAAAAATCAAACAGCAAATAAATATTGAACTTATCCACCATTTATTTTAATAGGAAATAATTCCTATTAAATCCTGCTCCTAGTTCAGTAACGTCACATCCTCATATACTTAATGGCTCCAATTCATGTTTTACCCAAATTATACTTTTGCCTCTTATTTGTCAAACATCACTTTTCATAATAAACCATTAAAATCTTCATGTCTTTAGAATTTAGTCACGTATAGCCATTAGCTTATCAGGAAGCAAAAAGATTTAGGACTCAACTTACACAGGCACTAATAGTTTAACGATTAACAGAAAAAAGTTGTGCTTTTACAACTGTTGCTATAGTATCATTTTTCTTTTTAAAATAGTATTATTCAATGAAAATTACTATATAATCTTCAAAACTGACATTTTAAAGCCCCAATATATCCTCTCAGTATAGTCTTGGTACTATTCTTATAACATTCTAAATATTAAGATCATTTTTTTATTTTTTAAAAATTTATTTATTGGGACTTCCCTGATGGTCCAGTGGTTAAGAATCTGCCTTTCAATGCAGGGACTTGGGTTCATTCCCTGCGTGGGGAACTAAGATTCCATGTGCTATGGGGCAACCGAGCCCTGGAGCCACAGCAAAAGATCCCGCATGCCTCAGTGAAGATCCTGCCTCAACTAAGGCCCAATGCAGCCAAATAAATAAATATATATATTTTAAATTAATGTATTTACTTTGGCTGCCCTGGGTCTTCATTGCTGCAGGTGGGCTTTCTCCAGCTGCAGCAAGCGGGGGTTACTCTTCGCGGCAGTACCTGGGCTTCTCCCTGCAGCGGATTCTCCTGTTGCAGACCAACAAGAAGCCCTCGAGCCCTCAGGCTGCAGCAGCTGTGGCTCGCAGGCTGCAGATTGAGGACTCAGAAGTTGTGATGCATGTGCGTTGTTGCCTCGCGGCATGTGGAATCTTCCCTGCTCAAGGATGAAACCCATGTCCTCTGCATCAGCAGCCAGATTCTTAACTACTGGAGCACCAGGGGAAGTCCCAGGGTAATTCCCTTAATCAGTATCAGGTATTTAGATCAGACTATAAAAATGGAAGGAAAAAAAAAAGCTAACTTTACACAAAGAAAAAACAAAGAGCTACTTAATACTCAGTAACCCACTGTCTTTGAGCAGTTTTTCTGCTCATGGATTTATGCTGATTAATCCGCTAGAGATGGAACAGGCTACCCACCCCAGTATTCTTGAGATTCCCTGGTAGCTCAGCAGGTGAAGAATCCGCCTGCAATGCAGGAGACCTGGGTTCGATCCCTGGGTTGGGAAGATCCCCTGGAGAAGGGAACGTCTACCCACTCCGGTATTCTGGCCTGGAGAATTCCATGGACTATATAGTCCATGGGGTCACAAAGAGTTGGACACGACTGAGTGACTTTCACTCATTCAATCCACACTTACCATACCCCTCTTCCCCAGTTCCTCCTGAAACCCAGACGACTCATTTCTACAAAGCTAGGCACTAAGAAGGCAAGCAAGACACACAATTCACGTGTAATATGCCCAGCAAGATTTAAGAGTATCTGGAAGTGAAACAAACAAAAGCTAAATGGCCTTCATGAAAACTGACCCATAACAGCTCTAAAAGTAAAATATGCTAACACTCAAAATATTATCATGAAAAAGAGCCTTCTAATCAGAAAGTTATGCCATTCAACCAAATACCAATTTTTAAAACTAATTTCAATAACAAACTGAACCCAAAAGGGAAACAAACCAAAAAATTGCCCTGGAAAGCCTTTGCATCTTTTTCCAAAGGAAAGATGGTTATCAATCATCTTCTTATTCAGACAACCGTATATAAGAAAACCAAAATTATCTACAATAGTACTATCCATTATCACTAATATTTTGAGATACTTCGATTTTTCTGATGTACATAAATTAAACTGGAGTAATACTATGTATAATTTTATACCCTGCCTTGTCATTTAACATATGACTATTCTCATGTCCTCAATTGTTTTTCAATCGGGTTTCCCTGGTGGCTCAGTGATAAAGAACCCACCTGCCAATGCCAGAAACATGGGTTTGATCCTTGATCCAGCACGATCCCACATACTGTGGAACAACTAAAACCATCAATTGTTCAATACTCAGCCGTCTTTATGGTCCAACTCTCACACTCGTTGTGGGCTTTCCTGGTGGTTCAGTGGTAAAGAATCCGACCTCCTATGCAGGAGATGCAGGTTCGATTCCTGGGTCAGGAAGATCTCCTGGAGAAGGAAATGGCAACCTACTCCAGTATTCTTGCCCAGGAAATCCCATGGACAGAGGAGCCTGACGGGCTGCAGTCTATGGGGTCGTAAAAGAGTCAGACAAAACTTAGCAACTAGACTCACACCCTTACAGGACTTCAGGAAAAATCATAGCTTTGATGATACAAACCTTTGTCTGCAAAGTTATATCTCTGCTTTTTAATATGCTGTCTAGCTTTGTCTAATGAGCAAGTGTCTTTTAATTTCATGGCTGCAGTCACCATCTGCAGTGATTTTGGAGCCCAAGAAAATAAAATCTGACATTTTTTCCACAACTATTTGCCATGAAGTGATGGGACTAGATGCCATGATCTTGGTTTTTTGAAAGCTGAGTTTTAAGCCAGCCTTTTCACTCTCCTCTTTCACCCTAATCAAGAGGCTCTTTAGTTCCTCTTCGTTTTGTGTCATTAGAGTGGTGTATCATTTGCATATCTGAGGTTGTTGATATTTCTCCTGGCAATCTTGATTTCAGCTTGTGATTCATCCAGCCTGGCATTTCACATGATGTACTCTGCATATAAGTTAAATAAGCAGGGTAACAATATACAGCCTTGACGTACTCCTATCCCAATTTTGAACCAGTCTGTTGCTCCATGTCCAGTTCTAACTGTTGCTTCTTGACCTGCATATAGGTTTCTCAGAAAACAGGTAAGGTGGTTTAGTACTCCCATTTCTTTAAGAATTTTCCAGAGCTTGTTGTGATCCACAAAGTCAAAGGCTTTAGTGTAGTCAATGAAGCAGATGTTTTTCTGCAATTCCCTTGCTTTTCTATGATCCAATGGCTGTTGGTAACTTGATCTCTGGTTCCTCTTCCTTTTCTAAATCCAGCTTGTACATCTGGAAGTTCTTGATTCATATACTGCTGAAGCCTACTTGAAGGATTTTGAACATTACTTTGCCAGTATGTGAAATGAGCACAATTGTACAGTAGTCTGAGCATTCTTTGGCATTGCCCTTCTTTTGGATTGTATGAAAACTGACCTTTTCCAGTCCTGTGGCCACTGTTGAGTTTTCCAAATTTGTTGGCATACTCAGTGCAGCACTTTAACAGCATCATCTTTTAGGATTTTAAATAGCTCAGCTGGGATTCCATCACCTCCACTAGTTTTGTTCGTACTAATGTTTCCCAAGGCCCACCTGACTTCAAGCCCAGGATGTCCGGGTCTAGGTGAGTGACCACACCATCGTGGTTATCCATCATTAAGACCTTTTTTTAATAGTTCTTCTGTGTATTCTTGCCACCTCTTCGTTTCTACAAACACTGCTGCTGCTGCTGCTGCTGCTGCTAAGTCGCTTTAGTCATGTCCGACTCTGTGCGACCCCACAGACCGCAGCCCACCAGGCTCTCCTGTCCCTGGGATTCTCCAGGCAAGAACACTGGAGTGGGTTGCCATTTCCTTCTCCATTCTACAAACACAGAATGGGCCAAATGTAACCAGCCCAATATCATATAAGACACATTTCAAAGGATCTCAGAACAGAAAATTAAAATAGAAAATACTAAATAAGGTTGTTTTAGTGATCATTAGAAAAGCCAAGGCATGGATTCAGATAACCCAAAATAATTTTTTGCCATAAACACTGGCTTAAAATGACCATGAAATAAAGCAGAACAATAAATTATAGTGCTGGTAATCTTCTAAAACTAGACGTTCTTAAATTAGCATAGGCAACAGCAGTGGGATCCTGGGGCCTCTTGGAGGTGCTTTGGGGTTCCATAAATGTTTGGCTTGCATTCCATTTTCAAAGTATTCTTTATATTTAAAAAGCTATGACAGTGTCTCTGTCACATTTATTAATGTGTAATGAAAAACAACATGCATAATCAACTGTGTTAAAAACCATATGTAAACCCATCAGTTAAGCTGCCAGGCCACCTTGATTTTATGCAGACTTCGGAATGAAGCTTCTCCAGCCAGCTCTTTCCACATATTTCAACTTCTTATAAACATGTCACTGATTAGGAAGGCTGCAGCTCTGCACTGAACTTTTTAAAAATTCAAGTTTGCACATGAATGCTCATATAAAATTACACCGAGGAAAGGAAGTTGTCTGTGGAAAAGGGGACTTTCTCAATAGTATGCAATTAAAACATGAAAATAAATAAGAAGAATCCATAATCCAACTCCAAATTTAAGTGACCATGCTCTCAATTTAGAAGAAATCTGCACTTTGTGAAACAAATGTATTTTGATACATTTTTCTTACTCTGAAGACAAAAAAATTCAATAATTGAAACAGAAAAAAGTCTGAATAGCCAGGTAATTTCTAGATTGTGATTTTTTTTCTACACAGTAACCATCAATCGGGTCAAATGATTCTAAAATCTCTAAGGCCATTGTTTCTATAATGCTACAAATTTTACAATTCCTTTCATACAGCAATCACATAAATCTTTTTAAACTTGATTTTGAAATGGAAAATAAGTGTCCTCAGTCAATTGTTTTTTTTCCACTTTCCTCTAATAATCCAATTGCATTCATTTATTTCTGCTATTAGGATTTATAAACCCTCCTATGCAGGATGGCATTGTTTTCAAATTTCCAAACTGACAGCAAAGAAAACATTATATTTAACTTAAACAATGTCTGTGTCACATTTATTAAAATACCTGAATCTGGAAAGGCCGTCTTTTGAAGATTCAGAGGAAAAATTATAATATTAAATTATCTAGAAAATAATACCTATTTAGTGAACCTAAGGCACTCTTCCTCAAACTTCTCCACTGAAAACACCCACAACACCACAAAATACCATGGATTCCCATACTCTGATAATACAGTCTTAAGTAAAACAAGAATACAAAACTTCTTTGTAGTACTTTCTCTTTAAAATCCTTGTGAATTTTGCTTTATCTCATAATACTCATTTTTATTTAAAAAATTTTTTTATAGGCTTTCCCTGTAAAAAGCTTTAAGTAATACCCAAACTCCAGGAAGATGTACCAATTTCATCCCAAGTCTTTCAGTAGCTACGTGACATAATGCAGTGGCCTCTAACACCCCAGTACAAGGATGGTCCAAAGTTTAATGTACTCTAATGCATTTCCATTTGTAGTAATTAAAACACAACTCTTCTAGTCTATTAAACAGCAGAATTTATTCTGCCTTGAATTAATAACTTACATTTTCATGCTTCATATGTTTAAGTAACCGCAGTTCTCTGTAGGTTCTTTTGGCATGAATAATGGACTGAAATGGTCTGGATAGCTTCTTCACTGCGACACGTAACCCAGTTTTTGTGTCAAAAGCAGCACTAAGGGAAAAAAACAAAAAATTCATCATTAAATGTTCTCTAAATATATCAAAATTAGTATTTATAAGGCTATTTGATTTCTAAATTAAATGGGCTTATAATAAAATACAAAATAACTATGAAAATAAAACTTAAAATGACCTATAATCCCACTATGCAAAGTAATGTTAATCATTTTTGGTGTTTCCTTTTTTTTTTTTTTTTCTATGCATCTAAATCAAGGATCAGCAGACTTTTTCCGTGAAGGGCTAGAGAGTATTTTAAACTTTGTGAGGCATAGGGTCTCTGTCTCAACAACTCAACTCCATGGTTGGAACTGGAAAGCAGCCGATAATAAATTTTTAAATGGATGTGGCTGTGTCCCAATAACACAAAAATAGGCAGCCACCTGATCTAGATGAGCCAACAGATTGGGACAAAGAGCTGGATTCCGTCCATCTCCTTGGCCGAGGCCTCACTGTCTCTTTGCCACCAAATGCTGCCTGATCAGAGAGAGACCTTGGAAACCACCATGTTTTCAGGACAGTGAGTTGGCATAAAAATTTCTTTATGAAATACAAAGTATTTGTCACTTTCTAGAAGCTCAGGTAACAGTCGGGAATAAGTTAACATATCTCTGACCTCAGGGAATAGGGGGAGAGAGGAAGAGCAGAATAATAAAATAAATTTCAAATGGTGATGAATGCTATGATTAAAACAGAATAACGGGATAAAGAGTAACAGAAAGCTGGTGGAGCTAGGCTACATTAGCTATGATGCTGGAGGAAGTACATTTGAGCTGAGGGAAGTGAATGATAAGTAGCAACCGTGTAAAGATACAGGGGAAAAGAGCCTCAAGCAGAAAAATATTATTAACATTTACTGAGTCTTTATTATCATTCCCCCCATTTACAGATAAGGAAACTGAAGCACAGAGAGGTTAAACAACTTGCCCACAATCACAAATCTAGAAAGTAACAGTGCAGGAAGTCTGGACTCAGAGCTCACACTAACCACCTCACGCTAACCACCACTTTGCTACGCTGCCTCTCAGAAGAGCAAAGTCATGCTGGAGTGACAGGAGAAACAGCCTGTGCAGGCAGAGCATAGGGAGTATGGGGAGCTTGGAAAAGAGTAAGGTCAGAGATACAGGCAAAGGCTAGACCACACAGGACAGCTACAGCAAGAAACATGTGTGTATTTTAATTATTTTTGGAGACTGTACAGGCTAATTCCATCATGTCTCACTCTCCTATTTATCTTAATCTTTAATCCGCACATTCAAGACTTTCTGATTATCTATTGTCACCAAACTCTCTATGTAATGGCTCCAGAAGTTCCCCTCCCTTTACTCCCAAATGCTTACACTATGTCCCTGCCTTTCAATTCCCAGTGTGTAATAAACTCCAGTAGATCTTCAACTTCTGAACTTTTCCTCCATCTCCTTGCTTTAACTGGAGCTAGGCTGTCCCTTGAAGGCACTGCTCCTCTGACAGACATGCCTTCGAGTGGACTCTCTCGTATCCCAGGTGTCTCACGGCTAGCAGGTGGGGTAGGTGTTCTCCTTGCCAGCTGTTTCCACTTCCAGACCATAATTTTCCCCTTGATTTACAAAAGCTCCTGCTCACCACCATCCTTCCCTCTCGGTTGCTGTTATCCACTGACTTGGAATTTTCCATCACTCACCGAAAAGTTAGTTCCTATCTCAAAGTCTCTCTCCCCTCCCAACTTCTGTCATCATTCTTGGCAACTTCAGCATCCAGGTGGAGGGTACAGGCAACTTCCTGGCCTCTCGGTTTCCTGGCCTCTCCAGGAAACTCCACCCTGTCCAAGGTCATCCGAACTCCACCTCCACGGTCACACCCTGGGCCTCTATCACCACCAAAAGCTGCCTGCCTACAAAACGGTGAATGATATCTCAAACTTCCTATGCCTTTTACTTTGCTCCTATTAGCTTATTTGTATCCTGACTACAAGAATTCATTGACTGTTTCTACCCTTCAGCCCTCCCGTCTTCATTTCCCTTCTTGCCTGCCTTAGACTATGTTCTCTTATAAAACTCCCTACCCGGTCTGATATACTCACCCAGATAGACTCTAACTTTGGATGATCTTAACTATTTATTCTCCTTGTTGAGAATCCAAAAACTGTGGTTGGAGAAAAAAGAATGCACAATCATACAGAATGGTTTCGTTCTTAATTTCTGATCTTAATCCCAAATAAGGTTCCCAATGCGGCCACTTTTTTTTTACTAAGTCCATTTTCTACTCAAACTCCATCTGACACTCTCTCTCTCCCCTCAAACCTCCACTTACCCTCCTCCCTCAGGAGCTGCTCTTGTCTTCATTGAGAAAACAGAAAACATCAGAAGAGACCTCCACCTGTCTACCAGTAAATCTACCTACACACCCTTCTACACTGGGACCCATCTCTGCTTTTTCTCGTTCTGTAACTAAGGACACCCTCCCTTTCTTACAAAATCCAAGACCTCAATACACGCCTTGGTGCCATCCTCCTCATATTCTCAAGGAATTCACTCCTTTGTCCCCTTTTTCTCTTTATTCTCATCTTCACCTGGATCATTCTCATCAGTTAAGTATGTGCTGGTTATTTTTCATCCTCAACAAACAAAAAGTTTCCCTTGAAACCTCCCCATTACAGTTAAAATTCCCTAGCGGTTCTCAAAGTGTGATTTCTAAACCAGCAGCATCAGTGTCACCCAGGAACTTATAAAAAATGCAAATGCTCAGGTGACATCCCAGAACTACTGAGTCAGAAACTCTGAACCCTATTTTGTATCAAGCTGACCACATAATTCTAACACACAGTGAACTCGGAGGACCACTAATCTATACCTCTAGTACTCCATGGACCAGCAGCACTGCATTATCTGGCGGGTCTTTAGAAATGAAGATTCTCAGGCCCCAAAGTAGACGAGATCCCCAAGTAATTCACACACATCTTATGGTTTGCGAAGCACTACTTCCTCTGCTTCCATTCTTTCCTCAATCCACCCAACTGAAACCTCTCTTCTCAGGTCGTTAATGACCTCTATTACCAAACGGCCACTTTTCTGGATTAGCAACTGACATGGTTAACACTTTTCCTTTCTCTAAACAATGCCAACCTATGGTTCCTGTCAGCACATTCTATTGGTTTTTTCTTTATAGTATTTATTTATTAATTTTTAAATATTTATGTTTTATCTATCTGGCTACTCCAGGTCTTAGTTGGGGCACCTGGGATCTTTAGTTGTGGCATAAGAACTCTTAGTTATGGGATGTGGGATCTAGTTCCCTGACCAGGGATCAAACAGGCCCCCCTGCACTGGAAGTGTGAAGCCTCAGCCACTGGACCAGTCGCTCTCCTGGTCTTCCCTGACTTCCACAGTAGCACCTCTGTATGGTTCCTCTACTCAAACTCTGAATGCTGGGGTTCTTTAGGACACAGCACCAGGCCCTCTTCTGTGTTCTCCTGGGGGTTCTCATCTATACCCATGACTTTAAATTAAATGCCATCTACATATTGAAAATTCCCAAATCTGTTTCCCACTGAAATCTCTTCCCAGAACCTGACTACCTTCCTGGACAACTTAAATTTAGCCAAGTTCAGAACACCCAGAACTGTTCTTCTCCCTGCCTCCTTTATCTCAAACAAACAGACTTTCCATTCAGTTGCTCAAGCTAGACATTTAAAGTGTCATCCTTTATTTCTCCTTTTCCTCCAGCCTCCTGGCCCCAACCAAATCCATCAGAAGGTCTTGTGGTTTCCACCTCCAAGATACATCTCAAATTCAACTGCTCTTCATTTTCAGTGCTTCCATCCTAGTCCAGGTCACACTCACCAGCAGTTTGTCTTCCAATACTCATCTCCCTGCCTCCTGTTTTATTCCCTTCTAAAGTACTCTCCAGCTTCCCAGGTGGCTCAGTGGTTAAAAAAAAAAAATTCACCTTCTAATGCAGGAGACACAAGAGGCGTGCCTTTGATCCCTGGGTCTGGAAGATCCCTTGGAGAAGGAAAAGGCAACCCACTCCAGTATTCTTGCCCGGGAAGTCCCATGGACTGAGGAGCCTGGCGGGCTACGGTCCACCGGGTTGCAGTCAGACACAACTGAGCATGACACACATGATGTACTCTCCACCCCACCCCCACCTAATACAATCTTTAAAAATATAAATTAGATGACACCACTCCCCTGCTTTGAATCCTTCAAGGGATTTCCTGGGCATATAAAACGCACATTTCCTGTCACAACCTACGAGGCTCAGGCGACCTGACCACCAACAACCACTCCGGCCTGTTCCTATGCAACTCCTTCCTTCCCCTCACCATGTTCTGAACATGCTGACTCCCTTCAGTTCCTTAAACCCCTCACACAAGCTGTCCCTGGGCCCTGAGATGCTCTTCTCCTCCACTTTCAACTCTACGACCCGCCCCCGCCACAGCCGAATCCTTATCCTTCAAGCCCTGCCTTAAATGTGTCTAAGAGACGTTTCTAAGAGTCATCATAACTCCTCCAGCAGTCATGCTCTGTCACAACAGCCTCCTTGTTTCCTTCCTTACCCTACGTGAAGGGACAGGGGTCCTTTCTTCTCCCGCTCCCCTTGTTCCTACAAAGCCAGCAAACAGGACCTTCTTCCCTCTTGGAAGTACCAACTAAGTTACACTCCTCTCGGAAGCCCTCTCAGGTGCTCCTGAGACTGGGAAAATGGCCACTGCTCCTGTGTGACCCGTCCTCCTCAGCTCTCCACCTCAAAGTCTTGCCTGCCTACCTGCAGGCTGAGAGCTTTCTCCCTCTCCTCTGCTGAGCAGCCTGTTGGTGCCTCCAGGAGCAAGCAATGCCACAGGTTTCGAGCTGACCTGCCTGTGCCTGAGTGTGCAAATTCAATGCACTGGGAAGAAAGAAGACACCCATTTGAGCTGCCTGTCCAGATCATTCTCTGTATCAGCTGTTCAATAATAAAGTACATATTTTTATCTCTATTTGTATCTCTATTTGACTTCTGTATCTATTCAGCAAAAAGAAGGCTAGGGTTAATCAGTACCCTGCAAACTTCAATAATCACAATTTATTACTGTATGTTTATCTACCATCCAACAGAGTGGTTAAATAAGGACTGGGGCTTTGGTATTAAGACTACCTGAATTTTAATTCCAGTTCTGCCAGTTAGAAGCTATATAACCTTGAGGAAGTTAATTAAATTCTCTCAGCCTCATATATAAAATGAGGATAATATTTACATCTCATCTGTGGGATGTTTTGTTAGGATTAAATGTGATAACTTTTGTTAATAGGCTTAGAAAAGGGCCTGGTCCATGGTAAAGTTCAAATATTAAACATGATGTTTGTCTTTTCCACTCATCATAAGCACCTTGCAGGCAGAAAGGGTCTTCTGTTTTATTCAGTTCTATATTACATAAGCCTTAGAGTAATGCCTGGCTCATAGTCCAGTCTGAATAAATGCTTAATGAAAATATAAAATGAAATATAAAAGAAAAAACTTCATCATTTGGTCCTCAATTCTTGTAAGTTCAATAGCATTCAACAAGAAATTGATATTAATGTTAAAAGCTTACATTTGTATTGTTTATTACTGCTAGGAACCGGTTTTAACTTTTACATGAATGAACACTTGCATCACAACTTTGTAAGAAGACATTATTATTCTTTCCATTTTACAGATGAGAGGCTGACTGAAGTGCCTGCACAGACAGAAAATGGCAGAGCTGGGATTCAAATCCACGTGTGAGTTTCAAGCATGAACTCTTTGGCCACTATACCATAACAGAAAAGCAAGTTCAACTTAACTAACAGTTCAGTTCACTTAAAATATATTCTAATTGTACGGACTCTGTTTCTTTTCTAAAATGTGTCCTACTATTATTAATTGCATCTCATATGGAAAAAGTTTTCCCAGTGATCTTACATTGAACTTAGAATAATATTAATGAAAAGTATTTCATAAGAAATAACTTTTACTCGATATACATTACTTTATTTTTTTTGTTGTTGTTGGCAAAGTAATGTCTCTGCTTTTTAATATGCTATCTAGGTTGGTCATAATTTTTCTTTTTTTTTTTAATATTTATTTATTTATTATTTTTTTTCCCAACTACAATTTTATTTTTAAACTTTACAAAATTGTATTAGTTTTGCCAAATATCAAAATGAATCCGCCACAGGTATACATATGTTCCCCATCCTGAACCCTCCTCCCTCCTCCCTCCCCATACCATCCCTCTGGGTCGTCCTAGTGCACTAGCCCCAAGCATCCAGTATCATGCATTGAACCTGGACTGGCAACTCGTTTCATACATGATATTTTACATGTTTCAATGCCATTCTCCCAAATCTTCCCACCCTCTCCTTCTCCCACAGAGTTCAAAGGACTGTTCTATACATCAGTGTCTCTTTTGCTGTCTCGTACACAGGATTATTGTTACCATCTTTCTAAATTCCATATATATGCGTTAGTAGGGGAAGTTTTTAATCTCTATAAGTTATACTACTTCCTGAGACTCTAAAACACTAGTCAGTGATGTGGTATCTCATAATTACCAAAATATCACTTCCTAGGTATTTACTGAAATTTCTCCTTCATGAGATTTTTTGTGGATACAAAAGAAACATTAAGCATAGTATACATAGTACACATTGATATGACAGAACTTAACCAGCTAACTACTGGGATGATGAAACAGACAGGAAAGCAAAGAATGCCCAATAATATAGCGTAACTATTATACTTTTTAAAAAGTGGGGTTTAAAAATAAATAAGTTGGGTTTAAAAATATAAATATGTAACAAAAATAAAAACAAACAATAAAAATATAAATATGTAAATTGGATTCAAAATACATAAATGTTCATTGCAGCTTGTTCATAAGAACAAAACTACAAACTACCATAATATCCAATACAGGTGAGTTTATAAACTGTGGTATATATTACAGGTACCATACACTGTAGCCATTAACAAGACTCTTGTTATACTGATGATGGGAAAGAGAACAAGTTTTAGAAGTAAAGGACTATCCCATCTGTAGGGGAAAAATGTAACTCATTCAGGTATATACACATAAGCAGAGAAGCAGTGTCTAATTTACTCAAGATTTTAACACTTTTACTTTTTAATATACATTTTTCTATCCTCTTTTAAAAAAAATGAGCTTGTATCTTTTAATAAGGCTGTTACTAAAGTTA
Organism: Bos indicus x Bos taurus; assembly: GCF_003369695.1. NCBI lineage: Eukaryota > Metazoa > Chordata > Mammalia > Artiodactyla > Bovidae > Bos > Bos indicus x Bos taurus. The sequence goes on along the minus strand of NC_040098.1, from coordinate 11,041,130 downwards.
GAAGCATAAGTCATCTGTGCTTTTCTGTTACCCTAAAACAAATAAAAAGAGGCAAATTTCATAAAATCACTACTGACAACCATACTTCCTTCAAATGATACTTATAGGGCTATCCTCAAAGTATGCAAACAAGTTTTACCCTCCTTATCTAAGCCATAACCATTTTCCATTTTACCAATCATTTACCATAATTTCAAAAATATGTGAACCACAATCTACTCATTTCTTATTGATGGGCATTATAGCTATTTGGAGAAGGAAATGGCAACCCACTCCAGTGTTCTTGCCTTGAGAATCCCAGGGATGGGGGAGCCTGATGGGCTGCCGTCTATGGGGTCGCACAGAGTCGGACACGACTGAAGCGATTTAGCAGCAGCATAGCTATTTCATTGGAGAAGGGGATGGCACCTCACTCCAACACTCTTGCCTGGAGAATCCCAGGGAGAGGGGAGCCTGGTGGGCTGCCGTCTATGGGGTCGCACAGAGTCAGACACGACTGAAGTGACTTAGCAGCAGCAGCACAGCTGTTTCATACACACTAACAATATAAACACTACTACACTACAATAGACATCTTTACTCACATTGCTTCTTCCATAACTGCATGATTTTCTTAGAACAGACTAATAATTTTTACTTCAAAGAACATATACTCCCACCTTTTAAAACATATTTTACCTACAAAAGAGAACAAACAGGAATTCTTCAGAGAAACTGGTCTCAGATTATTAGTTAGTAATCCCATGGCCAAAGCTGCTAAAGCAAATATATGTTCCATCCCTTCCTTCATCTCTTTAAGCATTTAATTTGCTCTGACCTAACCTGTTCTATCACTAATCAAAGCAATATTCAAAGAAAGAGGAAACCACATTTTTCATCCTAAATTGAACACTGTAATTACCCAAAGAAGAAATTCCTAATAATTTTTTAAAATCACCTGATAAAAATCAATTGAATATTCAGAGAAGAAGAAATCCAAATTATTGAATAGCTGATCATGCCAATATTATCTGGGAAATATTTCATTTAATCCTTATAACTTTGTGAGATCATTTACTTCCAAAATAAGAAACTAATGGTCATAAATATTAACAACTCACCGAAGGGTATATAATTCATTTGCAGTGGGATTCAAATTCAGATCTAATTTCAATGCTCACTATTTTTTCCAGGATGCCAAGCTTTCTGAGATAAGGACAACCCCAGCTACTGGCTTTGCCTTTATCATTATACTTACTTGTATTATAGTTGGGAAGGTTCCTCTTAATCACATTTTAAAAACTGTAACTACAAATAAAACCATGTTTTCATGAACAATATCATAAAATGGAATTATCTTTATGAAGATCAGGTTCTCCAAACTAAAATCCAGGACACATTGCTCAATAAGTTTTCCCCCCAATTGTAAAGTCATAAAGTCCTAAAATTAATTCACACTTTATAAAAAAGGCATTGCTACAGTAAAAAAAAGTTAAAGGGAGAAATATAAAATAAATTACAAACTGTTATTATATCGTGAAAATGTCATTGTCACTTATCTACTGTTGACTATGAATCTACTGCTTAAGATGCAATAATATTCATTAAATAAAATTAAGTGTTTTGTTATCCATTCATACTAGCCTCCCCCTCCCTGGAAAAAAAATTGGCTTACTAGATTCTTAATATCCTAATTTTTTAAAATTTCTAAATTTACTTACATATACCCTGTTTTATTTTACAAGGGATTTAAAGTAGCCTAGAATGATATATATACAATTTGACATAGGAGTACATGATTAGGGGAAAATAAACAAGATAAATAAGAAATAATGTATGGGTGAAGTTAGTGCAAATGCTTATAATGAAGTCCTTTCTAAATACCCGTTAGAGGTGGGCCCCAAATTTGGCTCTGAGCCCACTAAAGCCATCACAACGAGAATACAACCAGTTAAAACATGAATTATAGGAACCATATAATAAAAACAATTCAGGTACTTGGAGAACTGAGGAGAGGCATAATTATTCCTGTAATAAAACCAGAGAAGAGTTCCTCCTGTGTATGTTTATGAAGGAGACACTGTATAATGCGGTAACAATGTCCTAATCAACATCCTTACACAATTCTAATAGTGGGTTTCAGATGGTTCTTCACTTAAGAGTATCCATCAGCAGAGACTGTCTCATAAGGTCAAAACACAGTTCATGAGCAAAGGCAGGGAGGAGAGGACAAAGCAGCATGCCATACTGCTCTCTGACAGACTCAATGCAAGAAGAAATCTTAAGTGTTTCTAGAAAAATAAATAATAAGCTCCATATTCCTCAGACAATCTTCCAAAGATGACTTCCGTCAACTGAGCTCTTGATAGGTAAAGAGGCACAGGAACTTTGTGTTTATGCTCTATGACTGGAGCCTGGCTTTAAGAGTGTGTGCATTACAAGGTAAAGGCAGATCAATATGCTGAGTCAACTGGTTCTGAAAGGGAGAGAGACAACCTCTTAGAAGGTGAGATGCTGTCTAAGCAGGACAACTGCCCACATCCACAGGGCATGAGAGCACAAACAACTGTACCAAGATTTTCTCAAAAAACAATTTGGTTTTTCCCCAACAGAATGAAGAATGAGCAACACCTGCCAAGTATCTGAGTAATTTGTGGGAAGAACCATAAGTGATTTAACAATTTCTCTTAATGGTCACAGAGAACTTCTCTAATCCTTGAATGATGTTAAGGAAAAAGGAACTTTCAACAATGGTTAAGAAGACAACACAATTTTACTCATTCTTGGAAGTAAAGATAAATATTTAAATATATTAAAACCTGTTGTTGTTTAGTCACTAAGTTGTGTCCGACTCTTCTGCGACCCCATGGACTGCAGGCCACCAGTCTCCTCCTCCCTCCATGGGATTTCCAAGGCAAGAATACTGGAGTGGGTTGCCATTTCCTTCTCCAATTAAAATCTGTAGTCATGCTGAATTAATGAATTCTCATTAATACACTGAATTCATTAAAATACCTACTTGAGGAGAAATAATGTGCAAAGAGATAACATCTCCATATAATTTCAGGCTCTTTTCCAACTGAATCCAGGTTAATGAGTTTTCAAAATGCATCTTCTAAATAACTAAGTAATTCAGATGACTAACTTTGAACTTTCTCTTTACCTGTTATACTTGACACAAATTTCAACAAACACCATACTGGAAATACTTCTTTTTGACATATCTCTCTCTACTGCACACATATCCCTTGGTGGCTCAGACGATAAAGCGTCTACCTACAGTGCGGGAGACCTAAGTTTGATCCCTGCGGCAGGAAGATTCCCTTGGAGAAGGAAATGGCAACCCACTCCAGTGTTCTTGCCCGGAAAATCCCATGGACAGAGGAGCCTGGCAGGCTACAGTCCATGGGGTGGCAAAGAGTCGGACACAACTGAGCGACTTCACTCTCTACTACAGAAATCTACTTGTTCTTTCTTCTAAATTCAGACAAGTGTGCAAGCATCACTGTACTTTTGATGCTTACCCTCTGCCCCTCCATTTTGGAAACAATGTCATGAAACTAAAGGCTACTTCGTGCAAAAACTGAAGTTTTTCATTTGAGAACTTCAAAAAATATTTAAAAACTTAACAACTGAAACACTGTCAGCTCTCTTTTAGTATCTACTCTCAAATATCTTGTTTTAATGTCTTCCTAACACTCTGATTTTTAAAATAAATCACAAAATTATCTACTTGTACTATATATAGTATTTTTAAATGGAGTTCAGCTTCTTACAATTACACTTTCAGATTGATTAGGAGAAAACCAGATGTTATTAATACAGTTGTTACAAGTACGTGCAATATGACCAATCCCCAGCTTTTTGATTTCTAAAAACTTCCTCTCAGAGACTTAAAACACAAATGACATATGAAAAATCTTACCAATAGATATATAGCCCAGAATGGGAAAAACTTATATAAATGATCACTTACCTTGCCTTGCAGACTTTACAGTTCAAAAACTTTTAGGCAAGTGCAGTATTTACATAAAAATCTCACTCAGGAAAATATATCTGTGATAGGATTTATTAGGGACATTAGCCATGGGGCTGGCACTCAGGGAATGGTAGCATATATGCTAATACTTGTCATTTCTAATCTGGTCCAATTCCTCCTGCAAAAGCTTCTAAACTATTGGAACAAAAATTTTTTCACAATTGCTTCAGTTTCTACTAGGCTGATGAACAGAAGTGAAGTGAACTGAAAGTCGCTCAGTCGTGTCCGACTCTTTGTGACCCCATGGACTATAAAGTCCATGGGATTCTCCAGGCCAGAATACTGGAGTGGGTAGCCTTTCCCTTCTCTAGAGGATCTTCCCAACCCAGGGGTCGAACCTGGGTCTCCAGCATTGTAGGTGGATTCTTCACTAGGCTGATGAAAACTAACATTCAAATTATACAGAAATTCACTTAGGCATGCAATCTAAAAATCCCAAACCATTTGCGATTAAAATGTACTTAATTTTCATTTGCTGAAAGCTCCATTTGAAAAAGAGTAATTCTATATTTCTTCACTGAAGCTTTAAAAGCTCTGTGGTGTCAATTAACATGAATCTCTCACTGCAAATGTGAAGTATATATCTGCAATAGTTATCCCACATTGAACACAAAAATATTACACGTGGATTATTTTACTTCTTTTATTGGAGATTATTTTCCAAAGTCTTGTTAGAATGTTGCCACCATGGGTATGTATCTTCTCTGCTTTTACCTGTTTGAAGGTTTCAATAATACACGTTTTATAAGTTGTCATTAAATAATTTTAACTCCTTTCGAGAAAATCTGAAATATTAAATATCATATATTACATTGTAACTACTAGGTATTACCATCAATCAACTTTGCCTTGCTGCTACAATTAAAAGTCTTTTGCAATTACAGTGTTCATAGATTTCACATCCAGAAAAACACCCTACAAATATATGCTATGAACACGACTAGAGATGCACATAACAGGCATTAACATGACTTCACAACTTTCAGGTTTTGTTATTTCTGTGACTCTCATATTAAATATATATTTTTACAGTAACACTTAAGAGTACTAATTATCCATCACTAGATAATAAATTATCCCAAATTTTGGTGGCTTAAACAAGACTAGTATTTCAGTTTCTGTGAGTCAGGAATTCAGGAGCAGCTCAGTGAGGTAGTTCTGGCTCATGGTCCCACCTGAAGCTGCTGTCAAGATGCAGGCCACTGAAAGAGCCATCTGACCGCCTGCCTGAGGCTGGAGTATCCACTCCCAAGATGGTTCACCCGGTACTAGCAGGCCTTAGTTCTTTGCAATGTGGACCTCTCCATAGGGCTGCTCCAGTGTCTTCTCAACAGAACAGCCGGCTTCCCTAAAGCAGTGGTCCTCAATAGAGGTCCCTCAGGAGACATCTCAGTGTTTAAGACAACCAGAGGTGTCTGGTGGGGATGAGAGGGCAATGCTATTAGAATCTAGAGGGTAGAAGCCAGGGATACTGTTACATATCCTTCACAACGAAGAATTATCTGACCCCAAATACCAATAAATTAAAAGACGCTTACTGCTTGGAAGGAAAGTTATGACCAACCTAGACAGCATATTAAAAAGCAGAGACATTACTTCGTCAACAAACGTCCGTCTAGTCAAGGCTATGTTTTTTCCAGTGGTCATGTATGGATGTGAAAGTTTAGAAAGAAAGCTGAGTGCTGAAGAATTGATGCTTTTGAAATGTGGTATTGGAGAAGACTCTTGAGAGTTCCTTGGACTGCAAGGAGATCCAACCAGTCCATCCTAAAGGAAATCAGTCCTGGGTGTTAATTGGAAGGACTGATGTTGAAGCTGAAACTCCCAATACTTTGCCCATCTGATGTGAAGAGCTGACTCATTTGAAAAGACCCTGATGCTGGGAAAGATTGAGGGCAGGAGGAGAAGGGGACAACAGAGGATGAGATGCTTGGATGGCATCACTGACTCAATGGACATGGGTTTGGGTGGACTCCGGGAGTTGGTGATGGACAGGGAGGCCTGGTGTGCTGCCGTTCATGGGGTCACAAAGAGTTGGACACAACTGAGCAACTGAACTGAACTGAAATACCAATAGTACTGAGGCTGAGAAACTGCCCCAGAGCAGATGATCTCAAAGGAAGACCAAGGCAGGAGTCACAATGTCTTTTACGACCTACCCTCAGAAGTCACACTCCATCAGTTCTACCACATTCTATGCTTTAGAAAACGTGAGTCACTAAATAACCGCCTTCACACAAGGGGAGGAGATTTAAGTACCACTCCTTTGAAACAGGAGTATCAAATATTTTTACATCATTACACTTAGCAACTTGATTTTTTAAATAAAAATACTAGAAAATATCTTGCTTACTTTTGCTAATACCATGTAAGTACTTTTTATTGTTCCAGAAAAAAAAAATCATCAAAATTCCACTTAACAAAGCTATGTTTGCATCTCAGTGAATGGTCTCTGTAGTCTTTCAATGATTTGATCTAAAAAAATTCTAAGCATAAACATAGGCAGTCTGACATAGAGAAAAGTAAACTAGTAGTTAAAAGATTTCAGTTCTAGTTTTGGTTCTGGAATTTCCTAGCAGATGATCGTGGCCAAAGCGTCTATGAGTCTGCTTCCAAGTCAATAAAATGGGGGTGTCATTAGCCCTGCTTATCTTACAATGCTGTTTTGAGGCTCACATAAGATAATTATGTATGAACTATAACTTTATGAACAATAAAGGACAGGCAGTAAGTGTTCCAAATGGATATGAATGTGTTACTATATAAGAGTTTCATGATCAGCTTCCAGCATGGGGTTTATCACATAGCAAATTTTCAATATGTATTTTTAGATCTCTTACTCTGAAATTTGAGGTTGAGTATATTTCTGAAGTAACAGTAAGATAGAGCAGTTATTAAAACATAACCAAAGGTTCAAATCCTTGATCATTTGTTATGTTATAGAAAACTAAAATATCATTTCTACAAGTTAAAATGCACATTTACTCAGCAGTTAACAGATAGAATCTAAGAGTTACTACAATCAGCAATATAATGCAGCCAATTCTTTAGTCTGAACTGAAAAAAAACCAAGGTATTACTTTATATATTTGTTTCCCAATTTAGACTTTAAAGGAGAGCAGAAGTTATAATGTATTTATCTATTTATCCTTAAGAACATAATGCAAGGTAAGTACATAAATACCAAAGATCCTGACCTCAAGGAATTAAGAAGTCCAACTGGGGAGTCAGGCTGAACAGAAACGCACATAAATTACTAAAAACTTTTACAAAGCAATATATTTGCTTCCTGCAATCCATTCTGTAACACTCCAATCAGATCAATTTTAAAATACTTCCCCTCCTACTTTACAACTCAAGAAACTATAGCTAGCTCTCCACTGCCCAGAAAAATGCAATTGCTTTAGTCCTACTCCTCCTAATAATTTCTGGAGGTAGGACCCAAGCATCTGTATGTTTAAAGGCTCCACAAGTGATTCTGAAGCACACGCAGAATGAAAACCAGAAGTGGGTTCACCCTATCTGAGACATTCCTCCTGTCAGGCTAGTCCATCTCATATCTCATTTTCTTAGTTACATTTTCTCCTGTTACCTAAAAATGTTCCCTTTCTAGAAATGTTCCAAATACTACCCATCCTTCAAAATAATCCTCAAATCCTTCTTCCTCCATGAAACATTCTAGCTACTATAGCCTACTGGACCTCCAAACTTCTGTATACATCAATACTTAAAAAAAAAAATCTTATTCATTTATGTATTTGTCTGTGCTGGATGTTCACTGCTGCTCGGGCTTTTTCTCTAGTTGCAGCAGGTAGGGGCTACTCTCTAGTTGCGGTGCATGAGCTTCAGAAGCTGCAGCCACGGGCTGAGTATTTACGGCTTCCAGGCTCTAGAGCCCCGGCTCAGTAGTTGTGGCACATGGGCTTAGTTGCTCCACAGCATGTAGAGGATCAAACCTATGTCTCTCGCACTGGCAGGCAGATTCTTTACCACTAAGACACCAGGAAAGCCACACACACACCTTCCAGTGTATAAAAGAAACAGATACAACACATGAGTGAACATATATATATATATACACACACACACATATATATATATATATATATAAAGTGAAGTCACTCAGTCGTGTCTGACTCTTTGTGACCCCATGGACTGTACCCTACCTGGCTCCTCCATCCATGGAATTTTCCAGGCAAGAGTACTAGAGTGGGTTGCCATTTCCTTCTCCAGGGGATCTTCCCGACCCAAGGATTGAACCTGGGTCTTCCGCATTGCAGACAGACACTTTACCATCTGAGCCACCTGGCAAGCCCTAGATAGATATATACATATATAACATATTCACCAATCTGTTATATCTGTTTCTTTTATACACTGGAAGCCATTTAACACTGTCAGATGAATGCCGAACAGATTTTTTTCACTAAAACAAACCTATAACATAAATACAAAAATACACATATTTCAAACTTCCAAAATTATGTTGCCTTACTACCTAGAGTTACAGAAATCTTTAGCAAACTGGCTCATTTCCTGATTGTAATTTTCACGGCCACTGTCATTCAACAGTGTTAATGAAAAGCTTCCTTCAAGTATCCGATCCACATATCTAAGGCTGAACCATACAAGTTTATAACCTGAATCTAATCCTAAGGTAGTTAATATCTCAGAGACTGTCCTCAAGAAATATGTAGAAAAATAATCAGGGGGAGGCATGAAACATTACTTTTCAATAGCCTCGAAATCCAAAGGGTTAGACATTCTTGACATTAGGTTTGGAACTATAAACTTGGACGTACAGTATATGAACAAGGCCATTGTTGAGACTGTATTGGACAATGAATTCAAAAGGAGAATATAGTGTACTGTTTCCTTTTGTAGGTGGAAAATTCAACTTACCCTATCAAGTTTTCACTCAGGGCCAATCAATCCAAACATACAGGGTTTATAAACAGTGCTCAACCAAAGGTGATTTTGCCTCCAGATTACATGTGGCAACGTCTAGAAACGTTTTTGGTTGTCACACCGGGGGTTCCAACTGGCATCTAGTGGGTAGGGATACAAGGATGCTGTTAAATACCCTACAACGCACAAGACAGTCCCCACAACAACAACAAAATATCGACCCAAGATGTCAACAGGATGAGTAATCCTGCTGCTGCTGCTGCTGCTGAGTCACTTCAGTCGTGTCCGACTCTGTGCGACCCCAAAGACGGCAGCCCACCAGGCTGCCCCGTCCCTGGGATCCTCCAGGCAAGAATGCTGGAGTGGGTCGCCATTTCCTTCTCCAATGCATGAAAGTGAAAGTGAAGTCGCTCAGTCGTGTCTGACCCTCAGAGACCCCATGGACTGCAGCCCACCAGGCTCCTCCATCCATGGGATTTTCCAGGCATAAGTATTGGAGTGGGGTGCCATTGCCCTCTCCTGAGTAATCCTAGTGTTACACTATATTTGGGAATGTAAACACAGCTTGACAGATGCTCATAATAGTTATTGTCTATTTTCTTAACTTGCTATTTTTTCCCCTTTTGCATCAGTTCAGTTCAGTCGCTCAGTCGTGTCCGACTCTTTGCGACCCCATGAACCGCAGCACGCCAGGCCTCCCTGTCCATCACCAACTCCCAGAGTCCACCAAAACCCATGTCCCTTTAGTCGGTGATGCCATCCAACCATCTCATCCTCTGTCATCCCCTTCTCCTCCTGCCCTCAATCTTTCCCAGCATCAGGGGTTTTTTCCAAATGAGTTAGCTCTTCACATTAAGTGGCCAAAGTACTGGAGTTTCAGCTTCAACATCAGTCCTTCCAATGAACACCCAGGACTGATTTCCTTTAGGATGGACTGGTTGGATCTCCTTGCAGTCCAAGGCACTCTCAAGAGTGTTCTCCAACACCACAGTTCAAACTCATCAATTCTTCAGCGCTCAGCCTTTTTTATAGTCCAACTCTCACATCCATACATGACCACAGGAAAAACCATAGCCTTGACTAGACGGACCTTTGTTGACAAAGTAATGTCTCTGCTTTTGAATATGCTATCTAGGTTGGTCATAACTTTCCTTCCAAGGAGTAAGTGTCTTTTAATTTCATGGCTGTAATCACCACCTGCAGTGATTTTGGAGCCCAGAAAAATAAAGTCAGCCACCGTTTCTACTGTTTCCTCATCTATTTGCCATGAAATGATGGCATCAATATCATTTAATTTATTGAGATTGCTAATTTCAAAGTAGATGATTCAAAGCATAAGGCATTTAGGACACTAACCTAGGAATCAGAAACTGAAGCAAGTCAAACTTGTAATGTCAGGTGAGGAAATTATTAAACTTCTAGCAATATAAGATACCAACACCAATATTTCACTTCAATTTAATACTAAGATCACTGAGAAGTCATATTTTACTATAACAAATGAGAAAGATAACTAAGATTTTCACCAGCGTGTGGTAGCCTGGAGAAGGAAACATAAATAGAAACTTATTATTCAAAAGTCTAAGTTCAAGAAGAAGAAGAAGGCAACGGCACCCCACTCCAGTACTCTTGCCTGGAAAATCCCATGGACTGAGCCTGGTAGGCTGCAGTCCATGGGGTCGCTAAGGGTCAGACACGACTCAGCGACTTCACTTTCACTTTCATGCATTGGAGAAGGAAATGGCAACCCACTCCAGTGTTCTTGCCTGGAGAATCCCAGGGACGGGGGAGCCTGGTGGGCTGCTGTCTATGGGGTCACACAGAGTCGGACATGACTGAAGCGACTTAGCAGCAGCAAGTTCAAGAAGGTTCAAGCTACCTAACAATCCTACATGAAGGATTTGACAGAAGAGGGGAAAAAGGAATTGTTACTAGGGATATTAAGGATAAAGCAATTATTTATGAGAATAAAGTTATATTTACCACAAGGATAAGGAAATATAAGAATGAAGAGTTCAGAAAATACTGCATAAACCAGACACTTCAACTTAAGTGTCACCGGATAGACTTGGGGCATCGCATCTGGTCCCATCACTTCATGGCAAATAGAAAGAGAAAACGTGGAAGCGGTAACAGATTTTATTTTCTTGGGCTCCAAAATCAGTGTGGACGGTGACTGCAGCCGTGAAATTAAAAGACACTTGCTCTCTGGTTGGAAAGCTAAGATAAATCTAGATAGCGTATTAAAAAGCAGAGAGATCACTTTGTCAACAAAGGTCCATAAAGTCAAAGTTATCGTTTTCCCAGGAGTCACGTACAGATGTGAGAGCTGGACCATAAAGATGGCTGAGCACTGAAGAATTGATGCTTTAGAACGGTAGTGCTGGAGAAGACTCTTGAGAGTCCTGTGGACAGAAAGGAGATCCAACCAGTCCATCCTAAAGAAATCAACCCTGAATATTCATTGGAAGGACTGATGCTGAAACTGAGGCTCCCATACTTTGGCCACCTGATGTGAAGAGCCAACGCACTGGAAAAGATCCTGATGCTGAGAAAGATTGAAGGTAAAAGGAGAAGGGGGTGGCATAGGATGAGATGGTTAGACAGCATCATCAACTTAATGGACATGATTTTGAGCAAACTCCGGGCAATAGTGGAGGACAGGGGAGCCTGGTGTGCTGCAGTCTGTGGGGTTGCAAAGAGCTGGACACGGCTTAGTGCCTGAACAACAGCAAACAATTTGCAGGTGAGAAGGTCAGAGACACTACCCCACATGGAATTACAGAGCTGCATTAAGTATCTAGACCCTGGAGAAGGAAATGGCAACCTACTCCAGTATTCTTGCCAGGAAAATCCCAAGGACAGAGAAGCCTGGTGGGCTGCAGTCTATGGCGTCACAAAGAGTTGGACACGCCTGAATGACTGGGCATGCACGCACCTGAGTGTCTAGAGGACTCTTACCCTCATTGTCCCTTTCTTCCCCTAAGACACAGCCTCCCTGAGCCCTCGGCAGATCAAAAGAAGAAGTTCTGACCTCTTGTGGGCACATGCTGATGTCATCACTTTCTAGTTCTGAATCAGATGGAAAGGTCTCTCTGACAGAGATTTCAAACACATACCCTTGCAACAAAGTTGCCCTTGATGTACAAAAGTTATCAGTATGTCACTAGATTCAAGAGAGACACTGAAAAATCCAAAAGAAGATTTCAAGATAAGCATTAGAAATAGAAAAGAAGATTTGAGATGGCAACTAAAGCTGAAAGAATGCAGAAAAGAAAAGTTACAAAGGCCTTCCAAAAATAATCTCTGAGAAAGCAACACAAATGTGCCCCTTCTAGACTGCTGTTTTCAAAAGCAAGAACCCTTTCTGCTTTTTTGTTTTTTCAATCTTTATAAACAAAACACCTCCAACAGTGCTTTAGCACTGGCCAAACTAAATTAATGAAGTTAAGAAAGCAAAGAAGAAATTGGTGTGGGTTTTTTCATGATTTTTTTTTTTTTGGTATAATAATGTGTGATGCCTATACTCTGGCCCTTAAGCTTGGAAAAGCAACAGATGCGTACTTGTGGGTAGACTGACAGTAAGCCACACGCACTCACGCATCTTCCTTTGTGTCCCAGGCACAGTGACAATGTCACCAAGGCCTAAGAGGAGAAGGTTTTGAGGAAAACAAGGAAATCTGTAACATCATTCAAAGCAACAGGAGCCAACATGCTCAGGGTATAAAGTTACTCAGACAGCAGGCTTAGACAAAATAAACATTTGTTCTATTACCTTTTTGTTATGTTGTCATGGGAATCTGTGTTTAGGAATACTTATTTTCTGCAACTAGATGATAGAGCAGTAAAAGGGGGATGGCTTTCATATGAGAAAGAAACTTTTATCTGTAAAGGCAGAAAAGAAAAGAAAGAAATCCTACGGGTTTTTAATGGGGCCACATGTGTAGAACCTTTCAATCCATAAGATTTATTCAAGTTAACGGAGAAGTTCACTGGGGGCTCGGAGCCAAAACACTGTTAACAGGTAATAATAATCCAACAGCTACTAAAATTATTGTAATAGGGGAAAGGCAGAGGAATGTAAAGCAGATACACGGCCAAGTAAAACAGAAAATAAATGAGATCTTAAGAGCTGAAAGAAGGTAAAAATGACTTTTTAAAATAACCCAATAGTAAGAAAAAACCTAGAAGCCCAAACAAGTTAGAAAACATTCCACCTGCCAGCAGGCTAATCTTCTTTTGTCACCAGAAGTCTAGAGCTAATCTCTCTGCTCCCTTCCTTTTGGCAACAGAAACCCGAAAAGTGAAGTAAGCTTCACATGTTATTTAAAGAGCTGGACCAGAGTACCCTGAATTTCCAGGGCCCACCAAAAGTACTGGCTCAGGGACACTGAGCCTTCTGGAAGGAGCATGGGTCACGGCTGGGCACCAATTCATCTGACTCCTCCACTCTGTCCCTAAGTACGACTAGCACCTCTGAATGGGTAAGAAACAGAAATGAAAAAGCAGGGACCCCAGTGCAGAGTGAGCTCGGAAAACAGGGCCTTTGCATGTGGTGATCCCTCAGCATGGAATGTTCTTCCTTCCCACTCAAGTCCAACCAGTGTCCATCACTTCCTTCAGGTCTTTGCTCAGGTGTCACTCCATCACGGAGGCCTACCCCGTCTACCCTGCTTAAAGGTGCAACAGCTATCCCAGTACTCCCTCCCCTCTCCTTACTTAACTTTCCTCGTAGTGCTTATCACCCGACATGCTATAACTCTTACTTACTTATTTACTGTCTACCTCTGTTTGCCTTCCCCTTAGCCTATAGGTTCTTACAGGCAGAACTTCTCATGTTTTGCTCACACTCCATCTCTACCACCTAAAAAGTGACCCCCTCCCCCACACACACACAGCAGGTGGATAAGTATCAGTATAACACACAAGAGTCCTATCCTCAGGGAGATGAGCATGAACCCATCCTCCTCTGTCTAACTCCACGACCATACACCCTATAAGACCCCAAAGTTGAGACCTATCCATCTGTCCAAGGCCAAAACTTAGGCGTCATTCTGGACTCCTCTCTCTTCTGTACGTTTTTCTCCCCAACATTCAGCCTAGGAGCCAAGTATGTCAGAACCCAGGATCCATCGTCGAAAGTGCAGAATCTACTAACCACCACCTACTTCCCTCCCTAGAACAAATTATTTAAAGGCTAAAATGCTGGGCGTTTGGTTAACTTTATAAAATCTTAACGCACACGTACTAACTTTACGGAAACACTATGCAAAGACAACTACTTCTAGTACTAAAAGCTTCATTTACTTCAACAAACTAACAAAAACTTCAGGTTTAGAAATTCTGTTTTCATTTGTCCTGAAGAAACACATGAATCACTTCCAAGTACATGACAAGATGAAAAGATTTCTAGGTTTCAGAGCCAAGGGAACCCACTTCATAACAAGGTGTGTTGTTTTTTTGTTGTTGTTTGTTTGTTTGTTTTGAGCTCTACAGTAATTATACCTCTTGGATAGGAAAAAATCAATACTAAATTTCACAGCAAACAGCAAACATCCAAGGTATCTTCAAAGGCCTAGAGAAGCAGTTACTTCTATTTATATCCTATACTTACATAACAGAAACATGTACAGATAGTCTCAACTTTCCAAAATGTGCACAGAAGAATTTCAAACCAAAGGGATCCATAAATTCAGGAATTAATTATTTGCACTGATAATTCTTCGGGAACTGGTCCCATCAATTCTGAGGAAGAGATGTGACTTTAGTAAGTCATTACACCTCAGGTGAGTCAGGCTTACACTGGTGGGATTGGTTTGTCATAGCTCTACTATTTCAAATGACCCAGCAACGCCTTTCTTCTCAAAAGGAGGGTGGGGAGAGGCAAACAGCACCAGAGAAGGTGCCACCAATCTTAGCAGCCTAAAGCACAGGAAAGGAGAATTCTGAAGTACTGAAATCACAGAACCAAATCCAAAGTAGTATACGATTCCTTTAATGAGTCCAGCTCCTCATCCATAAAACTATGTTAATACTAGCCTTTACAGAGCCAGTGAAAGCTGAATAATGCTTTGAATGCAAATACATTATAAAGTATAAAATCCCATAAGAATGTTTGTTAATACTAAAGTGAGATATTAATAGATCTTTGAGGCTAAAGCAGAGGGAAATCAAAGGCAGAGTAGTCCTCAGTATCAAGGAATTAAACTGGCAGAACTGAAAGTCGAGAGGTTCAGGATACCCTTATTTTCAAATGGGAGCCTGTGGAAAATGGGAATCTGACAAATAATGACTTTATAGCCAAATTAAACGAACTCTTTCTTAAAAGTCTTTACATATCAATAATACAAATATTTTGCCATTGTGTTTAAATATTTATTGGTTGGTACTGGTAACATGCAGCCAATCACCTTGCTTTTGGTTACAAAGACAAGCAAATAGAAAGAAAGATCAGCATGGGCTTACTATCGCCACTAGAAAAATAAAAGACTGCCTCTCTCACTCCAGTACTTTTGCCTGGAAAATTTCATGGATGGAGGAGCCTGGTAGGCTACAGTCCATGGGGTTGCAAAGAGTTGGACCCAACTGAGCGACTTCACCTTCTTTCTTTCTGATAGTTCCTTTCAGAGAAGGAAATGGCAACCCACTCCAGTGTTCTTGCCTGGAGAATGCCATGGATGGAGGGGCCTGATGGGCTACAGTTTATGGGACTGCAAAGAGTCAGACATGACTAAGCAACTAATACACACACATACACCCCTCTCACTGATTAGGAGTCAGGAAAGTCACCTCTGCACACTCTATAATGACAGTCTTGTATTTATTTGTGCCCTAGCTCATGCTTTAAAAAAAAAAAAAAGATTTAAAATGATGAGTGGCTATTAATACTAAAAAACTTAGCTTCACTTATCTTTACTACATTTATTTTCACAAAGCATTTAGGATGTTGGATTTGACCTCTTAGTAAATTCTGCCATTCTTTTACCAAAGTTTTGGTATATACTTTATATACTGATGATAAATATAAACAGCACAGAATAATGCCCAGAACATAGAAAGCAATCCATAAAACGTAGTTATTATTCACATCACACTATAAACCCTACCAGGGAATGAACTGTCTTTGTCTTGTTTAACAGTTTAGCTCAAGAAACCTAGCCTGCTATCTGGTCTGTGAGTGTGCTAAGTCATTTCAGTCATGTCTGACTCTTTGCAACCCTATGGACTGTAGCCCACCAGGCTCCTCTGTCCAAGCGGAGTCTCCAGGCAAGAATACTGGAGTGGTTTACCATTTCCTCCTCCACAGGATCTTCCCCACCCAGGGATCAAACTTGTGTCTCTTGCATTGGCAGGCGGGTGGGTTCCTTACCACTAGCACCACCTGGGGCGCCCCTAAAGATGTGTGCGTGCTGAGCTGCTGGTCCATAGTTGGTACTCAATAAATATTATTTAATAAGTGATTAAATATGATTTAAGAATAATTCTGATCTCTCACCTGTTTTATGGTTACCACTGCCTCACCTCCTATAATCAAAGGCAAGAGTCTGGAAAACCCATACACCAGAGGAAGGGCATTTAAGTTCCTGTTTATATTTCCTTAAACTCACCACAAAGATCCTCCCCCGCCCCTTTTGTCCCCAAACCACAAAATCAATGCTTTGCAACACCGTACTCTTAAACAATTTTGCTTCATTTCCCCTCACTGACAGTGCACAAAGTTCCTTAAAGTTGCAAGCTTTAGTTTAGTTCCCTTTACCCCTTAAAGAAGGAAAGGCATATTTGTAAAACTCTAATACTCAAATTTCTATTTTGATTCCTTGATGTTTCATTCACAATTAGTTATCACATTTGCTTTACTAGATACTTAGTACAAATGAAAATACTGAAAATTGGCTTAATTTTTTTTTAACTTTTAAAGTTAACACATCAAAGTGTATCACACTTCAGAGCAATCAAATTAGGAAACTGACACATTATTTCAGTGATGTTGCGTTCCTTGAAATACTTTCAGAGATTCTTTTTTGGAACAGACTTCAATCCAGTTCTACAAGTCACACAGGAAATTCTGTGTCATTACTTTATGGTTACAACTCCTATTTGACCTCAAACAGTATCACCAGCCTGGCTGCCTAATCTTTTTCACCAGAGTCGAGTCCAACTTCTCTAAATTATTTGGATTCAATCTAACTTCGTTATTTCCTAAAATCAAATCTGCTCTAAAAAAAAAAAAATGAAGATAGTGAAAAATAACACAGGCTCCAAAGTGGATTCTAAGTTTAAAAAACAATTTTTTTTTCTACCACACCTAAAAGCTGCTGACTGAAAGAACAACTTGAAATAACTACTCTGAATGAGATAACACATGTGAATGTAAATTCTGGTATTTTCAATCCAAAATCAATTACACTTGTTTACAGTCAATTGTCACATAATATCGGTTATTTTTCTCCACCAATATGTTATAGGTTACACCTTAAATACCCTTGGCAGAACTGCCTCCACAGAAAGACACACAAGAAACTTAACAGGGGTTGTTTCTTGAGAAAAGAACTAGTACAACTGGACAAAGAGAAAGGAAAACTTTTCACTGTCTTTCTATGCCTTTTTACATTTTATACAATGTGAATGTATTACCTACTTTTAAAAACCTGTTTAAAAAATTACTTTCAAGTGTCAGTTTCAATGGCTTCTATAAACCAGAAAAATAAAGCACTAAAAAATGTGTTCGTGTTTTATCAGCACTTCAAGGGATCTCCAGGGCCAGGGCTGAGTGATTCACATCAACTGTAGGGAAACCTTGCAAGCAGTTCACTGAACTCCCCACAGTTAAGCCGTATCACTCCACTAAAGTTTAAACAATGATGATTGGAAACAAAAATTCAGTACCACAAAAATTAATGTGTCAATTCTAGAATGAAAACTGGCCGTAAACAAGTGAGCTATTAAAGAAGCAATGATCCAAACACATCTTCGAAAATTAGCAAATCAACAGCACGCTATAAAAATGGAAAAAAGATGTCAAGCACAGGGCCAACAGCGACATCACTCAAGCAGCCTGAACTAGAAAACGCAATACGATCTGTTGCTGGACACAATTGCACAATCTCAATTACCCAGAAGATTCTACCAAACAGGAAATTCATGCTGGGGCTTTAAGAAACACAGGAATTATATTCAAAGATTAACAAGTCTAAAAGCCTGGAATCTGCCGTGAAACAAAAAACTAATTTTGTAGACCTCTTTGCAAATAATGCATGCACAGGAATTACATCAAATAGCTTCAGGTCAGCCCTCAAATTACACAAAATCTAAAATACAGTGTATAAAACCTTAGAAGTTAGAAAAGTTAGCAAACTGAGGTCTGGAAATTTTACAGTAGCATTTAATTTAAAAGACATTCATAGTGTGAATTAAAGCTGAAGTGTCTCTTCCTTCCTTTGCTATATACTCCATATCCCATGAAAACCATTATGTACCCCTCAGTCTGTAAGTGCAGATTAAGTTCTCTGCAAACCCTCTAAAGGACTTTAAAAACAGTGTTTCACAAGAATTATCACGATTAAAAAATATTTATAATACATCGCAGCATTGTTAATAACTTTTTGATCTTGAGGGCGTCCAACGGATCTGAACCTCACTTGCTCCAAAGGAGAAAATTGTTTTGTCAAACAATACTTAAATGAGCGGTGGTATGTGACTAATCAGCGAGGCCGCCAGCTTCTCAAGCTGCAGTGTTTGCAGGCACTACCACCACCCCCCACTCTGCGAAAAGGAAATACGCTTTCAACTGAATCGGAAACACACCACTCAAGCTGGCACAGGGCTCACCGAGATAAAGTCGGTATTTTAAGCTCCCTGGATAGCTGCTAATTCAAGTGCGAATTGAAAAAGAACCCTTCTCAAAATGCAATTTCGACAGAGGTTTGCAAAAAAGCCCGAACTCAACGCCCTTCGTCCTCAGTTTTGTTCAGATGACCGCAGTCGAGCTTTGCCCTTCTGCTTCTCCGGGCAGCTCCCGGGCTTGTCTGCTCCGAGGGCAGGCACATCTCGAGAGAGCCCTTCTGCTCGATGCCAGCAGGGAGAGACCTCCGAAGAAGGACCCGTGTTTCTGCCCCCGTAGCAGCAGCCCCTTCCCCCACCCCACCTCCAAGGGAACGCGCAGGGTGCGAGTCAGGGCCCGGCTCCAACACCATCACCCACCGCCCACCGCGGACCTGTGTCCTACACATAGCTGACCATCTACGTGGGCGTGCAGGGTGGGGGTGCAAGGGGCACAGGGAGTGCAGGACAGGGGTCGAAGAGGGCTGGGATGCCCTCCCTCCAAGGAAAATTCCTGCCGCTGGGTGCATTGCTGAGCCGTGGGGGCAGGCCCGACTCTGGGGCATACGGAGACACCCGGCCCAGCGAGGCCCCCGGCCCGGTGACACTCACCACACGGAGCCATAGGCGCCGGAGCCCACCGGGGACAGGTTCTGGTAACGCTCGGGCACCTCCCAGATGGTCTTGTTCAGCTCCTGCCGGTAGAACGTGGGCCTCTCCTGAGACATCTTCCAGCGGTGGCCGCGGGGCGAGGAGGTGGCCCTTGCGGGGCCCCGCCTGCACCCGCACCCGCTTCCCCTGACCTCGTAGCCCGCCCGGCCGGGCAGGGAATCCTGCGCTGGCCGCCCGCGCAGGTGCGGCTGCGGCGACCCTGAAGACTCCCGCGCGCGCGCGCGGCCCCTGTCAGCCGCAGCGGCTGGACGCGCCTCACCGACGGCGGGGGAAGCCCTGCGAAGGGCCGGGGCACGCTCCGGGGCCCTGCGCTGGCGCCCCGCCCAGCTCTCCCTGCACTCTCTCCACACCCAGCCGACTCCCGGCTGCGCGGCGGGGTCACAGCTCCAGCTGCAGCGCCCGCGGAGCTTGCAGTGGTCGCCTTTCCCAGAGCCAGCGAACAGGAGGCTCCCGCCGTGCTCTCGCGAGAACAGCTCCCAGACCTCTCCTCGAGCCGAGATTTTACCCAATATGGAACCTGCCCGCGGGAGGGGGGGTTGATGAAGGGAGAGCTCGGGAGAAGTAATTCTCGCGAGAAGAGAGCAACAGCTGGCCCCCAGAGGCAGGAACTCCCAGGGATTGCTCTCCTTTAGCGCGCGAAGGCGGACCCGGGAAGGAGCGGAGAAGCAGCCGACACAGGCCGCGCGCGCCCCACCGTGGTCGGTGGGGCAAGTGCTTGGCTCCCTGTTGGAAAGAGACAGTGACAAATCAATCGGGTGTCTGGGAAAAGAGCCAGAAAACCTTTGAACGGTGGGTAGTCACCAGCAGCTGAGCACCTGCTCGGCGGAAAACCCCCAATTTCCAAGAAGTACTTGCATAAAAAAGAGAAATATTCCGGCCAGAAAGCCGTTGCAGTCCCATCTGCTCAAGGACATACACTTACTCTTCGGAATGCTGACGAAATCTGTCTCAAAGGTAAATATTAGCCCTGAATTAAGGTTGAGGTTTTTCCACCCAAACGCTTCTAGTAGTTCTCAAACTTTTACGTGCCGAAGAAGCACCTTGGGCGCTTAAAAATGCACAGCGAGTTTGATTAGATGGGTCCCAGAGGGACGCCAAGACTGTGCATTTTTACAATATGCGCCAGGTTCAGAAAAGTCCTTGGTATCTCCCTTGGAGAAACATTTTTAAAACCTTTACCCTGAAGGTTTGAAACTGATTCCTACCTTGAAGAGCTTCCAGCAAAGAGGGTTTTAAGAATTGTAATCATGCCTCTCAGAGTAAGAACAGTGCAGACAGTGGTTTTCTGGCAGTATCCTGTTGGGCAAGTCAATTGACCTTTCTTAGACCTTAGTTCCAGTTTATACAAAAAAGAATTGCTGCCCTACTTTCCCACCTGAAAGCTGAACAAGATAATAAATGTGAATGGGCAAGGTATAACCCCATACCTTCACCTCACTATTAACTTATTCCTACCCTAAAACTTGTTTCAATAAGCAGAATTGGACCCCATCTTATTCTTGGTCATTTCTTTTAGAAATAACTGGGTTCAAGCCAGGACACTTCCCATCACTATCCATGACTATTCTCTTTTGTGTTATGCATCCCTTGAAGTGCTCAAATTTTGCCTATCTTGTCCCAGGATCTAGCTCAGGGCCTCGAACATAGAAGTTACTCCATAAATATTTGTTGAGCAAATTATGAACAAGGACATGATCTCAACTTAGGAGGCAGTGCAGGATCCTCAGTTCTCAAGGAAAAATAAAATAAAACCCAAAACAAGGGTCATGGGTGATTTGCGGAAAGCTTTCTTTGGATTCAGTGTGACAGCCTAGATTCTCTTGCCTTAGAAGACATGTTGCTTAAAAATGTTCCAAGCCAAACTGCAGATAGTGAGCTTTCTAAGAAGTATTGGAGGTAGAAGGAGGAAGCAAGAGCAAAAATGCAGCTGTAAAGATATAAGAGGTAAGAGTGGGGGATCAAGGTGAGTGCATGGATAAAAGGGAGAAAACTTGGAAGCTGAAATTCTAAGAAATTCATGTATTTATCCAACAAATTGGAATAATGACATGAGAGTGACCAAAAGGGTAAAGATGAGCAATACACTCACTCACTCAGCAAATATATATTGAATGCCTACTAGGTACCAGGCACTTCTAATGGAAAGTTGGTTAAAAGGCAGATAGCGGCTGCCTAGGTGGAGCCTACAGTGAATAGTGGCGCAATCATTCAATTCTTCAACACAAATTTATTGAGCACTTACTAGATCTACCACATTGCTTTGGCACCAATGATACAGCAATTAAAGCAAGACATAAAAATCCCTGCCCTTCTGGGGATGACAGATTACAAAAAGGTATAGGTAGGGACTTCCTGTTGGTCCAGTGGCTCAGACTCCATGCTCCTGAAGCAGAGCGCCTGGGTTGATCCTGGTCGCGGAACTAGATCCCACTTGCAGCTAGGAAGATGGAAGGTCCACGTGCTGCAACTAAATCCTGATGCAGCTAAATAAAGACGTAAATATATTTTTTAAAGCCATAGGTAAAGTGAATAATATATTAGACATTACTACAGTAATCAAGCAAGTGGAAAACTGCAACTGGGCAAAGAGGGCATGCAAGGCGCAGGGAGAGACAGTGACAGGGACTGAGCTTCAGAAGGAGGTTAAGGGGTCTTGGGGAAGGAGCTGGGCAGGACAGCGTCCTTCAGTCGGGGTTGGAGATATCGGCGACCCTCTTAGCCTCCAGTTTCCTCCCGCGTCTTCTGTTCCCAAGAGTCGTCGGGAGACAGAGTGAATCACTTACGCCAAGTGCGGCGCGCGAGGCCTGGCATCAAGGAGTCCCGCGGGTTCGACCGCAACGGCTCGGGAACCGCCGGCGTCCGCGTCCACAGCGCCGCCCGTCCGGCCGGAGCTGCCTCCGGCTCCAGCGTCCGACCTCCCGCCGTAACCCGGGAACCAGGTGAGCCTAGGGACCCGGGGAGCCGCCCGGGGCCGGGGCTGCAGGTGGTGGCGGCGGCGGGGCCCGGGCTCCGGCGTTGGGGGCGGGGACCACTCCCCCCCACCCCCGCGTTACACTCGGAAGTCCCCGGGCCACTGTCACCGCAGGGTCAAGCTCGTCGAGGGCACTCAGTCAGCGTTTGCGGAATGAATGAATGACGGTCGTCCCTGGGAGCTTTCTCTTCGTGCGGTCCCTGCTTTTGAAAATCCATGAGGAAAGACGGCGCGTGCGTTTGGCAGGCTGACTCCTTCCACACTCGTTGGTTTGAGTTGCCATAAGCCCCAGAACTGGTCTGCTGCCGGAGTCTCCCCCTGATCAACACACCCCGCCGCCATCCTCCTCCTCCCGAGGCTTGACTGCCCAGTTGCGCGCCTTCTGCTTTTTAGACCTCACTGCTGCTGTTCTTCGGAGAAGGCAATGGCAACCCACTCCAGTACTCTTGCCTGGAATAATCCCATGGACTGAGGAGCCTGGTAGGCTGCAGTCCATGGGGTCGCGAAGAGTCGGACACGACTGAGAGACTTCACTTTCACTTTTCACTTTCATGCATTGGAGAGGGAAATGGCAACCCACTCCAGTGTTCTTGCCTGGAGAATCCCAGGGACGGGGGAGCCTGGTGGGCTGCCGTCTATGGGGTCGCACAGAGTCGGACACGACTGAAGAGACATCAGCAGCAGCAGCAGCAGTAGCTGCTGTTGTTGTTCCTTATAACTGAGCCCCCACTCCAGCATCTCGT
This sequence comes from Bos indicus x Bos taurus, assembly GCF_003369695.1. Classification (NCBI taxonomy): domain Eukaryota; kingdom Metazoa; phylum Chordata; class Mammalia; order Artiodactyla; family Bovidae; genus Bos; species Bos indicus x Bos taurus. The sequence continues at coordinate 11,017,999 of NC_040098.1, read as the reverse complement.
AGCCCTTTCTGTTCCTTTCAGGTTCTGTTGATGGATCGCAGCAACCCCTTCTCCAACATCCCCACCCCAACAATGAATTTCTCTCCAACCAGCCCATTGGTAATACTCTCACCAGGTCGCATTAAAGGCAGTTGTTTGTGTGTTGGATGGTCAGCTCCTTGAGGGCTGTCCTCTGATCATTCATCCCCAGCCACTAGACCAAGTGACGGAAAGGTACTGCAAGCAATGCCCTTTGCTCATGACTTTCTTTTTCACATACATTCCACCATAAAAGCGTAGTTAGAATGGGCAAAGGCCTGTTTTTTCCTGATGGAATTACAAATATTTATTTTGAAATTCTGAAAGTGAATTTTACTTTCCCACGATTATAGAGAACATGTGAAAGTTGACCATATGAAAGGATAATCTTGAAGCTAAGTTTCAGGATTTCACATCAATTGGGGTAATAGAAAATTGGGTTGAATTGGGTTGTATTTAAATATTTAACTCTTGGCTTTTAAAATACGTTTAGCACCTTATGTAAAAGAATCAGTGGATGGCTGGATGGATAGGGGTAGTATGGGGATGAAGGAGCTAGGTCAAAAGTATATTAACAGTGCCCCAAATTTGATCCTGATTGTCCAACTGAATAAAGATAATTAGCTACATTTACAGTGGTCTTCATACTTCACTGTGTACCAGAATCATCTGGAGGGCTTCTTAAAACAGACTGCTGGGCCATCCTCAGAGTTTCTGATTAATTGTGTTTTGTGAGGTGGGGCCTGAGAATTAGCATTTCCAACAAGTTCCCAGATGATACTATTGTTTGTAAGACCAAGTATGGGCTACAGAGATTAATTTCTATTAATTAGTAGTGAATCCAGATGCCCCAAATTATGTCACATTTGTAGAATATGAAAATGAAACCTTAACTTGTTCAGATCATGGCCCACCCACCTGAATGTTTTGTCTGATGGCAGGAAGTATTAGGGAATTTTAGGAATCAGTAAGAGACAGTCCCTCTTGTGTTGTGTCTCAGCTGAAGGGTTGTTATCCCATCTTCGATGACCTTCTTCTGAAATGCATCATCTTCTCCACGTTAACGTGCATCTGCCACTTGTCCGTAATGGCTTCTGATCATCATACCTTAAAGAGAAGGGTCGTGTTAGTGAAGAAAACAAGCCAGTGGGTTTTCTGTGAAGTCAAGAAAGACTAGTGGAACTGAAGAAATTCCAGAGATGACTAGTGGAAACGAAACAATAACTGAAAAATGTTTTCCCTTGCTGCCTTTAGCCAGTTATATGATAAGCCCTTTGAAGACAGCTTTCCACCTGCCCCTCCTAGCCACTCAGACTGTGGTCCCTGAGTTGTGACTTGATTGCCTCTCAGTCAGACTACCATAATAGTAAAGGGCTCTGATGGGTCTTTTTGCCTCAGTCTCTCCTGTCTCCAGTGCTGTTCAGTAGAACTTTCTGTGAGGATAGATGTGTTTAATACCTGCCCTGTCTAGTTGCTAGTCCCTACCACACATGGCTATTGAGCCCTTGAAATGTGGCTATTGTGACTAAGGAATTGGCCATGCCACAGAGCGTGAGGCATTGCCACAAGTTTTCCTGACCAGGAATTGAATCTGGGGCTACAGCAGTGAAACAGCTGAGTCCTAACCACTGGACTGCCAAGGAATTCCCTCATTTTATTTTAATTAAGTTAAATTTAAGTTTTCGCAGGTAGCAGTGACTGCTGTACTGGTCAGCACAGCTCTAGACTCTACCGTTGACATGATTCTTCCCAAAGCACGTCTGTGCATGTTACTACTGCTTCTTGAACATTTTAGATTGCTGAAAAGTCCAGGTTCAACCCAGCATTCAAGACACTCCAGAAATAGGCCTCAACCTTTTGGGTTTGACACTGCCTTTACTTAGACCTGTTGAATGAGTTGCCTTATATTATCTCTGTAATTTTATCCTGTTCTCTTCCTGAAATACCTTATTCTCTTACCTGCCTCCAGTTTAGCCAGAGCAGTTTAGCCATATCTCCCCAGGGAGGCCTTCACCTAGCTGGGGTTATCAATCTCATTCTATAGGACATCATGTGGCATTAGATGTGGCATCTGTTTTAGAATCAAAAAGACAGGGTTCAGATTCTGGCTCTGCTGTTTAATGGTTGTATGCCTGAGGAACTCACTAAAGTCACCAGTAAAATAAGGATAATTATTATCAGGAAAATAACTATCTATCTTTTGAGACTATGTGTGTGAAGAAACTGGCTATGGCTGGCCAGCAATACATGTTAATTTCTGCCTTTCACACCTCTAAATTCTGATAACACCATATTTTGGTATTTTTATTCTACTAAATTCAAGAGTCTTTGTCCTTTTGTATCCTTTGGGCACTTAGCATTCAGCAAATGTTTGTGGAACACTAAGTTAATTGACCAGGGCCTCCCTGGTGGCTCAGTGGTAAAGAATCCACCTGCCGGTGCAGAGACGCGGGTTTGATCCCTGGATCGGGAAGATCCCCTGGAGAAGGAAATGGCAACCCACTCCAGTATTCTTACCTGGAAAAATTCCATGGACTATGAAAAAAATTCCAGTGGGCTATAGTACATGGGGTCACAAAAGAGTCAGACTTGACTTGACAACTAAATAGCAACAACCATAAATTAATTGACCACAGGTGGAAAAGCATTCTTCAGTCAGAAATAAATGAAGGCCAAGACTGTATGTGGTAGAAATTTATAAGATTGTGAAAATTATAGCAGGCAAACTTACCAAATCCTAGTCTAGTAGAACATGGCTACCTTTTGAAATATAACTGATGTAGGTTGAAGACAATAATAAGAAATGCTTCTTTCCATAAGTCAATTGATGAGATATAATACCTCCCAGGGGTGTGACAACAGAAAAAATAAATGCTTTAGCTTTGAAAGAGGGAGAAATTCTTGAGGGATAAGTTATAATTTATGATGGGAGGAGATGAGAATATTTTGTTTTTTTTAAACAAGGCTCTGGATCAGAGGTCACATACTGCTGGGTCAGACCGAATCTGGCCTGCAGAGGTGTTTTGTTAGATACAGACTGTGTTTTTAAAAATAGGTAAGGTGATTGACAACATTTCAAAGTCAGAAGATGTCACATAAAAATCTGGAATTATGGCTTCCCTGGGGAAAGATCAGATCTGGCCATCCTGAGCCCCATATCCCCCATGACAATAATTGCTAGAACGGAGTGGCTGCAGCCACCTTTCCCTGGCCCACTGCTTCCATTATGCTTGTCCATATGTTGCCTGCTTCCTGCCTGCTTCGTGGCATTTCAGAAACAAAGTGCTGGATTCTAGACTCTCCATCTAACCCAGGATGGCAGTTTTTTTACATTTTATTTTTATTGATTTATTGGCTACACTGGGTCTTCGTTGCCACCCATGGGCTTGCTCTAATTGAGGCGAGCAGGGGCTGCTCTCTAGTTATGGTGCACGGGCTTCTCACTGTGGTCGCTTCTCTTTTTGCAAAGCACAGGGTCTAGGGCGTGCAGGCTCAATAGCGGTGGTGCACAGGCCCAGCTGCCCCACGGCGTGTGGAATCTTCCCGGACCAGGGATGGAACCCATGTCCCCTGCATTGGCAGGTGGATTCTTTTTAAATTTTATTTTATTTTTAATTGGAGGATAATTACTCCACTGTATCATGATGGTCTCTGCCACACATCAACATGAATCAGCCACAGGTAGACATATATTCCCTCTCTCTTGAACCTCCCTCCCCATCCCACCCCTCTAGGCTGTCACAGAGCACCAGCTTTGGGTTCCCTGGGTCACACAGCAAATGCCCACCGGCTATCTGTTTTACATATGGTAATGTATATGTTTCAGTGCTACTCACTCAAATCATCCCACCCTCTCCTTCCCCGACTGGGTCCAAAAGTTTGTCATTTATGTCTGTGTCTCCTTTGCTGCCCTGCAAATAGTATCATCAGAACCATCTTTCTAGATTCCAAGTATTTTCATTAATATATATAGTATTTGTCTTTCTTTTTCTGACCTACTTCACTCTGTATAATAGGCTCTGGGTTCATCCACCTCATTAGAACTGACTTGAATGTGTTCCTTTTTTATAGCTGAGTGATATTCCATTGTGTATATGCACCACCACTGCTTTATCCACTTATCCATCGATGGGCATCTAGGTTGCTTCCATATCCTAGCTATTGTAAATAGTGCTGTCAGGAGGATTCTTTACCACTGGACCACGAGGAAAGTCCCAGGATGGCAGTTTTTTATAATCTCAGTGTAATAAGCAGGTTAATTAGGCTCTTTTAGTTGCTAGGAACAGATAGATTCTAGTCATGGAAGTTTATTGTAAGATTACATAGGAAAAGTAAGGAAGGATGGATCAGTATTCCTATGGGTGGGGTAAAGAAAGGCAAAAATGTTGCTTACGTTTTAGTGTATAGTTCTGTTTTTTTCTGGAAGACACAGAGTACTAATTCTCTCAAGTAATACATTGTAAAGCAGCTCTTCCATCCCCTTCTGTATTCCCTAACTATACTCTCACTTCTTTATTGGATTTGTGATCATTGGTTTATAGTGTTATACAGTACATGCCTGCTACCCTATGTTTTGAGAGTAAAAATACATTATATAACTATGGCTGAGTTACCTAACATTTCCAAAACCTCAGTTTTATCACCTGTATTCTTGGGCTTCCCTGGTGGCTCAGCTGGTAAAGAATCCACCTGCGATGCCAGAGACCTGAGTTCAGTCCCTGAGTTGGGAAGAGCCCCTGGAGAAGGGAACAGCTACCCACTCCAGTATTCTAGCCTGGAGAATTCCAGGGACTGTATAGTCCATGGGGTCGCAAAGAGTCAGACACGACTGAGTGACTTTCACTTTCACTTTCAAAAGTAGTATTAGGATTGTTGTGGGAATTAAAAGAAATAACTCATGAAAAAGTCTAGTGCAATGCTTGGTATATATTAAGTGCTCTATGAGTGTTGTACGTGATGTTGATGATAAATATAGATCTACTTGTTTACATTTATGTGGAAGAATATTAGCTGTGTGCCCTTTTTATTATTCAAAAACACAGACGATCAAGAACAGTTACACTTTCTCCAAGAGATGGAACTATATCCATCCTCATTAACTCTTTCTTCTAATTCTTTTTAAAAGAGCAAGATAATAATACATATTTTTAAGGTTTGATATAACCCTTAGGAGGCTTCTCTGGTGGCTCAGACAGTGAAGCGTCTGCCTGCAGTGAGGGAGATCTCAGTTTGATCCCTGGGTCAAGAAGATCTCCTGGAGAAGAAAGTGGCTACCTACTCCAGTGCTCTTGCCTGAAAAATCCCATGGACAGAGGAGCTGGGTAGGCTACGGCCCATGGGGTTGCAGAGAGTTGGACATGACTGAGTGACTTCACTGTCTTTCACTTTTCATGACCCTTAGAGATCATACGGTCAAACCATGTCATTTTACGGACAGGGAAACTGAAACTCAGTTTCTAAGAAACTTGCCCCCAGTTGTTTTAAAAAAAAGAAAAATCCAGAGTTAGAACTCCAGAATCCTGGTATCCTGTGCCATGCTTTTTCTGCTGTGTTATAATGCCACTAACTAGATACTTGACCATCATTCAAAAAATATTTGTTGAGGGCCTACTAAATGTCACACAGTATTTGGGCCTGGAACAAAGTCCTGCCTCTTGGAATTATATTTTAGTGTGGGAAACAGACAGTGAACAAACAGACAAATACTGAGTCAGGCACTATTAAGTTTGGTGAAGAAAAGGAAAAGATAAAGGGATAATGATGGATGCTATTTAGATAAGAAGGGAGTTAGAAAACCCCATGTTGATCCCTTAACCTTTAGCATTTTCAATGAAAATTAGTGGTTATACTTTTGCCTCTTAATCTTTTCCCTGCAGCAGAACAACATATGAAGAAAACTAGGCTTTCTAGCCAGACATTTGGGTTCTAGTCCTGACTAAATATTCAACAGCCAAAGCTGTTTATACTTTCAAGCTTTGGTTTCTCCATTTGGGAAATGAGAATATACACCTGGTTTTTTTTTTTTAATTTATTTATTTTAATTGGAGGCTAATTACTTTACAATATTGTAGTGGTTTTCGCCATACATTGTACACCTGCTTTTTTTTATAGGGTTGTTTTAGGTATAAAATTATACACTAAATGAGAAAGTTTTCTAAAATTGTGATGCATTATGTAGGTACACTTAGTCACTCAGTCGGGTCCGACTCTTTGTGACCCCATGGACTATAGCCCACCAGGCTTCTCTGTCCATGAGATTTTCCAGGCAAGAATACTGGAGGGGGTTCAGATGCCTCCTCCAGGGCATTTTCCCAAGACAGGGATGGAACTTGCGTCTCCTGTGTCTCCTGCATTGCCTGTGGATTCTTTCCCACGTTTTGTAGATATGCTACCATTATATGGAAATTTTATCTCCATAAAAACGTGTCAAGGATCTAGATTTTTTTTTTTTAAATGTCATTTGTTCAATTTCTTTCCACTCTTCCAGGAACAATGCAGCCAGACAGGAGCTTCCAGAGTTTTGCCTCTAGGTACAGGCAAAGTTCTTTCACATATGATGTGAAGCGAGACGTGTACAATGAGGAAAACTTTCAACAGGAACACAGAAAGAAGACCGCCTCCTCTGGGAACGTGGACATCGACATCAGCACCGTCAGTCACCATGTGCAGTGCAGGTGGGTGTGTGCGGTCATTCAGCCGCGGCCACGCTGGCAGCCCCAAAACTGCTTGCTGCCTTTGGTGCCTGCTTCTGTTTTCCTCTCCTGAATTCCTGTCATCAGAACCCCTAGCATAATTTCTCTTCAGTTGTTTTTTGTGGGTTTATTTTTTTGTGTGGTTTGTCCTCTATCGCCTTCTTTTGAAATTTTTATTTAATATCTTGTTTATGGCCGTGCCGGATATTTGTCGGTGCACAAGGGCTTCCTCTAGTTGCGGCCAGTGGGGACTGCTCTCTGGTTGCGGCCCGTGGGCTTCTCACTGCGGTGGCTTCTCTTGGTGTGGAGCACAGGCTCTATGGTTCTTGGGCTCAGTAGTTGTGGTGCATGGATTTAGCTGCTCCGAGGCATGTGGAATCTGTCCCCACCAGGGATCAATCCCGTGTCCCAGCATCGGCAGGCAGATTCTTAACCACTGGACCACAGGGAAGTCTCTTGTATCACCTTCTTGATTGTAAACTTGGCATAAAGACCTTAGTTGTCCACCACAGCATCCAGGGATGATATTTAAAAATACATTGTTTGATTAACCACCGTTGCCAGTCTCCTAACAATAACAACAAAAAGCAACCATGGTGGACTAATGAATGATGCAAGAACAACTATGTAAGTTCTATAGTTCAGGGGCTTCTAACCTGTTTTTGTGTTTGAACCTTTTAGCTATCTATCAGACCTAATGCACCTCTTTTCAGAATAATTTTTTTTAACATTTTTTATTGTGGTAAAATATATACAACATAAAGTTGGTCATTTTAACCATTTTAAAGTGTACAAATCAGCAGTATTAATGACATTCATGATGTTGTGCAACCATTACCGCTATTTCCAAAACTTTTTCATCACTGCAAACAGACATTTTGTACCTGTTAGGCAATAACTCCCCATGCCCCCACCTCCAGTCTCTGCTAACCTCTCTTCTACTTTCTGTCTCTCTGAATTGCCTATTATAGATATTTCATTTAAGTGGAGTCATACAATATTTGTCTTCCACGTGTGGTTTATTTCACTTAGCATGATATTGTAGCATGGATCAGTACTTCGTTTTATGGCTGATGATATTCCATTGTAAGTATAGACCTTGTTTTGTTTACCCATTCATCTGTTAATGGACACTTGGATTGTTTCCACTTTTGGGCTGTCGTGAATAATCCCACCATGAGTATTAGGCATAGGAGTATCTGTTTGATTCCCTGCTTGTAATTTTTCTAGGTATACACCTGAGAGGGGAATTGTTGGATCAAATGGTAATTTTACGTTTAATTTTTTGAGAAAATTTTTTTCACAGTTGCTGCACCACATTAGCATTAGCAAGTATTCCAATTTCTTCAAATCCTCTCCAATAATTGTTATTTTCCTTTTTAAAAAATTATTGTTATAGCCATACTAGTAGATGTAAAATGGTATCACATTGTAGGGTGTTTTTTTTTTTTTTTTTGCATTTCCCTAATAACTAAATATGATGAGCCTCTTTTCATGTGCTTATTGGTCTCTTATATATCTTTTTTGGAGAAATGTCTATTCCTTTACCCTTTTAGAAACTAGATTTTCTTTCCTTTTTGTTGTTGAATTGTAGGACTTCTTTATTTATTCTGGATACTAAACCCTTATCAGATATGTGATTTGCAAATATTTCCTCCCATTCTGTGGGTTGCCTGTTGATAGTGTCTTTTGGTGTACAACAGTTTTAATTTTAATGAAATTAGATTTAATCTATTTTTTTTCTTTTCTTGCTTGTGACTTCAGTGTCTTATTTAAGAAACTATTGTGAAATCCAAGATAATGAAGATTTTCCCCTATGTTTTCTTCTAAGAGTTTTATAGTTTTAGTTCTTAAATTTAGATCTTTGATGCATTCCGAGTAAACTTTGTAAGCGATATAAAGTAAGAGTCTGACTTCATCTTTCCCCAAATGGCTATCTCATTTTCCCAGCACTATATGTTGATGAGTCCATTCTTTCCCCATTAAGTGCTCTTGGCCAAAATATTTAAAAATGTATAAAATACATAGCATTATGAAGGAAACCAGTTATATTGAAGTATAGTTATCAACATATAAAAAATACAAAAATCATGATATTTAATAATTGTGGGTCTAATAACTGTAATTTCTAAGTAATGATGAGTATAAATTATATCTTAAGATATCTGCAGCAGTTTTACTGTAATGTGAAAATATTTGTGACTCTGTTGGTGACAAAGTCAAAACTCTGCTGGTAACAACTGTGGTTTGTTGTCAACATTCATAACTGAAGGAAATACTGCATTTCAGTTAGGAGGTTAGTGAAAATAAAGATACCATTTTTCCTAAAGTCACTTACCCCCCAAATTTCCTCTAGAGACCCCTTGGTCACTACAGACATCAGGATAAAAACCCCTTGTGACCTGCATCATTATATTAAACCTAACTACTCAGACTGTCCTCACTCACACTGCACATTTGTTAGCCCTTGTCATCCCTTGGTTTCATCACCCACAGTTGGCATGTGTCAGGTGACAAGAGAGGAAGGCCTCCACGCAGCCCTGTTGCAGACCTTCCTCCCTCTGAGCCTCCTCCTTTGCCCATATCCTGCCTTTTGCAAGTTGTGGTCTTGGATGTCCCTTCCTGTCCTGTATCACAACGCTCATTTTTTCTGCTCCAGGATGGGTCAGAGGTTATATGACAAAGAGAGCACTTGGGAGCCGCATTGGCTTTGCTCTGTGAAAGCATAGTCTTTTCCTAATTTATACCTCATCATAAACAGGCCCTACCAAAGAAGTTTCAGCCTTATTCTCCTCCAGCTGCCTATCCTTAGACATTTAAATCTGACCTGCACTGCCTCCCATGGGCTTTTATAACAGTTCTTATTCCTTACTTCTAACGCACACGGTTATGTCTATTTCTGAATTTTAACTTGAAAGGTAGCCCAGCGCTGTGGCTAAGAGCAAGGGTCTGAAGCCAGATTGCCTGGTTTTGAGTCCCAGTCCTGCTGCTTCCCAACTGTGTGACCTTAAGCAAGCTATCCAACCCAACTGAGCCTCAGTATTCTCATCTATAAAATGGGGATGATAATAGCACCTACCTTACAAGGTGATTGTGAGGATTAGAGAGTATTTGTAAAGCAGCTAGCAAACAGTCAAAAAAAAAAAAGAAAAAAAATTATAATCTTTAACTTCATCTCTTCCTTTCTTCAAGAAACTTCACCTCTCCCTTCATTTTTTCCCTTTTGGTTAGCAACTGAAATACTCTTTCTCTTAGAGTGCTCCCTTGTGCTTTCACATCAACTCTCACCATCCCTCACTTTTAAGATGCCTTAACTAAGACCTAGATTCATGTTGAAGTGCTTATACTGTTCCTCCACCAACTTCAATTTCTATTCCTCCAGCTCTTTCCTTGATTCCCATCCATCTTAGGTCCTCATTATTCCAAGTCCATTTTATTTTTCTGGCATGCTAAACAGTTCTGATGACTCTCCCTAGAGTGGCGGGTCTTCAGTCAAATGGCACATGGAAAGGAAGGAACCCTGGACAAGATACGAAACAAATTGTCCCAATGCCGTGGTCTGCTCCCCCCGCCACCCACAGGGAGGGCCATAATTGGAAAGCACACTCTCTACACCTGCCTAACACCCAGGGGTTCTCATAAGAATCACAACACGGGATTCTTTCCAGGGGCTGTTTCCAGGTGGCGCAGTGGTAAAGAATCTGCCTGCCAGTGCAGGAGGTGCAAGAGACACAGGTTTGATCCCTGGGTCAGGAAGATCCCCTGTAGTAGGAAATGGCAACCCACTCCAGTATTCTTGCCTGGAGAACCCCATAGACAAAGCAGCCTGGTGGGCTACAGTCCATGGGGTCACAAAGAGTTGGACATGACTGAGCACCTACTAATGCACATTCTCTGAAAACCTATGGTCTTGCATTTGACCACTGTCAATAGGAACTGTAGTGGTAATAGAGTGGATAGAACACTGATTAAAAATCAGGAGATCTGGTTTCTAGCCCCAGTTCTGACCAAACATATTATTTCTTGGCAAAGACATTTACACTTATTTGACCTTAATTTCCTTATGGGACAGTAATGCTCATCGTTGTGAGAGACAAGCATGTTGAAATTTCTTCTTTTCTGAGCACACATTTTAGCCTTGCATACACTAAAGTTACATTTGTTGCTATGGTCAAATCCCAGTTATTCAGCTATAGTTCATACATGAAAAATCTCCATACTCCTTGTTTTCAGCCCATCCTGAGATATAAATAGCAAAAAGCAATTTAAAACTGTATTAGTTTTACTGATGGATTGACTGATTAACTGACTGATTTACAGTGATTCTGCTGTTTTAGATGATCTAAAGGTTAAAGTAGGTTTTCTTAATCTCGGGATCGTTGACATTTTGGACCATAAAATAACTTCTTATGGAGGGCTGTCCTGTACACTGTGAGATGTTTGATCCCTGGCCTCTATCCACTAGATGCCAGTTGTGATAATCAAAAATGTCTCCAGACATTACCAGGTGTCCCTTGGGAAACAAAATGCCCTCTAGTTGTTATCCACTGAGCTAAAAGATAATAAGGCCTTGTTGTATTGCCTTTTCTTTACATGGCTAATGCCATAAGCACAAGACTCCATATTGTATATTTTCCATAAATTTCTACATGAAAGTGAAAATGATAATCGCTCAGTCCTGTCTGACTCTTTGCGACCTCGTGGACTGTAGCCTGACAGGCTCCTCTGTCCATGGAATTCTCCAGGTAAGAATACTGGAGTGGGTTGCCTTCTCTGGGGGATCTTTCCAACCCATGGACCAAACCTGAGTCTCTTGCACCTGCATTACTGGCAGATTCTTTATTACAGGTCAAAGCCATATAGAGTTAATGCTTGGTAAAAATTTTAGTATACAGGAATGATATGAATGTGTTAATTGCCTGCCACCCACCAATATCACATCTCAGAAAACTGTCCTTACCAAGAGAAAGCCATAAAAGTCAAGTTTTCTACTGGTAAATTTTGGTAGCTTGAATTTTCTTCAAACATTCTATAAAACTGCACACCTGATTTGTATACCGGACTTACAATGCTTTTGCTGGTGTGCTGCGATTCATGGGGTCGCAAAGAGTTGGACACGACTGAGCGACTGAACTGAACTGAACTGAGTCGCTAAATCATGTCTGACTCTTTTGTGACCCAGTGGACTATTGCCCACCAGGTTCCTCTGTCTATGGGATTTCCCAGGGACAGATACTGGAGTGGGTTGCCATTTCCTTCTCTAGGGGATCTTCCTGACCCATCGATCTTTCTGACCCAGAAATCGAACCCATGTTTCCTGCATTGGCAGGCAGATTCTTTACCACTGTGCCACCAGGGAAGCCCTTATAAGGCTTAGTTCTTATCATGTATGGCACTGATCCTCAACTGGAGGTGATACCATCCCCCAGGGAATATTTGGCAGTGCCTGGAGACATTTTTGGTTATTAAGACTAGGGGAGGGGATGCTGGTGGCATCTAATGGATACAGACCAGAGATGCTGCTAGACATCCTACAGTGCACAGGACAGCCTCACAACAAAGACTTAGCCAGTCCAATATGTCCACATGTCAGTAGTATTAACAAAAAACTCTGTTGTGTGGGAAGAAGAAAGTATTGGGTGTGGCTTTTCTTGGTCCTGTGGACTTTTTCTTCGGAGAACTTAAGTCTGTTCTTTCTCGCAGATGCTCATGGCACAAGTTCCGAAGATGCCTGCTTACAGTGTTTCCCTTCCTAGAGTGGATGTGTTTCTATCGATTCAAAGATTGGCTTCTTGGAGACTTACTTGCTGGTATAAGTGTTGGCCTTGTGCAAATTCCCCAAGGTAAGAAAGATACAAAGGCTTTTCTCCCACAGGCAATATATCACTTATCCAGAGTAAACAAGTTACTTGTGCTAGATATATAGAAAAAAAAAAAAAGTGATTTCCATTCACATCATTACCATTTGTTTCCTTACCTGCCAAATTTCTAACTCTTCGAGGGTGGTTCCAAAAGTCTCAGTTTAGTTTAGAACCCTGAATTCTTGTAATGCCTGCTCACAGTCATTTTTTCCTTAACTAGTCATTTCATACTCACAGGACTCCAGTAGACCTCACTTGGCATTGATTTTACTTAGAAAGGTGAAGAATAAGAAGCCCAGCATACTAACTTCTCTTTAGCAAGTCACACACAGCAGTCCAGGGGCCCACTCTTTGGTCTTACAAGTGGCAGTTCAGATATAAGACAAGATCACTTAGATAGGTAGGGGAGCTATCTGGGCTTTAGAAGTCCTGTTTCCCAAGTAGGAACCAACACCTCTTGCAGTTCCCATAGCTGATGCCTCCAGGGGTCCCATAGTGACACGTCCAGTGGCAAGTGTCATTGTGCTCTGAGAAGCTCCGAGTTCGGGCTTCCCACCAGACACTAATCTTTCACTCACCCTTGGTCCAGCTAGAATATACTAATCGGGTTCTTTTTACCATAACTCGTATTGCTTGGTGACACAGTTGACATTCCACCATTGTCAGGTTTCCAAAGAAACAGCTAGAAAGCTAACCCAAGATCAGCTTTATCAGCAAGAGGATTTTGTGTTAACGCTTTACTCAGTGAATGCTAAGTTGCTTCTGTCATGTCCGACTCTTTGGAACGCTATGGACTGTAGCCCATCAGGCTCCTCTGTCCGTGGGATTCTCTAGACAAGAATACTGGAGTGGGTTGCCTTGCCTTCCTACAGGGCATCTTCCCAATCCAGGGATCGAACCCACTTCTCCTGTGGCTCCTATATTGCAGGCGGATTCTTTACTGCTGACCCACCAGGGAAGCCCCTCCTTTATTCAGTTCACAATTCCCTCCATAGTGTTTAAACACTTCCATTTCTCTATTCTTGCGGGGGCAAACCAAGCAAGACTGAAATTTGTGATCATACAGGTTGTGTAAAGCACAAATGAAGTGAAAGGGGCCAATGGTAGCTAAAATCCAACTCTGGCAAAAGGGCTGTTAGTAGGGAAAAGGGATCCCTTTAAAATAATTATCTTACAGTAAAATTTACTTATTTCTTACAGTTCTGTGAATTAAAACACAGGTATAAATTTGTATAACCACTGCCACCACCAGGCTATGTAGCAGTTCCATCAGCCCCCAAACTCTCTTGTGCCGTCACTTCTTAGTCATGTTGTCTGCTGACCTCTGACCCCTGGCAACCACTGATCTCTTCTCCATCACCATAGCTCTGTCTTTTTCAGAATGTTGTATATATGGACTCATATAATATATAACTTCTGAAGGATGACATCCATAATTCAGCATTATGAAATCAATGCAAACTGCTGTGTGCGTCAATAGTTTATTCCTTTTTACTGAAGAACAATATTCCATTATATGACTATATCACAGTTTGCTTATCCATTCATTTATTGATGGACATTTTGTTTCCAGTTTGGGTCCATCGCAGAGTTGCTGTGAACACTCACGTACAGGTTTTTGTGTGAACATAATTGTCATTTCTCCAAGGTAAATACCCCAGGAGTGATATTATTGGTTATATGGGAAGTATATGTTTAACTTTACAAGAAACTGCCAAACTGTTTATGCAGAGTGGCTGAACCTACCATTTTATATTCCCACCAGCAATATATGAGAATTCTAGTTCCTCCACACCCTTGTTAGCACTTGATATTTAAATTAAATATCTTTAAATTAAACTTTCTATTTTGAGGTAACTATAGGTTCACATTAATTTGTAAAAAATAAATAGAGATCCCTTGCACCTTTTTTTATTTAAAGGTTTTTTAGGGACTTCCCTGGTGGTTCAGTGGTTAAGAATCTACCTTGCAATGCAGGCATTTTGGGTTAGATCCCTGATCAGGGAACTGGGATCCCACATGCCATGGAGTGACTAAGCCCACACGCTCTAACTACTGAGCCTGCATACCACAACTAAGGCCCGATGCAGCCAATTTTTGTTTTTTAAAAGAGTAAAGATTTTTAAATTAATTATTTTTGGCTGTGCTGGGTCTTTGTTGCTGTGCATGGACTTTCTCTAGTTACAGTGAGGGGGACTGCTCTCTAGTTGCAGTGGGTGGGCTCCTCATAGCAGTGACTTCTCTTGTTGCAAAGCATGGACTCTAAGATGCGTGGGCTTCAGAAGTTGTGGCGCATGGGCTTAGTTGCCCACAGCATGGAGACTCTTCCCAGACCAGGAATCAAACCCGTGTCCCCTGCAATGGCAGGTAGATACTTACCCACTGTACCACCAGGGGAGTCCTTCATTTTGTTTGTAATTTGCGTTTCTCTAGTGGCAGTACTCTTGCCTGGAAAATCCCATGGACAGAGGAGCCTGGTAGGCTGCAGTCCCTGGGGTCGCTGCGAGTCGGACACAACTGAGTGGCTTCACTTTCGCTTTTCGCTTTTCACTTTCATGCATTGGAGAGGGAGGCGGCAACCCACTCCAGTGTTCTTGCCTGGAGAATCCCAGGGACGGGGGAGCCTGGCGGGCTGCTGTCTATGGGGTCACACAGAGTCAGACACGACTGAAGCGACTTAGCAGCAGCAGCAGCAATAGCTAATGAACTTGAACATCTTTTCATGTTCTTATTTGGTGTCTTCAGATCCTCTTTGGCAAGGTGCCTGTTCAAGTTTTTTGCTCATCTTTTAATTGGATTTTTTTTTCTTATTGTTAGTTTTTCAGAATTCTTTTTATATTCTAAGAATAAGTCCTTTGTTAGATATATGATTTTCAAATATTTTCTCTCAGTCTGTAGTTTATCTTTTCATTCTCTTGACAATATATTTGACAGAGCAAAGGCTTTTAATTTTGATGACGTTCATTTTTTTTTCTGTTTATGAATTGAGTTTTTCCTGTCATATACAAAAACTCTTCACTTAATCACATTAGGTCACTAATAGAGACCAGTAGAGAGTGGGGACTGCTCTCTACTTGCAGTGCTCAAGCTTCCCTTGTTGTGGAGTATGAGCTCTGGGGTGCATGAACTTCAGTAGTTCTTTGGAGAACTGTCTATTTAGGTCTTCTGCCCATTTTTTAAGTGGGTTGTTTGTTTTGATGCTGTTAAGCATCACAAGCTATTTGTAAATTTTGGAGACTATGGATTACATTAATTTCCATGTGGCAGGGACTTCACGTAGTCCAGTGGCTAAGACCACCAATTTAGGGAGCCCAGGTTTGATATCTGGTTAGAACACTAGATTCTACATGTCACAGCTAAAGATCCCAGGTGTCGAAACTAAGACTCGGTGCAGCCAACTAAGTAACTAGGTATTTTTTTTTTTAATTTCCATATGGCAGATACAAACCAAAATGGTCCATTTGTAAAAGTATATTCACTTCCAGGAAAGTATCAGAACGTCTTTAGAGCATTCCTGTGGTTCTGGAATGAGAGACCTGAGCTCTTGTACCTTGACCTGTGAGTCCACTACTGAACCCCACTTATCAAAGATCCTTCACTTTGGTCAAGGCTTGAGGACATTTCTCTGCTAAATTTCCAAGTCATCAGTATAATTTCATACCAAAATAAGAGTAACATTAGGGTGTATAACTATACCTAACATCTAGCACAGTATTTGGCACATAATTGGTACTCAAGGTATTTGTTGAATAATGATTACATAACTGTGAAAGTGAAAGTGAAGTCATGTCCGACTCTTTGCAACCCCATGGCCTGTAGCCTACCAGGCTTCTTGGTCCATGGGATTTTCCAGGCAAGAATACTGGAGTGGGTTACCATTTCTTTCTCCAGGAGATCTTCCCGACCCAGGAATTGAACCTGCGTCTCCAGCATTGTAGGCAGACGCTTTGCTGTCTGAGCCACCAGGGAAGTATCCTGAATGAGTAAATCCAAGCAACTCTTGCTGACTAAGGGACTGTGTGTTATTTTAAGTAGTATGAATAATGAAATAATTTGTAGTGTAAACAGTTCGAAAGTTTTACTTGCATTTAAACAAGTAGGACCAAACAATAATTTTCTTCAAGTGAAACAAAAGTACTGCACAGTGGGACTTCCCTGGCCATCCAGTGGTTAAGACTTCACCTTCCAATGCAGGGAGTGTGAGTTCAGTCCCTGGTTGGGGAGCTAAGATCCCCATGCCTCACCGCCAAAAAATCTAAACATCAAACAGAAGCAATACTGGAACAAATTCAGTCAAGATTTTTAAAAAAATCTTTAAAAATACTGCACAGTGAAAACCTTATTTGAAACATGCTAGCTCTTCCTTACAGTAGAACCCAATTTATAAATGTAAAAGAAAATAGAAAATCACCATGAGTAAAAGACTACAGTGATACTTGTTGGAGATAAAATCCACTAAGAGAGGTTAAAGTCAGTGGGTAAAAGTTGGCAAACTATGTAACAGGACTTGAAAAGTGAAAGGGTTAGTTGCTCGGTTGTATCTGACTCTGTGCGACGCCATGGACTGTAGCCCTCCAGGCTCCTCTGTCCATGGGATTCTTCAGGCAGAATACCGGAGTGGTTGCCATTTCTTCTCCAGGGGATCTTCCCAACCCAGGGATCAAATGCAGGTCTCCCGCATTGCAGGCAGCTTCTTTACCATCTGAGCCACCAGGGAAGCCAGGACTTGTATAGTTCCAAATATCTTCCTCAAGATATTTAACTCCTCCACTACATTACAATAGAGAACCTGGGAGCAACCACCTTTACCAAGTAATCAATACTGTCATCACCAATAGTAAGACATTTGGAGATCATGAATTCTGTGGTATAATGCACTAAGAAGGACGTAATATCATTTCTGTAGTGTTCGCATCCAAAGCATTTAACCTTGGTATGGTCATGAGGAGCCTGTGCTGTGCTGTGCTTAGTCTCTCAGTCGTGTCCGACTCTTTAGGACCCCATGGACTGTAGCCCGCCAGGCTCCTCTGTTCATAGGGATTCTCCAGGGAAGAATACTGAGAGGGTTGCCATGGCCTCCTCCAGGAGATCTTCCCAACCCAGGGATCAAACCCAGGTCTCCAACATTTCAGGCAGATTCTTTACCAGCCTAGCTACCAGGGAAGCCCAACCCCAAACTGAGGGGCATTTAGCAAAATAGCTCAATACTCTTCCAAAGTGACAAAATCAAGAAAGACAAGTAACAGCTGAGGAACTATAACAGATATTAGCATTAAGGAAAAATAACAGCTAAATGAAATAGGGAACTCTGGATGGAATTATGAAACAGAAAAAGGAAATTAGGGGGAAAGCTGTTGAAGTTGAAGTAAAGTATTTATTAATAGTTATTTTCTAATGTTAATTTCCTGATACCAATTATACTATGATTATGTACAGTATTCACATTAGAGGGATCTAGGTAAGGCATATATTGCTGTTGTTCAGTTGCTCAGTCATGTCTGAGTCTTTGCAACCCCATGGACTGCAGCACACCAGTCCTTCACCATCTCCCAGAATTCCCTCAAACTCATGTCCACTGAGTCGATGATGCCATCCAACCATCTTATCCTTTGTTGCCCCCTTCTTCTCTTGCCCTCAATCTTTCCCAGCATCAGAGTCTTTTCCAATGAGTTGGCTCTTCGCATTAGGTGGCCAAAGTATTGGAGTTTCAGCTTCAGCATCAGTCTTTCCAATGAATATTCAGGATTGATTTCCTTTAGAATTGACTGGTTTGAGCTCCTC
This sequence comes from Bos indicus x Bos taurus, assembly GCF_003369695.1. Lineage (NCBI taxonomy): Eukaryota > Metazoa > Chordata > Mammalia > Artiodactyla > Bovidae > Bos > Bos indicus x Bos taurus. The sequence continues at coordinate 10,999,647 of NC_040098.1, read as the reverse complement.
GCTGACCAAGGGACTCTCAAGAGTCTTCTCTAACACCACAGTCCCAAAGCATCAGTTCTTCAGCGCTGAGCTTTCTTTATGGTCCAACTCTCACATCCATACATGACTACTGGAAAAATCATAGCTTTGCTAGACGGACCTTTGTCAGCAAAATGATGTCTCTGCGTTTTAATACACTCTCTAGGTTTGTCGTAGCTTTTCTTCCAAGGAGCAAGCGTTTTTTAATTTCATGGCTGCAGTCACCATCCGCAGTGATTTTGGAGCCCAAGAAAATAAAATCTGTCACTGTTTCCACTTTCTCCCCATCTATTTGCCATGAAGTGATGGGACCAAATGCCATGATCTTCATTTTATGGATGTTGAGTACTAAGCCAGCTTTTTCACTCTAGTCTTTTACCTTCATCAAGAGGCTCTTTAATTGCTCTTTGCTTTCTGCCATTAAAGTGATGTCACTTGCATATCTGAGGTTGTTATTTTTCCCAGCAATCTTGATTTCAGCTTGTGAGTCATCTAGCCCAGCATTCCACATGATAACAATATATAGTCTTGACGTACTTCTTTCCCATTGTATGGAAATGCGCTATTATCTTTGTAGCTTTTCTGTAAGTCTAAACTTAGTTCAAAATTTAAAAAATTTTTAAGGTTTTGGAAAGTTTAGAGACTTGGTTTCCCTCTATTTCTCCACAGCCTAACCTTAACTAAAACTTAAGACAATTTAGTTCTCCGGCTGTTGCCAAGAAATTCTCTTACCTTCCCTGTATTGGTGAGTTATTTGAAACCCTACATTTCAAAAGACCCAGTCTTCATATCACGTGTTGGTTGTAAAGAATAAATAGGGTGGGCTTCCCTGTGGTCCAGTGGTTGAGCATCTGCCTGCAAAGCAGGGGACAAGGGGTTCAGTCCCTGGTCCTGGAAGATCCCGCGTGCCATGGGGCAGCTAAGCCTGTGTGCCACAACTACTGAAGCCCAGGCACCTAGAGCCCATCCTCCACAACTGGAGAAGCCACCACAGTGAGCAGCCCCCACACCAACTAGAGAAAGCCATGGGCAGCATGAAGACCCAGTGCAGCCACAAATAAAATTAAATTTTAAAAAATTGCCTTAAAAAGAGTAAACAGAGCTTTTCAACATAGAGGCAGTGTATTCAAGCAAGATAAAGGGTAAAAAATTACATAGCAATTACAAAGAAATAAAAAATTCATCATTCATAGATGATTTTTTTAATGTAGAGAATTCAAAAGAATCTACAGATAAATGGATATAATTAATAAGATTTTGTCAAGGTTGCTGGGTACAAGATGTATAAATGAAAATAAATTATATTCTTTCATACCTGCAAGAAATGAAATGTGGAAAAAAATTTTTAATATCATTCACCAAAGCATAGTGAATATGAAATAAGTTGTAATGAAACTAAGAAATGATGTACAAGACCTCTACAGAGAAATTATTAATGTACAACTTTACTGAGAAATATTAATAAGGACCTAAATTAATTGAAAGATAACATTTTCTAAGAACAGGCAAGTTCTTTTAAAGTGTGACATAGGAGGACTCGCATCTCCAGCTATCAAGACTGAATATAAAGTAACAATGTTTAAGGTGATGTCCATCAAAAGCAGAATGAATAAATAAGCATTCATATATACATATATTGGAATACACAGAAGGAACAGGAGTGCTCTCAAGCAACTCATGACAACATGGAAGATGCTTATATATATAATAATGAGAAAAATAAGCAGAAATAAAAATTGCATGAATTATAATCCCACTAATATAAACTTCAATAGTGGGACCAACTAAACTATATTGTTTAGAGGTTTGTACAGTAGTGGTAAAACTATAAAGAAAAGTAAAGAAGTTCTTATCATGAAAGTCAAAATAACGAATACTTCTGTGGGGAGGGATGGGGTTGGGATGAAAGATCTGAGTAGGTGGTAACATCAGTGTTTGTTTTATAGATATTTATTAAACTCAACATCTATTTTAATGTACTTTCTATGTATATATTTCACAATAAAATGGGGACTATTAAATTTATTACAAAATATTACTAATTACTAAAAAAAGTAATTAAACAGTGTGGTATTGTAGAAATGGACAATTAGGGCAGCGGAACAGAAGAGTCACACATGTATACATTGCATGGTTTGTATCAGATGTGTCACTATAGAAACAGGCTTTTGAAAAATGATGTGAAACAGAATATTTCATATAAATTAAATATTTATATGAAAACAATTTTTTAGACCCCTACCTCACCCATACACAAAAATCTATTCCTGGTAGATTAAAGACCCAAATATGAAAGACAAAACTATAAAGACTTTTTTGAATAATAGAGGAGGATATCTTTATGGACCTGAGGTAGAAAATGTTTCTTAAACAAGACACAAAAAGCACTAGCCTAAAAGGAAATAACTGCAAGTTTAAGTTAAATAAAACTTAAGAACTTCTGTTTATTCAGAGACATGATAGGGACTTCCTTGATAGTCCAGTGGTTAAGAATCCACCTTCCAATGCAGGGGACGTGGGTTTGATCCCTGGTTGGGGAACTAAGATCCTATAAGCTGTGGGGCTGCAATAAAGACCCAGTGCAGCCAAAATTAAAAAAAAAAAGATTACACAATGAAGATTGAAAAACAAACCATAGAATACCCAACAAAGGACTTAAATCTATAATATATATAAGTATGTGTGTGTGTGTGTGTGTGTATATATATTCCTACAAATCTATAAGAAACTACACAATAAGATTGACCAACATTATTGGTAATAAATGAAGTGGAAGTGGAAATTAACTAGCTCATACCCACTGAAATAAAAATTCTGATAATATCGTGTGATAATACAGATGTAAATAATGAGAGTTTTCATAGTTTTGGTGGGAATGTAAATTGTAAATAATGAGAATTTTCATAGTTTTGGTGGGAATGTAAATTGTACAACCATTTGGAAAACAGTTTCACATATTCTGTTAAATGCCCCAGCAGTTATGCTTCAGGGTGTATCGAGGGAATTTACCCACTTATGCACCTAGAGTCATGTACAAGAATATACATAGAAGTCTTGTTCATCGAGGCCCCCAAACTGGGAACAAAACAGGAGACTATAAGCCTGTAGACAAAGAGAATGGGGAAACAGCTGCCTGGATCCTGATGGCTATTTAGTTCTGCTTCCAGCCTCTGATGAGGTCCAACTGACCTTTGTCCTCTTTTAATATATTTACTATTGTGGAAATTCCCTGGTGGTCCAGTGGTTAGGACTCAGTGCTTTCAATGCCATGAGCCTCCGGTCCAGCTCAGGTCAGAGAACTAGGATCCAGCAAACCGTGCTGTTCAGCAAAATTTTTTTTTCCTATTTTGCTCAAGCTGATTTGAACTGGTTTTCTGTTACTTGCAGTCAATAGAGACTTGCTTAGGGAAAAAATGTGGAAGGGGAACCATAAATTACAAAAGACTTAAGAGATGTATCAACTAATGTGAGGACTTCATTTGATGTAAACACAAAGTTTGTTAAAAAATAAATGTACAATAACCACAAAAGAAAGCACATGTAATAGCAAATAACTTTTTTTAAAAGATCACCCCAAACCTGCCATACCTCTGGCTCAAGGTCTCTCATAAGGTTGCAATCAAACTGTCATTCATCTCAAGGCTCTACTGAGGCTGCTGGATCAGCTTCCAGGCTACTCATGTTTGCTGGCAGGTTTGGGTTTTCCACTATATCGGTCTCTATATGGCTGCTGGCAGGAACAACTGATGTGTGAGGCCCAGTGCTAGATGCAAATGCAGATTCCCTAGTTCAAAAATTATCCAGTATTTTTCAAGATGATCAGAGTAGAGCATTAATTCAAGCACGGAGCCTTCTAAGCCCAAGATACTCTGTGACTGCGTAGGTAGCACACCCTTGAGGTCAACTTTGGCAGCTGGTGACCTAAATGAAAGAGAGAGAGAGAGCCAGAGAGCAGTGAAGACAGAAAACACCGTCTTCTTGCAACCCAATCTCAAAAGTGACATCTTATCATTTTTGTTGTAGCCTATTTATTTTTAATAGAAGTAAGTTATTCCCATATGACCCAGCAATTCCACTGCTGGGCATACACACCGAGGAAACCAGAATTGAAAGAGACACGTGTATCCCAATGCTCATCGCAGCACTGTTTCAAATAGCCAGGACATGGAAGCAACCTAGATGTCCATCAGCAGATGAATGGATAAGAAAGCTGTGGTACATATACACAATGGAATATTACTCAGGTATTAAAAAGAATCCTTTTGAATCAGTTCTGATGAGGTGGATGAAACTGGAGCCTATTATACAGAGCAAAGAAAGTCAGAAAGAAAAACACTAATACAGTATATTAACACATATGTATGGAATTTAGAAAGATGATAATGATGACCCTATATGCGAGACAGCAAAAGAGACACAGATATAAAGAACAGACTTTTGGACACTGTGGGAGAGGGCGAGGGTGGGATGATTTGAGAGAATAGCATTGAGTCATGTATATTATCATATGTGAAATAGATCGTCAGTCCAGGTTCGATGCATGAGACAGGGTACTCAGGGCTGGTGCACTGGGATGACCCTGAGGGATGAGATAGGGAGGGAGGTGGGAGGAAGGTTCAGGATGGGGAACACATGTATACCCATGGCTGATTCATGTCAATGTATGGCAAAAACCACTACAACATTGTAAAGTATATTAACCTCCATTAAAATAAATAAATTTTAAAAAAAGAAGTAAGTTATTTCACACTTAAGGGGTGAAACTCACTCAAGGACATGAGTACCAATTAGTCATTGTAGATCATCTTACAGGTGGTCTACAAGTACAACTATATTTGAGAAATCAGGGAAATTTGAATATTGGATGTTTGATAATGGTTAAGAACCATTATTAGTTTCTTAGGTGTGATGATGATATTGTACTTAAAAGAGGCCCTTTTTCTAAAACACATATACTGAAAATATCTACAGATGAAATGACTTAATGTTTTGGATTTGCCTCAAAATAATTATGGGATGGGAGAGGAATGAAGACATTGATGAAACAAGATTGGCCATGAGTTGACCATCGTTGAAGTGGGTCAACAAAGCCTTGCTTGTTTAAGACAATAAATTTGGCTCACTAGACTCATAATTGATTTCTGATGAGCACACTGGTATGATGTAAATTGAAGAGAGTTGCTCAGGGCAGGAGTTGTGGACTTGAGACATCAAAGGATGACACCATGTAGGTCAGTCCACTTGGCTCAAAATTTCCAAAATCTCATGGTGCTTCTTAGAAAAGAAATTAAATACTGAAGAAGGAGCTGAAGGAAGATGCTGGAGTGATTGGCATATGAAAGAAAGACAACACATACCAACTTGGAGTCAAGTCAGTTAAGTGTGACAATTCTTGCTTTGCCGTCTAGCTTTATCTCCAGCCCTGGAGGATTCCTAGGGCCTTCTTATACTAGACTGAGGATGAGAATGGTCTGCTTCTGAGCTGTTGAGATTAAAGGTCCTACTGCTTTGATGTTTGCTTTCCATGATTCACATGAAAGGTGTTTAAGCCTGTGATTTAGAATTGAAGTGTAAAAACATGTGATAAAATAGGAAGAGAAGCTAGAAATCAAAGCCGATCATAAAAAGTACTAATTAAGGGCTGTATGCCAAAGTTTACTGTTACCATATTCAGCTGTGTACATGGGTCACTTTTATTTTAAGTATTCTTTACAGTTTTTATTTCAGGTGACTTTAAAAAGCCAGGCTACCTTTGCTTACTTAAATTATCTTGCTTTTCAGTCCTGATGCTTGGTTTGCTGGCAAGGCATCTGATTCCTCCTCTCAATGTCTCTTATGCAGCTTTCTGTGCTTCAGTAATTTATGGAATTTTTGGATCATGTCATCAAATGTCCATTGGTGAGTTCAGTGCTAGAATCACAGGAGGTATATGAAGTCTCCATCTCGGTTATTTACTTATTGCTAAGGAACTGAAGTTAAATCTATGTTTAACATATAAAGAAAAGAGGCAGAAGATGGATATTCTTCTTTTATAATTTATTTATTTTAATTGGAGACTAATTACTTTACAATATTGTGGTGGTTTTTGCCATACATCGACATGAATCAGTCACAGGGATATTCTATTCACAGAGTTAGTGTTCAGATTTTAGAAACTGAACACTTTCATGCTATTATTAATGTCCCCACCAGACAAACAGGCCCATAAGTTATTAAAGGAATGAAAGGACAAGAGGCGTCTTCCTTACTGAAATTTCCACACTTTGTGATCTGATTATCCTCGACTGAAAAGATCTAGAAATGATTTTGCCAAAACTCCTAGAATGGATCCACTTTTCAGCTGAACCCATAATAACCATCCTCCATGAACCTGATTTATAATAATCATATCAAATTATTAATTTACATTGAGAAAATATTGTCATAATAATCAAAACACTGAAACCCGCAGGGTAAGCACTTTTCTTCCCTGAGTCAAATGTCCGTCTACTAATTTATAATTCGAAATGACTGTTTCAGAGATCAGACCCAACTGAAGGTCCTATGATCAGCACAATTACTTCCCCTAGGTGAACCTGTATAGAAATCAAACCACACAATGCCCTGACGGTCTCAGAAGGGCATCACCAATGTCCACGAGTCAAGTACCTTTTTCTGAGCTTCCACACTGAACAACTGACCAGGCAACCAACACTGACCATTCTGACTGGCACACTTTTTTCTCCAGATGTGTTTGCATATTCAGTCCAGTTGCCATCCCATTCTGTGGTGTGCACCTGTGCCTTTTTAAGGACACTATTCCACATCTTTACTAAAATTTAGTATCTGTTGATTTTAAACACTAAAACAGCTATTTTATTCCAATTACTCCAAGTTCTCAGAGCGCATTACAGTCACTTCCAAATACTGATAACAAGGGCTACTAGAGTTTTGCTTCTGTTAGGTAATTCAAAGGTAAAATTTGCCTTTGCCTCTTGCATTCATGTTGATATGAGAAGTAAATAAAATTTTGTTTGAAACAGGTTTAGCTCCATGTCATTTTGCACCTATTACATCCTTCTTAAGTGTTTAGGTATTGTTTTTCTTCTTATTATTATTGATTAGCTTTGTTTTCTGATCCTTTTTCCACCATCACATTTTTCACCATTTCTAAGAACAGGTACAGTAGCTGAGCCAGATATACATTTCCAGTCAGTTTTTCTTTCTTCCTACTCCATATGCCCATCGATATAAAGAGGTTGTTACCTAGGCCAAAAAGATCTAAAATTTCGGAGTTGGTTACAGTATGTGAAACCAGAGAGCTTTTTCCTGCTCTTTCTTACTTCTCAGTGGCCACTTTCAGATAAGAAAAGTGCTTTGCTTTTGTCAACATCTGTCAGTTCACCTGGACTTAAAACCTCACCCTCTGCCTAACTGTTTTCTTTCATAGGTACATTCTTCCTTGTGAGTGCTCTGGCAATCAATGTCCTGAGGACACAGCCATTCAACAGGGGCCACTTATTACTGGGAACTTTCATCCAGGCTGACTTTTCTAACACGTCCTTCTATGAGAACTATAACAGATCCTTGAGTTCTGTGGCATCTGTAACTTTGCTGACTGGGATTATTCAGGTAGGTCCTGAGTCTCTGAATCCCTGAAGGAAAAAGAAATAAATAAAGGGGCTGCACATGAACCCTTTCCTTGAATTGCTTCTGTTACCCATTGTGATATATCTGGAATTTAAGTGATTTTCATTTTTTTCCAAAACTTATGGGACGTATGGATAGACTGACTCCTCAGTGACAAAACTTCTCCCTCCCCAGAAATCTACCACCCCTGGTTTAGGATGAGATACTCAACATTCTCCTCAATCTCTAATACTATAAGACTAAAGAAGGGTCCAAATAGGACTTCCCTGGTAGTCCAACAGTTAGGACTTCACCTTCCAATGTGGGAGGTGGCGAGTTCAATCCCTGGTGAGGGAGCTAGGATCTTGCATGCCTCGTGGTCAAAAAACCAAAACCTGAAACAGAAGAAATATTGTAACAAATTCAATAAGGACTTTGAAAATGGTCTATATACAAAAAATCTAAGAGAAGGGAATGTGGCCTAGAGGTCTACTCATGATTTCATATTTTAAAAAATTCCTTTAAAAAAAAATTCCTTTATATTCTTTCAACAAGAATAGCACTCGTGGGCTCACACACTGTATTTTTGGTTAGTGGGCATTAGAGTCAGATGTAAAATCCTTTCTCTACAATGACAGGACACAGCTAATGGATGATGATATCAATGATTTATTAAAATATCCAACCTTATTTTGGGCAGTGTCTTTGATTTCTTCTGAGAGTCTACCATCTAAAGCATCACCGACTGAACTAAAGTCACATATTTCAGCTTTATTTCTCTGTCTTCTCAGCTAACCCAAACTCGAGCTAACTTTCTCTGTTTTCTCTGAAGCCATCCTTTATTAGGTAAAGACTTATTGGAAGCCTACAAAGGCAGGCTGCCCTGGTGGGCTGACCCCAGCCCTGACTCTTAACCAATTGTATGACTTATTTGCAGGCCTCAGTTTCTTCATGTTTAAAATGGGAATAATAATATTTGTATTGAAGAGTTCTTGTAAGGATTAAGTGAGAAAATGCATGTAAAGCATTCAGCCTAGAGCCTGTCACATAGTAAGCATTAATAAGTTATAATTACAGAGTACAGAGAAATGAAGTTGGTACTTAAATAGAGACCAAAAAGATTTTTTTAAGATATAATACCCATGTCTTAAAAAGTCAGTCTTGCAGCAGAAGACAAAATAACAGGCAGCAAGTCAGCAATCTATTAATTATAAGTAGCCTTGGCATGTTCTTTTTCCTTGTTTGAGCATCACTTTTTTCATATAACAAAGGAGAAGATATTCCATTTACAGGAAGAATGAATATATGTACTTTTCCCTATTCCTCTTCTTAAGAACAACTGAAAATTTTGGCAAGTTATATACAAACCAAATATAAAAAGGCTCTGAAAGGTGGAGAGAAGACAACAAACTGGTTCAGACCCAAGAAACAACACAGTGGAGAGTTCCTTGGGTTTTCTTTTTGCCCCATACATCTTAAACTTGGTGCTAAAGAAGCCAGAAAGCCAAAATGCCAATGCAGCAGACCAAAAGAAAAAGTCCCAACAAAAGTCTGTTCTATATAGCCACAGGACTAGGAAAGACTAGCAATTGTGAAAACATTTACCCAATAACTGCTCTACTCCAGACAAACACCAAGGGAAAAAAAAAGAACAACAACTCTGTGGTGTTATCCCTACTCATGCGAGTGGTGGCCAAGTGGGGAGCCAGACTTCAACCCTCACCCAGCTGTAATGAGGTAGCTACCCGGGGTGCTGTCAGAGAAAGCCAAATAGGGAGTCGAGACTTTCATCTCCACTGAGTAGTAATGAGCCTTTCTTCCTGCTCCTTGCAGGGGTGTGTCAGAGAAAGCATAGTGAAGAGTCAGTTCTTTCACCACAACACAGCATTAATGACGACAAGCCCCTCTGTAGCAGTGTCAGCAGAGGCCATGCAGGGAGAAATAAAGGCATTTCTGTCTCTCCCAGTCAGGATGGTATCAGTGGAGGCCTAGTGGGGAGCCAGAACTTCCATCTCCTCCCAGTAAAAATGAAGAGTCCCTACTGCCTCAGGTGTCAGTGGATTTTAAAAGGAGAACCTGGACTTCTACCTGACCAGGCAGTAACAAGGTAACACCTTCCCCTCTCAGCACTTTATCAAAATAAGGTGGCTAAAACAGAACATTTCAGTAAGATCCAGAATCTTATAGCATAGTACATGCAATGTCAATAGCTGAACTGAAAATAACTTGTCATATCAAGAACCAAGAACATTTCAACTTTAATGAAAAAAGGCAATAAAAAGATGCCAGCATTGAGATGAGAGGTGTTAGAATTATCTGGTATAAATTATAAAGCAGCCATCCTAAAAATGCTTCAGCAGCCAATTATGAATATGCTTGAAACAAAGTAAAAAAAAATATAAAGTCTCAAAAAATAAATAGAAGATGTAAAGAAGAACCAAATAGAAATTTTAGAGCTGAAAAATACACTAACCAAAATTAAAAATTCAAAGAGTCAACTCGATAGCAAAATGGAGGAGACAGAGTAAAGAATCAATGAACTTGTAGAAAGAACAACAGGAATTACTCAGTCTGAACAACAGAGAATAGACTGAAAAAAGTTTAACGGAATCTCAGGGACAAGTGGGACTATAACAAAAGCTCTAACATTTGTGTCTTATAAGCATCCCAGAAAGGGAGGGGAAAAAAGATGGGACTGAATTACTTGAAGAACTAAAAGCTGAAAATGCCCCAAATTTGACAAAAGATATACTTCTACAGTTTTAAGAACCTTGGAAAATCCAAAACAAGATAAATCCATAGGAATCTACACCAAGACAAATCATAGTCTATGTTTGAAAACTAAAAACAATGAAAAAAAATCCTGAAAGCAGTGAGAGAAACACTTTACCTTCAGGGAGAAAATAATTTAAATGACAGCAGATTTCTTATCCAAAACCATGGAGAGCAGAAGGAAATTGCACAATATTCTTTCATTTGCTGAAAGAACTATTAATCCAAAAATCATTGTTGTTGTTCAGTTGTGTCTGACTGCAGCACACCAGACTTCCCTGTCCTTCACCACCTCCCAGAGCTGCTCAAACTCATATCCATTGAGTCAGTGATGCCATCCAACCATCTTGTCGTCTGTCATCCCCTTCTCCTGCCTTCAATCTTTCCCAGCATCAGGGTCTTTTCTAACGAGTTGGCCCTTTGCATCAGGTGGCCAAGGTATTGGAGCTTCAGCTTCAGCATCAGTCCTTCCAATGAATATTCAGGATTGATTTCCTTTAGGATGGACTGGTTTGATTTCCTTGCAGTCCTAGGCACTCTCAAGAGTCTTCTCCAACACCAAAGTTCAAAAGCATCAATTCTTCGACACTGAAGTCTTCTATATGGTCCAACTCTCACATCCATACATGCCTACTGGAAAAACCATAGCTTTGACTAGATGGACCTTTGTTGGCAAAGTAATGTCTCTGCTTTTTAATCGTTATCTAGGTTTGTCATAGCTTTTCTTCCAAGGAGCAAGTGTCATGGCTGCAGTCACCATCTGCAGTGATTTTAGAGCCCAAGAAAGTAAAGTCTGTCACTGTTTCCATTGTTTGCCCATCTATTTACCATGAAGTGATGGGACTGGATGCCATGATCTTATTTTATTTGAATTTTGAGTTTTAAGCCAGCTTTTTCACTCTTGTCTTTCACCTTCATCAAGAGGTTCTTTAGTTCCTCTTTGCTTTCTGCCATAAGAGTGGTGTCATCTGCTATCTGAGGTTATTGATATTTTTTCCTGGCAATCTTGATTCCAGCTTGTGCTTCATCCAGCCCAGCATTTCTGTAAATAGCCTTCAAGAATAAAGGAGAAATCGAGATATATGAAGAAAACTAAGAGAATTTATCACCAGCAAGACCTACCCTAAAAGAATGGCTAAAAGAAGTCCTCTAAACAGAAAGGAAATGATAAAAGAAGGCATCTTGGAACATCGACTAGGAAGAAAGAACAATGGAAAAGGGAAAACATGGATAGATATGGTAGTTTTCTTTGTCTTCTTAAGTTTTCTAAATTATGCTCAATGGTTGAAGCAAAAATTACACCACTGATGTGGTTCAAAATGCATATGGAAGAAATATTTAAAACAATTCTTTTATAAACAAACATATTGGGAAGTAAATTTTCTATAATTTGTTCAAACTGGTAAAATGTTTATACCAGTAGACTGTGATAAGTTATGTATATATAATGTAATACCTAGGACAACCACTTCAAAACCTATACACTCAAAAATGCTACAGACAAATCAAAATGAAATTCTAAAAAAGTTCAAGTAATGTGTGAAATCAGAAAAAATAAAAGATGAAAAATAGAGCAAACAGAAAAATGGCAGACTTAACCTTTAACATATCAACATTTACATTAAAGAAATTAACTAAATATTTAGAAATATGCTGTCTGCAAGAAACAACAAAAATAATAATTAGGTTGACAATTAAAAAAAAGGGAAAGATATATCATGCAAATATTAAAGGAAAGCAGGATTGACTATATTAATAACAGATAAAGTATACTTCAGAGCCAAGAAAATTGCCAGAGGTGGAGAAGGACAGCACATAATAATAAAAGGCTTGCTCTTCCAAGAGGATGTAGCAGACCTACATATGTATGCAACAAACAACAGAGCCCCAAAATATGTGCAGCAAAAATGGATATAACTGGAATGGAGAAACAGACAGATCAGTTCAGTTCAGTTGCTCAGTCATGTCCTACTCTTTGCCACCCCATGAATCGCAGCACACCAGGCCTCCCTGTCCATCACCAACTCCCGGAGTTCACTCAGACTCACGTCCATTGAGTCAGTGATGCCATCCAGCCATCTCATCCTCTGTCGTCCCCTTCTCCTCCTGCCCCCAATCCCTCCCAGCATCAGAGTCTTTTGCAATGAGTCAACTCTTTGCATGAGGTGGCCAAAGTACTGGAGTTTCAGCTTTAGCATCATTCCTTCCAAAGAAATCCCAGGGCTGATCTCCTTCAGAATGGACTGGTTGGATCTCCTTGCAGTCCAAGGGACTCTCAAGAGTCTTCTCCAACACCACAGTTCAAAAGCATCAATTCTTCGGCGCTCAGCCTTCTTCACAGTCCAACTCTCACGTCCATACATGACCACAGGAAAAACCATAGCCTTGACTAGATGAACCTTTGTTGGCAAAGTAATGTCTCTGCTTTTCAATATGCTATCTAGGTTGGTCATAACTTTTCTTCCAAGGAGTAAGGGTCTTTTAATTTCATGGCTGTAATCACCATCTGCAGTGATTTTGGAGCCCCAAAAAATAAAGTCTGACTCTGTTTCCACTGTTTCCCCATCTATTTCCCATGAAGTGATGGGACTGGATGCCATGATCTTTGTTTTCTGAATGTTGAGCTTTAAGCCAACTTTTTCACTCTCCACTTTCACTTTCATCAAGAGGCTTTTTAGTTCCTCTTCACTTTCTGCCATAAGGGTGGTGTCATCTGCATATCTGAGGTTATTGATATTTCTCCCGGCAATCTTGATTCCACCGCTCCTCTCCCAACAATTGATAGAACAACTGGACAGAAAATCAACAAGGATATAGTAACATTCAAAACATCAACAACACCGATAGGACTCGAGACATTTATAGAACACTCCAACTAGTAACAGCAGAACACACATTCTTTTCAACAACCCATGGAACATACAGCAAGATAGACCACATCCTGGGCTATAAAACAAACATCAATAAGTTTAAAAGAATTGAAGTCAAACAGTGTGTTCTCTGACCACAGTGGAATCAAACTGGAACTCGATAACAAAAAGTTAACAGGAAGGTCTCCAAATTCCTGGACACTGAACAACACACTTCTAAACAATCCATAAGTCAGAGAGGAAGTTTCAAGGGAAACAAATACACTGAAGTAAATGAAAATAAAATGCACCAAAATTTCTGGCACACAGCTAAAGTGGTGCTGAAAAGGAAATTTATAGCACTAAAACGTATATAGTAGAATGAGGAAAAAGTCTCAGATTAATAATATAAGCTCCCTCCACAAGAATCTAGAAACATAAGAGCAAATTATACCCAAAATAAGCAGAAGGAAGGAAATAATAAAGAGGAAAAGTGAATGAAACTAAAAACTGGAAAGTTCACATACTGATGATTCCATTTATGTAAAATTCTTGAAGTGGCAAAATTATAGAAATGGAGAACAGATTAGTTGTTGCCAGGGACTAAAGATGAGTAGAGCTCAGAGGATGGAGGTTGGAGGCAGAGATGGGAGGTGAGAGGCTGTAACAGGACAACAGGAAAGATCCTTGTGCTGACGGAATTATTTCTTATTTTGTCTGTATTTGATGTCACTGTCCTAGTTGTGGCATGTAGTATAGTTGTGCAAGATGGGGAAAACAGGATCTCTGCTTGCTTTTTTACAACTGCATGTCAACCTGCAATTATTTACAATAAAAAGTTTTAGAAAAGTCTGAACTAAATAATAACATCTAACGATTATTGCTGTGTGCTGTCAATGTTCAAAGCACTTTGCATGTCTTATCCTCATTTGGTCCTCACAACACCCCCCTGTATGAGGGTAGGTATTACTCTGTACTTATTTTAAGGAAACAAAGGTATAGAGAGGTTAAGTGAATTGCTGACGATAATGTAACCAGTAAGACCCCAGACTGGGATTCAGGCTGTTTGTCTGCCTCTAGAACCTGTGCACTGCTGCTGCTGCTGCTAAGTTGCTTCAGTCGTGTCCAAGTCTCTGCGACCCCATAGACGGCAGCCCACCAGGCTCCCCCATCCCTGGGATTCTCTGGGCAAGAATACTGGAGTGGGTTGCCATTTCCTTCTCCAATGCATGAAAGTGAAAAGTGAAAGTGAAGTCACTCAGTCTTGTCCGACTCTTAGCTAGATAATCTTAAAGTGCACACTAGTATTAACAAAAATGAAGAGTTCATGGTCAAAAGAATATGAAGTGGGGACTTTCCCTGGCAGTCCAGTGGTTAAGAATCCATGCTTCCACCTCAGAGGGCATGGGTTCGATCCCTGGTCAGGAAACTAAGATCCTGCATGCCATGTGGCATGTCCAAAAATAATTTAAAAAATATGAAGTAAAGGAATAGTTTTTAGTTGGGATGGAGTTGTCTGGGAAGGAAACAACCATTTATTAAACCTTTCCTTCATTCGCCAAACATTTAGTACAGAACTTCCTCGACCTATGATGGGGTTACATACTGATAAACCCATGGTAATTTGAGAATACTGTAAGTTGAAAATACATTTAGTAAACCTAGCTTACCAAATATCATAGCCTAGCCTGGCTTATCTTAAACGTGCTCAGAACACTTACATTAGACTGTTTTGGGCAAAATCATGTAACACAAAGCCTATTTTATAATAACGTATTGGATATCTCGTGTAGTTTGTTGAATATAGTACTGAAAGCAATAAACAGAGTGGCTGTCTGAGTACAGGATAGTTCTTAGTGTATCTGTTGTTTCCCCTCATGTCTGTGTGGCCAGTAGAAGCTCTGGCTCACTGCCCCTGCCCAGCATCACAAAAGAGCATCATGCTGCACCCTAGCCCAGAAAAAAAAAAATCAAAATTCAAAATACCATTTTTACCAATTGTGTAGTGATTTTACACCATTGTAAAATCAAAATTAAAACTATTTGAACCATTGTAATTTGGGAAATGTCTCTACCTGTTTTCAATAAGGATGACAGAGATAGGTTTCATGTCACAGACCAGTTCTGACTGATTGACAGTAATGTCTAGAAAATTATGTTAACACCAGATTCTGAGGCCACATCACAGCTGGGCAAGGAAGAGTTCTATGGTTCATTATAGATATTTACCATTTACAAGGTTGAAGGAAGGGATAGCATGAAGAATGAGTGATATAGGGACTTCCCTGGTAGCGCAGTGGTTAAGAATCCATCTTGCAATGCAGGGGACACAGGTTTGGACCTCTGGTCGAGGAACTAAGATTCCCACATGCCGTGGAGCAACTAAGCCCTCAGCCACAACTGAGCCTGCACGCCACAAATAGAGTCCTTGCGCCTCAACAAAAGATCCTCCATGACACAAGGAAGGTCCTGAGCGCCGCAAGGAAGACCCAAGGCAGCCCCTCCAAAAAAGAGAATGAGTGATACATATGTTTGCGTCTGTCACTGTTTTCAGATTTGAGCTAAGAGTTTTACGTGTATTCTGTCATGTAATCCATACAAAACACTCACGTTGGGTATTGTTCATTTCATAGACAAGGGAACTGAGGTTCGGAGAGTTTAAGAAACTTGTCCAAACGCACTCAGTACCACACTTTCTGAAGGAGAGAAGTGTTATTGAGCTCTTTTTACAATTTGTATTTATTTATTGACTGCACTGGGTCTTTGTTGCAGCCCGCAGGCTTTCTCTAATTGTGCAAAGCAGGGGGGGCTACTCTAGTTGCAGTGCGTGGGCTTCTCATTATGGTGGCTACTCTTGTTGCAGAGCAGAGGCTCCAGGGACCGCCAGGTCAGTGGTTGAGGCACACAGGTCCAGCTGTGGAGTTTTCCTGGAGCAGGGATCAAACCTGTGTCCCCTGCATTGGCAGGCAGATTCTCAGCACTGGACCACCAGGGAAGTCCTATTGAGCTCTCGAAAGAGATGATAAACCTGGGCTGGCAGAGAGGGAAGAGGGGTTTGGGCATAAGCACAGAAGAAATTAGTCAATCACACAAAAGACAGGAAACAGATTGGCCTGACTAGAGTCAAGGAGCACTCTGGGCAGTAATGACCGGAGATCAAGGGAGACAAAGTGCTCAACTAACTGAAAGCTTTGAAACAAAACGCTCTTAAAGCTAATAGATTTGTTCCTCCAAGTTTGTCTTCTGAGAGTTCCTAGTGCAGCGGAATATGAAGCAGTGACAAGAGAGGGTTTCAAGACTTGGCTTTTCTTTCCCCATCTTCTTCATTGGTCTGTCATTTTTCTTAACCTCCCCTCTGAAGAGGATTGGAGCTCGCCCTCTAGCCATAATTTCCCACTTTTTTTTAATTATAAAAGATGAACAAGTATATTGCAAAAATCTCTAATAATAAAAGAGTATATAAATTACAAAATATTGCCCATAACCTTTAATCAACCATTCCCCAAAGGCAACTTCTGTTAATAACTTGGCATCTATCCTTTTAAATCCTTTGCTTATATATTACATACCATTTAAAAAATACATTTACATACATATGCTGTATTTTACGTGTATTTATATTTAATCCTAAAGACATAAATTCAGTTTAATTGTTCTTCATAAACATCAAAGGCCCAAATGTTTAAGCTGGAGCCCAGGTTGTTTTAATATTTTCCTTTGCGAAAAGCTGCATTCTTCATAGGGATGTTAACATGTCATGGGGAGGGCTATCAAAGGTTCCACTGGGGCTTCCCTGGTGGCTCAGTGATGAAGAATCTGCCTGCCATTGCAGGAGACATAGGTTCAATCCCTGACCCAGACAGATCCCACATGCTGCAGAGCAGCTGAGCCCGTGCACCACAACTGTTGGGTCTGTGCTCTAGAGCCCGGGAGCTGCAACTGCTGAGGCCCAGGCACTCTAGAGCCTGTAATTGGCAGCAAGAGAAGCCGTCTCAGTGAGAAGCCCTCGCACTGCAGCTAGAGAAAAGCCCACGCAGCAGCTAAGACCCAGCACACGCAAAAATAAATAAATAAACAAAAAGTATTTTTAAAGAAGATTTTAGTGAAAAGGACTTTAAAAAAGCCAAGTCTTCTTCTGATCACTTTGTCACTGATTACCGCACATCCACAAGATCAGTAGATTCTAGGGTAAGAACATTGGCTTACATACTCATGAAGAAAGAAAGGAGTGTGGTCTTACGTTTGTAAGGGAGCCTCTGAATCAATACCAAGGATCTGCTTTTAGCTCATCAATTTCAGTTGATTAGGGAAAGAGAAATGAGTTATCAAAGGGGATTTCCCTGATGGCCCTCTGGTAAATAATCCGCCTGCCGATGCAAGGGACACAAATTTGATCCCCGATCCAAGAAGATTCCACATGCCATGGGGCAGCTAAACCTGGGTACCAACAACTACTGAGCCTGACTACTGTGGGCCTGTGTGCCACAGCTGCCGAAGCCTGTACACACAGAGCCCGTGCTCCACACCGAGAGAAGCCACTGCAGTGAGAAGCCCACGCACTGCAACTAGAGTAACCTCCACTCGCCACACCTAGAGAAAGCCTGTGCACAGCAGCAAAGACCCAGCACAGCTCTCCCCACCCCCAGTTTTTTAAGTTAAAAGAAAATTATTAAAGGGGCCTAAGCTAACTTTTTTTTGTTGGAACCTTTGGAGATGGCCTAATGGGTTGCCATTGCTGGTTTGATGACATTCCTCCTCACTCTGGTTTTCTTTTCCATCTGAACCCCCCCACAGCTGTCTATGGGCATGTTAGGTTTTGGCTTCATTGTCGCTTACATTCCGGAGGCTGCAATCAGTGCTTACCTGGCTGCCACAGCCCTGCACGTTATGCTGTCCCAGTTGACCTGCATCTTCGGAATTATGATCAGTTACAATTCTGGTCCCATCGCCTTCTTCTACGTGAGTAATTTCTACCCTCACCCAGAGTAACAGATGCTCCTCCCCTTGCCTCCAAAAAGAAGTAGGCCCGAGTGGAGAGACTCTTGCATAGGCGGCTGGGTCAAGAGAGTCCTAGAAGTAATTTCACCTCTTCTAGATTTACAGTCTTGATTAATTGCAGGTGCCAGTTGTACCATGTTCTCAGTTCCATTAATCATTTCACCCCCAGCCTTTTAAACTAACACGATTTATGTTAAAATTTGGTCTTTTAGATAACTGTATCTATCATAATTCTTCCCATCATGTAACTCATAACAGACATGTATCCTAAAACATCTTAAGAATATAAAATGCAAAGTTGTCCCTGAATGCAACAATGGCCCAGAAGTCAAGTGAAACACACATGGTCTGGGCAAATTGATAAAGAGTAGGCTAATAACAGAACTCCTGGGTCCTTTCCATTACACTGAAACACCGAAAGTGTATTCTCTTCTTGTTGGACATTATTGTCTTCTAATGTATCTTTTCCAACTTAAAAAATTATATATCCACCTACTTGCTCTCCCTGTTCTAGTCATGCTCATAAAGATCTCTATGCACAGCAACCTTGCCCAGGGACTTCTGTTTGAACTGATTTAGAAAGTGTCATTTTCTAGATTAAGGCAATTATTACATCCTTTCCTAAGCCTCTGTAATTTTGTTTTCTTTCAGAACATAATTAACTACTGTTTAGGTCTCCCTAAAGCTAATTCCACCAGCATCTTACTATTTCTAACCGCTATGGTTGCTCTGAGAATCAACAAATGTATCAGAATTTCCTTCAATCAGTACCCCATTGAATTTCCCATGGAAGTGTTTCTGGTAGGTGTCTTTTTGCTTTTGTTTTGTTAAGTTAATTTCTATTGGAGTATAGTTGCTTTACAGTGTTCTGTTAGTTTCTGCTGTACAGCAAAGTGAATCAGTTATACATATGCATATTAATATATTCCCTCTTTTTAAGATTTCCTTCCCATTTAGGTCACCACGGGGCACTGAGTAGAATTCCCTGTGCAATACAGTAGGTTCTTATTACTGGTCTGTTGTATCCATGGTAGTGTATATAAGTCAATCCCAATACCCAAATTCATCCCACCCTTCCCCCTCTTGGTATCCCTATGTTTGTTCTCTACACGTGTGTCTCTATTTCTGCTTTGCAAATAAGTTCATCTGTACCATTTTTCTAGATTCCAATATAAGCGATATTATATGATATTTGGTTTTCTCTTTCTGATTTACTTTACTCTGTGTGACAATCTCTAGATCCATCCATGTCTTTGCAGATGGCACTATTTTGTTCCTTTTTATGGCTGGGTAATATTCCATTGTATATATTGTTCTTCAGTCACTCAGTCATGTCCAGTCTTTGCGACCCCATGGACTGCAGCACACCAGGCTTCCCTGTCCTTCACCATCTCCCAAAGCTTGCTCAAACTCATGTCCATTAAATCAGTGATGCCATCCAACCATCTCGTCCTCTGTCATTCCCTTCTCCTCCTGCCTTCAATCTTTCCCAGCATGAGGGTCTTTTCCAATGACTCAACTCTTCGAATCAGGTAGGCAAAGCATTGGAACTTCAGCTTCAGCATTGGTACTTCCAATGAATTTTCAGAATTGATTTCCTTTAGAATTGACTGGTTTGATCTCTTTGCAGTCCAAGGGACTCTTAAGAGTCTTCTCCAACACCACAGTTCAAAAGCATCAGTTCTTTGGTGCTCAGCCTTCTATACGGTCCAACTCTCACATCCATACATGCCTACTGGAAAAGCCATAGCTTTGACTATACAGACCTTTGTTGGCAAAGTGATGTCTCTGATTTTTAATATGCTGTCTAGGTTGGTCATAACTTTTCTTCCAAGGAGCAAGTGTCTTTTAATTTCATGGCTGCAGTCACCATCTGCAGTGATTTTGGAACCCAAGAAAATAGAATCTGTCACTGTTTCCATTGTTTCCCCATCTATTTGCCATGAAGTGATGGGACTGGATGCCATGATCTTAGTTTTTGAATGTTGAGTTGTAAGCCAGCTTTTTCACTCTCCTTTTCCACCTTTATCAAGAGGCTCTTTAGCTCCTCTTCACTTTCTGCCATAAGGGTGGTATCATCTGCATATCTGAGATTATTGATATTTCTCCTGGAAATCTTGATTCCAGGTTGTGCTTCATCCAGCCCAGCATTTCTCATGGTGTACTCTGCATATAAAGTTAAATAAGCAGGATGACAGTATACAGCCTTGATGTACTCCTTCCCAATTTTGAACCAGTCTGTTGTTCCACGTCTGGTTCTAACTGCTGCTTCTTGACCTGCATACAGGTTTCTCAGGAGGCAGGTAGGGTCGTTTGGTATTCCCATCTCTTAAAGAGTTTTCCACAGTTTGTTGTGATCCACATAGTCCAAAGCTTTAGTGTAGTCAATGAGCAGAAGTAGATGTTTTTCTAGAATCCTCTTGCTTTTTTTATGATCCAGCAGATGTTGGCAATTTGATCTCTGGTTCCTCTGCCTTTTCTAAATCCAGCTTGAACATCTGGAAGTTCTCGGTTCATGTACTGTTGAAGCCTGGCTTGGAGAATTTTGAGCATTACTTTGCTAGCGTGTGAAATGAGCGCAATTGTGGGGTAGTTTGAGCATTCTTTGGCATTGCCTTTCTTTGGGATTGGAATGAAAACTGACCTTTTCCAGTCCTGTGGCCACTGCTGACTGAGTTTTCCAAATTTGCTGGCATACTGAGTGCAGCACTGTCACAGCCTCGTCGTTTAGGATTTGAAATAGCTCAGCTGGAATTCCATCACCTCCACTAGCTTTGTTTGTAGTGATGCTTCCTAAGGCCCACTTGACTTCGCACTCCAGGATGTCTGACTCTGGGTGAGTGATCACACCATTGTGGTTATATGGTTCATTAAGATCTCTTTTGTATAGTTCTTCTGTGTATTCTTGCCTCCTCTTCATATCTTCTGCTTCTTTTAGGTCCATACCATTTCTGTCCTTTTTTGTGCCCATCTTTGCGTGAAATGCCCCCTTTGTATCTCCCATTTTCTTGAAGAGATCTCTAATCTTTCCCATTCTATTGTTTTCCACTATTTCTTTGCATTGATCACTGAGGGAGGCTTTCTTATCTCTCCTTGCAGAATATTCTTTGAAACTTTGCTTTCAGATGAGTATACCTTACATGTATCACATTTTCTTTCTCTGTTCCTTTGTTGATGGACATTTAGGTTACTTCCGTGTCCTGGCTATTGTAAATAGTGCTGCAGTGAACATTGGAATGCAAGTGTCTTTTTGAATTATAGTTTTCTCTGGGTATTTGCCCAGAAATGGGGTTTCTGGGTCATATGCTACCCAGTAGAATGGTAGTTCTAGTTTTTTGAGGAACCTCCGTACTGTTTTCAATAGTGGTTGTACCAGATTACATTCCCATCAGCAGTGTAGGAGGGTTCCCTTTCTCCACATTCTCTCCAGCATGTACTGTTTGTAGATTTTTTGATGATGTCCATTCTGACCAGATGAGGTGATACTTCTTTATAGTATTGACTTGCATTTCTCTAATAATCAGTCGTGTTCAGCATCCTTTCATGTGCCTTTTGACCATCTGTGTGTCTTTGGAGAAGTGTCCATTTAGGTTTTCCTCCCATTTTTTCATTGGGTTATTTGTTTTTTCGATACTGAGCTGCATTAGTTGTTAGTTTATTTTGGAGATTAATCTCTTGTCAGTTACTTCTTTTGCAAATATTTTCTCCCATGCTGAGGGTTGTCTTTTTGTTTTGTTTGTGGTTTCCTTTGTTGTGCAAAAGCTTTTCAGTTTAAGTCTCATTTATTTTTGTTTTTATTTTCATTACTCTAGGATGTAAGTCAAAAAAGATCTTGCTGCAATTTGTGCCAAAAAGTGTTCTGCCTATGCTTTTTCTCTAAGAGTTTTATAGTGTCCAGCCTTATGCTATAGTGTACAGCCTTATAGTTTTTTAATTCATTTTGAGTTTATTTTTGTGTATGGTATTATAGAGTGTTCTAATTTCATTCTTTTACATGTGCTGTCCAGTTTTCCCAGCACCACTTATTAAAGAGGCTGGCTCTTGGGGGAGAATGAATACATGTATAAGTATGGCTGAATCCCGTTACTGTTCACCTGAAACTATAAAATAACAAGTTTGTATATTCTTGCTTCCTTTGTCATAGATTAGGTGACCATAGGTACTTGGGTTTACCTCTGGGCTTTCTATCCTGTTCCATGTATCTGTATTTCTGTCTTTATGCCAGTACCACACTGTCGTGATTACTGTAGCTTTGTAGTACAGTCTGAAGTCAGGGAGTCTGATTCCTCCACCTCCATTTTTCTTTCTCAAAATTGCTGTGACTGGTTGTAGTCTTTTATGTTTCCACACAAATTAATAGGGATTGCATTGAATCTGTAGGTTGCTTCAGTTGTCTAGTCATTTTCACAATATTGATTCTTCCAGTCCAAGAACAGGGTATGTCTCTCAATCTGTTTGTGTTGTCTTTGATTTCTTTCATCAGTACCCTATAGTTTTCTGAATACAAGTCTTTTTGTCTCCTTAGGTAGATTTATTCCTAGGTATTTTATTCTTTTGTTGCAGTGATAAGTAGGATTGTTTTCTTAATTTCTTTTTCCAATCTTTTTTTGTTAGTGTATAAGAATATAGCAGATTTCTGTGTATTGATTTTGTGTCCTACAACTTTAACAAATGCATTGATAAGCTCTGGTAGTTCTCTGGAGGCCTCTTTAGGATTTTATATGTATAGTATTATGTCATCTGCAAAACAATGACAGGTTTACCTTTTTTCCAATCTGGATTCCTTTTATTTCTTTTTCTTCTCTGATTGCCATGACTAGGACTTCCAAAACTATGTTGAGTTATTATTACTTAGTGATAGTGATGAGAGTGGACATCCTTTTCTTGTTCCTAATCATAGAGGAAATGTTTTCAGTTTTTCACCAGAGAGAACAATATTTCCTGTGGGTTGTCATATATGGTTTTTATTATATTGAAGTAGGTTCCCTCTATATCCACTTTCTGGACAGTTTTTTTTTATCATAAATGGGTGTTGAATTTTGTCAAAAGCTTTTTCTACATCTATTGAGTTGATCATATGGTTTTTATTCTTCAATCTGTTAATATGGTGTGTCACATTGATTGATTTGCATATATTGAAGAATCCTTGCATCCCTGGGATAAATCCCACTTGATCATGGTGTATGGTCATTTTAATATTTTGTGGGATTCTGTTTGCTAGTATTTTGTTGAGGATTTTTGCATCTGTGTTCATGAGTGATTGTTGTTGTTGTGGTTCAGTCGCTCAGTTGTGTCCAACTCTTTGCGACCCCCATGGACTACAGCACACCAGGCTTCCCTGTCCTTCACCATCTCCCAGAGCTTGCTCAAACTCATGTCCATTAAATCAGTGATGCCATCCAACCATCTCATCCTCTGCCATTCCCTTCTCCTCCTGCCTTCAATCTTTCCCAGCATCAAGGTCTTTTCTAATGATTCAACTCTTCCTTCGAATCAGGTGGCCAAAGTATTGGAACTTCAGCTTCAGCATCAGTCCTTCCAATGACTATTCACGATTGATTTCCTTTAGGACTGACTGGTTAGATCTCCTTGCAGTCCCAGGGACTCTCAAGAGTCTTCTCCAACACCACAGTTCAAAAGCATCAATTCCTTGGTGCTCAGCCTTCTATATGGTCCAACTCTCACATCCATACATGACTACTGGAAAACGCATAGCTTTGACTAGACTGACCTTTGTTGGCAAAATAATGTCTCTGCTTTTCAATATGCTTTCTAGGTTGGTCATAGCTTTCCTTCCAAGGAGTAAGTGTCTTTTAATTTCATGGCTGCAGTCACCATCTGCAGTGAGTTTGGAGCCCAAGAAAATAGAATCTGTCACTGTTTCCATTGTTTCTCCATCTATTTGCCATGAAATGATGGGACCAGATGCCCTGATCTTAGTTTTCTGAATGTTGAATTTTAAGCCAACTTTTTCACTCTCCTCTTTCACTTTCATCAAGAGGGTCTTTAGTTCTTCGCTTTCTGCCATAAAGGTGGTGTCATCTGCATATCTGAGGTTATTGATATTTCTCCCGGCAATTTTGATTCCAGCTTGTGCTTCATCCAGCCCAGTGTTTCTCATGGTGTACTCTGCATATAAAGTTAAATAAGCAGGGTGACAATATACAGCCTTGACGTACTCCTTTCCCAATTTTGAACCAGTCTGTTGTTCCATATCTGGTTCTAAGTGTTGCTTCTTTACCTGCATACAGGTAAGGGAGGCAGGTAAGGTCATCTGGTATTCCCATTTCTTGAAGACTTTTCCACAGTTTGTTGTGATCCACACAATCAAAGGCTTTAGTGTAGTCAATGAAGCAGAAGTAGATGTTTTTCTGAAATTCTCTTGCTTTTTCCACAATCGTCAGTAATATTGCCCTGTAATTTTTTTGTGTGTGAGATATCTGTGTTTGGTTTTTATATCAGAGTGATGGTGGCCTCGTAGAATGAGCTTGGCAATGTTCCTCCCTCTGCAATTTTTTGAAAGGATAAGTGTTAACTCTTCTCTAAATGCTTGCTAGAATTATGAAGCTGTATGGTCCTGAACTTTTGTTTGTTGAAAGATTTTTTTCTTGGCTGCACTGGGTCTTCATTGCTTTTGTGTGGGCTTTCTCTGGTTGCAGTGAGCAGGGACAGCCTTTCTTTGCAGTGTGTGGGGCTTTTCATTGTGGTGACTTCTCTTGTTGCAGAGCACGGGCTCTAGGCCCACAGCCTCCAGTGGTTGCAGCACCCGGGCCCACTAGCTGTGGCACCTGGGAGCAGTCATTGCGGTGCATGGGCTTCACTGTCCCACGCGTGTGGAACCTTACCGGAACAGGGATCAAGCCCGTGTCCCCTGCGTTGCCAGGTGGATTTTTACCCATTGCACCACCAGGGAAGCTCTGCTTGAAGATTTTTAATCAGTTTCAATTTCGTCACTTGTGATTGGTCTGTTCACATTTTCTGTTTCTTCCTGGTTCAGTCTTTGAAGTTTGTTCTTTTCTAAGAATTTGTCCATTTCCTCTAGATTGTCCATTTTATTGGCATATAGTTGCTTGTAGTAGTCTCTTATGATCCTTTGTATTTCTGTGGTGTCAGTTGTAACTTCTCTTTTTCATTTCTAATTGTATTGATTTGAGCCATTTCCATTTTTTGTCTTGATAAGTCTGGCTAAAGGTTTTGTTTAACTCTTCAAGAACTAACTTAGTTTCATTGATGTTTTCTTCATCTCTATTTCACTTATTTCTGCTCTAATCTTTATGACTTCTTCCTTTCTATCAACTTTGGGATTTGTTTGTTCTTCTTTCTCTAGTTGCTTTAGGTGTCAGATTTTGTTGCATCCCTTAGGTTTTGAATCATTGTGTTTCCATTGTCATTTGTGTCTAGGGGTGTTTTTATTTCCTCTTTGCTTTCTTCAGCGATTAATTGGCTATTTAGTAGCATATTGTGTAGCCTCCATGTGTTCCTGTTCTTTTACAGTTTTTTTCCCCTGTGATTGATTTCTAATCTCATAGTGTTGTGATGAGAAGATGCTTGATATGATTTCAGTTTTCTTAAATTACCAAGCCTTGATTTGTGACCCAAAATGCGGTCTATCCTGGAGAATGTTCAGTGTGTACTTGAGAAGAACATGTATACTGCTGCTTTCAGATGGAATGTCCTGTAAATATCAATTAAATCTATCTGATCTAAGGCTATGGTTTTTCCAGTAGTCATGTATGGATGTGAGAGTTGGACTGTGAAGAAGGCTGAGCACCAAAGAATTTATGCTTTTAAACTGTGGTGTTGGAGAAGACTCTTGAGAGTCCCCTGGACTGCAAGGAGATCCAACCAGTCCATTCTGAAGATCAGCCCTGGGATTTCTTTGGAAGGAATGATGCTAAAGCTGAAACTCCAGCACTTTGGCCACCTCATGTGAAGAGTTGACTCATTGGAAAAGACTCTGATGCTGGGAGGGATTGGGGGCAGGAGGAGAAGGGGACGACAGAGGATGAGATGGCTGGATGGCATCACTGACTCGATGGACGTGAGTCTGAGTGAACTCCGGGAGTTGGTGATGGACAGGGATGCCTGGCGTGCTGCGATTCATGGGGTCGAAAAGAGTCGGACACGACTGAGGGACTGAACTGAACTGAACTGAATGTGTCATTTAAGGGTTGTATTTCCTTATTAATTTTCTGTCTAGATGATCTGTCCATTGGTGTAAGTGGGTTTTTTTTTGGTAGGTGTTTTATACTCCTAACTCATGGCTCAGGTCATTTAAAATAAAACAAAAAGCAAGCAACCTAGGAAGGAAAATATTCATAGGAGAATTATAAAAATAATATTTTTAAAACATATGCTGATTCGTAACAAAGCTGAATATATACATTTAATTTTACACACTAGCTTATATTTTTTAAACATGCTTTTTTTTTTAAAGATTTTTATCTGTTACATCTTTTTCATACTATTTGAAAAATAGGGTTTTTATTCCCTCTTGTGATAGTAATACAGGCTCATTCTATCCATTTTTTGGGGGGCCCTGCTACACAGCTTGTGGGATCTTAGTTCCCATGCGGCTGCTGCTGCTGCTGCTAGGTCGCTTCAGTTGTGTCCAACTCTGTGCGACCCCATAGACCGCAGCCCACCAGGCTCCCCTCTCTCTGGGATTCTCCAGGCAAGGACACTGGAGTGGGTTGCCATTTCCTTCTCCAATGCATGAAAGTGAAAAGTGAAAATGGAGTCGCTCAGTCGTGTCTGACTCTTCTAGACCGCAAGGACTGCAGCCTGCCAGGCTCCTCCGCCCATGGGATTTTCCAGGCAAGAGTGCTGGAGTGCCCCTACCAGGGGTCAAACGTGGGCCCCTAGGAGTGGAAGCATAGAGTCCTAACCACTGGATGGACTATCAGGGAATCCTAGCAGTTTTTTTCTTAAATAAAGAAGAAAAAAATGGAGGAAAAGAAATGCCTATAGCTGCACTATCCAAAGTCACCTACAATTGATATTTCTGTACTTTCAGTTATTCACATCTTCTTCTTTCAAACAAATATGTAACAGACCTATGCTCAGGTGAGTTTCTGTGTTCTTCTAGGTAGAGGTTTCACTTCTATTTTAATATAGCAGCAACCACACTCTTATTCAGCCTCCTTTCACTCTCATTCTGCTACAGTAAAGAAATTGAGGGAGATGAGATGTTCAGTGAATCCGTGTCACCAAGCGGCAGAGCTGGATTCAGGGAGGAAGCGTTCCTCGTGGAGGTGTGTGCTTATGCATATGTACTAGGTTTTTTGGACATCTTTTGTTTTTTTAGCTCAGGTTGGTTGTGTTAGTCACTCAGTCATGTCCAATTCTTTTGCAGCCCCATGGACTGTAGCCCGCCAGGCTTCTCTGTCCATGCGATTTCTCATACAAGAACACTGGAGTGGGTTGCTATTCCCTTCTCTAGGGGATCTTCCCGACACAGGCATCAAACCCAGGTCTCCCGCATTGCAGGCAGATTCTTTACTGCCTGAGCCACCAGGGGAGCCCAAAATGTGCACTATGAGCTAGCCAGGAGTCAAACCTGGAATCTTCTGATCCGTCCGTAGTCAGACGCATTATCCGTTGCACCACTGGATAAATATGGCTCTTTTTTCTTTTTGAGAATATTTTTTTAAATGTTGTCTAAATGATAACATTTCTTATTTCTTTTAAGAAATCTCGGGGATTTCCCTGGCAGTCTGCTGATTAGGACTCCTTGCTCTCACTATGGATGATGGGGGTTCAATCCCTGGTCCAGGGAACTAAGATCCCACAAGCCATGTGGCGTGGCTGAAAAAAGAAAAATTTTCTTTTTAAAATTTATCTTGTGCAGTTATATTTAACATTTTCACAATAGTAAAGCCATTTTCATAAATAAAACTCAGGTTTGTAAAGTCAGCATTTCTTAACAAGGATCGCCGAATCTTTGGGCATCCATGAGAATTATTTTCCCTTTAAGAAGTGTTCTGTGACAGAGATATTTAGAATTCTCCATGTGCTCCCCTATATTTTCCAGCTGCCCTCGTAGTTAGGCAGGACCATGTGACTTTGGGGCCAAAGCATATGAAAACAGGCACAAATCCCCAGTGTTCTTTCTTCCCCTGCTGTAGTAATTGTAGGGGCTATACATTGAGATGATAGAGTCTCCAGGTGGAATTAGCCTGGATCTCCAAGGCACTGTTTGCAAAGAAGCTGCCCTGAAGAGACACTGACCCACAATGGACTTCTCGTGGGCAAAAAAATAACTTTCATGTGTTAGGGCACTAAGATCCCGTGGTCTGTATATTGCCACAGTATAACCTATTCTATGCTAACTAATCCAGATCCACACTCTCCATGATTGAAAGAGTATGGGAATTGCTTTGGAAACTGACACAAGCTCTGTCTCATAACTGTTGTCTACTTCTTGTAGGTGTACATTCTTTCT
This sequence comes from Bos indicus x Bos taurus, assembly GCF_003369695.1. NCBI lineage: Eukaryota > Metazoa > Chordata > Mammalia > Artiodactyla > Bovidae > Bos > Bos indicus x Bos taurus. The sequence goes on along the minus strand of NC_040098.1, from coordinate 10,970,958 downwards.
TCCTTGGAATAGTTAAAAAGCTATCAGTTAATAAAGGCCAAAGGTGAATGGTCTTTGGAAAGAAGACCTTCCAAAACACTGTACACAAATAGTGGAGCCCTAGAACCCAGGGACAATGTGCATGTGGAGTTTGCGGAGTAGAGTCAGGGGCAACCTCTCCTTCTCATGGAACCCAGACCAGCTCCTGCGTCTTGGGAAGCTGAGGCTTTGGAGTGAACAGCAGATGGCATCTGTGACACAGGCATCAGTGCACTCTCTCTGTCTCTGTTTCTAGGTCCTTCTTTCTCTCCAGCTTTATTCAGGTATAAAATTGTAAGATGTTTGACGTGTACATCATGATGATTTGATGTACGTATACACTGTGAAAGGATCTCTTCCATCTAGTGAATTAACACATCTATACCTCATGTATTGATCCTTTTCTCCACCCCCCCCCACCCCGCCCGGTGAGAATATTCTCTCTTAGCAAATTTTAAGTATGTAATACGATGTTATCAACAGTAGTCACCATGTTTTCTGTCAGATCCTTAGATCTTATTCATCCTATAGCTGAAAGTTTGCACTGTTTCTTCAACTTTCTTAATGCCCTCACCCCCCAGTCGCTGGCAACCATTTTTCTTCTCTTTGTTGGTATGAGTCCAACTGTTTTCTTTTTCTTTTTTTTTAGATTGCACATATAAGTGATTCCATGCAGTATTTGTCTCTCTCTATCATAATGCCCTTAAGGTCTATCCACATTTTCCCAAATCAACCCTCTTTTAAGAGACATCAGCAGCAGGGATCATAGTGATGTCCCTTTAAGCAACCTCAAAGGCTTTAATGTTAACATTAACCAGGGTTATTAGGAAAGGAGAGAAGTAAGTGGGTAGAGGATTGGTTTGTGAGCCACAGTTAAGATGTTTCTTTGGGGAATGCTATAAATAATTAGGATGCACCATGAAGTGAAGTGGGGGAATAAACTGAGCTCCAGCCATAAAAGTTGGTGGACACTTTGAATTACTGCAATTTAGGCATCAAACTTTGTTGTGACCTGACTTGTACTTGAAGGTTATTGAAGCCTGAAATACATGACTATGCTTCCCTGATGGCTCAGTGGTAAAGGATCTGCCTGCCAGTGCAGGACACGTGGGTTCAATCCCTGGGTGGGGAAGATCTCCTGGAGAAGGGAATGGCAGCCCATTCCAGTGTTCTTACATGGGAAAGCCCATGGACAGAGGAGCCTGGCGGGCTACAGTCCATGGGGTCGCAAAAGAGTTGGACACAACTTAGCGACTAAACAACAACATTACTTACACACGTGTCAAGTCAAGTGACAGGGAGCATTTTCTGCTATATAGCAGGGATTTAAAATTGGAAAAAGACAAGACCTCCATGTTTCCCCTGGAAATGAGGGAAGTACAGGACAGAGGATGAGAGCTGCTGTGGTGTAGGTGGTGAAAAGCTCACAGCACCCCCTCAGAAACTGCTCAGATGTGCTGGAGGAAACTGTACATACCCAGCAATCTGTCCTTCAGATGGTAGTCTCAAATATTAAGGGAAAATTTCAAGGCAATATTTGAGATCCAGGCTAAAAAAAATAACAAAACCTGACAACTCAAGAGTTCCACAGATATGAGAAATTGTATATACTGTATATTCATAATTAATGTATGTGTGTGCATTTGTATATGTGTATATTTAAGCTGTATAGCAAACACCAAAAGCAGCATCACTGGTAGTTGTCTTTGGGTGATTTATTTCTGTTTTTTAAACTTTTCATATTTTCTCTGTTTTCCTTTATGAGCAAGAGTAACCTTTACCCTGGGAATAAAAGAGTTTCTTGGCCACTTGCCACGCTTCTTATCCCTTAGATATATAAAGATCACAGAGCTTCTCTGTTGGTTCAGATCTTTCTTCCATTCTGACCTGTAGACTTCCTAGGGGTCATCATCTGATCAGAGCATCACAAGTAATACCAACTGCTATCCTGCTCAGTATCTGGCTGAACTCTTAGAGTAGATGCTGGGAAAAGATTTATGTACTAGCAGGGGGAACAAGGTAAAGCAACTATATAATTATTATTTTAAAAGTGGGGCATTGACATCTTTTGTCTCTGCTTTAATTTGCTCTGGTGTGAGATCTTTATAAGGTGTAACAGCTTCTAGGTGATCTGTTTTCATTCTAGATGAAAAGGAAGGGACACTTGGCATTTCAGAAGGAAATGAACAGAAAGGAAAAAGCAAGCAAGTAATGGCTTTGCTAAAGCAATTTTTTTTTGTATGTGCTATCAAATGCTGCTACCTTATAGACAGTTATTAATGATTATCAATACATGTCAACAATCCCCCAAAGGACTTACTTATATTAAGACAGTGTACCTATATTTTAGAACTTTTAAAATTGAAGCCTTGGTACAGCTAATACCTGAAAGCATGTTTATACTTGGTCCAGATGTTTAAAGTTGGTGAGAAAAGAGAAGTCCAGGCCATCCATTTGTTCCCGTTACTAATAATATGTCAAACGTGCAGTTGCTTTTCATTCTGGTTATGTTGCTAAAAAGAGCTCAGGGAACCAAAAGTCAGGAAGGACTTTTGCATTTGTTGCTCCATTGAACTGGCCCTGCCTTTCTCCAGCCTTCATGCATAGTCACTGCCATATATTGCCCTGTCCTGCCAGAGACTATGGGCACCTCTGCTTTACATAATATTTAGATGATCACATGCCTTTTCTTTTTAAACTCCTACAGGTTCTTGGCTTCGCTGCATTTTCAAACAAGGTAAACATGGCCACAGAAAACAGCCTGATGCTCATGGAGATGATACCTTATAGGTTGGTAATTCCACTTTTCAAGACTACTTTCTCTTTCCTGTTACCTCCTCTTAGCCTCTGACCACATAGCCTGATTTATATCGTTGACCAAAATCAATAGCATGCCAGTTATTTCTCCAGCAGAGATGGGTTTACTTGAGATCAGCAGAGAATTGCAGTTTGGTGTGTGCAAGCATGGCAAGTCACATGCAAGTCCTCCTACAGCAGGGGAAGAAGTTTTTATAGAGGGAAAAATAAAGTTGGGGAGGGAGAGTTGGCCATGGTAAACAGAATCTATGGCTTTTCATTAGCTTAGACCTTTGCCCGCAGGGAGTCTTTGTTCTTCCTGTTGGGCTCTGCAATGGTCACAGGGTGTGAGTGCTCCCCCTGCTGGTCTCCAACTCTACTTAATTAGTTTCTATGTATTAATTTGAACATCAGGAAGTTCATGGTTCACATACTGCTGAAACCTGGCTTGGAGAATTTTGAGCATTACTTTACTAGCGTGTGAGATGAGTGTAATTGTGCGGTAGTTTGAGCATTCTTTGGCATTGCCTTTCTTTGGGATTGGAATGAAAACTGACCTTTTCCAGTCCTGTGGCCACTGCTGAGTGTTCCAAATTTGCTGGCATATTGAGTGCAGCATTTCACAGCAGCATCTTTCAGGATTTAGAATAGCTCAACTGGGATTCCATCATCTCCACTAGCTTTGTTCGTAGTGATGCTTTCTAAGGCCCACTTGACTTCACATTCCAGGATGTCTGGCTCTAGGTCAGTGATCACACCATTGTGATTATCTGGGTCATGAAGATCTTTTTTGTACAGTTCTTCTGTGTATTCTTGCCATCTCTTCTTAATATCTTCTGCTTCTGTTAGGCCCATACCATTTCTGTCCTTTATCGAGCCCATCTTTGCATGAAATGTTCCTTTGGTATCTCTGATTTTCTTGAAGAGATCCCTAGTCTTTCCCATTCTGTTGTTTTCCTCTATTTCTTTGCATTGATCACTGAGGAAGGCTTTCTTATCTCTTCTTGCTATTCTTTGGAACTCTGCATTCAGATGTTTATATCTGTCCTTTTCTCCTTTGCTTTTTGCTTCTCTTCTTTTCACAGCTATTTGTAAGGCCTCCCCAGACAGCCATTTTGCTTTTTTGCATTTCTTTTCCATGGGGATGGTCTTGATCCCTGTCTCCTGTACAATGTCACGAACCTCATTCCATAGTTCATCAGGCACTCTATCTATCAGATCTAGGCCCTTAAATCTATTTCTCACTTCTACTGTATAATCATAAGGGATTTGATTTAGGTCATACCTGAATGGTCTAGTAGTTTTCCCTACTTTCTTCAATTTAAGCCTGAATTTGGCAATAAGGAGTTCATGGTCTGAGCCACAGTCAGCTCCTGGTTGCTGGATCATGGAAAAAGCAAGAGAGTTCCAGAAAAACATCTATTTCTGCTTTATTGACTATGCCAAAGCCTTTGACTGTGTGGATCACACTAAACTATGGAAAATTCTGAAAGAGATGGGAATAACAGACCACCTGATCTGCCTCTTGAGAGATTTGTATGCAGGTCAGGAAGCAACAGTTAGAACTGGACATGGACAACACACTGGTTCCAAATAGGAAAAGGAGTTTGTCAAGGCTGTATATTGTCACCCTGTTTATTTAACTTATATGCAGAGTACATCATGAGAAACGCTGGGCTGGAAGAAGCACAAGCTGGAATCAAGATTGCTGGGAGAAATATCAATCACCTCAGATATGCAGATGATACCACCCTTATGGCAGAAAGTGAAGAGGAACTCAAAAGCCTCTTGATGAAAGTGAAAGTGGAGAGTGAAAAAGTTGGCTTAAAGCTCAACATTCAGAAAACGAAGATCATGGCATCCAGTCCCATCACTTCATGGGAAATAGATGGGGAAACAGTAGAAACAGTGTCAGACTTTATTTTTCTGGGCTCCAAAATCACTGCAGATGGTGATTGCAGCCATGAAATTAAAAGATGCTTACTCCTTGGCAGGAAAGTTATGACCAACCTAGATAGCATATTCAAAAGCAGAGACATTACTTTGCCAACAAAGGTTCATCTAGTCAAGGCTGTGGTTTTTCCTGTGGTCATGTATGGATGTGAGAGTTGGACTGTGAAGAGGGCTGAGCACCGAAGAATTGATGCTTTTCAACTGTGGTGTTGGAGAAGACTCTTGAAACTCCCTTGGACTGCAGGGCGATCCAACCAGTCAATTCTGAAGGAGATCAGCCCTGGGATTTCTTTGGAAGGAATGATACTAAAGCTGAAACTCCAGTACTTGGCTACCTCATGGGAAGCGTTGACTCATTGGAAAAGACTCTGACGCTGGGAGGGATTGGGGGCAGGAGGAGAAGGGGACGACAGAGGATGAGATGGCTGGATGGCATCATTGACTCGATGGACATGAGTCTCAGTGAACTCTGGGAGTTGGTGATGGACAGGGAGGCCTGGTGTGCTGCGATTCATGGGGTTGCAAAGAGTTGGACACGACTGAGCAACTGATCTGATCTGATCTGATCTGATGTATTAACTTAAAAAAAAAAAATTCTCAGGTAACAAACAGTCTCTGGCCACAGGCAAATTTGGGTCAGGGACTCAAGTTCATTTTAGAACAGAGGTTCTAAGGGACAATGGCTAAGACAAGCCTGTGTTTCTTCTCTGGTCAGCCTTTGACTCTCTTCCCATGGTTGAGCCAATCCCCTAACCCAAGTAAACTCGAAAACCAGGGAGACTCGTGTATTTTTCTTGCAGCAGATTATGAACCTTCTCAACCTCCAAACTTGTCTGATTAACCTTCAGGGATGGGACAAGACATAGCTCTGTTTTCCAAGCCTCTCTCCTGGGGTTCAGTGTTCAGCATCCCTTCTGTCTTCACCTGCTTAGACTGACTCAGTGTCCTTGGGCTACATCACTTGATCACTTTCAGTGAAAAGCCTTCTCCAAGCAGTCTGGCATTACAGAGTTCTTAAGGACTTGCAATTAATTTGCATTATAGTTCCTACCAGTGACTATGGGGCCTCACTCTTGCTTCTGTTAGGGAATTATTTCTTTAACCTTGACCAGATGAATCATTTTAGCTAAGAAAGGCAACATAACACAGTTTCTTGGCTCATGAGAAGATTTTTGAGGAGCATTGTTCACTTCCTCATTCTCTTCAACAGAGAATATAGCAACGAGTCGGTGATACTGCTTAACCTTCAGCATACAAAACAGAGGGTACTTTGATGCAGCCAGATAATCTCATATACTACTACTTCTCAGTGAAATCTGGTGATGATTAAATACATTTAAAATATTGTTCAGTTTGTTAAAACTGTGAGCAGACAACCTAGGTACCAGGAAATGCTGTGGTAAATAAGTCTCTGCCCTATGGGAAAAAATGACAAGGGCAACAATGAGATTGATGCTTTACATAATTATTTTATTTCATTCGTTCCTTGTAGTATTACTACAAGATATTCTTTTTTTGACTGAGGAAACTAAGAGTTACCAAGTTTAAATTACTCATCTACGCTCACACAGCTGGTCAGCATCAGAGCTACTTTCTGAACCCATTTCTATTTAATTCCGAAGTCTAGTATAATAACCCTTCTACTATACTTACTCAGTATTGCTGCTGTTATTAATGACTTCAAAACCACACAGTTAACCTCTGCTTATATTTTATCATAAGATTCAAGTGTACAGATAGAGAAAAAACATTTCAGAAATTTAATTTTAGGTATTGCTTTTAACCTCTCTTTATTGCTCATCTCAGAGAAGGAGATGGCACCCCACTCCAGTACTCTTGCCTGGAAAACCCCATGGACGGAGGAGCCTGGTGGGCTGCAGTCCATGAGGTCGCAAAGAGTCGGACACGACTGAGCGACTTCACTTTCACTTTTCACTTTCATGCATTGGAGAAGGAACTGGCAACCCACTCCAGTGTTCTTGCCTGGAGAATCCCAGGGATGGGGGAGCCTGGTGGGCTGCCATCTATGGGGTTGCACAGAGTCGGACACGACTGAAGCAACTTAGCAGCAGCAGCAGCAGCATTGCTTATCTATCCAAGGTTGCTAGAGATTAGGAAAATTGAATAGTTTATGTTAGTTCCTTCCAGATCCACATCCCCCTTTAACTAAATGGCTAACAAAGAACTGAATGTACAGAGAACACCAGGAAGGAAAAAGCAGTAGGTTTGTACTATTAATGTTATCATACTAAATATTTAAGGTTTACTGACACAGACTTGGGCAATAAATTCATGAAAATTAAAATCTCTTGTGTATCAAGAGACACTATCAACAGAGAAAAAAGACAAGTCATAGAATAGGAGAAAATATTTGCAAATTATGTATGATAAGGAATTAATATCCAAAATACATAGAGAACTCCTAAAACACAACAGAAAGCAAACAACCTGACTCAAAAAGTGCAGAAAGAATTTGAATACACATTTTTCCAAGGATAGTATACAAATGGCCAGTGAGCACATAAGATGCTCAACATCACTAATCATTTGGGGAATGCAAATCAAAACTACAGTGAGATACCACCCCATACTCATTAGGATGGCTACTGTTTTTAAAAAGACAGAAAATAACAAATATTTGATGAGGATGTGGAGAAAATGGAACCTGTGTGCACTGTTAGTGGGAGTGTGAAATGTACAGCCACTGTGGAAAGTAGAATGCTGATTCCTCAAAAAATTAAAAATAGAATTTCCATCAGTTCAGTTCAGTCGCTCAGTCATGTCCAACTCCTCGCGACCCCATGAAGCGCAGCACGCCAGGCCTCCCTGTCTATCACCAGTTCCCGGAGTTCACTCAAACTCACATCCATCGAGTCAGTGATGCCATCCAGCCATCTCATCCTCTCTCGTCCCCTTCTCCTCCTGCCCCTAATCCCTCCCAGCATCAGAATCTTTTCCAATGAGTCAACTCTTCACATGAGATGGCCAAAGTACTGGAGTTTCAGCTTTAGCATCATTCCTTCCAAAGAATACCCAGGGCTGATCTCCTTTAGAATGGACTGGATGAATCTCCTTGCAGTCCAAGGGACTCTCAAGAGTCTTCTCCAACACACAGTTCAAAAGCATCAATTCTTTGGCACTCAGCCTTCTTCACAGTCCAACTCTCACATCCATATCTGACCACTGGAAAAACCATAGCTTTGACTAGACGGACCTTTCTTGGCCAAGTAATGTCTCTGCTTTTCAATATGCTATCTAGGTTGGTCATAACTTTTCTTCCAAGAAGTAAGTGTCTTTTAATTTCATGGCTGCGGTCACCATCTGCAGTGATTTTGGAGCCCCCAAAAATGAAGTCTGACACTGTTTCCACTGTTTCCCCATCTATTTCCCATGAAGTGATGGGACCAGATGCCATGATCTTAGTTTTCTGTATGTTGAGCTTTAAGCCAACTTTTTCACTCCTCTCTTTCACTTTCATCAAGAGGCTTTTGAGTTCCTCTTCACTTTCTGCCATAAGGGTGGTATCATCTGCATATCTGAGGTTATTGATTTTTCTCTTGGCAATCTTGATTCCAGCTTGTGCTTCTTCCAGCCCAGCATTTCTCATGATGTACTCTGCATATAAGTTAAATAAGCAGGGTGACAATATACAGCCTTGACGTACTTCTTTTCCTATTTGGAACCAGTCTGTTGTTCCATGTCCAGTTCTAACTGTTGCTTCCTGACCTTCATATGACCCAGCAATTCTGCTTCCGGAAATATACTTCCCCCAAATTATACTCCCCACAAGAGCAGTATCTTGAAGCGATATTTTTGCACCTATATTCATAACAGCGCTACTCACAGTGGCTGAAATGTGGAAGAAACAATAAGTGTCCATCAATGGATGAATGAATGAACAGAGTGTGTTAAATCCATCCAATAGAATATTATTGAACCTTGAAAAGGAAGGAAATTCTGGCTCTAAGTACAACATAGATGAACTTCAAGGGCATTATTCTAAGTGAAATAAGCCAATCACAAAAAGACAATTACTATTTGAGCCCACTTATCTGGGGTACTTAGTAGTCAAAATCATAAAGACAGAAAGTCAGATGATTTTTGTCAGGGCTGGAGGGAGGGGGGAAATGGAGAGTTATTGATTAATAAGTATAGAGTTTCAGTTTTACAAGATGAAAGAACTATGGAGTAGATGGTGGTAATGGTTGCATATTATACATGTATTTAAAAACCACTGAACTGTACATTTAAAAGTGGGTAAAATGGTAAATTTCATGTTATGCGGCCTTTACCCAGTTTTTAAAAAATGGGATAAGAACCAGGACAATTTTTATAAAAGACAAGGACTAAAATTATAATTGGAAAGATTTGAGTCTGACTAGAAGGGAATACATTGAGGCTTTAGCTCTAAACCATCTTAGATATGATATCTGCCTATTGCTTACCCACTGGTATGATCTCAAATAGTGTAAATAAACCATTTTTCATCGAGTTTTGTAGTTTTGCCCGCACTATTTGTTTCCACTGGCACTTAGCAGAAACCTCAGACTAGAAGATAAGCACATCATGTTCTCTTAATGGCCTTTGTAACTTGGCTTGATTTGCTGGCAGTTTTGGCAAGCTGCTGCCTCAGTTTCTTTTCTTATCTCTTAATTTTTTGAAAAAAGGTCAGGCTTGGGACTTCCCTGGTGGTCCGCCTGCCAGCCTGGATGGGAGGGCAGTTTGGGGGAGAAGTGCGTGAGTACTCATTCATGTCCAACTGTGCGATCCCACGGACTGTAGCCCACCAGGCTCCTCTATCCATGGGATTTGCCAGGCAAGAATACTGGAGTGGGTTGTCATTTCCTATTCCAGGGGATCTTCTCAACCTAGAGATCGAATCCTCATCTCCTGCATTGGCAGGCGGGTTTGTGACCACTGAGCCATCTGAGAATCCCTGAGGGAGAAGGGAATCCTTGTATGGCTGAGTCCCTTTGCTGTTCTCCTGCATCTATGACAACATTCGTAACTGGCTGTTTGCTGTTGTTTAGTCACTCAGTCGTGTCCGACTCTTTGCCGCTCCATGGGCTGTAGCCTGGCAGGCTCCTCTGTCCATGGGATTTCCCAGACAAGAATACTGGAGTGAATGGCAATGAAACATGTGAAATATCATGTAGGAAACGAGTTGCCAGTCCAGGTTCGATGCATGATGCTGGATGCTTGGGGCTGGAGCACTGGGACGGCCCAGAGGGATGGTATGGGGAGGGAGGAGGGAGGAGGGTTTGGGATGGGCAACACATGTATACCTGTGGCGGATTCATTTTGATATTTGGCAAAACTAATACAATTATGTAAAGTTTAAAAATAAAATAAAATTGGAAGAATAAAATGAAAATGAAAAAAAAAAAAAAAGAATACTGGAGTGGGCTGCCATTTCCTACTCCAGGGGAACTTCCCAACCCAGAAACCCAACCCAAATCTCTTGCTTGGCAGGCAGATTCTTTACCATTGAGCCACCAGGGAAGCCCCTAATTGGCTATACCTCAATATAAAATAAAAAGTTTAAAAAAAAAAATCCACCTGCCAATGCAGGGGATACCGTTTCGATCCCTGGTCCAGGAAGATCCCACATGTGGCAGGCCGACTATGCCCATGGGCCACAACTACCAAACCAGTGCTCTAGAGCCAGAGAGCCGCAACTACGAAAGCTCCTACGCCTGGAGCCTGAGTTCTGCAACAAGGGAAGCCGCACAGTGAGAAGCCCACGCACCACACTAGAGAGCAGCTCCCGCTTGCTGCAACTAGAGAAAGCCCACGTGCAGCCATGATAACCTAGAGCAGCCAAAAATCAGTAAATAAATGTGTTTAAAAGTGTCAGGCCTTTTGATATGGATGATAAAGTTATAAGAATAGAGTGGGGGAGGTGCCCATAATGACTGCTGCTATCTAGGAATAATTCCACCATTTTATTCCAGCTTCCTGTTTCCTGTAACGCCAGATATGAGCAATCTTACTGAAGTTCTTATAGAATCGTTCTCCTTAGCTTTAGTGAGCTCCTCTTTGCTCGTATTTCTGGGCAAGAAGATTGCCAGTTTCCATAACTATGACGTCAATTCCAACCAGGTGAGAGGACAAGCCTTTCTATTACTTTCTCGGACCCTTTAATCTTTGTTCTCTAACCTGAGCCTTCTGCTAAAATGAAGACTGTAACCAGAGAGTCACTTGGACCACTATTTGAGCTATAATTAAAGGTTTTTGAGAAGTGTGACATCCTTACCTCTGAAGCTACCTGAATTACTATGCATGTTGTTACCCTAGAACAGATACGGGGTAGGGAGGCATATGTTGTTAAGTTGGCAGGGTTCCTCTCCTCTCCTTTTATCTTCCTTTCCACCAAGTCCTTAGAAGTCAACCACATACCAAGGCAGAACAAGAAATACAGTGGACTGTCAAAACTAGGCTAATAACATAATTCAGTTGGTCTCCCAGAAATAGTCATTGTCACTTTAAAAAAAAAGTCTCCAACCATTCTGAGTTTGGCCCCTTCCCTAGAAATCGAAAAGGAAACATGGGGACTTCCCTGGCGGTTCAGTGGTTAGGACTTGGTGCTTTCACTGCTGTGGCCCAAGGTTCAACCCCTGGTCAGGGAACTAAGATCGCACAAGCCCCTTGGCGTGGGCTGGTGCCTCGTGTTAGGATCCCAGGCTTTCACTCCGATGCCCAGGTTCAACTGGTGTCCCGCTTTGACTTTAGGATAGTATAAAAGGAAGCAAGAAAATAGTGCTTTGTGTCTCTCTGTGATCCTAGTGATCATGTGAAAGAGAATAATAAGGCAAAAGTCTCATTTTCTCACTTTGAGGGCTTTCCTTGTGATCTTTAGCTAAAGTGAAGAAATCAGATTTGCCATCCTTCAGTTCTTTCCAATAATCTTTCAGTGTTATTTGCAGTGATATAAACAACCCTATCTTCATATACAAGAAATAACAGCGTAACTTTAGTGCAAACTCAGGTCAGCCTTCTTCTTTGACAAATGGCGGGCCTAAAGTATTTGCCGTTTCTTTACAGGATTTAATAGCCATTGGCCTTTGCAATGTCGTCAGTTCATTTTTCAGATCTTACGTGTTTACTGGTGCTGTTGCCAGGACCATTATCCAGGATAAAACTGGAGGACGACAACAGGTGTGTGCAATAGAATTTGATGTCTAATATACAGAGATAATTATATCTATTTATATGTATATTCACAGAAGGGGATTATATATTAGTTTAACCACACTGCTGTTTTACAGTTATGCTTGTTGGGAGGGATTTGTATTATGTTTTTTGGATCTCATGCTTGGCTTAATTTTTGTTTAGCTTTTGTCTTAAAAGCTATCTGTCAATGAGGAATTTGAAGATCATTTTCTGTAAAAATATTATTGTTAAAGGCTTCTATATATTAGCCCACAAGAAGCTACTTTCCATGTAGCAAAGCTAAAAGATAATATTTCAGGTAAACCAACTATCACCTATGAACGTTTTTTTCTATGGGGAGATATATTCTCAGTCCTAGTCTGTGAAAGTAATAAGACAACTCTCGCCTTCCTGACAGCAGGGCTAGAAACTTTTCCAACTCCTAAAGGACATGACAGGAGGCGCTAGTCTTTGTCTAGATGAGCTTATGGAATTTGCGTTCACTCTACCTTTGTGGAAGAGAAAATTGTCTGGGTCAGATCCTCTTCAGGTATCCTGAATTAGTAAACTAAATATACGGGTATATGGAAGGGAAGAGGGAAAGAAGAACGGTGGCAAAGTTTTAAAGGCAAGCTCTCTGTCCAGTTTTCTGGCATGAGATTTTCTAAGTCCAATATTCATGCGTTTTAGACTGACCAGATAATTCAGTTTACAACATGAGAGGTATCCCATCTCAGTTATGTAGCATGAATAAGTGTCAAAGAACTATCAGAACTGAACCTAGAATAAGCCCACAGACTGAGTCAGGGTTCAGGAGGCAGAGAAGCAGAAGCCAAAGACAAGCCGGAGCCACAGCAGCACAGTAGGGGAGGCATTGCTGTGGTCAGTAAAGTGTCAAGGGCTTCCCTGGTGGCCCAGTGGCTGAGACCTTGCCTTCCAATGCAGCGGGTGTGGGATCAGTCTCTGGATGGGAAGCTAAAATCCCACACATATCTTGGGCCAAAAAACCAAAACATAAAGCAGAAGCAATATTGTAACAAATTCAATAAAGACTTTAAAAATGGACCACATTTAAAAAAAAATCTTAGAGTGTCAGAAGAATGGACACAAAACTCGAATGGGGAAAGAGAAAATGTCACAGCTTATGGGTGAAATATCAGGTGAAAGCTAATAAAAGAAGACTGGGCAGTGGTGAGAGCATGGGTCTAGAGTAAGACTGTGTAATTTTATGTGGACTGAGTTTTGTTGTCAGAGAGCTTCTACTGAACACACTGGCCTTTAAGGGGTAGCTCTTCTGTGCTACTGTCTGATCAGAGAAGGAAGATGAGTTTTGTTAAAAAACAATGATGTTCTATGCAAGTGAAGTCAAAATAAGAGGATTTTATGATAAGAAGAAATGGAAATAGCTTTTCCAGACATCAGTTCCCTTTAACTTGTGACCACACACTTTGTTTATTTAGTATACAAGCATAACAGATTTGGGGAGAAAAGATGCACATGGTTGGAAAAAAATCAATCACAATGCAAGTAAAATTAAGTGCAGAATAAATACAATAAATGTTAAAGTGCCATAAATACTTCAGGAAGGAGAACGATGGAGGAAGTGGGGCTTTTCTGGATCCCCGTAAGAGGTTTAGAATATGTGATGTGTAGATGGAGGGAAGGAAGACGGGCTTCAGTCCAGCTTTGGAGTTGCCTTTAGCCTGTTGGCACCCCACTCCAGTACTCTCGCCTGGAAAATCCCACGGACAGAGTAGCCTGGTAGGCTGTAGTCCATGGGGTAGCACAGAGTCGGACACGACTGAGCGACTTCACTTTCACTTTTCACTTTCCTGCATTGGAGAAGGAAATGGCAACCCACTCCAGCGTTCTTGCCTGGAGAATCCCAAGGACGGGGGAGCCTGGTGGGCTGCCGTCTATGGGGTCACACAGAGTGGGACACGACTGAAGCGACTTAGCTTAGCTTAGCTTAGCTTAGCCTGTTGGGCAAAGTGACTCTCGTCCTGTTTTCTGCTGTGGCTTCGTTCTCCCCTTCGTTCTCCCCAAAGACATCTCTCTCTGTGATGCAGTGACCCTTCACAGGGAAGCATGTCCCTCAGGATGCTGGTAAACTCTTCCCCAAGACCCCGACTTGCCCAGGGCAAATGGCCAGTTCAAGCAGAGAACGCCCCTGGCCCTTGACCCTCCACATTTGAGCTTCCCCACCTCCAATCCGAGTTTCTGATCTGGACTCACTCAGCCTTCTTCATCCCCTAGCAGGGGTTCTTCTCTCTCCCCTTCTCCTCTGGGAACTTTTAAATTCAGCCTGCCTGAGAACACCCTCATTTTTTCAAAGCTCCCCAGGACTGCAGGAAAGAGAAGCTCGGGAGCTGGCTCTGAACCTATTTGACATGACTGGTCACCAACAGCCACTTATGTGTGTGTATGTATGTCTGACATACATAAACACTGTGTAAAATGTGTCTGGATTTCACTTTAATTTCTCCCTGTCTAGAAACTTGTCTTCACTTGTTGCAGCAAAACCTATCAGCCCTTCCAGCCCTGGCCTGAACCTTAAGTGATGCAGGCCAACCGAACTGCCCTCCCTCTTCTAGCTGATCCAGTTCTGATCCTGTGCTTCTCTCTTCTCTATGATTGTGTTCCTTTCCTTGTTCCCTGCTTTCCAAAGATGAGCCTTCTTGCCTTGTCCCCAGGCTCTCAGAACTGCTTTACCCTATTTTTTTTTTAAGTTGGAGCTTTACAGTGTTGTGTTAGTTTCTGCTGTACTGTCATGAATCTGTTTTATGTATACACATAACCCCTCCCTCTTGGATCATCCCCAACCCCCTGCCCAACCCCAGGTCATCACAAAGCACCGAGCCAAGCTCCCTGTGCTACAGAGCAGCTCCCCAGTAACTATTTTTCATCCAGTATGTATATATCATATGTCATATTCTCCCAATTCATCCCACCCCCCTTTTCTGGGTCTGTGTCCAGGTACGTGTCCATTCTCTATGTCTGTGTCTTTATTCCTGCCCTGCAAATAGGCTCATCTGTACCATTTTTCTAGATTCCACATTTATGCATGTATGCATTTGTTTTTCTCTTTCTGACTTATTTCACTCCCAGAACTGCTTTTAAAAATGAGTTATTATTTTTAAAAAAGAAAAGAAATCATCACAAAAGGAAATGAGTTGCATTGTCTTTAGAGAAAGCAAATGGGGCAGTGGAGAGAGCCTGGATTTTGGAGTCAGTTGGTCAGGTGGATTGAAACCTGACTCTGTAGTTCCTAGACGTGTGACCTTGGGAAGTTACCTTCACTTTCTGGGGCTCTAGTTCTCATCTGTAAGATGGAGATAAGGATAACCTTTCAGTTGTGAGAATTAAACTGGATGACAACAGAGCTTCTACCCCAGGTCCCTAGTGTGCTGGTTGGTGTATGGTATGTTCTATCCACTGCTTGTGGAGCAGTTGTCTGAGGCTCTTCATGTCCCTCGTGGCTGTGCTTTATGAGAACTCGCATTGCGTTGAGTCCCCGGGAAGAAGGTAGGGTCAGTCTTGGTTCAAGAAAGCCTGAAAAAGTGATGAAAAATCAGAGCGGAAAACCAAAACATGTGTCAAGTTGTATTAGTATATGCTTGCTGCCTCTAGGCCCTGTTCATGCCCTGAGTCTGAGATTCTGAGACTCACCATGCATCCTCCTAGGGCACACCACCAAAGATGGCCCTCTGATCCCAAAGCCCACTCCTCTCGTGTGCAGCCATGAAAGTGAAAGTCACTCAGTCGTGCCTGACTCTTTGCAACCCCATTAACTATGCAGTCCATGGAATTCTCCAGGCCAGAATACTGGAGTGGGTAGCCTTTCCCTTCTCCAGAGGATCTTCCCAACCCAGGATCGAACCCAGGTCTCCTGCATTGCAGGCAGATTCTTTACCAGCTGAGCTATAAGGGAAGCAGCCATAGGGGACAGACAATTATTCGCAGGCCTCCCTGAGCAGCCAGATTTATGGGATTTCAGTGTTTGGTTGACCGTCATTTTAAACTAGGTTTTTATACAGCTAATTTTGGTGTCTGTATGTCTTTGTTCCCCTAAAAGTAATCCAAAGAACTTTGGAGGAAAGGAGTAGTAGGAGGAGAAGTCCTGATATGTTTTCCTGTGCTAAGCAAAGCAGTTTCTTCTATAGTGTGAGACCACCTGAAGCTAGACCCTAAAATCCAGTGTGGCAAGAGGCTGAGATGCACACTGGCTGGAGGAGCTTATGGCTTCAGTTACCTTTTTCAGTTCCCCAGTGTATAAAATGTTTGCCACGAGAACTTCCTGAGTTTCAGTTACAGTGATCCATTTTCCTGAATCCTTCTGCCTACATTCTTCTCTCAGGGTTCAACTTTTCCACCTTGGGTTGGTCCCATAGCTGTGTATCAGTCGGGGTGGCAAAAAAAGGAAGCAGAACATTGATTTCATTGCAGTTATTTTCAGTGACATGTTTCTATGGCAAATAGCAGTGGGCAGTGAGAGAGAACCCAGTAGGAAGTCTTTTTCACACCTAATAAAAAAGAGGAAAAAAATTAGACAATCATGGCCTCATGGTCATTTAATGGTTTAGATTTAAAGTTGCTTGTTGGTGCTAGTATATGCTATTGTTTTGATTTGTGGCTACAGTTTTATCCCCCCCTCCACCCTTATCACCATGGGAAATCACACTGCTTTGTATGATTTTAATGGAAGTTTATCAACAGAGCATATAATGAGTTCAAGATTATGTCCAGAGAGCCTTAAGATTATAAAGGGAACTATGTTTTTTTAGCTTTCTACCTGTATTTGACAATCTGAATCACTGCTTCCCAAGTAATACGAACCCAGAGGAGTCAACCCAGCTGGAACAGGATCCAGAGCTGCTATCAACAGCCCTGACTCATGTTCATTACCTTTCTTTCTTTTCTTTTTTTTTTTTTTTAATGGCATTGAGGCAGAGAGAAGCAAAAGTAGGAAAATCTAAAGTGAATATCACGGTATTAAGATGAAGTACCATTGAAGCTGTTAGATGGGAAGCTATCCAAACCCCAAAAGAGCTAGGTGGAACAGTTGGGATTTTAGGGCTGGCAGTGATGAGTCTACCAGGGCTTTTCAAAACTATTCAAAGAAGGTTAAAGTTTGGAGGAAATGAAGGCTGGATTGTAGGAGACTTCAGATTCCACAGCACAAAGCAATGGCAAGAAATATTCAGATATTCAAGCCCATCTGTAGCTTTTCAGGAAACCTTGATACGTGCAGTCATTGAGTATTTATTGAGTACCTGGTGTGTGTTGAGCATTTTGACAAGAATTGACAGTGTCAGCTTACCGAAAACGCACTGATGTTAGCTGGTTATACATATTCAACCCCTTTTAAGAAAAAGACAAAAAACAGACATGCTTGTCACCAAGCAGAAGGCCTCAGTTGCAGACAGGGACCAGTCCATTCCTGATGGTCTCTCTCCAACTGGCTCTGTCTCCTCAGTTTGCATCTCTGGTAGGCGCAGGCATCATGCTGCTCCTGATGATGAAGATGGCACGCTTTTTCTACAGACTGCCAAACGTAAGTAGACCTGATCAGATGCCTGAGTCAGATCACATCTTGGTGGGGGCATCTCTGAGGGGAACTGCATTCTGCTCATCTCCAGTGGTTGCCCCAGGCTATTTCTGGTTCCTTTCCTTTAAAATAACTGCCTCTACCATACAGGATTTCCCTGGTGGCTCAGACGGTAACGAATCCATCTGCAATGCAGGAGACCTAGGTTTGATCTGTGAGTTAGGAAGATCCCTGTAGGAGGGCATGGCAACCCACTCCAGTATTCTTTTTTTTATTTATTTATTTTTTAAGTGAAGGATAATTGCTTTACAGATTTTTGTTGTTTTCTATCAAGCCTCAACACTCCAGTATTCTTGCCTGGAGAATCCCCATAGACAGGATCACAAAGAGTTGGACACAACTGAGTGACTAAGCACCTCACAGAACTAGGAGTTAAACACGATAATATGTATAATGTAGAGAGAACAGTTTTGAGCTAATAATAAGCGCTCAAGAAACAGTTGTGATTCTTCTCATCCTCATTAATCTTTTTTTAAAAATTGCTTTAGCTATAAAGTAAGCTTTTAGAAGTAAGGATTCAGTTAAATATGACCAAAATAGACTTCAGATGCCAGAACGCCCATTCCCAACACAGGCTTGGAAACTCATTGTGCATTCATGCCATCTGTTTTCCTAAACAGTTTCCAGAAGTCCTTGTTCTGCATTCATGTGAACTCAATCTCCCCACCGCTACCACCCTGCCTTTTGGTCAGTTCACAACACTAAAAGTTGAGTTTTAATCCTGTATTCAGCTAGAATGCCTCTATGTACTATGTACCATTTCTTCCCTTTGTGTGAAATGAATGATGACTTTACATTTAGAGATGCCAGTTGCATTAATTACTGACTATAATCAATTTGTTCGAAGTTACAGTATAGGTCAATGCCCAGTGTCCGTGATTTCTTTTTAAATTTCCTCCGTGTTCCCTTTAGTCATTTTTCGATAGACTAAGATGGGGAGGTAGGACTTCCCTGGTAGCTCAGTGGTAAAGAATCTGCCTGCAATGCAGGAGACCTGGGTTCAATCACTGGCTTGGGAAGATCCCCTGAAGGAAGGGCATGGCACCCCACTCCAGTACTCTTGCCTGGAGAATCCCATGGACAGAGGAACCTGGCGGGCTACAGTCCATGGGGTCGCACAGAGCTGGACATGACTGAAGCAACTAAGCAGCAGCAGCAAGGGAGGAGGTTTTATTCCTGGTGCAGCAGCTTGGTTACCCACTGATGTAGCAGTCCCTAAGCTGGAGTGGTTGTAAATATTATACCCATCCTTTTAAACATGTTTGGGACTTCCCTGGTGATTCAGTGGTAAAGAATTCGCCTGCCAAGCAGGAGACGCAGGTTCAATCCCTGGGTCAGGAAGATGCCCTGAAGAAGGAAACGACAACCCACTCCAGCCCAGTATTCTTGCCTGAGAAATCCCATGGACAGAGGAGCCTGGCAAGCTACAGTCCATGGGGTTGCAAAAGAGTTGGACACGACTTGGCAACTAAACAACAATTCCACCTGGTGAATATCACATTTCAGTAGAACAGGACCATCTTAAGGCTGTCGCTGCCTTTGGTTCTTGTGATTCAGGGATCTTGGAAACCAGCCATGCAATATATGCATGGTGAGTGGGATTAAGCTTGTGTTTACCACACAAGCTGTCCTCTGCTTCCCAGCAGAAGTCCTCTCCAGAATGGGGCTTATGCAGCATCTTTGGACTATAACCCTTGGGAGTCTATTTTTGGTGGGACACTCACTAATTTACTTTGGACAGTGATATTTTTCCTTTATAGCCTGAAGAATCAGAATTAAAAAAAAAAAATCTCAAATAAAAATCTATCCGAATTCACTGCCGAGTAGTGATAAAAGTGAGGCTTCCCAGATGGTTCAGTGGCAAAGAATCTCCCTGCCAAGGCAGGAGATGCAGGAGACGTGGGTTCGATCCCTGGGTTCGGAAGATCCCCTGGAGAAGGAGATTGCAACCCACTCTGGTATTCTTGCCTCAAAAATCCCATGGACAGAGGTGGGTTACAGTCCACCTTACAGAGGTGGGTTACAGTGGGGTTCCAAAGAGTCAGACATGACTGAGCACACATGCATACATGCACAGTGATAAAAGCAGGGAAGCCCCTCCTTACTATAAATATGCTGGGGATAGAACAGCCCTTGCTTTTGGCCAACCATGTTCTGGCACGTTATTTTTACATCATCTAGTTAGGATGTTGCTGGGTGAGAAAATGCGAACACAATCTGATCAGTGGAATAACTGAATTTCTATAACCGTGGCTCTCTGAGGATTAGACTATGAATGATTCCTTCCTATTTTTATTGGATATAATTGCTTTACAATGTTCTGTTAGTTTCTGCAGTATAACATCGTGAATCAGCCATAGGTACACATATGTCCCCTCCCTGTTGAGCTTTCTCTCCCATTCCACCCCTCTAGGAAGCACCTATCCCTCCTTCTTTGAATGACTATGGGTAGTTTGTTGAAAAAGTCTTGGGAGAGTAATTGGTAGAGCATCCTGGCAAGGATCTCAACTAGTGAGCAAGGGACCCAATATACATTTTTTTAATGTAATACAAATAGTGTATTCAATATTGTTCCAGTTTTGTGTGGGAAAAAAATACATAGGCTATACCAAAATGTTCTCTTGTATGATGGAAAATATATATAAATTCAATTCTTCTTTGCACATGAGCATGTTTTATCTTAATATTCAGAAAGGTAAAAATTTTATTGTATATTTCATGAAAAAGATTTGTTTCCCTGTCATACTCCGTGTGTGTGCTCAGTCTTTCAGTCATGACCAACTCTTTGTGACCCCATGAACTGTAGCCCACCAGGCTCCTCTGTCCATGGAACTCCCCAGGCAAGACTGGAATGGTTGCCATTTCCTCCTCCAGGGAATCTTCCTGACCCAGGTATCAAACTTACGTCTCCAGTGTCTCCTGCATTGGCAGGTGGATTCTTTACCACTGAGATACCTCGGGAGCCCTCATACTTCATACCTCAAGCCAAAAGTCTTGTAAAAACCCTATGAAGTTGAATTTCTTATCTTTCCTACCACATCTCCCTGCTAATTGCAGAAATTTGAGGAGATTCCTGACTGGTAAGAAGATGAAGCTGGAAAACAAGTAATTTCTGCTGACTTCATTTTACTTCCTCCCCCCTCTTACTGACTTGTTGCATCCAACTGGTTACTGAGTAACCTCAGAAAACCAGAGTAAGCCTGGATCCAAGCCACTTCCGAGAGTGGGATCAGTTCTAACTGGCTAGATGGCTAGGAAAAGGTTGAAAAATGTTTCTTAAAGTATTCTACTTTGAGGCCCTGATGATTTTATACCCCCATGAATATTGATCTTCATTTTCTTATATTTAAGACACTGTCTTTTCACTACAAAAGAAGACCTGCTTACTTTTTAAGCTTTGGAAAATTCATAATAGATAAAAATCTATTTTATAGATAGATTGGTCACACACTGAGGTGGCAGTCCCTGAAGCCACAATCACAAATAAACCACTATTAGTGCTCACTTTGGCAGCACATATACTAAAATTGGAACGATACAGAGAAGATTAGCATGGCCCCTGCACAAGGATGACCCACAAGTTCGTGAAGCGTTCCATATTTTTTTGTATTACTCAGCCATTAAAAAGAATACATTTGAATCAGTTCTAATGAGGTGGATGAAACTGGAGCCTATTATACAGAGTGAAGTAAGCCAGAAGGAAAAATACCAATACAGTATACTAACGCATATATATGGAATTTAGAAAGAGGGTAACAATAACCCTGTGTACGAGACAGCAAAAGAGACACTGACGTATAGAACAGTCTTATGGACTCTGTGGGAGAGGGAGAGGGTGGGAAGATTTGGGAGAATGGCATTGAAACATGTAAACTATCATGTATGAAACGAGATGCCAGTCCAGGTTCGATGCACAATACTGGATGCTTGGGGCTAGTGCACTGGGACGACCCAGAGGGATGGTATGGGGAGGGAGGAGGGAGGAGGGTTCAGGATGGGGAACACAGGTATACCTGTGGCAGATTCATTTTGATATTTGGCAAAACTAATACAATTATGTAAAGTTTAAAAATAAAATTAAAAAAAAAAACTAAAAAAAAACAAAAAAAAACAAAAACAAATAAACCACTATTAACATTTTGGCATATACCTAACCAATATTATTCTCTATGAACAGATAGTATTTACTTTGTATGCTGTTGTAGTGACTAAAGTCACTAAATCGTGTCTGACTCTTTGCAACCCATGAACTGTAGCCCGCCAGGCTCCTCTGTCCATGGGATTTCCCAGACAAGAATATTGGAGTGGGTTGCCATTTCCTTCTCCAGGGGATCTTCCCGACCACAAGGATCGAACCCACGTATCCTGCATTGGCAGGCAAATTCTTTACCACTGAGCCACCAGGGAAGCAGCCTTTACTTTGTGTAATTGTGATCTAACTGTACACACAATCTGGTATTCTTATTAATTTCATATATAACATGATACTCTTACTATCACTTATTAATCAGTTTAAATTAGTTTATCTGAGTTTTTTTTATTATAAATAACACAATAGTGAGCAATTTTGTGCATCTGCCCTTTTCTATATTTAGGATAGATTTTTAAGGGGAAAACAAAAGTTCTGTATGAAAGCATATCAATCAATATTTCTTGCTCAGTTTCTTCAGTCATGTCCAAGTCTTTGCGACCCTATGAACTGTAGCCTGCCAGGCTCCTCTGTCCATGGGCTTCTCCAGGCATATACTGGAGTGGGATACCATGCCCTTCTCCAGGGGATCTTCCCAACCCAGGGATCAAATCTGGATATTTTAAGTCTCCTGCATTGACGGGCGGGTTCTTTACCACTAATGCCCCCCTGGGAAGCCCTAGTATTTCTTAATATATGGACAAATTATTTTTCAAAAGGTCAATACCCATTTTTAATGGAATGTCCTCAGTGTTTTAGATTTGCTAATTTAATTTGATGGACCAAAACAGTGGTGTCTCACTGTTGAAATAATCGTAGTACATCATGATTACGCTTGGGATAAAAAAAACAACACCAAATTGAAACTATTTCAGAATTTCTGTGAGTGGAAATTCTCTTAATTTGTCATCCCGTCTGAGAATGGTTTCTAAGCAACATCAGTCACATAGGTTATGTCAAGCAAACTAGACAAAGCCAAGTCAAATAGGCACAGAATAGGACACATGGCCAAAGGCCCCGGCCTTCCTATGGGTCTTGCCTCATCCTTCCACCAAAAGTGGCCACATGGAAACAGAAGGGACTAGATGATCACGACTTGTGGCTACTCTTCCTCTCACTGTCTGTGTAAGTAACCAGTGATCTGACTCTAAAAAGGGCATGTGGGAGCTTCCCTTGTGGTCCAGGGGTTAAAACTTCGCCTTCCAATCCCGGGGGGTTATGAGTTCAATCCCTGGTTGGGGAGCTAAGATTCCACATGTCTTGCAGCTGTAAAAAACCAAAACATAAAACAGAAGCAATACTGTAACAAATTCAATAAAGATTTTAAAAGTGGTCCACATTCAAAAAACTCTAAAATAAAAGGGGCTTTTGAGAGCTGTTACTGGCCAAATGAGTCACATGGCCTTGCTGTGTCTTGTGTGTTTGACAAATTATAAAGGTGAGCAGAGGCAAATGTGGAGAATACCTATTTGATTGGACAGTGAGTGGCAGCACAGACCTGCTATTTGTATGAAATATTAGTGCAGAATACCTCTGTGTGGCAAGGCTGACCAAGTCTCTGTGGTTCCTTTGTGGAAATTTGGAAGCTCTACCCCTGAAGGGAAAATGAAGCAGGGTTTATTTTTTCCCCACAGGCTATAGTGGCTGGTATTATCCTGAGTAACGTCCTACCCTACCTTGAAGCTGTTTACACCCTACCCAGTCTGTGGAGGCAGAACCAGTATGACTGTGTGAGTGGAGATGCACGGGGGAGGTTGGGAAGGACGGAGGGGAAACCTGCAGAGAGAGGAAGAGAACAAACGAAAGTGATCAGCGTGAACCCACCATCTGATGCGTCTCTGCTGTTGCTCAAAAAACGGGAGTCAAGGTTATTTGGTGCACAGAAATACTGAGACCCCATTCCAACTATATGAAGTTGGATAAAACAGAAGTCATTAAGCAGCTGCAGTTACACACAGATCTAATAAAAAGGGTTCATCATACATGGCATATTTGAATGCCTTTTAATCTGGTTAATAGAACTACATTCCAGGAGAGGGGAAACAAATCCTAACAAGAAGAGGGCGTCTTGCCAGGAAGAGTAAATGATGGAGTGCTCCCCTTTTCTCTAGAGAAGAAAACTAGAGGACATATAGGGGAAATAGCAAGAAATGAAAGATAAGGGATGATGATGCAATGACAGGAGAGGGACCCGGAAGAGGAAAGAGATCATTTTTGGATCCAGGTCCCTGAGAAGTCAAGAGGGGAATATGGTCCAGTGTACAGTTAGAGCTTCTGGTCTTTGGAGTGGAGACAGCACTTCCAACAGCCCTGGAGAGAACAAGGGAAGGTTGAGTGCAGAGACTAGCAAATGGCAGGTGGAGTAAACAGTTAAGGGACTTTCAACCCATCTTCTTTTAAAAAAAAATTTTTTTTATTGGGGTATAGTTGCTTCAACGTTGTGCTGGTTTCAGGTGTACAGCAAAGTGAGTCAATTATACATAAACATATATCTACTCCTTTAAAAAAAATTCTTTCCCCATATACACAGTCGCGTATAAATGTCAGTCCCAACCTTCCAATGTATCCCTCCCCCTCAGCCTACCTTCTTTATGAAAATGAAAGTCAAATCACCTGCTGAGAGATGCAGTAGGTGGTGGGACAGGGGCTTGAAAAGGATATTAAAGATTCCTAATGACTATCATGGGTCTTAAAATAGCAACCAGTAATTTGGTGAGTGTTCTGGGTTGCTTTCCAAACAGTATTTCTAATCTCAATAAATTCTATAAAGCAAATATTGTTAGCCCAATTTTTCACAAGCGGAAACTGATGTTTTAAGAGAAAACTAAAGAGAGATGTGACCAAGAATGCATAAAAGAATTGCTAGGCAGCCCTGGGGCCCAATCATTTGTGACAGCATCAGTCCACGTGGCTGTGGAATTTGATCTCTAAATCCTAGGTGTTGGGAGAGAAAGAGTAAAGGTGAAGACTTGTGATTTTCTCAGTTCTGCTTGTTGTCATGGTCTCCCTTTCTCCTCCTCCCTCTTTTCCATAAGCTCATTTGGATGGTGACGTTCATGTCTGCAATTTTACTGGGACTGGATATTGGACTAGTTGTTGCAGTAACTTTTGCCTTCTTCATCATCACTGTTCAGTCACACAGGTACTTTGTCTGGGGTGATAGGAGGTGGGCCATGTCAAGGTGAGGCAACTGTGACCTAAAGGCAAATGCATTTCCTTACAGAACTAAGATTCTCCTCCTGGGTCAGATCCCTAACACCAATATTTATAGAAGCTTCCAAGACTATCGGGAGGTAAGAATCCAAATGAGTCCCACTCCTTTGCCCAAAGGATGGGATGGACCAGGCCTGCTGCTTAGTATTTCTACCAAAAAAAAAACAAAAAAAAACTAAGCTCTTTTGTTCCTCTCTGCTGCACTGCAGATACGCATTTACATTTACAAAGTGATGCAGCCAGTTAAGGATAATTTTAAATGTACTTCAGAGGGAGGAGGGCCAAGAAAAAGAGAGGTGTGAAGAAATAAGAGGGGAAAAGAAGAAAGCAGGGGGTGAAAACCAGAGGGAGGAATTTGTTAGTTCTTGATGCTTATAAAGAACACAGATTCTCCAGGATGTTCTAAGGATTTTTTTTCCCCTTACTCCATGAAAGAGCTGAAAAATTGCCCTCAAGTGTGCGTTTATTTGTCTTGCAGGTTGCAAACATTCCAGGGGTGAAGATCTTCCAGTGCTGCAATGCCATCACATTTGTCAATGTTCACTACCTCAAGCGCAAGGTGTTAGAGGAGGTGAGGGCTGTCCTCTGCTTCTCCCCACCTGCTTCCCTCTCAGTCCCAGAGTGTTCTCCCCTCCCCTACTCAACACTTGAATTAGACCCAGCATATGTCTTTCAGATTGAAATGGTAAAGATGCCTCTTACAGAAGAGGAAATTTATACCCTGTTCAGTCAAAATGAAGAGGGTGCACAGCGAGGAAAGATCTGTCGGTGTTACTGCAACTGTGATGAACCAGAGCCATCGCCCAGGGTTAGAAACACCTCTTCTTTTCTCCTACATTTTATAAAGAAATG
The DNA here is from genome assembly GCF_003369695.1 of Bos indicus x Bos taurus. NCBI lineage: Eukaryota > Metazoa > Chordata > Mammalia > Artiodactyla > Bovidae > Bos > Bos indicus x Bos taurus. Next base: position 10,945,177 of record NC_040098.1, on the reverse strand, counting down.
CACTAGTAGAGTTTTTTTTTTAATTATTTATTTGTTTATTTGTATGGTTGCACTGGGTCTTTGTTGCTGTGAGCAGATTTTCTCTAGTTGCAGCACGCGGCTACTCTCCAGCGCACAGGCTTCTCGTTGATTTCCTTTGTTGCGGAGCACAGACTCTAGTGTTCTTGCCTGGAGAATCCTTGGTGGACTACAGTCCATGGGATCCCAAGAGTCGGACACTACTTAGCGACTAAACCACCAACCACCACAGACTTTAGGGTACACGGGCTTCAGCAGATGTGGCGCATGGGCTTCCTGCCCTGCGGCAGGTGGGATCTTCCCTGACCAGTGATCGAACCAATGACCCCTCCATTGGCAGGCGGATTCTTATCCACTGTACCACCAGGGAAGCCCTACACTAATAGTTTTCTAAAAAAGAAAGAGAAGAAAATCTAAACCCCTCCAGGGATTTTAACTCATAGATGAACCATGAATAATCAGAAATATCCATTTCTACTCAGAAATGGAGACAGAGGTTCCCTTTCAGGTCAGATCTTGCCCTGAGAGTAGGAGGCGGGAGATGTCTCAAGTTCTGACTCCCTTCTCAACGACCAGTGACTTATATGAGCTCAGAGCAGTCTGCTTGTTGAGATTGTCACCAGTTCCCTGGTTGTCCCTGTTTTCCTTGACTTTAATCTTAGCTCCCTGGCTGTAGATTTCTGAGAACGAGTGATTGAAAGATTGTTTCCTAATTTGCAGCAGGGTCAAGGGCAGGGTCAAACTGGCTGGGGTTCCCAAGGGTCTGTCAGGGTCTCCTAATATCACCCTGTGACCAGGGAAATGATGATGTCATGGGGAGGGCGGAGAAGAAGACATGCTTCAGAAGATTATTCTAGTGGCTGAGTTAAAGTGCTCATTCATTTCCAACTCAGACTTGGTCTAAATATTCCTTTTCCCCAGAGCAGGGCTGTTCATTTCCATCTTTGAGGATTTCATGTGTGCCTACACCCTGGAGCGGCAGCTGTATCTACACACACACACACACACATGCACACACACACATTTCCCATCCCCCTCCTCACATGGGCACCGACAAATACAGAGCATGCACTTGTGTGTGTGTGTGTGTGTCTGTGATGCAGCATGGACTGTAGCCCATCAGGCTCCTCTGTCCATTGGATTTTCTAGGCAAGAATGGAGGAGGAAATGGCAACCCACTCCAGTGTTCTTGCCTGGAGAATCCCAGGGACAGGGGAGTCTGGTGGGCTGCCAACTATGGGGTCGCACAGAGTCGGACACGACTGAAGTGACTCAGCAGCAGCAGCAGCAGCAGGCAAGAATACTGGAGTGGGTTGCCATTTCCTTCTCCAGGGGATCTTCCCATTCCGGAAATTGAACCCACATCTCCTGCGTCTCCTGCTTTGGCAGGTGGATACTGAGCCACCCGGGGAAGCCCATTCGCATTCCCATACAGCTGAATGGAGCATACTTCTCCTGAGCTCCTGGAAAATACCAACTTCTCTGCCAAGAGGACTAACTCTACTAGTAGAATTAACACTGTCTCTGATTTTTATTTTGCATCCACATTGCACTGAATATGGTAGAGAGTGTTGATAGGGCATCAGAGAATATACTTTAGAGTAGGGTACAATCATCTAGTATTTGTTGGGCTTATACTAGGGTACCCAGAACTATGACACTGTGGAAAAGCAAACCAAATGTTTAGCGGCCTCTGCCTCCAGGTCTTTCTTCTTAATTGTGGTGTAAAGCAGATAACATAACATCCAGCATCTGAACCATTTTTCAGTGTACAGTGCAGTAGTGTTAAATACATTCACCTTGTTGTGCAATCATTACCACCGTATATCTCCAGAACTGGAACTCTGACCCACTTGGCACTTCCTCTCCTTTCCAGACCCTGGCGACCACCATTAGACTTTCTGCTTCCATGAATTTGACTATTCCAGATACCTCATATAAGTGGAATCATACAGTATTTGTCTTTTTGCAACTGGCTTATTCCATTTAGCATAATGTCCTCAAGGTTCATTTGGGTTGTCCTTTATTTTAAAAGTTTTCCATGGAAAAATCTGAATGAATACAAAAGTAGAAACAAGTATAATGAGCCTCTGTGTAGCCACCAACCACTTTAAGATATATCACATCATATTCAATCATGTCATCAATACCCCTACCCACCTATAACCCATCAAAATCACAGGGTTGTTTTGGAGCAATTCATGGAATTGTAAGTCAACTGAGGGAATTCCCTGGCAGTGCAGTGGTTAGGACTCTGTGCTTTCACTGCTGTGGGCCCAGGCTCAATCCCTGGTCAGGGATCTCAGATTCCACAAGCTGTGCTGTCTGGCCAAAATAAGAAACAAACTGGAGAGACAACACTCTATTAATGTGACACTTAAGGTTATTATTGTATTATATCTGTCCAAAAATACACATTATTTCCCATCTCTGAAATTTAGATGTATCGTATAATCAATGGCAATATTATAGTTTAATTTGCAGTGTTTTCTTTCTTTCTTGATGGCACAAAAAGTAGTGGTGATGAAAATAGGGTGGTGAAGCACACCATGCAGCATATTGCTATGTTCTAAATTGTGTGTCTATATTCTAACAACTCTGAGACTTCAGGTGAAGAAAGATGGGCATGAACTCAAAAAGGCAGGGAAACATCACGGTAGTAACGGACTTAAGCCGGGCAGGAGAGAGAAAATTGGATTTACGTCAGGTAGGAAAAAAGAGGACTCCCAGTCCATGAATAGGCTTGGGCAGAAACACTGAGGTAAAAGTGAGCATGGGGTTGTCAGAATAGGGGCTTCCCTAAAGGCTCAGCAGTAAAGAATCCTCCTGAAATGCAGGAGACATGGGTTCGATCCCTGGGTTGGGAAGATGCCCAAACACTCCAGTTTTTTTTTTTTTTTTTTTGGAGGGGGGCGCCTGAAAAATCTCATGGACAAAGCCACCTGGCAGGCTACAGTCCAAAAGATCGCAAAGAGTCAGACACGACTGAACTACTGATCACAAGCACATCAAGAGTAAGAAGCTTGGCCTGGGCAGTAAGTTCAGGCAGACCCAGAGGGAGCGGATTGTGAAAACTCTTGAAAGAGTGTAGAGCAGATGGAGAGAAGTGGGGAGGCTCTCGGAGGTTTATTTTTTAGTATTTATTTGGCTGCACTGGGTCTTCATTGCAGCACGTGAACTCTTAGTTGCAGCGTGTGGGATCTAGTTCCCTGACCAAGGATAGAACCCAGGGCCCCTGCATTGGGAGAGTGGAGTCTTAGCCACTGGACCACCCAGGAAGTCCCTCAGAGGTTTATTCTGCCTGGAGAACCTTGAATCTCCCCACCACTGAACCCCACCGTCAGCTGTCCCCCCCAAGGCCTGGCCTCAGTGACTGTCAAGACTTGGGGAACATCTCTCTTCTTGGAACTGTAATATTATCACTTGTCCACACCATTTTTAGAAATACAATATATACTATCATGTATTGTTATCTTTACATTTTTCCCTATTTTTAAAGTTTATTTCACAAGCAGCATTATTAGAACAGATTTTTCTTGAAGAAACATCATCCCAACGTATACTTCTGTAGCAAACAAATTCTTCACTTTCCCACATGCCTTCCAGTTCTTGTCCGTATAGATTGCTGTTTTTGCTCAGTTGCCAAGTTCTGTCCAACTCTTCGAGACCCCATGGACTGCAGCACACCAGGCTTCCGTGTTCCTCACCATCTCCTGGAGTTGGCCAAAGTTCATGTCCATTGCATTGGTGATGCCATCCAACCATCCCATCTTCTGTTGCCCTCTTTTCCTTCTGCCTTCAATCTTTCCAAGCATCAGGGTTTTTTTTCCCAATGAGTCAGCTGTTTGCATCAGGTGGGCCAAAGTATTGGAGCTTCAGCTTCAGCATCAATCCTTCCAATGAGTATTCAGGGTTGATTTCCTTTAAGATTTCCTTTATAGGTTTTTACTCATCCTTTAAATGGACATGTGCCCTCTCCCCAGGTAGAATCTGGCCACCATGACCGCAGAGTAAACATTCACCTCTTTCTTACCATTGTATTCCTGAGGCTTGGTTCTGTCCTTAAGCAATGCCAAGCACCCCAGGCCCATTAGGAGGGTAAGAGGCTGCTGCTGCTGCTGCTAAGTCGCTTCAGTCGTGTCCGGCTCTGTGTGACCTGATAGATGGCAGCCCACCAGGCTCCCCCGTCCCTGGGATTCTCCAGGCAAGAACACTGGAGTGGGTTGCCATTTCCTCTTCCAATGCATGAAAGTGAAAAGTGAAAGTGAAGTCGCTCAGTCGTGTTTGGAGTGGAAGGTAAATACAGCCATGCTTTAGGAACTTCTGTCTTCTTGAGGAAGTTTGACAGACAACAGTTTCACTGATAAAAGAAGGAGGGTTGAGAAAAGGGACTGATGGAAGAAATCCTGGTTTGGCCAAAAAGTTTGTTCAACTTTTCCATAAGCAGTTATAATCCAATACTTCAAAGTTATAGTAGGTGCTGGAGACTAATTAGAACCCAGGGATGAGGGAAAAGAATAAAGATGATTTAAAGTCTGGCTCACTAGGACACGGAGAAGGCAACGGCACCCCACTCCAGTACTCTTGCCTGGAAAATCCCACGGACAGAGGAGCCTGGTGGGCTGCAGTCCATGGGGTCGCTAAGAGTCGGACATGACTGAGTGACTTTGCTTTCACTTTTCACTTTCATGCATTGGAGAAGGAAATGGCAACCCACTCCAGTGTTCTTGCCTGGAGAATCCCAGGGACGGGGGAGCCTGGTGGGCTGCCGTCTATGGGGTCGCACAGAGTCGGACACGACTGAAGTGATTTAGCATCACTAGGACAATGATAATGTCGCTGATGCACGTGGGGGAAGTTGGTGGGCGGGGGAAGGGGATGCTGTGAGTGGTGAGGATCAGGGAAGATGAATGTGGCTTTATATACATTGTTGTTTAGTAGCTTGTGTCCGAATCTTGTGACCCCATAGATTGTAGCCCATCAGGCTCCTCTGTCCATGGGATTTCCCAGGCAAGAATACCGGAGTGGGTAGCCATTCCCTTCTCCAGGGGATCTTCCCAAGCCAGGGATCGAACTTGCATCTCCTGCTTGGCAGGAAGATTCTTTACCACTAAGCCACCAGGAAAGCCCATGCGTAAACAGATGGCTAATGGGAAGCTGCTGGATAGCACGGGGAGCTCAACACTGTGTTGTGTGACAACCTAGAGGGAAGGGATGGACTGAGGGAGGGAGATTCAAGAGGGAGGGGATGTGTATACTACTTGTGGCTAATTCACGTTGTTGTATGGAAGAAGCCAATATAATATTGTAAAGCAATTATCCTCCAATGAAGAAAAAGATCAATATGGTTTTAGTCACAAGCTAGAAGTGACAATGAAATATCTAAGGAGAAAGGTATAGTGCGTGGTCTGTGTTTTCTAAGAGTTTTCCAAGAGCAAGGGAAGTGAATTAGTAGATAGAAACAGCATAGTTGCAAATACTTCCAGCCTTATTGGAGTCTTATCATAGTCCTCCCCTAACTCTGTTGTCCCAGGTTATTTACACAGAACGATATGAAGTTCAACGGGGCCGAGAGTCCTCCTTCATTAACCTGGTCCGCTGCTCACGTTTTGAGAGCATGAACACAGCCCAAACTATGTCTGAAGACCAAGTACCATACATAACATCTTCCTCATCTCAGAGAAACCCAAACTATGAGGAGGTGGAGAAAGTTTGGCTTTCTGATGACCCCTCCAGGAGCATGACGATCACACTCCCTGAGGCTTCTGATACTCAGGTCAGGGCTACAAAACTCCTGCCTTACTCGACTTCAACTATTCTACCCAGCATCCACACCATCATCTTGGACTTCTCCATGGTACATCTTGTGGACGCACGGGCTTTGGTTGTATTAAGACAGGTAAGTACTAAGGAGGTGTTCACAAGAGCTCTGATCCCTGACTGAGTCCTATTAGTCACTGATCAGCCGCTCTGTGACTCCTAGGCCACTAGAAACTTGCATACCAAAGACAGTTTAAGGTCAACCAGAATAAAAAGAAAATGAAGCAACTCTGATTTACTAAACAAGGGTTGGTTCCCTAAGCATGGCATGTTGTTTCTCAAGGACTAAAAATCAGAAAACTCTTAACACCATTGAACCAACCATCTGTGCCATGCCCAGCAACTCCTGGCACATCCTGGGAGTTAGCTACAATAAATTTCAAGGAATAGGTTCAAATGCTACAGAAAAGAGTTCACACAGAATTCTCTACTATTCAGCTGCTCTAAAAGGTACTCAGGAGGTTTGAAGAAGTTGTGATGAAGTGACACATCAAGTGTGAGGTTGCCCAGTCCAGTACCCAAGTCCAGACCCATAAGGATCTTCCCCGGTTCCCTCTTCATTGCCTGCCTCTTTGGGTGAAAAAGGCAGGAAAGATTTTTCCTTCAAAAGCAGTGTTCCCTGAGTCCTGATTTCTCTCCCACCGTCTCGTTTCTCAGACAGTTTTCATTTCTCTCCTTCTTATACAAATACGGACAGTTTAGGGGCACAACCAACCATACTGTTTTTATTGTTTAATGTCTCATAAGCACAAAATGGGTTTTCCTGGTTGCTCAGATGGTGAACAATCCACCTGCAGTGTAGGATACCTGGGTTTGATCCCTGGGTTGGGAAGATCCGCTGGAAAAGGGCATGACCATCCACTCTTCTTGCCTGAAGGATCCCCATGGATAGAGGAGCCTGTGGGCTACAGTCCACGGGGTCGCAAAGAGTCGGACACAACTGAACAACTAAGCACAGCACACAGCAAGCACAAAATAGTGCTGTGGGAAGCTGCTAGTGGGAACCTGCCAATAAAGCACAGGGAGCTCAGCTCCGTGCTCCGTCATGACCTAGAGGGTGGGTGCAGGGAGAGTAGAAGGGAGGTCCAAGAGAGAGGGGATGTATTATACATATAGATGATTCACTTCATTGTACAGCAGACACTAATGCAACATTGTAAAGCAATCATATTCCAATTTTAAAATCTCATAAGTATCTTTTTCTCAGGCAGCTTTTCTCTTTTCTTTCTCTCTCGCTGTTGCTCCTGCTGGCTCAGTTTCACATATCCTGAATCCACTCGCTTCCCAGCTCTGACTGCACCCACCTTTTTTTTTTTTTTGAGAGCTGCTCCTTCAGCTGACTTTCCTTCTTTTATGCTCAAATTCTATGTAACAAAATATTTATAAATATTTTATCCTATTTCTTATTCCCAAGCAAATATGATTCTGTTTTAAGTGAATCCAGCTCCTCTTTGGTCTAAGGCAATAGGAAGCTTGTCATAGCAGAAAGTGGTCTGTGGATGTGTGCTCTGTCCTGGCTTGACTGCCACCCCCTGTCCACTGGACCCAAGGTAACTTATTAAATTGTATTGGGTCTTGGTTTCCTCATCTATGAAATGAGAGGCTGAGAAGAGGTTTACATTAAGAGTTTTCCCATCCATGAGACCCTCTCCCTTCCATCGCCCCCCCCCAACTCCATTTGTAGACTCAGATATACTTGATTATATCTTATCTTTGGGACTGCCCCATTTTCAGTTCAGTTCAGCCGCTCAGTCGTGTCCGACTCTTTGCGACCCCATGAATCGCAGCACGCCAGGCCTCCCTGTCCATCACCAACTCCCGGAGTTCACCCAGACTCACGACCATCGAGTCAGTGATGCCATCCAGCCATCTCATCCTCTGTCATCCCCTTCTCCTCTTGCCCCCAGTCCCTCCCAGCATCAGACTCTTTTCTAATGAGTCAACTCTTTGCATGAGGTAGCCAAGTACTGGAGTTTCAGCTTTAGCATCATTCCTTCCAAAGAAATCCTAGGGCTGATCTCCTTCAGAATGGACTGGTTGGATCTCCTTGCAGTCCAAGGGACTCTGAAGAGTCTTCTCCAACACAACAATTCAAAAGCATCAATTCTTTGGCACTCAGTTTTTTTCACAGTCCAACTCTCACATCCATACATGACCACTGGAAAAACCATAGCCTTGACTAGACAGACCTTTGTTGGAAAAGTAATGTCTCTGCTTTTGAATATGCTATCTAGGTTGGTCATAACTTTCCTTCGAAGGAGTAAGCGTCTTTTAATTTCATGGCTGTAGTCACAATCTGCAGTGATTTTGGAGCCCCCCAAAATAAAGTCTGACACTGTTTCCACTGTTTCCCCATCTATCTCCCATGAAGTGATGGGACCGGATGCCATGATCTTCATTTTCTGAATGTTGAGCTTTAAGCAAACTTTTTCACTCTTTCACTTTCATCAAGAGGCTTTTGAGTTCCTCTTCACTTTCTGCCATAAGGGTGGTGTCATCTGCATATCTGAGGTTATTGATATTTCTCCCGGAAATCTTGATTCCAGCTTGTGCTTCTTCCAGCCCAGCGTTTCTCATGATGTACTCTGCATATAAGTTAAATAAGCAGGGTGACAATATACAGCCTTGACGGACTCCTTTTCCTATTTGGAACCAGTCTGTTGTTCCATGTCCAGTTCTAACTGTTGCTTCCTGACCTGCATACAAATTTCTCAAGATGCAGATCAGGTGGTCTGGTATTCCCATCTCTTTCAGAATTTTCCACAGTTTATTGTGATCCACACAGTCAAAGGCTTTGGCATAGTCAATAAAGCAGAAATAGATGTTTTTCTGGAACTCTCTTGCTTTTTCCATGATCCAGTGGATGTTGGCAATTTGATCTCTGGTTCCTCTGCCTTTTCTAAAACCAGCCTGAACATCAGGAAGTTCACAGTTCATGTATTGCTGAAGCCTGGCTTGGAGAATTTTGAGCATTACTTTACTAGCGTGTGAGATGAGGGCAATTGTGCGGTAGTTTGAGCATTCTTTGGCATTGCCTTTCTTTGGGATTGGAATGAAAACTGACCTTTTCCAGTCCTGTGGCCACTGCTGAGTTTTCCAAATTTGCTGGCATATCGAGTGCAGCACTTTCACAGCATCATCTTTCAGGATTTGAAATAGCTCAACTGGGATTCCATCACCTCCACTAGCTTTGTTCATAGTGATGCTTTCTAAGGCCCACTTGACTTCACATTCCAGGATGTCTGGCTCTAGGTCAGTGATCACACCATCGTGATTATCTGGGTCATGAAGATCTTTTTTGTACAGTTCTTCTGTGTATTCTTGCCATCTCTTCTTAATATCTTCTGCTTCTGTTAGGTCCATACCATTTCTGTCCTTTATCGAGCCCATCTTTGCATGAAATGTTCCCTTGGTATCTCTAATTTTCTTGAAGAGATCTCTAGTCTTTCCCATTCTGTTGTTTTCCTCTATTTCTTTGCATTGATCACTGAGGAAGGCTTTCTTATCTCTTCTTGCTATTCTTTGGAACTCTGCATTCAGATGCTTGTATCTTTCCTTTTCTCCTTTGCTTTTCGCTTCTCTTCTTTTCACAGCTATTTGTAAGGCTTCCCCAGACAGCCATTTTGCTTTTTTGCATTTCTTTTCCATGGGGATGGTCTTGATCCCTGTCTCCTGTACAGTGTCATGAACCTCAGTCCATAGTTCATCAGGCACTCTATCTATCAGATCTAGGCCCTTAAATCTATTTCTCACTCCCACTGTATAATCATAAGGGATTTGATTTAGGTCATACCTGAATGGTCTCGTGGTTTTCCCTACTTTCTTCAATTTAAGTCTGAATTTGGCAGTAAGGAGTTCATGATCTGAGCCACAGTCCGCTCCTGGTCTTGTTTTTGTTGACTGTATAGAGCTTCTCCATCTTTGGCTGAAAAGAATATAATCAATCTGATTTCAGTGTTGACCATCTGGTGATGTCCATGTGTAGAGTCTTCTCTTGTGTTGTTGGAAGAGGGTGTTTGCTATGACCAGTGCATTTTCTTGGCAAAACTCTATTAGTCTTTGCCCTGCTTCATTCCGTATTCCAAGGCCAAATTTGCCTGTTACTCCAGGTGTTTCTTGACTTCCTACTTTTGCATTCCAGTCCCCTATAATGAAAAGGACATCTTTTTTGGGTGTTAGTTCTAAAAGGTCTTGTAGGTCTTCATAGAACCGTTCAACTTCAGCTTCTTCAGCGTTACTGAAGAAGCTTAGACTTGGATTACTGTGATATTGAATGGTTTGCCTTGGAAACGAAGAGAGATCATTCTGTCCTTTTGAGGTTATAGTAAATTTGGGCTGTGTTCTCTTCTTCCACTCTTACACTGTAGTTGTAACTTTAGATTTCATTGACCTTACATTATTGAATGTCTCTTACGTGCCAGACTGAGCTGAGCACATTTATATACACTGTTTCATTTAGTTCTCACAACAGCCCTGAGAGACAAGCTATATTTCCCCCTAAGAGTCCTGGGCTCACAGCCAGGAAGGGACCTGTCCAGCACTGGAACTTAAAGCCTCTGACTTGATATCACTCTTCCCCCTGTTCTGTAGCTGTGCCATCCTCTCCTCCCCCTCTCTCTCGTCTTTCATTTTTGTGGAGGCACCATATGGTCTGGTCCTTGGCATGACCCTTCCACACCTGGCCTATGTTGATGACTCTCTGCCCCAGGTCACATCAGGCACCTTAACTCTGCAGCTGTCAGAGACTCACCGCGCACTCTCACACTTTAAAAAATTGCAAGTTACTCCCCAGAGGTCTGACCCTGTGTTTGTTTCTGGTTTGGTTTGTAGCTTCTTTAGTCAGGGCATTTGAGAGGAGTGATTTCTTTGATGCTAGCATCACCAAGGAGAAGGCGATGGCACCCCACTCCAGTACTCTTGCCTGGAAAATCCCATGGACGGAGGAGCCTGGTAGGCTGAAGTCCCTGGGGTCACTAAGAGTCGGACACAACTGAGGGACTTCACTTTCACTTTTCACTTTCATGCATTGGAGAAGGAAATGGCAACCCACTCCAGTGTTCTTGCCTGGAGAATCCCAGGGACAGAGGAGCCTGGTTGGCTGCCATTTATGGAGTTGCACAGAGTCGGACACGACTGAAGTGACTTAGCAGCAGCAGCAGCAGCATCACCAAGGCCCAGCCGTTCTTTGTCCTCCCTAACTCTGTGCTGTTTGTTTTGCTCTATACTGCTTTGTTGGAGGAAATGATCGCTTTGTTTACTTCATAATTGATAACTAAAACTCCTTAGGAAAAATCCCAGTGGTTGATCTTATTAGAGATAATTACTCCATTCAAGCTCCTTTTTTAAAAAACTTTTATTTATTTGTTCACTTTTGGCTGCACTGAGTCCTCACTGCTGAGCGTAAGCTTTCTTCAGTTGTGAGTAGGAGCTACTCTTTATTGAGGTGCAAGGGCCTCAACAAGTGCAAAGAATTTTCAGTGCTGGAACTTAAAAGCCATTGCAGTGGCTTTTCTCGTTGCAGAGCATGGATGGGCTCTAGGCGCATGGGCTTCAGTAGTTGCGGCTCACAGGCTCCGGAGCTTGGGTTCAGTACTTGTGGCACATGGGCTTAGTTGCCCCACAGCACGTAGGATCTTCCTGAACCAAGGATCAAACCCATGTCCCCTGCATTGCAAGGCAGATTCTTAATCACTGGATCACCAGGGAATTCCTCAGCTACATTCATGAGATTTGAATCTCCCACTGCTTGTCATTTAGAGTCTGTCTATGGTGGCTCTTTACCAAATCACTTTGTGATTTACCATTTGATCAAGAATGACTTTCTTATTTCTTCCTGGTAGTGAAAGAAGTAGAGTCTGTCTATTTTGTTTCTTTTGACACTTCAACTTAGGCCCCAGGGTTAGAACCTGTTGAGTCTTAGAGTATTAAGGTTCGTGGTGACTTGTTTTGAGTTGAACATTAAGATTTATAGTCCCAGAGCATATGAATGTGTGTATGTATGTGTGTGTTTGTGTGTGTGCATAGGCTGAAATATATACTTGAGGTGTGTATTTGATGTTTATTAATCTGAAGTTAAGTATCTGATGTTTTATTAAATTCAAATACAGGTTTGCAGAGCAGTTCTGAATATGACCCTGAGGGTCCCTGAATACCGTTCCTAACTGCGTCGCTTGACCATCTCTGGGCCAGAACTTGCCACCTCTGTCCAGTGAACTCCAGAGAGAAGGGAGTCACGTGCAAACACTAAGCAATAATACCAAGTTGTGGTTGTTTGTGAGGACCATCCAGTGTGTCCCTGTCACGCCTGTGCCCATGTCTAGCCTAGCACCATCTTCACTTGAACACTATCTCTTTATGTGAACTGTTTCCCCACTTCAGATCACGGACAACCCTCCCTCTCACTACCCACCCTGCACGAGATCATCTGATTCTCTTCTGTGTTCCTGGCATTTTGGCCATTTCCTGGCCTATAGCAGTTTGCTCATCAGATGTTTACAGAGCTGAATGGGTATGAGGTACATATACCCCAGACAAGTGAATGACCAAAGAGATTGGAAAATTCAGCGAATTCAAAGGCCCTGTCCTCTCCTGAGTGTGAAGACCTCTATCACTGCTTTACTCTCTCCCCACAGATGTTCAGCGCTTTCCAAAACGCCAACATCTTGGTGCTCATTGCAGGGTGTCACTGTGAGTATCCCTCCTCCCAGGCAGAGGGCTGCGTTTTGAATCGTGGGTCCTCTCCTCCCCAGGTGTCTGACCCTGTGTATGTTCCTGGTTTGGTTTGTAGCTTTTGTGGTCAGGTCACTTGAGAAGAATGATTTCTTTGATGCTGGCATCACTAAGGCCCAGCTGTTCCTCACCCTCCACGATGCTGTGCTATTTGCTTTGTCAAGGAAGTTGCCAGAGTCCTCCGAGTTAAGTGTGGACGAATCAGAGACTGTCATACAGGAAACCTTCTCAGAGACAGACAAGGTTGGATGATGTGAGGCAATGGGAATTGGGGGGAGGTAGGGGGAACGTCTAATTAGAGAGAGATGAGCAATGTGCAGGGCAGGTTTGAGTGTGGCTGTCCCAGAATGTGAGATGCTGGAGGGTTCCCTTACCAATTGGTAAAGAGCAGTCAACCTGGTCCCCAGGTTCCCACACTGCCATGACATCTGCATGTCATTCAGGATCCTTTCCCAACCGAAGAAGGGTTACCCCACCCAGAAGGGGCCTCGAGAATCCTTTCACAGCAAGCTCGGTTACTGCCAGTGCCTTACCGATTAACACCTATTTTAAATATCTCCCTTAGCTATGCCCCTACCCTACCCTTGGGATGAATAATAAAACTGACAAACTTCCAGACGTAAAGATCTGTCAGTCTATTTATGACTAGAGCAAAAGGTAGGGATTATGGACAGATGCAAAGCTGAAGAAGACAGCAAGGGTCCAGGTCATGAAGGGCCTTACACGCAGTGCCAGGGATTATACTAAGTCCCCTACATACAAATGAGTTCTGCTCCCAGAGTGCGTTCATAAGTCCAACAAAGCTAGCCTAGGTACCCAAGTAACACAATTGGCTGTATAGTACTGTACTGTAATAGGTTTATAATACTTTCCACACAAATAACACATAAAAACAAACACAAAAAAATAAACATTTCAAGTCTTACAGTACCTTGCAAAGTACAATAGTACAGGACAACAGCTGGCATCCAGGGGCTGGCATCGAGTGAACAGGTAAGAAGAGTTACTGACTGGAGGCAGGGAAAAGAGGTGGGAGATGGTAGAGCTGAAGGATCGTCAGCAATAGGAGATGGAGGGCAAGCTGCAATGTCACTCATGCCTAACATTGACAGGCAGAGGTTCTGCTTCCTTGCTGGAACCAGATGCGCATTCACATCTTTGGAAGCTCGCAACTTGGTTTGTATGTAGGGGACATACTATACATTAGGGGGTTGGAAAGACAAGTAAAATCAAGAAGACAAGACATTCGGGAATGCTGACAAGACCACAGTTGTTTAACTGGATGATCATGAAATCCAGGCTGGCTTAGAAAAACTAGAGAAGTTGGAGGTTATGGATTAATGGAGCCTGAAGCATAGTAAGTAACTGGGAAACTAGAGAGTGCCAAGAAGATGAAAAGCAAATTTAGGCCAGAAATATTTTCTACTTTGCCAGGAACCCGTGCTTTCTGGTACATTAAGTCCTACTATATTCTGAAATTCCTTGACTGTTCAAAATTAAATGTACTTGGGAAGTTTTAACCCATCTAACTGTGTGTATTTCAGAAAGAAGAATCAAGACATAAAACAAACAGAAGTCTTATAGAAGCCCCCAGAAGTAAAAGTCCAGGCTTCTCCTTACTCCCAGACCCAGAGATGGAGGAGGAATCAGACTTGGATCTATATTCCACGATACAGATGTCTAAAGACCATGGGCTGGATCTGGACCTAGACCTGGATCGTGAGGTGGAGCCTGAGTCAGAGCTGGAGCCTGAATCCGAGCTGGATCAAGAGACAGAGCTCGAGCCTGAGCCAGAGGCCAGTCCCAAGCCGAATAGGCAGAAGTACTGGTCTCTGTTTAGGGCTATAATTCCCAGATCCCCAACTCAGACTCAGGCTAGGACACAGTCAGTAGACAGGAGACATCAAAATGTGAAACCATATACATCCAAGGCTGACACCAGTGAGGATGCCTTGGAGATCTAGGAGTAAGGCATCACATTTCCTTGGCAAATCCTCCCCACCCAAACAGGGCCACTTGGCCCGGAGATGCAGGTTACTTACAAACTAGCAGTACTTGCTTGGTGACTCCTCCACCTGCTGGCCTCCTTCCGTGCTCAGCACTGGGATCGCACTCCCAGATCACAATGCTAACCAACCAAGAATTATCTCTGAATTCCTTATCCAGGCTCACTTCATCTCATCTTCACCAGAGGTTCCACTGAGGACTTCCTTCTTCATACCCCTCACCCTTGAGATTTTTTTTCAGACCACCTCTAACTTATTCCCCTCATCTCTGTTCCCCTTCCTCCAAAGAGATGAGGCTCAAATAAAATACATAACTCTAGTTATATCTGGACCCTTCCTGCATCTTCTCTCTTCTCTAAATTCTATATGCTGAAGAAAATGTCAGGGGGAAGAAATTCCAGAAGTGGGTACACGGGAAGAAAGGAGCAATAGAAAGAAAAACTGCGTAGCATCTGTACTTTATATGTAAGTTATCTCCACTGTGGCTTCCCTGGTGGCTGAGATGTGAAAGAATCCACCTGCAATGTAGGAGACTCAGGTTCTAATCCCTGGGTTGGGAAGATCCCTTGGAGTAGGAAATGGCAATCCACTCCAGTATTCTTGCCTGGAAAATTCAATGGACAGAGAATCGGACACGACTGAGCGACTGACACTCTACTATCTCCACTGTACTGGGGGAAATAGGCAGGTTAAGTCAGGCCAGCCTGTGAAGGCCTGTAGTACAAAGAACTGTTAAGCTGAAAACAGTTTTGCCATCACTCCAAGGTCAGGATCTTGACAGTTTCAGAAGGCCAATAAACTGGACCACCTGATGTGAATGTTAGCTCTATACAACTCCCCGTGGTCTTCAGATTACCTTCACCATTACTTCTTTCTTACAGGTTTTTAAGATACAGGCAATCTAGAATCTGTACTGTCAGTGGGCCAAATTCAGTTAAAATCTGTGACAGACACAAACTCCTTAGGAATGGAGAAAGTCAATCAAGTCACTAGTTTGGTCCAAATTCATTAAAGAAAATTTCCCCTCCTCCATTAAAAAAGTCTAGTATTAAGGTACAACCTGAAGAGAAATATAATCTCCTGGGCAAAGGCATATGGAATACTGAATTTTATTTCCCACTCAGTAAACAAGATTCCTCTTGCTTAGATAATCAACTTCTCTCACCTGTTAGATGAAAGAAATACTTTTTAAAGTGTGTCTCTTATCACAGAGCTAGCAGGTGCATTTACTCATTCTGCAGACATTAAGCATCTGCTACAGCACCCCAACTGTGGGCTAAGTAAAATAGTAATATCCCTCCCTACCTGACACATGTATAAAGTGAGACATAAGTTTTGTAACTAGCCCAAGGTCATATACAATCATAGACAACCTTAAAAGAGGTGGGAGCCCAAGTCACAAGCTTCGTTTGTTCCTGTTTACTCAGCACATTTACTGAACTCCTACTATGTGCCAACCATGGTCCCAAGTGCTGAAGACACAAAACAAGCAGTATAGATGACAAAAATAATTATAAATTGTGATAAGTACCCTGAAGATAAAATACCAGAAACCCAGAGGGCATAACATCAGGAGGACCTGTACCTATCTTGGGTGCAGGTCCTCTCAAAGAGGTCCTCTCAAAGCATCTATCACAGAAGCTCTTCCTATGGTGATGGCATATGGCCTTGCATCGGATAGACAAGAGAGAGACTTAAAGCAGGGCCCAATGACTGCTAGGAAAGCAGAACCAGACGGGTGACCAAGAGTGGTGACCGTGGGTAAGTACAGAAGCTGGGCAGTCAGGGACACCCACAGGTGGAGCCTCAGGGTGATTACCATGGCCCCAAGGGTTCAACCAGAAACTGGGTCAGACCAGGAATGAACTGTCAGGAACATTGAACTGTGGCAGGAACAGGCACAGAAACGTTTCAAAACCAAGAAAACATTTCACATTTAAAACAGGAGACTAGGAAGTGCATGGAGAGCCCAGTTTCTGTGAATGGCTGCCCTCTCATCCCAGCTCCCTTTCATGCCCAAATTTCCATCAGCAGAAGGTCTTTCTGACCTGGCTTCTGACACTGGTAGAGTTTAGACTTTGGTTCTTTCTGTTATAACTGCAACAGAGCTAAAAATTGACTTTCATGCATGACCTCAGAATGACCAACCTGATGCTTGGACTACAGTCTATCTTTAAAGAACATTCTCTATAAACCCATAGCATCCATCCCCACCCAAAATAAGAATAAAAATGGTCAACTGATTGTAAATAGTCCAGCATTAAAGAAAGAATAAAGTGAGCAACAATTCAAAGGCTGAGTCTTCTTCCAAAATGCAGGTCACCTGAAATTCTGACATTTCAAACTTTACAAAATGCCATGGTTTGGATTGGTTGGCTCACTTTCATTGCATGGTCATCATTGCAGATTTTATATCTCTCATGGGAAATTGGAGAAAAATTCTAAAGCCCAAAAAACTAGTATAGGCCAGATCTGAAAGTATAATTATTTTAGCACAAATCCCTGATGGATTAGTTGGTAAAGTAACTGCCTGCAATGCAGGAGACCCCAATTTGATCCCTGGGTTGGGAAGATCCCCTGGAGAAGGGAAAGGCTACTCACACCAGTATTCTGGCCTGGAGAATTCCATAGACTGTATAGTCCATGGGGTTGCAAAGAGTTGGACACGACTGAGTGACTTTTTCACTTTCACTGAAAAAAAAAGACCTCAAAGTGGCTATGTTCTACAGTAAATGGATTATAGGGGTATGATTTATATTAATGCGTATTAAAAACTAAGTGAAATCAATAGAACTGTAGAAAAGTAAGTTTGGAAAAAAATTCGTCAAAATAGGTGGCCCTAGGTAGCTGTCTTTAAATCCATTAAACATCACAAAGCCCAATGGATTGTAACTTGATCTTACCCATATCTTATTTAGATGATATTTAGATGAGACTTTGCACTTAGACCTTTGAGTTGCTGCTATGTGAGAAGGTCATGAAGTTTGGGGAGCCAGAGATGGAATGCTATGGTCTAAATGTGTTGTCCCAAATTCATATGTTGAAATCCTAATCCCCAAGATAATGGTATTAGGAGATGGGGCCTTTGGGAGGTAATTAGGTCACCCTTATAATTATTAATGGGATTACTGGCCTTAAATAAGAGGCCTCAGAGAGATCCCTCCTCCCACTCTATGAGAACACAGCAAGGAAACAGCCATCCATGAGCTAGGAAGTGGGTTTCCACCAGACACCTAACCTGCCAGCACTTTGATCTTGGACTTCCCAGCCTCCAAAACTGTGAGAAATAAATTTCTGCTATTTATAAACCACTCATTCTATTGTATTTTGTTATAACAGCCCAAATGGACTAACATGCCCAATGACTTAACTATACTGCATCTAGATTCAATGCTCATTTATCAGTAGAAATACAGGAAGTAATGGCAAAATCCATAATCCATGATGGCATAATAATCTTGAGATCATAGAATCTCAGTGCTAAAAAGGAACTTGAGGGTCATCCAGACTAATTTTACCCATCCAGGCTCCTACAGTTAAATTTAATTAAACACATACTTATTGGAAGACTCACTGTATCCCAAATACTCCATGTTTCCATAATCTATTACTGTGTAACAATGGACCCAAAATTTAGTGGCTTAAACAGTAGTCATATATTTGCTCACAATCCTCAATCTGGGCTGGGTTTACCTGGGCCCATTCATGAGGCTGTAGTCATCTAGAGATCCGCCTGGGGCTAGAATTGAAGATGGCTTTGCTCACAAGTCGTGGGGTCTCTGCTGAGATGGAGGGAAGAACTGGAAACTGGCCAGGCAGTGATCTTTTTCTCTGCAAGATTTCTCCAGAAGGGTACCTGGACTTCACACGGTGGATCAAGGCAGTGTGTCATCCACCACATTCTGCTAATCAAAGTAAAGTGACAAGGCCAGCCTTAATTCAGTGTGAGGGCAAATAACCTCTACTAATTTTTTAACAAGTCTTTATTACAATATCACTTCTGTTTTATGTTTTGGTTTTTTGGCTGAAAGGCATGTGAGATCCTAGCTCCCCAACCAGGGATCAAATCATTGGAAGGCAAAATCTTAACCACTGGACTGCCAGGGAAGTCCCATATACTCCACTTCTTGTAGGGGAAATAATTTATGGCCATTTTTAAACCACCACACTATGAGAAGCATGAGGATAAAAGAATGAATAAAACACGATGTCTCCCCTCAGGAAGCTCCAAGCTTACAAATAGGCCATGTGGGGAGGGAGTGTCATGCCTCCTAAATGAAAGTATGGAAATATAGATGACAGGAAGGGTTAGAAAGAAAATGCGTCAGAGAAGCGAAGAAATGACACCTGAGCCGGGCTCAATTGAGACTAAGTGGGATAAACCCGAGGTTCTTGATGGGCCAAGGATGAGCAGGGGCGCTACATCTGCCGTGGAGCAAGTGTCCGGTTGGGGTGGGCACCAAGAAAAATCTTGCGTTTTGTTCTGGGAAACAGTTTGATCACTTCAGGTATGACTTGGATGCATTGTTAGGTGAGACTACAACATCATTTGTGTAGGGCTAAATTATTCCCCTAAATTGGGACAAAGTCTTTCTAAAAACTCTCTGAATACTGCTCTGAATATTGGACTTAACAAAATCAAAGGAACCTCATGCTTGAATTAGTTTTGTCTTATCTTAAAAATCTGCTGATGGAGACGTTTTTGAGCTTGTGATGTAGTTTTGAAGTGAAAGTGAAACTCACTCAGTTGTGTCCGACTCTTTGTGAAATATAGCTTTTTGTGTCTTTTTCTGGCCGCATCAGACAACATGCAGGATCTTAATTCCCACCCAGGGAATGAACCCCGGCCCCAGTGATGGAAACGTGGAATCCTAACCAATGGACCTCCAGGGAAGTCCTCAAAATACAGTTTTCATTGTAAGAATAATACTCTTTAATGAAAATCTATAAAATACAGAAAAGCAGGGAGTAGAGGGGAAAATTTTTTGAACTGTGGTGCTGGAGAAGACTCTTGAGAGTCCTGTGGACTGCAAGGAGATCCAACCAGTCCATCCTAAAGGAAATCATGTCTGAATATTCATTGGAAGAACTGATGCTGAAGCTGAAACTCCAATACTTTGGCCACCTGATGCGAAGAGCTGACTCATTGGAAAAGACCCTGATGCAGGGAAAGATTGAAGGCGGGAGGAGAAGGGGACAACAGAGGATGAGATGGCTGGATGGCATCACCAACTCAATGGACATGAGTTTGAGTAAACTCCGGGAGTTGGTGATGGACAGGAAGGCCTGGCGTGCTGCAGTCTGTGGGGTCGCAAAGAGTCGGACATGACTGAGTCACTGAACTGAACTGAACTGAGGGGAAGAAATCTGTACTTTCATTCCCTAGTGATAAATCCTGTGAACATTCTGGAGTGTTTCTCTTGCTTTACTAGAAAGCACAGAGTTGTCATATAATAAAGGGATTCTTCCCTCCCAAAGTTCAGTTCAGTTAAGTCACTCAGTCATGTCCGACTCTTTGCAACCCCATGAATCACAGCACGCCAGGCCTCCCTGTCCATCACCAACTCCCAGAGTTCACTCAGACTCACGTCCATCGAGTCAGCGATGCCATCCAGCCATCTCATCCTCTGTCGTCCCCTTCTCCTCCTCCCCCAATCCCTCCCAGAATCAGAGTCTTTTCCAATGAGTCAACTCTTCGCATCAGGTGGCCAAAGTACTGGAGTTTCAGCTTTAGCATCATTCCTTCGAAAGAAATCCCAGGGCTGATCTCCTTCAGAATGGACTGGTTGAATCTCCTTGCAGTCCAAGGGGCTCTCAAGAGTCTTCTCCAACACCACAGTTCAAAGCATCAATTCTTCGGTGCTCAGCCTTCTTCACAGTCCAACTCTCACATCCATACATGACCACAGGAAAAACTATAGCCTTGACTAGACGAATCTTTGTTGGCAAAGTAATGTCTCTGCTTTTGAATATGCTGTCTAGGTTGGTCATAACTTTCCTTCCAAGGAGTTAGCGTCTTTTAATTTCATGGCTGCAGTCACCATCTGCAGTGATTTTGGAGCCCAAAAAAATAAAGTCTGACACTGTTTCCACTGTTTCCCCATCTATTTCCCATGAAGTGATGGGACCAGATGCCATGATCTTCGGTTTTCTGAATGTTGAGCTTTAAGCCAACTTTTTCACTCTCCACTTTCACTTTCATCAAGAGGCTGTTTAGTTCCTCTTCACTTTCTGCCATAAGGGTGTTGTCATCTGCATATCTAAGGTTATTGATATTTCTCCCGGAAAT
Organism: Bos indicus x Bos taurus; assembly: GCF_003369695.1. Taxonomy (NCBI): domain Eukaryota; kingdom Metazoa; phylum Chordata; class Mammalia; order Artiodactyla; family Bovidae; genus Bos; species Bos indicus x Bos taurus. The sequence goes on along the minus strand of NC_040098.1, from coordinate 10,924,315 downwards.
CTTGATTCCAGCTTGTGCTTCTTCCAGCCCAGCGTTTCTCATGATGTACTCTGTATATAAGTTAAATAAGCAGGGTGACAATATACAGCCTTGACGAACTCCTTTTCCTGTTTGGAACCAGTCTGTTGTTCCATGTCCAGTTCTAACTGTTGCTTCCTGACCTGCATACAAATTTCTCAAGAGTCAGATCAGGTGGTCTGGTATTCCCATCTTTTTCAGGATTTTCCACAGTTTATTGTGATCCACACAGTCAAAGGCTTTGGCATAGTCAATAAAGCAGAAATAGATGTTTTTCTGGAACTCTCTTGCTTTTTCCATGATCCAGCAGATGTTGGCAATTTGATCTCTGGTTCCTCTGCCTTTTCTAAAACCAGCTTGAACATCAGGAAGTTCACAGTTCACATATTGCTGAAGCCTGGCTTGGAGCATTTTGAGCATTACTTTACTAGTGTGTGAGATGAGAGCAATTGTGTGGTAGTTTAGAACTCCCAAAGTTATAGAACTCTAAAACTTTACCAAATTCGTGGGTGCTCTGATTAAATCTAAAATGCCCTCATCCCAGCATGCATTTCTTGTTCTCAAGGACTAAGATGAACAACCTGGAACTCTGCCGGATGCTCCCACCTGGCCTCAGCCCTCTAGGCAGCTCCAGGCCCACAAGTTTGTTTCCAGTGTCCTTTATTCAATGTCATAAATTTAAGGAAACGCTACGGAGTTGGCAGAAATCTGGTTTACTTAACAGTAACTTTTATGAAAGCGACTAGGAGACTGAGTATTAACTACAGCAACACTTAAATGCACTATGCCCTTGTGCCAGAAATTAGCATTTTTTTTCCTAAAAGGAAAGCAGTCTTTATTTTGGGGGGCTTCCAAAGCTTGATTTATAGTAACTACAAACATTGCTACTTTTGAAAGTTTATAGAAAGATTCTTAGAAAAATTTCAAACATTAGTCACACTGTTGTAATATTCATCCAGTGTTAATAATTTGTTCTTCAGTAAGAATGGAATTCTTCATAGCAAATGCCCAAGAGCAGCCATTAAAAACTTGCATGCATGGGTGCTAAATCGCTTCAGTTGTGTTCAACTCTTTGTGACCCTATGGACTATATAGCCTGCCAGGTTCCTCTGTCCATGGGATTCCCCAGGCGAGAATACTGGAGGAGGTTGCCATGCCCTCCTCCAGAGGATCTTCCTGACCCAGGGATTGATCCCAGGTCTCTTGAGTCTCCTGCATTGGCAGGCAGGTTCTTTACTACTAGTGCCACCTGGGAAGCCTATTAAAAACTGACTGTTAACTAAATCAGCTAAATGTTAGTAAAGCCTTCCTGAACACCTGTAGCTCTATCCTCTGTCATCTCCATAGGCACCACGTTTATCTAAGTAACAGCCAATCATGTCCGACAGGTACTAACACTAAGCTCTTTTACTGTACAAAAGAAGCCTAACATGGATATGTGTGCTTGCATAGCTGTACTGTTTGATGCTTGTAAAAGTAGATCTAAGTAATGCTTCCCTGGTGGCTAAGACGGTAAAGCATCTGCCTGTAGTGCGGGAGACCCGGGTTTGATCCCTGGGTTGGGAAGATCCCCTGGAGAAGGAAATGGCGACCCACTCCAGTACTCTTGCCTGGAAATTCCATGGACGGAGGAGCCTGGTAGGCTACAGTCCATGGAGTCGCCAAGAGTCGGACACGACTGAGCGACTTCACTTCACTTGTGGATGAGAGAGTTTACTTGGCCTTGACTGTTTCTCATTCTAGCCAGTGAACTCTTTGTTTATAATAACACTTAAAAAAAAAAAAAAAACCCTGTAGGGGACTTTCCTGGTGGTCCACTGGCTAAGACTCCGCACTCCTAATACAGAGCACTTGGTCAGGAAACTAGATCCCACACGCCACAACTAAAGATCCTACATGCCACAAGGAAGACTGAAGATCCCACATGCTGCGACTAAGACCTGGCTCAGCCAAGTAAATATAAATAAATAAGTAAATAAAAACCCTGGAACACTAAGGGCAAGTAAAGGGAGCCCATCAGTAGCACAATTTGTGGGGCACCTGCAGATGACTGCATGGCAGATACATTGCAGCCTTAAAGAAAATGTCCTGTTTGCTGATATAGTAAGCAGCGGTTCAAAAACCATGCAAGAACTGGGATCTTCATCAAAAGTCCTGTTACAGTGAATTGTGTAAGGGTCGTGAGCGTTAAAACTAAAGTTGGGATTCCACTGTTCAATTCAAGCAGGCAGGGATCTGTTGTCACGATGGAGGCTCACAGAGAAGAGGACTCTTCATTGAGCCCCCGAGCACAAATGGGCCTTAGGTTTCTCTTCAGGAATAGCTTCTGCTTCGAAATGGTCCATCACTCACTAGTGACAGGGACTGCCTGTAATCTAAAGCAAATCAGGCATGAAGTGAAGTCTCTCAGTCGTGTCCGACTCTTGGCGACCCTATGGACTGTGGCCTACCAGGCTCCTCCATCCATAGGATTTTCCAGGCAAGAATACTGGAGTGGGTCGCCATTTCCTTCTCCAGGGGATCTTCCCAACCCAGGGATTGAACCCGGGTCTCCTGCATTGCAGGCAGATGCTTTACCATCTGAGTCGTCAGGGAAGGCTAATCAGGCATGAGAGCAGTGTAAATAATCAGCCTGTTTATTGGTGTAATCAACTCTGTTTATCCCAAGCTCCCTGACTGCAAACATGGGCATGGCTGTCTCCAGACACTAATACCTGACATTGCCTCTGCCTACGTGTCTGTAAACACTGGGTGGTTGTATCCTCTTCTGAGTCACAATTAGCTTGTGAAATTGCAGAATCGTTCTGATTTATTTCAGTCATTCCAGGAGCTGACTTTGGGTCCCATTTATATAACAAATTAACATGTGAAAGGTCTTAAAATGCATGTATTTGTGCATTGGGAAGGGGATCAACTTCTTTTTCAATACTAAGCTGCCTTCTCTCTCTAAGCTCATCCTTTTGATCTTCTGTAGAAGCCAAGGATGGAGCAAATGTATCAAAAAATGCTGAATATGGGCTCACAGGAATATGCTGGGTTTTTTTTTTTAATTAATTTATTTGTTTATCTGGCTGCACTGGGTCTTAGCTGCAGCATGTGGGATCTAGTTCCCCAAACAGGGGTCTATTGGGAGCCCAGAGTCTTAGTCACTGGACCACCAGGGAAGTTCCAGGAATGTGTTGTTTACTCAAAGTCCATTTTGGGGTTTAACCTGAGCCAGCAGGAAAAGGACATTTCTCAAGCATTAATCTAGAAAGGTGTGTGTGTGTGTGTGTGTGTGTGTGTGTGTGTTATTAGAAAAGAGGAGATTCAACTGTTAGTAAGTCTTCATGGGAAAACCCCAGCCCACAGTATCCTGCAACTTCTGTCTCAGAGTGACTTTCTATAGTGCTGCTGGAAATGACGTTAATATCACGCACAGAGCTTATGCCATTGTGCCCCTCTCTCTTTTGAAGTCCACTTTGAGTACCACCAAACCTTTTTATTTATTTTTGCCATGAGAATTGCGGGATCTTAGTTCACAACCAAGGACTGACCCCAGGCCCTGGCCATGAGAGCACCGAGTCCTAACCACTGGACACCAGGAAATTCCCTCCACCAAGCTTTCTGCAGAACATATCCTGTGGAGCATGCCAGTAGCAGAAATCTCCTCTTGCAAGTCTTATTCCTGGCGTGACACATGAATTATTATCAATTTCGATGCTTATTTCAACAACCTGAGGAGTTTCAGTGGCACAGTTTTGGTTTCTCCTTGAAGAATTCTTTGAAGGGCTTAATCCCTATTGTAAGGCAACATTTCCTCTTCTGGGACTGCTCTGTGGCTGAGAAGTGTCTCCTATACTGATTTTTTTCTCTTTGACAGGCAAGCATCTCTTGGAGCTCAGGCCCACATTTTCACTACAGCTTCCTCTTTCATGGCTGAAGAGATTCTGACACCTGGACTGGAAGTTATTCCATATTTCCCCCACTTTACCCATTGATTATAAGATTGTGACCAATAGCAGGCAGTGCTTTGGAGCGGTGGGAGCCTTGAAGGAAGTATGCTGTTCTTGTGGCCACAGATACACATGGTGCCCTTAACCTGCTATACTCACTGAAACTCACCCCACTGGTGTTCATTCCTCCATAGAACCCGCCTCTGAAACATTCTGATTAACAGTGTGTGGGAGGGACTTGCTTGGTGGTTCAGTGGCTAAGACTCCGGACTCTCAACACAGGGGGCCTGGGTTTGATCCCTGATCATGGAAATAGATCCCCTCATGCCGAACTAAGAGTTGGTGTGCCACAATTAAAATCAAAGATCCCAAATGCCACAGCGAAGACCCAGTGTGGCCAAATAAAATATCAAAATTAAAGAAATAAAGACAAGGCAACTCAGATGGTCCCCACTCTTCCACTCTACTATGATCAGGTGCACCTTCTCTCCCGTAGCACTCATTTATTAACTCAGATGGTCCCCACTCTTCCACTCTGCTATGATCAGGTGCACCTTCTCTCCCAGGTAGCACTCATTTATTAACTCTTGATTGTGTGTCAAGTTCTGTTCTAAGCACTTTGCAAAAGTTAGCACATTATTCTGCACAACAACCCCATGAGGCAGGGCTGTTATGACCCCTGTTTCCTAGATGAGGAAACAGCACAGGAGTCCCCCTGCCCTGGACTCCAGCTGAAGCCTCAACTCTCCCATCTTGTATTGCTTAACATCTGCAGCAGTGAAGGTTCAGAACAAGTCCAAATGAAGGAAGATGCCTGTTGACTGAGTGCATGCAATGCGGCAGGTACTTAACGGGTAATACCATATTTAATTGTCATTTCCTCCAGTGCCTCTCCTTGAGCGGAACAGTTATTGTTTTTATCCAGGTTAAGACTCTAAGACCAAGAGTTTGCCCAAAGTCAAAGCTATTCAATGTCAAAGCTGAAATTCAACCCCAAGTGAGATACCAAAGATGAGGTGTTTTTTTTTTGGTGGTGGTGTTGCATCATTTGGCTTTTAAGATCTTAGTTCCCCCACCAAGGATCAAATACGGGCCTCTGACATGAGGGCACCAAGTCCCAACCACTGAATTGCCGAGGCTTTCTCTTTACTCAGTGCTGCTTCCATCTGGGGAAAGGTGGCTTCTTGATGTCTTTAAATTGAAAAATGCAAATCAGTACACCGAGTGCCTCTGTGTCTCTGCCTCTTCTCCCTGTCCCCACCTACCCCCTACCACTGCCCACCATACACACACCCAGACACCGTGGTTTTTACATTCTTTAGTGTTGTTGTTGTTCAGTCACCAAGTCACATCCAACTCTTTGAGACCCCATGGACTGCAGCACGCCAGGCTTCCCTGTCCCTCACACTTTCCCAGAGCTTGCTCAAACTCATGCCCATTGAATCAGTGATGCCATCCGACCATCTTGCCCTCTGTCACCCTCTTCTCCCACCCTCAATCTTTCCCAGCATCAGGGTCTTTTCCAGTGAGTCAGCGGTTCGCATCAGGTGGCCCAAGTATTGAAACTTCAGCTTCAGCATCAGTCCTTCTAATGCATATTCAGGTTTGATTTCCTTAGGATTAACTGGTTTGATCTCCTTGCTATTCAAGGGACTCTCAAGAGTCTTCTCCAACACCACAATTCAAAAACACCAACTCTTCGGCGCTCAACTTTCTTTAGGGTCCAATTCTCACATCCATACATGATCACTAGAGGAGGGAATGGCAAACCGCTCCAGTACTCTTTCCGTGAGAAGCCCATGAACCGTATGAAAAGATATTTTTTTCATAACATTCCTGAAGATAATTTACTGAGAACCTACTACGTATCTGACACTTTTCTTTTAGGCCCTGGAGATACAGCAGTGAACAAAATTCACTGTCCTTCCAAGGAGCAGTGAGGCAATCAAACAAAAAGTCCTCTCCCTCCACCAAAAAATGCTCAGGTACACTGGCTGAGGGTGTATAAACCTCTCAAGGGTCCAAACGAAGGAATACGTTGAAATACTGCCGTTTGGATTGAGACAGTAAATAACTTTAATGACTGGATAACACATCTTTTTGCAAGTCAGATGGTTTCCAATTACCTGCTTTCAACAAAATGAATAAGGACCTCTTGGAATTGTCTGTTGATGGCCATGAATATAAATTTTGATGATTACCATGTTATTTTTGGCACATTTGGAAGGAAATGTTTTAAATTATATTGCTGTGCCAAACCCTTTCTATTCCCATATATAAAAAATTTTTATTTTATGTGACCAAGTTTTCTCACCCATTACCAAAAAAATGAATAGAATAATGCAGGCCTCATTAAGAAACATCACCTACCTTTGCACTGATGTATATTTGCAACAAAATTTCATCTATCACAAAATGATCCTGTACGTTATTTTGATTTATCATGCTGTGATATTCATGATAGGTAAGAGTTTTTAGAGGACCATGATCTTAAGAAATGTCTTTGGAAACTAAATTACAATGTTAATGCACATTTATGTGGTGAGGGATGACAGGATGAGCAAGACTTTTTCTTAAAATTTATTTGACTTTGCCAGGTCTTAGTTGTGGCATTTTAATCTTTGTTGTGGCATCCAGGATCTTTTTCTCTTTTTGGTTGTGGCATTTAAAGTTTTAGTTGCAGCATGTGGGATCTAGTTTCTTTACCAGGGATTGAACTCAGGGCCCTGCATTGGGAACGTGGAGTCTTAGCCACAGGACCACCAGGGAAGTCCCAAAACAAGGCTTTTAAGCATAAAATTGTATTACCTGAGGATGAACTTCTGTGAGACTAAAATGAAATAGAAATACAAGTTCAAGGAGAAAAGGAGGTAATGTAAAATTTCTTATAATTAACAATGATTTTATTTTTTTACATATAAAAGTGTATGACTACTGCTGCTGCTAAGTCACTTCAGCAGTAGTCACTCTGTGTGACTCCATAGACGGCAGCCCATCAGGCTCCCCCGTCCCTGGGATTCTCCATGCAAGAACACTGGAGTGGGTGGCCATTTCCTCCTCCAATGCATGAGACTGAAAAGTGAAAGTGAAGTCACTCAGTCATGTCCAACTCTTAGCGACCCCATGGACTGCAGCCAACCAGGCTCCTCCATCCATGGGATTTTCCAGGCAAGAGTACTGGAGTGGGGTGCCATTGCCTTCTCCGAAAGTATATGACAATGGATATCAAATTGCTATTGTATTTAAATTCCACAGAATGGCATTCAAAACTGTGATGTAACACTATTTTAAATTGTCAATTTCCTTTCCAGTTTGTATGCCTTTTATGTAATTTTCTTGTCTAGTGACCCTAGCTAAAGCCTTCAGCACGTGACTGAATACCAATGCTGAGAGTGGACATCCTTTTCTTGTTCCTGATCTTAGGGAGAAAGCTTTCAGTCTTTCATCATTAAATATGCTGATAGCTGTGGGTTTTTTCCTCAGCCTTTATCAGGTTGAGGAAGTTCTATTCCTAGTTTGTTGAGTGCGTTGCACAGGGATAATTTCAAAAAGTTATTTTAGTGAGGAAGGAGACAAAGTGTTTTTGTGTTTTGGGCTGTGCTGGGTCTTCGATGCTATGCACAGGCTTACTCTAGTTGCGGCGAGCAGAGGCTCCTCTCCAGTTGCGGGGCTTCTCATTGCAGGGGCTTCTCTCATTGTGAAGCATGGGCTCTAGGGCTCGTGGGGTCAGTAGCTGTGGCACAAGCTTAGTTTCTCTGAGGTATGTGGAATCTTTCTGGACCAGGGATGGAACATGAGTCCCCTGCATTGGTAAGTGCATTCTTTATCACTGAGTCACCAGGGAAGTCCAAGGAAGGAAAGCTCAAGTTCAAGTTCCTTAGAAGCTCTAACCTCCCTGCTATACCCCCCAGCACCAAACAAAGTGCCTGCATAAAGAAAGGGCCCGATCAGCATTTGTGGAGCAAACTACCTCCCACCTTCCCCCTTGCACTTTATACTCCAGCGATGCTAAGCTGTTTATGGTTCCCCCACATACCACATGGGGCTTCATCCCTGCCTTCTGTTCCCAGCTGACATTTTTTCGATGCTCTCCAATGCTGCACAGTGTCATCTCATTCAGGAGACGTCTCTCTCCTTACCCCTCCTCAAATCCTGAGCTGAGAGGGCCTCTTTTTTTTTTGTGCTCCTGTGGTACTTCATGCATCTATTATGTTTATAATATGGTGTGTGGTGAAGAGTAGGAATTTGAGAGCCTGGCTGCTCTGATTCAAAACTCTTACCTCTTACTATATAGTTTGTGTGACTTTGGTTGTACCTCAGCTTCCTCATCTGTCAAACACAGATGATAATAATAGTGTTGACCGCATAGAGTTGTTTGAGGGATGAGGGACAACAGTGTCCAGGAAACAATCATTACTATATAAGGATTAGCAGATATCTGTATATGTATAAACGGCTCACTTGGCTGTACACCTGAAACTAACACAGCATTGTAAGTCAACTATATCCCCCCCACCAATTTTTTTTTTTTTTTAATAATTAAGTCCTACTGGGCAAGGTCTATGTTTTTTTCTTCTCTGCTTCTTGAAGCCCTTAGTCTCATGCCTGGGCTGCAGCAGGTACTTGATAAATCCTTGTCCTGAGGGTGGACCTGGTGGAAAGGATTTGAAAGAAGGAAAAGAAAAACAGATCTGATACTGCATAGCAGGTAGAAATCAGAACTCAAATGTCTAAACCATGTTGCCCATTTTTATGTGTTTCTCAAACTGTCTTTATTTTGGCCTCGAGATTGCCAAACTTTAGAAATTAAACCTGCAGTCAGAGCCTCCAAAAGGGCAGAGACCTCAAAGAACATACACAGGTCATAAGAGCTGTTCTGTGCCTGCCTGCCAGTGAAGGTTAACAAATGTGTGTGGCAGATTTTAGTCAAAACTTGCTTCCTTTATATCCCAGGAGTGAGGATGTGGGGCAGACAAGTCCTCATCACTCAGACTTGTCTGGTAGAAGTTCATTACCAAGGATAAAGAACTTAGAGTTAGACCCGATCAGCTTAGGTCAGTTTGTAACACCCTACTGCCTCGCCAGCACACCTCCAGGGAGCAGAGAAGGGGCTCCACCTGCCTCCAGAACCGCCAGTCTCTGCAACCTCTTCATTGCTAGAGAACCCGCACCCCCAACCTTCATGCTGTGGCCAGAGGAGGCCATCTAAGAGGAGGCAAGAGTTTCCCACCCCACCGAGCCAAGGCTTTTATTCTTATATCTCTTCTACCTACTCCCCTCAACTCTTCAGTCCAGCACAATTTCCTTGTGAAGTTTTTTTTTTTTTTTTTTTAATTTTTTGGTTGTACCACACAAGCCTCTTAGTTACCCAAGCAGGGATCAAACCTGTGTTGCTTGCATTGGCAGCACAGTCTTAACCACTGGACTGCCAGGGAAGTCTCAAAAGGGAAAGTTGCTTGGTCCTGTCCAACTCTTTGCAACCCCAAGGGCTATACAGTCCATGGAATTCTCCAGGCCAGAATACTGGGGTGGGTAGCCTTTCCCTTCTCTGGGGGATCTTCCCAACCCAGGGATCGAGCCCAGGTCTCCTGCATTGTGGACAGACTCTTTACCAGCTGAGCCACCAGGGAAGCTTTTATAGAACAAAGCCAGAAAGGGGTTTATATCTCCAAGCAACTTCATTTCTCAAGCCTCTCCAGGGACCAGGGAGCCCAAGAGGCTGACTTACTCGCTTGGAAACTGAGGTCTGCTTTGGGTGGAGCCTGCTGACTGCCCAGACAGGCTGTGCTGGATATTCTGTTTGCCCCTCCAGACTCACCCTCCGCCGTCTCCACCCTGCTCTGTGCCTTGGGAGGCTGGCTGGACTGTATCACCCAGGCACCCCTGTCTTCTAACTTCCAGTTGGGTTTTGTGAATGGGAGGCAGTACCCAGAGAGGATGATTAGATAAAGAAGCTGGGTATTAATTTCCGTGCTAGGTGACAGCTGGAGCTTCCCTGGTGGCCCCAATATACAAGCATCTGCCTGTCAATGCAGGAGACATAAGAGACGCATGTTCAATCCCTGGGTTGGGAAGATCCCCTGGAGGAGGGCATGGCAACCTACTCCAGTATTCTTCCCTGGAGAATCCCATGGACAGAGGAGCCTGGTGGGCTACAATCTATAGGGTCACACAGTCAGACACGACTGAAGTGACTTAGCACACACACAAGTGATGGTTTTATCCCTTTATCAAAGGGCACAGCTGTATTCAGGTAGTGCTTTCTTACCACTACAGCTCTGTTATGGGTTGAATTGTACCCCCTCCTCAAAGACGGATTGGTATCCTATCCCCCAGGACTTCAGAAGGTGACCTTTTGGAGATAGGGTCTTTACAGAGGATTAAAATGAGCTCGAGAATGGGTCCTAATCCAATATGGCTGATGCCCTTATGAAAAGGGGAACTCTGGACATAAATCAAGACACACATAAAGAGAAGATGATCTGAAGAGACATGGAACAGGAAGCCACCCACAAGCCAAGGAAAGAGGACAAATCCTTCCCTCATAATTTTCAGAAGTAACCAACCTTGCTGACACCTTGATTTCAGACTTCTAGGCTCTAGAGTTGTGAGACAATACATATCTGTTGTTGAAGCCACCTGGTCTGTGATACCTTTTTTATGGCCTCATGGCATATGGGTCTTAGTTCCCCTACTAGAGATCGAACCTGTGCCCCCTGCATAGGAAGTGCAGAGTCTTAACCACTGGATCAGCAGGGAAGTCTCTATGGTACTTCGTTAAGGTAACCCTAGCAAACTAATACAAGCCCTCACTGGGTTCTGGTAACACTTCCACCCTTGTTTCTTCAGGCCTGGGGTGGTAAACACTCCCACTGTTGCTAGTCCCTGGATGCCTCGCCATCCCTAGCTGGTTTCCCTTAAGCCCCTCAATCCCTTTCTTCAGTTCACTCCAATTATTCTATTGACTGTGCCATGTTTCCTGATATTCAAGCCTACAATGTAATTATATTTTCCCAATATACTTCACAAAATTATCACAAAGGCAAGACAAAGTTCTGTGGGGGTTCTCCAATCATGCAGATGTCTACTGGGAATATTATTCAAATAAAGCATCTGTTTTATTCTCACTTTCTTCTTCTCTTGTCTACTTCCCCAGGACACAGGGAAATCCATAAGGGGAAGCGATACTTTGGATTTAATTCAGATCAAAACTTTGAGAGTTTGTGGTAATCAAGCCAGGGAATGTTGGGTGTGATGAAATAAGTATGGTACACTTAGGTGCTCATATTTCAAAATTCCAAAGAAGCATTAGGGAAGATCCAGGAGGGTCTTAGTAAATAAATTAGCTCATAAGGAATGGGATCTTTGCAGAAATTAAATTCTCACTGCCCATAAGCAGCAAAACCACAACGATTTATGTTCTCTGAATTCTACTTTTAAAAGAACTTGCAGAAAAACAGTTGTGGGAGAGGAGTATGCATGTAATTGAGAATACCAAAGAATGCCACCACTTTTAAGAATAACTTCTGGAAGGGTAAAATCCAAAATAGATTAAGCCTTGTGAAATGGGGGGGGGGGTGATTTTTAAGGTTACATTTAAAGCAAGAAGCATAAAAAATGATATAGGCTTTAGAATAGGGGGAAACCCAAGCAAGCTAGCTTATGTGAACAATTATAGAAACTGTAGAAAAAGTGTGAAGAACTGAAGCATGCTGGGAGAATGGGGGAAAACAGAAGAAAGAAAAAGAAGAAATGGTCAATTCTGGGAACTCAGTCCAATAAACTTGACAGTGACTCTGGAAAAATTCTCAAATGAGTTATTAAACAGAGGACTGATAAGCTCTTGAGATAGAGAAGCAACAGTCACCCAGGGTCAGAATAGGTGCGACTGATTCATGCCAAGCTACACATTCCTTTTTGATGGATTGGCACTAACCTATTTGAGTTTTAGCACAGCTCTCCAATTGTCCCTGTCAGTGTTTTCTCTCCCTCATCCAGACCTTTCTCATAAACTGCACGTCATTTGTTTTTTTAGCCACACCCTGTGGTGTCTGGGATTTTTTAGTTCTCTGACCTGGGATCGAACCTGGGTCCTTGGCAGAGAGAGCTTGGGGTCTTATCCGCTGGACAACCAGGGAATTCCCACATCATTTATTCTTTGATTAGACAAATATTTGAGCACCTAGTAAGTGTCAGACACCCTAATAAGTGCTTGTTAGTGAGGACACACCAAGGAAAACCCAAGCAGCACTCCAATTCCCATGGAGTTTACTTTCTGTGGGAAGTAATTTCCCCATTCTGGGACTCTCCTGAACCACCAGCACTCTCCTGTCTTTTCTAAATCCTGAGCAGGCAGAATCCTGACTCCAGGGTTTCAATGTCTGCCCCAAATCTCCTTTTGTTTTCAAGGACAGAACTCAGAGGAAACTGGGTTGTAGTTTTCCTGGACAACAGGCGCTGTCCTCTTTTGCAATCTGCCTAGAAATGCTACCATTCAGGTTCCCTGCAACAGATATTAATTATCTAAATTTCAAATTTGGCAAACCTACATTTCCAGCCTCACATTCTACTTCATCTTTTCAGTCATTACCAGCCTCAGTCCCTGCCTGTAGGTGTCCAAGCCTGTGTCTTTTTGCTCAATTGATTTTCTCATTCAGGAATGCGTGACATCTCCTCCACCTCTGGAAATCCTACACATTTCCCAAGACCCAGCACAAATGCTGTCTCCTCCCTGGCTGGACTTAGTGACCTACTTTGCTCAATAAAATCCTGCCCAAGCCCCCAGGCTTGACCTGTGCAGCATTATTGTACTTTCATCTTCCCGTCTCGGTTAATTAATTACTTCTCGGTCTTCCCCACTACAGTAACTTCTAGAAGAGCAAGGATCTGCAGGCTTCCACCTGTCCTGCCGTAGTACTTTACAAAGGGGTTGACAAACAAAGGCCTGAACCAAGAATGGTTGAAATCATGGGAAAAGATCAACAGAAAAATAGTATTTCATGATACTGGAAAATTACATGAAATTCAAGTTTCAGGGACCATAAATAAGGCTTGTTTTGAGCACTGAGAAGCTTTTGAGCTCTAGTGGCAGAGCTGAATAGTTAACAGATCTTATGATCCCCAAGCCTTTTAAGTTTACTACATGGCCCTTTACAGAAAAACTTTTCTAACCCTGCTATACAAGTATTTGATGACTGATCACTGTGTCAGGACACCAAGGTTCTGAGTACATATCCCCTCCGAGTTAGCTTATTTGTGTAGTGGAAGTAATAATTATCTTGCCTTTAGGCTGTCATGAACATCAAATGAGACAGAGCACTTAGAAAAGTATAAAACTAACTATTCTATAAAGACAACTGCGTGTATCTGTACTGAAAAGTTGATAAAGTGGTAAAATAAGAAAACATTAAGTTTTATTCTCCCGCTTCCTTCCTTTAACAGTCTTCATTTGACTTTGAAATTATACGAGAAAACTCACTTTTAAAGTCTTTGCTTTTCAGTAACGATAAAATCACAGGTTCCTTCCTTCCGGTCCTTGTGTTGCTCCTACTCCTTTTTCTTACTTGTAATTTCTCCCTCAATTTTCCTCACAGAGTTTCTCAACTGGCCCTCACAATAGCGCCGCGGAGGGACTGGGACACACCTGATCACTCCCTTTTACAGACCAGGAAACCAAGGCAGGCTACAGTCGGCTACGGAGCTCTGACTCAGCACGCAGGGAACCCTCTATGCCACTCTGTTCGCCATTCCTCAGGGGGCGACCGCCCGGCGAACGGAATAAACCTCGTACTGCGAGGCTTCCAGGCTCGCTTCTCAAACACCGCGCGCGCGCTCACGCTCGGCGTTCTTCCCCTCCCTCCTCTCCCGTTCTTCTCGCCCTCCCCTCCTCGCGAGCAGGTGGTAGGCTCCGCGCTCAGCGCGCAGGCGCGCGCCGTCGTGGGCGGGGCGGGGCAGGCGCCGGTGGGCGGGGCGTGCGCGGGCTGGGTTTGGGGCCGCGGCGGGAGCGGGAGTCAGCGCCACTCGAGTGCGCAGGCGCCTGGCGGTTACCGGTCTCGCCATGGAGCGGAAAGGTGAGCGGTGGAGCGGCCTCCCGCCACGAGGGGCAACGGCCGCCGGGGGCGAGGCCCGGGTCACCGCCGGGAGCTTCGCCTAACCGCCGCCGTCCGGTCCCCGGGCGTGCGGCACCCCTCCACTGAGGTGGCGCCGCCCCTCACCCCCCGCTTCTGGGCTGCGGGTCCGCGCCCCTCAGCTCGGGCGTCCTTCCGCGCCGGCAGTCATCGCCCCTTGTTCCCCGCCAGGCCCGCCCGCGACTTGGGGCCGCTCCAGGGCCCGGCCCTCGCCCGGCGAGGCCGACCACTGCTCGCCAGCTCCCTGACCCGGCCCGAGCCCCCTCCGGCGCGCCCCGCCTGGGCGCTGCTTTGCGCCCCGTGGGCCGCCAGCCCCCCGAGCGGCCGCCCAGCAAACGCCGCGGCCCTCAGCCCGGAGCCGCCCCTCAGGCAGGCCCGGCGCCAGGGCCTCGCACCCCTGCTGGGTCTCCACCCTCACCTTGGTCGCCTCCTTTTCTCCCCATTCGCCCTTCATCCATCCCTCTCTCCTGCAGTGCTTGCGCTCCAGGCCCGAAAGAAAAGGACCAAGGCCAAGAAGGACAAAGCCCAGAGGAAGTGAGTTTCGCACCCCAACATTCCGTTCTCTGGGTCTATCCCCGCACTTCCTCTCCTCCGGTTTCACGCCTGGAACGTTCACGGGGTCTGGGGCACCCGGGCGGCCCCGGCCACATGGCCTCGGGGCGGCCGTGGAGGGTTGCGCCCCTGGAACCATGTGGGAGGGAGCTTCGGTTGCTGAAGGTCTGGTTCTGAGCAGCCCGGCGCCTGCTGGAAAAGGGCTATTGGTGGAGGACCGGAGCAGCCCGGGCCATTACCTTCCCAGCTACAGGATGAGGCACCGGCTCCCCGAGTTTGGGCCTTCGCACCGAGCTGTTGGATCATGATCAGTTTGTGAACTGTTCTCTTTCCATACCTGCGTCTCAGCGTCTTAACTTGCCTCCTACGTGTGCAGGGTAGGCAGCCAGGGAATTCTTGAATGAATTTTCCGTCTTTCGGTCTGCCAGCCTACACGCTCCCTTTTATAGAGGAGGGCAGGAGCTTCCCCCCTGGGTTAGGCAACTTCCTGAGTATGCAGGCGTCTCTCCTTCCTCGCGGTGTGCAGGCAGCCCCCTGGTCTGGAGCCGGTTTCGGTTGCTGCTTGTCTTGCGCTGAATGCAGAGGCCTTCTGGAGTGGGCATCGCAGCAGTGGCGGGGAAGTTGTTTAGCCAACGACGCCGTTGGATTCTGGCATGGTTTGTTCAGTGCCACAGGCCCGTTTTTATCAGCAGGATGCATAATCGTGGTTTAGCGCTATTGTGGGAAGCACAAAAGTTGGTCAGAGCTTCATAAAAACGCCCAGTAGAGGGCTTCGCAAGTGAGTCTTAGTCTGAAGAACTTTTATCTTATACTCACGTTTAATTGCAGAGGGCCTTGGGAAAAAAATGCATTTTCTGAACACTTTTCCATTTACTTGGGTCTACCTGGAGTTGTACACCATCTACGTCTTTCTGAGCTGATGAAACTCATTTCTGAGGCTTCCCTAGGTTTCCTTTCTGAGTGATAATACAAGATCCGGGTATGTGTGCGTGAGTGTACGTATGTGTATTGTTTTTGGCGGCTACCTAATGTTTCAGGAGAGCAAATAATGACTTGTATCAAGAGAGCTAAAGTAGACGAACTCAACTCTTGCTTCGTTTCAGTCAACTGTTTTATGAAATTTTTTATTTTGTGAAGTGCTTGGTAACCAGTGTATTTAAATTGTACGTATTTGGTTTGCCCCTTGATTATCCATATATGGATGATTCAAAAACCAGTTTTTACTCAGATAGGTTTAATAGAAGCAACAGGGAGCTAACCTGGTTCTCCTGTGCAGTGGGAATTTAAATGTTTGTGTGTGTGTTCTCTGTGGTTCTCCTGTGTGTGTGTGTGTGTGTGTGTGTGTGTGTGTGTGTTGTTACTCTCTCTGGAGCTGATATGAATGTGTTATAAACCAATATGTTTTCTGCTGATGTAAGGAGGTGGTGATTTTATTACTCACTGTATTATTTAGAATTCTTCTAAATAATTCTAATTCTAATTCTTCTGTTTTTGTTCTCTCCATAAGGAAATTAACCTTGATATTAGCCTGAATCAGCCTATATATAATTTGGGAAGTAAATATAGTAGGGGTGATCATATACTTTATTTTTAACCAGATATTCATTACTTTGGATTATCTATTTAGACCATATGTTTTATTTGTAAAGCTGAATGTATGTATTTTGGATTATCTGTTACTCCATTCACTGCCGTGGGTAACTTAGAGTTACTTGCACAAAAACAAGTGAATATTACATATAATTAGCAGTTACTGTACAACCTTGATTCTTTGAACCACCTTCATTTACTTGTAGTTTCAGAGGTGCTTTTTTTTTTTAATTTTAATTAATATTTTGATTTGGGGGGACAGGTTTCTCCAGCCTCCTTTTAAGTACCTGAGAAGTCTAATTAATTAGCTTGGTTACAGAACCGTGTCAGAAGTTCAAGCCCATTTGACTCAGGTAACCTGACTATTCCATAACTTCTGACTGCCCTCCTGGTTTCCAGTCATTTTGCAAAAGCAGGCTGCTAGTTACCAGATTAGTCAAGGAGAAAGTCTGAGAAAAAGCATGTCATAGTTTAGTCTTTGGACCTTGGATTACTTAGTTAGGGAAACAGTCTTATATGTTACCACTGGTAGCTCAGTCATAATGAAAACTGATCAGGACTTGTTTTAAAAAAAGCATTTAAATTAATAACTTTAGAAAATTTTCATGTAAAACAGTAAATGACATCCTAGTAATTTAGTCCTGGGGTGGTACAGGTAGAAAGGATTTTTAGTCTCTATTTTGTGGATCTTAATACTGGAATCGACACACTTTAGAGAATATGCCCGGGGAGCTGCACCTGTTTGTAGCAGTGTCACACTGGAATCCAGTGTTCCTATTTTCCAGTTCAGTGCTCTTTAGGATTTGTTTCCTTTCTGTTCTTTTAACTCTGCTGAAAGATCTGACCTGGGGATCTTTAGTTGTCTTACTTGGGGAATTCCTTCTCCATTTCACTTTTTCACACACTGTACTCTCATTTACTAATGTTAACTAGTTGGTGACAGTCTCTATTTTATTTACAGATAAGGAAATTGAGATTCACCAGATTACCCACCTAGAAAATTTGAAGCTAGGATTCTAACCCAGATCTTACACGCCCCAAAGTCCTGGTATATCTCCCAGTGACAATTCCTTTTGGTGTATCTAAGGACAGTTATGGTAGAAGCCTAGTGAACAGAGGCTTCTGAATAAGGGACCTCAGGATGCCTTGGTGTTGAGGTATACATTCATCGCCCCCTGGATATGTCTGTTTCTAAAGGATAGTGTTCTATCTCCCTTTGAGTGTTCAGTTTTCAATGTGTATATCAAAAGCTGTGTGCCTTTATTTGTTTATTGTAATTTTATAATTCAGTGCAATTTACATCTGCATTTGAAATTGTATGAAATAGAAACATATATAGATGTACATATATATTATATAGAAATATATGTGTTTCTATTCCACAGAATCATATAATTCCAGAATAGATTTCATAACTGATTATTACGTAGCCTAGGAAGTTAGTTTGGACAGTAATTTACACTGTATTTGCAGTTAAAGAACTTTATGAAGTTAGTATAAATTTTGTAGTAAAATTTTTTGAGCTGGAGAAGTGCTTTTGCTCATTTTAGCACTCATATATGAAATCAGAGGGGAGGAGGTTTTATTTCTTAATTTTGCAATGTAATTGAAAACTCAGAAGGGACAATACTTTGAAAAAAAATTTCAACATTTTTATTCAGTAAAGGGTAAAGTACATAAACTTGAAATAATTTTTAATTAAATGGTATTAGATGTGTTTTATGTTTAACAACATACCTTGAAAATTGGTTCTGCCCCAGTTCCATATAGTGCAGGATTACCATTTTTTTAAAGGTCTGCCTTTTTCATCATCTTAGGAATGGTTCCATATCAAGACACTAGACAGTAGCTTCATTTAGCATTCCATCAAATGGATGGACCATAATTTATTTTAGTTCCTATTAATAAACATGCATATACTTTTTAAGACAAAAATAGAATTATTGAATATATTTTTCAGTAGTAGACATTACCAGGAACATTTTTTACAACTTAAGTATTTCACGTCATTTTAAACATTCCACTATATGCTGTTACTTCACAGCTAAGATGAATAGTCTTTTGGATTACTATTGCTCCCATCAGTGATTATTTCTTTAGGATAAATTCTTAGAAGTGATATTACTAGTGTGTACATTTAAAAAATTTTAAGTTCATATTGTCAAAGTTTTCTCCAGAAAAAGTTAACCAGCTCCTATTCATTAAATACTTCAGTTCAGTTCAGTTACTCAGTCGTGTCCGACTCTTTGCGACCCCATGAACCGTAACACGCCAGGCCTCCCTGTCCATCACCGACTCCCGGAGTTTACTTAAACTCATGTCCATCGAGTCAGTGATGCCATCCCGCCATCTCATCCTCTGTCGTCCCCTTGTCCGCCTGCCCACAATCTCTCCCAGCATCAGAGTCTTTTCCAATGAGTCAACTCTTCACATGAGGTGGCCAAAGTATTGGAGTTTCAGCTTTAGCATCAGTACCGCCAATGAACACCCAGGACTGATCTCCTTTAGGATGGACTGGTTGGATCTCCTTGCAGTCCAAGGGACTCTCAAGAGTCTTCTCCAACACCACAGTTCAAAAACATCAATTCTTCAGTGCTCAGCCTTCTTCACAGTCCAACTCACACATCCATACATGACCACTGTAAAAACCATAGCCTTGACTAGATGGACCTTTGTTGGCAAAGTAATGTCTCTGCTTTTGAATATGCTATCTAGGTTGGTCATAACTTTTCTTCCAAGGAGTAAGCATCTTTTAATTTCATGGCTGCAGTCACCATCTGCAGTGATTTTGGAGCCCCAAAAAATAAAGTCTGACACTGTTTCCACTGTTTCCCCATCTGTTTCCCATGAAGTAATGGGACCAGATGCCATGATCTTAGTTTTCTGAATGTTGAGCTTTAGGCCAACTTTTTCACTCTCTTCTTTCACTTTCATCAAGAGTCTGTTTAGTTCCTCTTCACTTTCTGCCATAAGGGTGGTGTCATCTGCATATCTGAGGTTATTGATATTTCTCCCGGCAATCTTGATTCCAGCTTGTGTTTCTTCCAGTCCAGCGTTTCTCATGATGTACTCTGCATATAAGTTAAATAAGCAGGGTGACAATATACAGCCTTGACGAACTCCTTTTCCTATTTGGAACCAGTCTGTTGTTCCATGTCCAGTTCTAACTGTTGCTTCCTGACCTGCATACAAATTTCTCAAGAGGCAGGTCAGGTGGTCTGGTATTCCCATCTCTTTCAGGATTTTCCACAGTTGATTGTGATCTACACAGTCAAAGGCTTTGGCATAGTCAATAAAGCAGAAATAGATGTTTTTCTGGAACTCTTTTGCTTTTTCCATGATCCAGCGGATGTTGGCAATTTGGTCTCTGGTTCCTCTGCCTTGTCTAAAACCAGCTTGAACATCTGGAAGTTCACGGTTCATTGCTGAAGCCTGGCTTGAAGAATTTTGAGCATTACTTTACTAGCATGTGAGATGAGTGCAATTGTGCGGTAGTTTGAGCATTCTTTGACATTGCCTTTCTTTAGGATTGGAATGAAAACTGACTTTTGCCAGTCCTGTGGCCACTGCTGAGTTTTCCAAATTTGCTGGCATATTGAGTGCAGCACTTTCACAGCATCATCTTTCAGGATTTGAAATAGCTCAACTGGGATTCCATCACCTCCACTAGCTTTGTTCATAGTGATGCTTCCTAAGGGCCACTTGACTTCACATTCCAGGATGTCTGGCTCTAGGTGAGTGATCCACACCATCGTGATTATCTGGGTCATGAAGATCTTTTTTGTATAGTTCTGTGTATTCTTGCCACCTCTTCTTAATATCTTCTGCTTCTGTTCGGTCAATACCATTTCTGTCCTTTATTGAGCCCATCTTTGCATGAAATGTTCCCTTGGTATCTCTAATTTTCTTCAAGAGATCTTTCCCATTCTGTTGTTTTCCTCTATTTCTTTGCATTGAAGCTGAGGAAGGCTTTATCTCTCCTTGCTATTCTTTGGAGCTTTGCATTCAGATGCTTATATCTTTCCTTTTCTCCTTTGCTTTTCGCTTCTCTAGAAGCAGTTTATTTTAATGAGAGGATACAAAGAATAAACAACAGACATCGTAAGTAAATTATGTAGTATGTTAAGTGATAAGGTGGAAAATAGAGGAAGATAAGAGGGATTGAGAAGCTGGGATGGGGGTGCAGTTTTAAATAGGGTGAAGGAAGCCACATTACTAAGGTGACACTTGAAGGAGGATGGCTGCAGGCAGAGTGTGAGGAATAGGAATGTTCTTCCAGCTCCTGCTTAGCCTCCAGGACTGGGCAGTATTACTTGAAAAAGCTTCTCAAAAATGGTAATCTACGAGATACCTTAATTTCTTTTATTACTAACAAAGTTGACCATTTGGAGGATATTATTGGCCAGCTACTATCTTTTGCCCATTTTTATGTTGGATGTTGATTCTTTTCTTAATCTTAAGAGCTACTTGATAAGAATATAGCTTTTGTTAAGTGGCAGGTTTGTATTTCTCTCAACTTCATAGCCTTTCAAATTGCATTTATAGTGTGTTTTTGACATAAATTAACTTTTTTAAATGTGGCTAATCTTTTTCTTTGCTTTTTGACATTTTCAAAGGTAATTGTCAACTGTCCGATGTTTAAAAAACAGTGGCATTTTTAATTTTGTGTGATTCCATTAAAATATGTACTTGGAAAATTATATACTACTAAAATTTCACTTTTAGAATTGCTGTTATCAGAAATGTTTTCTTGTCTTCTTTCTCAGTAAGTTTATATATGTTACTAAATTTTATTTGTTAGTGTTTCTTCTATAGCAAGACCCAGAGGCTTTACCCTGTTCCTTTAGATTGCTTGAAACCAGCAACTTGTTGAAATGCTAAAAGTGACTGTTGCTTAGGAACTCCTTTGTTAAAAATGAAGAAAAGACAGGCTGGTCAACAAAAATTCATTTTTACCATATTTTTTAGACCTGGTAGAATAACGATAGCAAACATATTTTTCCTCCCACCTTATATAGACTTTTGCCCAGTGTTTCCCAAATCCTGTCTACCACCAATGCTGGTTTGGGGACTAAGTTCATTTTTATATTGACTAAAGTACTTTTATGCTTCTCTCACTGTATCTGAAGTAATCCAAGCATATAAAAAAGTTCAGGTAGCTAGTAGTTTTAATGATTTAGCTAAAGAGATATAGGTATCTAAATATATTTTATACAGTTTTTCTTTGAATTTTAGATGCTATTAGTTTTTAATTCACCATTTTATTAAATACTTCCAATTAACCTGATAGCACCATTCAATATAAGATGTGTCTTTATTTCAGAGATGTGAATTGGTGGGAAACATTTTCATGTTTGAATTTGTGAAATGCAGTAATTCCGAGGTTGTGCAGAATTGACAGCTTGATTGTCAAGAGAAAATGGCAAAATTCACCTCAACTTCAACAGTTATCAACTATGGCTGATGTTATTTCATCTATATCTTCTACTTCCTTCCATCTTAGTTGAAAGCAAACCCCAGACATATCATTTGGTAAGATTGGGACTCTTCTTTTTTTTTTTAGGCCACATCATGTGGCATGAGGTATCTTAGTTCCCTGATCAGGGATTGAACATATACCCCCTGTGCTGGGACCACAGGAGTCTTAACTACTGAACTGCCAGGGAAATCCTGGACTCTTCCTTTTTAAATGCATAACTACAGTACTATTATCACACCTAAAATTTTTTGTCACACATGGGCTCTTTTATTAGGTTGGTGCAAATGTGTAATGGCCATTTCAGACTGTGGATTTTAAGTCATTATAATTAGGCTCAAACATCTTTATTACTCAAAATAGGAACCACTGTAATCAACCTATTTTTGCCAACAAGAATTAAGTTTGTTTATTCCTGTAGTGTAAAAATCCATGCTTTGGGGTTTGACGAACTCTTGGAAAGCATTTTCTGCCTTCTGGTTGTGGAAGTTTTCTAGATGCTTGAAGAAGTGGTAGTCGGTTAGGGGGAAGGTCAGGTGGATATGGCAGATGAGGTAAAACTTCGTAGCCCAATTTGTTCAACCTTTGAAGCGGTCAGGTGTTGTGGTGGAAAAGCATTGGGCCCTTTCTGTTGATCAGTGCCGGCTGCAGGCATTGCAGTTTTCGGTGCCTCTCATCAATTTGTTGAGCATACTTCTCACATGTAATGGTTTCACCAGGATTCAGAAAGCTGTAGTGGATCAGGTGGGCAGCCGACCACCAAACAGTGACCATGACCTGTGCTTTGGAGCTGCTTCTTGGTCCAGCTGTTGAGCTGGTCATTGCCATTTGTCATATAAAATCCACTTTTGGTCACACATCATGATCTGATTGAGGAATGCTTCATTGTTGTATAGAGTAAGAGAAGACGACACTTCAAAATAATGATTTTTTTTATTTTCAGTCAGCTCAGCTTACTGAGTTTTTTCATCTTTCCAATTTGCTTGAAATGCCAAACAGTTGTAGAATGGTTGACCCAGAGTTCTTCAGCAACTTCTTGTGTAGTTGTAGGAAGATCAGCTTCAATGATCTCTCTCAATTAGTCATTGTAACTTCTGCTGGCCAGCCACTATGCTCCTCATCGTGCAGACTCTTAATCTCCTTTGCAAAACCTCTTGAGGCAGCCCCACACTGTTAGCAGTTCCTGAGCCAAATGCCTTGTTGATGTTGTGAGTTGTTTCTGCTGCTTTATGACTCATTTTGAACTCAGAATCGCTTGAGGGACTCCCCTGGTGATAACAGTGGATAAGAATACGCTTGCCAATGCTGGGAACGTGGGTTCAGTCCCTGGTCTAGGAGGATTCCACACGCCTTGGAGCAACTAAGTCCCTGCATAACAACTACTGAGCCGAGGCTCTAGAGCCTGTGAGCCGCAACTGCTAAGCCCATACTCGTAGAGCCTATGCTCCACAGCAAAGAGAAGCCCCCGCTCACTGCAACTGAGAAAAGCCTGTGAGTAGCAGTGAAGACCCAGGGCAACCAAAAATAATAAATAGAAGTATAGAAAGATAAGAAAATTATTCAGATTTGCTTTTTGTCTAACATCATTTCAATAATCCAAAATAAATATAAAACAAATAATGTCATTAACAGCAAATAATAAATCATTAGCAAAAAAAACCCATAAAGTGAGAAATGCACACTGAAATGATCTATGACATAACCACATTTATTTAAGAATGTATTCCAACATCAAATGGCAAATTTCAACAGTGCAAAAACTGCAGTTACTTTTGCACCAGCCTGTTAGTTGTGGCTTGGAAGTCGTGGCATGGGGGATCTAGCTTACCAACCAGGAATAAAACCTTGGCTCCCTGTGTGGGAAGAGCAGAGGCTTAGCCACTGGACCACTAGGGAAGTCCCTGTTTTGTGCAGCTTTATGGAGGTATAGTTTATATACCATAAAATTCACCTGTGTAAAATGTATAGTTCAGTGGTTTTCAGTATGTTCACAGTCTTGCAAGCATCACCACTATCTGGTAAGTTTGAAATATTTCCATCACCTCAAAAAGAAATGCTGTACCCATTTACAGCCACTCCTCATTACCTCCCAATCTATCTGACCTCCAGCCGTCGGCAACCTCTAATTTACTTTCTTTCTCCATAGATTTGCCTAGGCTGGACATTGTGTATAAATAGAATCAACTATATGTGGGTCTTTTGTGATGACTTCTTTCATTTAGCATGTTTTTAATGTTCATGCATTTTGTAGCGTGTATAGTTGTTATTTCTGTTGATTGTCCTATTTTTGGCCAATTGGAGTCCCTTCATGATGGCTTCTGAGTAGTTTTGACTCAACCTGAGGCATTTTTTATAGTTTTTGATGTCTGGTGTGACAGTTTGTTCAGACTTCTGCATTTTCTGCCCCAGACTAGGAAGTAGCCCTTTCTCTAAGAATACTCTTTTAGTGAGAAATGACGTTTAGAAATCACAATCAGTGCACTTATTTGTACTAAATTTAGTCACTGTTTCTAGGATTTGTCTGTGGTTAGGAAATAAGTTGTGTTTTTTCTCTTAAAAAATAATGAGTTTATGTTATACTTAAAAATCAAATTGAATGACCCAGGGATTTTCCTTAGATCTTACATCTCTATCTCCTTTCTCTCAAATTGAAAACCCCAGTTCTCAACAGCAGCAACATGATTATTCGTTTTCTTTCCTCACAGCATGAATACAAAATAGTCTGAGAATGACAATGTCAATACTACCAGCAGTAATATGATTACTGAAGAAAGCTGATGACTTCTTCAGATTGTTGTTCTTAGGGCATAGTTTTTCACTAAGGGTGTAGAGTCAAATTCCCGAGTTTTAAAGTTATGTGAGCTAGTTCTTGCTGTGTGATTATGTTACCACCTGGTACACAGATTCATTTGTTTAATTTTTGCTTCATTTTACATCATCTTTGGCTTTTTAAAAATCTTCTTGTAGAGTTTGGGTCATCTGTGTTCTTAGTTTAGAATGAATATTGTATGTACAATCATTTGTGATTGTGTTGATTTATTTTTAGAACATGGTTTCTGAAGCATATGATTAATAAGCACAAAGGGAATGGTGATTATCAGAATATGGGGTGGGCTTTCTCATTTGTTCTGTGAGAAGATGAGTCATGTTACCAGGTCTTCAAATTTTTGGAGAGACCCTGGAAATTTTTGTTTTAATGTGACTTTTAATTTTTAAAAAACTATTATAAAAGTTAGAGGCAGGATTTTACAGCCTGCAGTTTGTTCAGTTCAGTCGCTCAGTTGTGTCCGACTCTTTGCGACCCCATGAACCGCAACATGCCAGGCCTCCCTGTCCATCACCAACTCCGGAATCCACCCAAACTCATGTCCATTGAGTCGATGATGCCATCCAACCATCTCATCCTCTGTTGTCCCCTTCTCCTCTTGCCCTCAATCTTTCCCAGCATCAGGGTCTTTTCAGATGAGTCAGCTCTTCGCATCAGGTGGCCAAAGTACTGGAGTTTCAGCTTCAACATCAGTCCTTCCAATGAACACCCAGGACTGATCTCCTTTAGGATGGACTGGTTGGATCTCCTTGCAGCCCAAGGGACTCTCAAGAGTCTTCTCCAACACCACAGTTCAAAAGCATCAATTTTTCGGCACTCAGCTTTCTTTATAGTCCAACTCTCACATCCATACATGACCACTGGAAAAACCACAGCCTTGAGTAGATGGACCTTTGTTGACAAACTAATGTCTCTGCTTTTTAATATGCTATCTAGATTGGTCATGGGCTTTCCTGGTGGCTCAGAGGTTAAAGCGCCTGCCTGCAATGCGGGAGACCTGGGTTCGATCCTTGGAGAAGGAAATGGCAACCCACTCCAGTATTCTTGCCTGGAGAATCCCATGGATGGAGGAGCCTGGTAGGCTAGAGTCCATGGGGTCACAAAGAGTCAGACACGACTGAAAGACTTCACTTCACTTCACTTCACTTCTAGATTGGTCATAACTTTCCTTCCAAGGAGTATTCATCTTTTAATTTCATGGCTGCAATCACCATCTGAAGTGGTTTTGGAGCCCAGAAAAAAAGTCAGCCACTGTTTCCCCATCTATTTGCCATGAAGTGATGGGACCAGATGCCGTGATCTTAGTTTTCTGAATGTTGAGCTTTAGGCCAGCATTTTCTTCACTCTTCTCTTTGACTTTCATCAAGAGGCTCTTTAGTTCTTCTTCACTTTCTGCCATAAGGGTGGTGTCATCTGCATATCTGAGGTTATTGATATTTCCCCTGGCAATCTTGATTCCAGCTTGTGCTTCATCCAGCCCAGCATTTCTCATAATGTACTCTGCATATAAGGTAACTAAGCAGGGTGACAATATACAGCCTTGACGTACTCCTTTTCCTATTTGGAGCCAGTGTGTTGTTCCATGTCCAGTTCTAACTGTTGCTTCCTAATCTGCATACAGGTTTCTCAAGAGGCAGGTCAGGTGGTGTGGTATTCCCATCTCTTTCAGAATTTTCCAGTTTGTAATCTCTGCCGTAGAGTCTTCAGGGTGAGAGTTAGTCATTAATTGGCCTAATCATTAGGCCTAATACCGTCTTTAGTGCTTCTCCCTAAAGTTATAGTAAGCACAGTCGTGGAAAAGCCCTGTGGTTCTTTGTGCCTCTTACTAGAAGATTAACTTGGAATTTGAAAAAGATCCATGAGATTAGCTATGAAGACCACAGTATCTAGTTTTTTCAACTCCCTAAATGATTAGTTTCAGAAAGTTGTCAGAAACCACAAAATAAGTGGTTTATACACAAAATACACACAAAATAAGTGAAATATACTTCATTTTCAGAAAAGTATAGTAGCACTGGACAGAGAAGTTAGCTGGAAGGAGGTAGACAGATAAAAATCATACTCATTTGTACAATGATGAGCCTGTGGTTTTATAGATGAAGGTTAAGGTCAGATGTAATTCATTGCTATTGGGTAATTTATTGGTGGCTTAAATGCTTCGTACAGTAGATATTTAAAGATTGCCTATCAAAGAGTTTGAGAACATTTGATATATATTTTAACTAGGATGTAAGAATTGTCACCAGTAGTGGTGAACAGTCATCAGTGACATGAAGTTTGGTGGTGGTATCGTGAGTCATGTTGATGACCTTTATATATTGTTTAATTTACTCAGATTCTAAATTCTTTGTTTTGAGTGACTAGGCATTTTGAACAATGCTACCTGTCCTTTTGGGGGTAGACTTATGGAGAACCCAAAATACTAAAGTAGTCTTATTTTGTAACTAATAATAAAGATAATTTTGGGGCAACTGTATCTTCTCATTCACTTTGCTCTTGATTGTGGTGCTGCCCTTCGTCATGTGAAGGATCTTGAATGTCTTTTCAACCAAGTTGTTTAACCACAGATGTCGGGTCCTTTCTATACAGAGCTTAGTGGCAAGATCCCTTGATACTCTTCTTCTCTTCCATGACTACCTTTGCTTTTGAGAATAGATTTTGCGAGAATTGTATGTTGCATATTTCTTTGCTAGTGTTAAGAATATAATGACATAAATTAGGTAACTTATGCTTGTGTTGCTTCCCTTCCCTGGTGGCTCAGTTGTAAAGAATCTTGCCTGCAGTGCAGGAGGCCCCGTTTCAGTCCCTTTGTTGGGAGATCCCCTGGAGGAGGGCATGGCAACCCACTCCAGTATTCTTGCCCTGAGAATCCTATGGACAGAGGAGCCTGGTGGGCTGCGGTCCATGGAGTTGTACAGAGTCGGACACGACTGAAGCAACTAAGCAGCAGCAGCATGCTTGTGTTGTAGGTAGAAAGATAGTAGAGGTATATGCTCTCCTGTGCGCGTGCACGCACGCTGAGTTGTGTCTGACTCTTTGCGACCCCGTGGATTATAGCCCGCTAGGCTCCTCTGTCCATGGAAATTTCCAGGCAAGTATGCAGGAGTGGGTTGCCATTTCCTGCTCCAGGGGATCTTCCTGACCCAGGGATTGAACCCACGTCTCTTACATCCCCTGCAATGGCAGATGAATTCTTTACCACTGTACCATTTGAGAAACTCATGTTCAGGTACTGTTTACCAAAAAGAGCTTGTACTTTCGAATCCCATAGTCCTAGGTTCCAACTTGCCTCTAACGTGGTTGTTGGGTGAACTTGGACAATATCATTTGACTTCCTTGAGTCTGAGTTGCCTTATCAGCTGATGGTGAGATTCTGATGATGAAATTGTACGTGCATGCCTTGCTCAGCACTCAGCTGGAGTAAAGTGCTTTGGGGACTACTCCCATGTTCATGTTTTCTTCCTTACCTTAAATGGGTTTACCTTTGACTGTTATGTAACATTTCTTACTACTGTTCATGTGTTGAGCTAATGCTTTTAACTCATCTGTTGGTATTTCTCACATGTACATGTATGAATCAAGTCTAGATTGGAGTAGAATTGCCAAAGATCAGGGATGCTGCTGCTGCTGCTAAGTCCCTTCAGTCGTGTCCGACTCTGTGCAGCCCCATAGACGGCAGCCCACCAGGCTCCTCTGTCCCTGGGATTCTCCAGGCAAGAACACTGGAGTGGGTTGCCGTTTCCTCCTCCAATGCATGAAAGTGAAAAGTCAAAGTGAAGTTGCTCAGTTGTATCCGACTGCTAGCGACCAAATGGACTGCAGCCCACCAGGCTCCTCCATCCATGGGATTTTCCAGGCAAGAGTACTGGAGTGGGGTGCCATTGCCTTCTCCAAAAGATCAGGGATGGTTTGTTTAATTTTGTGTACGTATTATCTGATAAACTTAGGCACTCAGATTTTTGTTTCATTGTTGCCAAACCCTTTTTTGAGGGGGATACATACAGTTGAACCCATAACGTGGTTCCTTGATAGTTCTTCACCACAGGAGCTCCTGCAATTATTCAATTTCCAAGGCAGAAAGAAATAGAAGACTAAAGTTTGCATGTAAGTAAACTAGTTTCTAAGGTGCTTTTTCCAGTCAGCTTTCGGTTTGTCTTTTGAAGCCAGAGCTAAATAATTTCTAAGACCCCAAATACATCATCTTCAAATCAGTTCTTTCTCCTGACTTTTGTTTTTTTTTTGAATCTTTCCAGGTGAAACTCTAGCATCTCTCACCTCTTTACTCAAATGTCACAACCTTATTTAAAATAATGTCAGCATACTCTTGTCTCCTTACCCTACTTAAGTTTTCTTTATAGCCCTTCTCATAGCCTGACATAATAGAACATGTATCTCCATGAGAGACATTAAGAGAGAAGACTTTGATGGGACTTCTGTCCTCCCAAGTTTAGCAGTTCACCAGCTGAAACTCAAAAACCAGACAGTTGAGATAAATTGGGGCTCTTTTTGTCTCCTTGTGCTAGCGTGTAAACATAACGAAGACCCAGAACGCTTCTTTCCTCACAGCTGCGTTTCCAGTGCCTAGGAAGGTACCTGACCTACCTGTTGGCACTCAGTAAGAGTGAGTTAAATGAACACATGTTTGCTTACTTCTGTTCCCTTATTTCATATATGTAATGCTAAAATTTATGGATCAGCCACTGATATAGGATAAAAAGAACCACTGTGTTCCTCAGGAGGTAGGTATTTTTCTGCCTTCATTGTAGGTACTGGGCGACTGAAGCACAGAGAGCTTCTTGAATTAGCAGTGCATTCAAAGTCGTGGGGCTCTAGCAGACTGTAGAACCAGGATCAAACCTAAGTCTCCTAACACCGGAGACCTTGACTGTGTCTCCTGCATCTTTGGTCTCCAGCCCTCATACACTTTTACCATCTTCTTGTCAGAAGAATTTTTCTAAAGCACCGCTTCTGCTGCTTAAGTTTCTTGATTTCCTTCCACATAAAACACTTCAATATTTGACATTTAATAACTTCACAGTCTGATTTCATTAGGTGATTGCTGGGGTTGGGGTGGGGTGTAATGGTTTTCAGTTGAGTGATGAATAACAGCTGAAAAAGGAAGAGAAGATACTTGCCTTGTATATATACCTTTTCTAGGTATTTATATCAGAGAAGGCAATGGCACCCCACTCCAGTACTCTTGCCTGGAAAATCCCATGGACGGAGAGGCCTGGTGGGCTGCAGTCCATTTGGTTGCGAAGAGTCAGACATGACTGAGCGACTTCACTTTCACTTTTCACTTTCATGCATTGGAGGAGGAAATGGCAACCCACTCCAGTGTTCTTGCCTGGAGAATCCCAGGGACGGGGGAGCCTGGTGGGCTGCCGTCTATGGGGTCGCACAGAGTTGGACACGACTGAAGTGACTTAGCAGCAGCAGCAGGTATTTATATCCCATTTTACAGGCAATGAGCAAAATAAAGTCTGTCCTCATGAAACTCATGAAACTGGGAGTGTGTAGGAAAAAACATCAATCACTGAAGAAAAATGAAGTGGGGTAAAAGGGCAGGGGAGGGTGTGCCCCTAACTACTGTTTTATGTAGGAGTGTCGAGGAGGTTTTCTGAAACGGCAACCCGTTAACATGGATCTAAAGAGATACATGGTCAGTAAGGTGGGTTTGCAGGGGCAGAGCTGGACAGCGAAAAGATTATGTAAGGCCTTATATAAGCCATTATGAAAACATCTATTTTGAGTGTTCAGTTCAGTTCAGTCCCTCAGTCGTGTCCGACTCTTGCGACCCCATGAATTGCAGCACACCAGGCCTCCCTGTCCATCACCAACTCCCGGAGTTCACCCAGACTCACGTCCATCGAGTCAGTGATGCCATCCAGCCATCTCATCCTCTGTCTTCCCCTTGTCCTCCTGCCCCCAATCCCTCCCAGCATCAGAGTCTTTTCCAGTGAGTCAACTCTTCATATGAGGTGGCCAAAGTACTGGAGTTTCAGCTTTAGCGTCATTCCTTCCAAAGAAATCCCAGGGCTGATCACCTTCAGAATGGACTGGTTGGATCTCCTTGCAGTCCAAGGGACTCTCAAGAGTCTTCTCCAACACCACAGTTGAAAAGCATCAATTCTTTGGCGCTCAGTCTTCTTCACAGTTCAACTCTCACATCCATACATGACCACTGGAAAAACCATAGCCTTGACTAGACGAACCTTTGTGGGCAAAGTAATGTCTCTGCTTTTGAATATGCTATCTAGGTTGGTCATAACTTTCCTTCCAAGGGGTAAGCGTCTTTTAATTTCATTGCTGCAGTCACCATCTGCAGTGATTTTGGAGCCCAGAAAAATAAAGTCTGACACTGTTTCCCCATCTATTTCCCATGAAGTGATGGGACCGGATGCCATGATCTTCGTTTTCTGAATGTTGAGCTTTAAGCCAACTTTTTCACTCTCCTCTTTCACTTTCGTCAAGAGGCTGCTTAGTTCCTCTTCACTTTCTGCCATAAGGGTGTGGTGTCATCTGCATATCTGAGGTTACTGATATTTCTCCTGGCCATCTTAATTCCAGCTTGTGCTTCTTCCAGCCCAGCGTTTCTCATGATGTACTCTGCATATAAGTTAAATAAGCAGGGTGACAATATACAGCCTTGACATATTCCTTTTCCTATTTGGAACCAGTCTGTTGTTCCATGTCCAGTTCTAACTGTTGTTTCCTGACCTGCATACAAATCTCTCAAGAGGCAGGTCAGGTGGTCTGGTATTCCCATCTCTTTCAGGATTTTCCACAGTTTATTGTGATCCGCACAGTCAAAGGCTTTGACATAGTCAGTAAAGCAGAAATAGATGTTTTTCTGGAACTCTCTTGCTTTTTCCATGATCCAGCGGATGTTGGCAATTTGATCTCTGGTTCCTCTGCCTTTTCTAAAACCAGCTTGAACATCTGGAAGTTCATGATTCACGGATTGCTGAAGCCTGGCTTGGAGAATTTTGAGCATTACTTTACTAGCGTGTGAGATGGGTGCAATTGTGCAGTAGTTTGAGCATTCTTTGGCATTGCTTTTCTTTAGGATTGGAATGAAAATGGACCTTTTCCAGTCCTGTGGCCACTGCTGAGTTTTCCAAATTTGCTGGCATATCGAGTGCAGCACTTTTACAGCGTCGTCTTTCAGGATTTGAAATAGCTCGACTGGAATTCCATCACCTCCACTAGCTTTGTTCTTAGTGATGCTTTCTAAGGCCCACTTGACTTCACATTCAGGATGTCTGGCTCTAGGTGATTGATTACACCATCGTGATTATCTGGGTCGTGAAGCTCTTTTTTGTACAGTTCTTCTGTGTATTCTTGCCACCTCTTCTTAATATCTTCTGCTTCTGTTAGGTCCATACCATTTCTGTCCTTTATCGAGCCCATCTTTGCATGAAATGTTCCCTTGGTATCTCTAATTTTCTTGAAGAGATCTCTAGTCTTTCCCATTCTGTTGTTTTCCTCTATTTCTTTGCATTGAAGCTGAGGAAGGCTTTCTTATCTCTTCTTGCTATTCTTTGGAACTCTGCATTCAGATGCTTATATTTTTCCTTTTTTCCTTTGCTTTTCGCTTCTCTTCTTTTCACAGCTATTTGTAAGGCCTCCCCAGACAGCCATTTTGTTTTTTTGCATTTCTTTTCCATGGGGATGGTCTTGATCCCTGTCTCCTGTACAATGTCACGAACCTCCGTCCATAGTTCTTCAGGCACTCTATCTATCAGATCTAGACCCTTAAATCTATTTCTCACTCCCACTGTATAATCATAAGGGATTTGATTTAGGTCATACCTGAATGGTCTAGTGGTTTTCCCTACTTTCTTCAATTTAAGTCTGAATTTGGCAATAAGGAGTTCATGATGTGAGCCACAGTCCACTCCTGGTCTTGTTTTTGCTGACTGTATAGAGCTTCTCCATCTTTGGCTGCAAAGAATATAATCAATCTGATTTCAGTGTTGACCATCTGGTGATGTCCATGTGTAGAGTCTTCTCTTGTGTTGTTGGAAGAGGGTGTTTGTTATGACCAGTGCATTTTCTTGGCAAAACTCTATTAGTCTTTGCCCTGCTTCATTCCATATTCCAAGGCCAAATTTGCCTGTTACTCCAGGTGTTTCTTGACTTCCTACTTTTGCATTCCAGTCTCTATAATGAAAAGGACATCTTTTTTGGGTGTTAGTTCTAAAAGGTCTTGTAGGTCTTCATAGAACTGTTCAACTTCAGCTTCTTCAGCGTTCCTGGTTGGGGCATAGACTTGGATTACTGTGATATTGAATGGTTTGCCTTGGAAACGAACAGAGATCATTCTGTCGTTTTTGAGATTGCATCCAAGTACTGCATTTCAAAGTCTTTTGTTGACCATGATGGCTACTCCATTTCTTCTGAGGGATTCCTGCCCGCAGTAGTAGATATAATGGCCATCTGAGTTAAATTCACCCATTCCAGTCCATTTGAGTTCGCTGATTCCTAGAATGTCGACATTCACTCTTGCCATCTCTTGTTTGACCACTTGCA
The DNA here is from genome assembly GCF_003369695.1 of Bos indicus x Bos taurus. Classification (NCBI taxonomy): domain Eukaryota; kingdom Metazoa; phylum Chordata; class Mammalia; order Artiodactyla; family Bovidae; genus Bos; species Bos indicus x Bos taurus. Next base: position 10,891,255 of record NC_040098.1, on the reverse strand, counting down.
ATTTGCCTTGATTCGTGGACCTGACATTCCAGGTTCCTATGCTATATTGCTCTTTACAGCATTGGACCTTGCTTCTGTCACCAGTCACATCCACAGCTGGGTATTCTTTTTGCTTTGGCTCCATCCCTTCATTCTTTCTGGAGTTATTTCTCCACTGATCTCCAGTAGCATATTGGGCACCTACTGACCTGGGGAGTTCCTCTTTCAGTATCCTATCATTTTGCCTTTTCATACTGTTCATGGGGTTCTCAAGGCAAGAATACTGAAGTGCTTTGCCATTCCCTTCTCCAGTGGACCATTCTGTCAGACCTCTCCACGTGACCCGCCCGTCTTGGGTGGCCCATGGGCATGGCTTAGTTTCACTGAGTTAGACAAGGCTGTGGTCCTAGTGTGATTAGATTGACTAGTTTCCTGTGAGTATGGTTTCAGTGTGTCTGCCCTCTGATGCCCTCTTGCAACACCTACCGTCTTACTTGGGTTTCTCTTATCTTGGACGTGGGGTATCTCTTCACGGCTGTTCCAGCAAAGCGCAGCCGCTGCTCCTTACCTTGGACGAGGGGTATCTCCTCACTGCCCGCCCCCTCCTCTAGGCCCTCCTGTGCCCGGGCAGCCACGGCTCCTTGGAGGTGGGGTTGCTTCTCCCGGCCGCCACCCCTGGCCTCGGGCGGCGGGTAGGTCCTCCCGGCCGCCGCTCCTGACATTGGCCGTTCCTGTGCCATCACAGCCTAGCACTCTCGGCTGCCTCCCTTCAGGCATGGGGTCCTTGCGGCTTCTGCCCCTGACGTGGGGTAGCTCCTCTTGGCCGCGCTAAGTGTAGTGGTTACCTAATACGTAATATGTTATTATATATTATTACATATTAGTGCTTTATTAAAGATTGCCCATTGTTTTTTGGTTTTGTTTTTTAGGTATAATAAGTCCAAAATGCTCCCTGTAGAAGCCTAGGCTGCTGAGATTAAGAGATCACAGATTGCCATCTAGTGGCTGTGTAATCATAAATGTGGGTAAACCTTCCAGAAAATAAGCAGGCTCTACAGAAGTTTGTGGAGAAGGCAATGGCACCCCCACTCCAGTACTCTTGCCTGGAAAATCCCGTGGGCGGAGGAGCCTGGTAGGCTGCAGTCCATGGGGTCGCCAAGAGTTGGACATGACTGAGCGACTTCACCTTCATTCACTTTTCACTTTCATGCATTGTAGAAGGAAATGGCAACCCACTCCAGTGTTCTTGCCTGGAGAATCCCAGGGACGGGGGAGCCTGGTGGGCTGCCGTCTATGGGGTCGCACGGAGTCAGACACGACTGAAGTAGCTTAGCAGCAGCAGCACAGAAGTTTGTGTTACCATCTTAGGTGTATCAGTGCAAAATGTGGATGCCTGAGGGGGGAAAAAAAAACCTTTATATATGAACTGTTGTGTACCTCTACCCTCAAACACTTTATATAGTCCCTTTGAACAAAGACATTCATTTGTATATTCACAATTTAATTATCAAAATAGGAAATAAAGTGTTAATAACAGTAATTTAGATCTTATTTAATTTTTGAATTTTTGTCAATTGTCTCAATGTCTTTTGTAGAAAAAGGGTTTTTTTTCTGGTGTATCTAACCCAGGATCATGCACTGTATTTAGTTTTTGTGTCTCCTAAATCTACAGCAGTTCCTTGCCTGCCTTTGTGTTTCCCGACATTGGTGCTTTTTAAGAATATAGGCCATTTGTTTCTGAAATTTCTCTCAGTTTGCTTTTTTCTGTTTCCATGTGATTTGGCTTATATGTGTTGGCACTACCTAAGTGAAATGTATCTTCCTTGGGGCATCACATCAGGAGACAATTGATACCTGTCTCAGTATTGGTGATATTATCTTTGCTGAGTTAACGTAGTGACTACCACGTTTCTTTACCATAAAATTAAAATTTTTTCCTCTTTGCAATTCATAAATTATTTCTGGGGAGATATTTTGACCTGTATGTGTAACTTTTTCCTTATCAAAATTTCACTGTTTCAGCATTCATTATTGATTCCCACCTAAAGCAGTTATTGATATGATGGTTACAAAATGGTAATTACCTAATTCTACGATTTCCTTCTATGTAGTTAATTGGTCAGCATTGTGTTACTAGAAAACTTTCCCTTTACTCCATTCATTTGTTTATCATTCTGGCCATCAACATTAACATAAATTTATGGGGTCTCTTTCATTCAGTAGAGTTTAATCAATTGCACTCATTATTATGATGCTCATATTCTTTCATATTTGGCCATTGGGACCCCTTCACACTGGCTTTTGTTTCTTTGACAGGTCTCCTTTATTCTTTGAGCACTTCTCTACTTTCTGGTACAAGATAATTCTATGTTTATCTTGTGCTTTTTCTGCCCCAACCCTGGAATCAGTCATTTCTTTGAGGAGCCCTGGTTCCTTTTAGTGAGGACTGGTGTTCAGAAGCCAAGATTTGGGTATGTTTTTAACTAAACTTTTAAAGTATGATTTTAATACTTCTGTATCACAATATGTTGGAATAGTAGGTTTCTGTGATATCACAGTTCTTTATTTCTGATGAAAAACCTAGGTGGTAGAAGCTGTAATAACTCTTGGGCCCATTCTTTGACATTGCTCCAGTAACCTACTTTAGTGTAAGGCAATGATAATTAATGTTGTAATGTTGTAATTGAAGCTCCATATTTCCATTTTGAAATAATACCACTGTACACTGTGTAACTAAGTAAAGTACTGAATGCATGAAGACATGTAAATTTCCTATCCCTGTAATAATCTGTAAAGTCAATTCCAAACTTTATGTAAAATATGAGCATAATAATCTAAAAAATTTCCAGAAAAGTATACTCCATTTTGAGGCTTTTTTGTTATATGGTGTGAGAAAATGTTCTAATTTGATTTTTTTACATGTAGCTGTCCTGTTTTTCCAGCACCACTTTTTTTTAATTGACCCATGTCCCCTAGCATACACAAAGGCTATTATTTCTCTTATTTTTATATATACAATTTTATTTGTATATTTATTTTTGGCTGTGCTGGGTCTTTGTTGCTGGGTGGGCTTTTCTCTAGTTGTGGTGAGTGGGGGCTACTCTGTAGTTGTAGTGTGCAGGCTCTCGACGTGGAGGCTTTTCTTGTTGCAGAGCGGGGGCTCCAAGGCACATGGGCTTCAGTAGTTTTGGCATGTGGGCTCAGTAGTTGTGGCTCCCAGGCTGTAGAGCACCAGCTCAGTAGTTGTGGCAAATGGGCTTAGTTGCTCTGCAGCATCTGGGATCTTCCAAGATCAGGGATCAAACCCACATTTCCTGTGTTGGCAGGCAGATTCTGTACCACTGAACCACCAGGGTAGCCCCAGCACCACTTATTGAAGATACTGTCTTTTCCCCATTGTATATTCTTGCCTCCTTTGTCATAGGTTAGTTACATAAGTGCATGAGTTTATTTCTGGGCTCTCAGTTCTGTTCCATTTATCTATGTTGCCATTTTTGTTCCATTACCATACTGTTTTGATAATTGTAGGTTTGTAGTATAATTTAAAATCAGGGCACCTGATACCTCCAGCTCTTTTATTCTTTCTCAAGATTATTTTGGCTCTTCAGAATCTTTTGTGTTCTCATACAGACTTTAGAATTACTAGTTCTATGGAAAATGCTATTGGTATTTTTAACAGGAACTGCATTGAATCTATAGATTACCTTGAGTAGCATGGTCATTTTAACAGTATTCTTCCACTTTGTGAACACAGCTAATTTTTCAATCTGTGTTGTCTTCAGTTTCTTTCATCTGTGTATTATAGTTTTCTGAGTACAGATCTTTTTCTTTAGTTAGATTTATTCCTAAGTATTTTATTCTTTTAGATGTGATGGTAATTTGGGTTGTTTTTAAATTTCTCTTTCTGATAGTTTATTAGTATATAGAAATGCAACAAAGTTTTGTGTATTAATTTTGTATCCTGCAATTTTACCTATTCACTGATGACATCCAGTAGTATTTGGGTGTTATCTCTAGGATTTTCTATGAATAGTATCATGTTATCTGGAGACAATGACAGTTTCACTTCTTCCTTTCCAATTTGGACTCCTTTTATTTATTAGTCCTAGTGGGTTTTTGATGGATTTTTTAGGATTTCTAGATGTAGTGTCATGTCTTCTGCAAATAATAACAGTTACACTTTTTCCTTTCTAATTTGGATGCCTTTTATTTCTCTTTCTTGCCTAATTGTGCTGGCTGGGACTTCAGTCCTATATTGAATACAAGTGGTGAGAGTGGGCATCCCTGTCTTGTTCCTGATCTTAGAGGAAAAGCTTCCAGCTTTTCACCATTGAGCACGATGGTCATTGTGGGCTTGTCACATCTGGCCTTAATGATACTGAGATATATTTCCCCTATAGCTGCTTTGTTGAGAGTCTTTAATCATAAATGGATGCTGAATTTTGTCAAATGCTTTTTCTGCATCTGTTGAGAAGATCATGTGATTTTTATCCTTCATTTTTTAATGTGGTATATCATGTTGACTGATTTGCAGATGTTGAACCATTCTTCATCCTTGGAGTAAACCTAACTTGATCATGATATAGGAGAAGGCAATGGCACCCCACTCCAGTACTCTTGCCTGGCAAATCCCATGGACAGAGGAGCCTGGTAGGCTGCAGTCCATGGGGTCCCTAAGAGTCAGACACGACTGAGTGACTTCACTTTCACTTTCCACTTTCATGCATTGGAGAAGGAAATGGCAACCCACTCCAGTGTTCTTGCCTGGAAAATCCCATGGACAGAGAAGCCTGGTAGGCTGCAGTCTGTGGGGTCGCACAGAGTCGGACACGACTGAAGCGACTTGGCGGTGGCGGTGGCGGATCATGATATATGATCTTTTCAATGTATTATTTAATTCGGTTTACTAATGTTTTGTTGAGGATTTTTGCATGTATGTTCATCAGTGATACTGGCCTGTAATTTTCTTTTCTTGTGGCATACTTGTCTAGTTTTGGAATTGGAGTATTTATCCTCAAAATGAATTTGAAAGAGTTCTCTTCTCTACTGTTTTTTGAAAGAGTTGTGAAGGATTGGTATTAATTCTTATTTGAATATTTATTAGAATTCACCAGTGAAACTGACTGATCCTGGTTGTTAAGAGGTTTTTGACTGCTGATTTAATCTCCTTACTAGTAATCAGCCTGTGTTCAGATTTTGTATTTCACCATGATTCAGTATTGATAAATTGTATGTTTTAGAAATTTATCCATTTCTTATAGGTTGTCAAATTTGTTGGCATGTAATTGTTCATAATATCAGTTACGATCCTTTGTATTTCTCTTGCATCAGCTGTAACATCTCTTTCATTTCTGATTTTGAGTCTTCTCTTTTTGGTGAGTCTAGCTAAAGGCTTGTCAGTTTTGTTTACCTTTTCAAAGAACTAGCTCTTAGTTCCATTGATCTTCTCCCTTGTCTTTTCAATCTATTTCATTTGTTTCTGCTCTCATCATTATTTCCTTTCTTCTAGTAATTTCGGGCTTTGTTTGTTCTTTTTCTCGTTCTTTGAGGTGGAAAGGTAGGATGTTTACTTGGGACTTACTTCTTCAGGTAGGCATTTATCACTCTCCAGTTCCCTCTTGGAATTGCTTTTACTTCATCCCACAAATTTTGGTATGTTACTCTTCCATTTTCATTTGTCTCAAGGTATTTGTTTTCCTTTTGATTTTTTTTCTAAAGAAACAGCCCATTTGTTGTTCAGTAGCATATTGATTTTTGTTTTTAATTTATTTTTGGTTCACTGGGTCTTCATTGTAGTGCATGGGCTCCTCATTTCTGTGGCTTGTCGTTGTGGAGCACAGGCTCTAGGCACACGGGCTTCAGTAGCTGCAGCGTGTGGACTCAGGCGTTGTGGCTCGCAGGCCTAGTTGCTCCTTGTTATGTGGAATCTTCCTGGACCAGGAATTGAACCCGTGTCCCCTGCGTTGGCAGGTGGATTTTTATCCTCTGTACCACCAGCAAAGTCCAGCATGTTATTTTATGTCCACATACTTGTGAAAATTTTCAGTTTTCTCCATGTACTTAATTTTTAGTTTCATATCATATGATCAGAAAAGATGCCTGATATAATTTCAGTCCTCTTAAATTTATTAAGGCTTATTTTGTGGCCTATCATATGATCTGTCTTGGAAAATCTTCCATGTATACTTTAGAAGAATGTGCTTTCTGTTGGTTTGGAAGTCCATCTGGTCTAATGTATCTTGTAGTGCTTATTTTTCCTAATTGATTGTCTGGATGGTGTCTCCATTGACTTTAGTAGGTTACTAAAATCCCCTACTGTTACTGTATTGCTGTCTTTTTCTTTGATAATACGTTTGCTTTATATATTCAGGTGTTCCTTTGTTGGGTACATGCGTGCATGCTGCATGTTTAGTTGCTCAGTCATTCTGACTCTTTATGACCCTTTGAACTACAGCCTGCCAGGCTCCTCTGTCCATGGAATTGTTCAGGCAAGAATACTGTAATGGGTTGCCATTTCCTTTTCTAAAGGATCTTCCTAATCCAGGGATTGAATGCATGTCTCCTCTGTCTCCTTTATTTCAGGCAGATTCTTTACCCACTTAGCCATCGAGGAAGCCTGTTGGGTGCATAAATACTTATAAATATTATATTTCATATTGGATTGTCTTCTTTCTCCTTATGTAATACCCATATTTGTCTGTTTAATACAGTCTGAGGTTTAAAGCCTCTTTTGTCTGATACAGTTATAGCTACTCCAGCTTTATTTTGGTTTTCATTTGGATGGAATATCTTTCTATCCCTTTACTTTCAATCTGTCTGCATTGTTTCATCTGAAGTGAGTCTAGTTGCTTGAGATGGGTCTTGTTTTTTTCTTTTTTTTATTTTTAAATTTACTCAGCCGTTCTGTTGACTTTTGATTGGAACATTTAATCTGTTTACATTTAAAGTAATTATTGGTAAGTATGTGCTTATTGCCATTTTGTTAATTGTTTACTGTCTGTTTTTGTAGTTCCTCTCTTAATTTCTTTTCTTGTGCTCTTCCTTTGTGGTTTGATGACTTCTTTTAGTGGGTTATTTACATTTTTTTCTCTTTATCTTTTTTAATTTTCTGGGTTTTGCTTTGTGGTTACTGTGAGGCTTACATATTTAACAGTCTATTTTATAAAGTTAGCAACTAAGTTTGATCCTGTTTGAAGCTCAGCATTTTTATTCTTTCCTTTCCTTCCCTCATTTTATGTTTTTGATCTCACATTTTACTTGTGTATCCCTTAATTATTGTTACCATAATTATTTTCACAACTTTTGTCTTTTAACCCTCATACTGTTAATAGCTATAATAGTGATTAGTCCGTTTTATTTTTACTTTTCCAGTGAGATTTCTTCTTTCATGTATTTTCTTATTACCAATTAGCATTCTTTCTTTCCAGCTTAAAGAAATCCCTGTAACATTTCTTGTTAAGGCCAGTTTGGTAGTGGTGAACAATTTTAGATTTTGTTTGTCTGAAAGACTCTTATCTCCTTGAATTCTGAATCACTTTCCTAGGTAGAGTATTCTTGGTTAAAAGGTTTTGTCCTTTTGTTTTTTCTTTTAGCAGTTTGACATATTGGCCATTTCCTTCTAACCTGCAAAGTTTTTGTTGAAGAATCTACTGATAATCTTATGGGGGTTCCCTTGCCACATAACAAGTTGTTTTCTTCTTGCTGCTTTTAGTATTTTCTCCTTGTCCTTAACTTTTGAGATTTCAGCTAGAATGTTTTGGTGTGCATCTCTTTGGGTCTGTCTTCTTTGGAACCTTCTGGGATTCCTGGATCTGGATGTCTGCTGTGTGGAGTGTCAACTTTATTATACAGACTTTCAGTTAACCTCCCTCTTTACCATCCCTCTTCTCAACCTGCGTTCCTGTCCCCCTTCTCCACTTTAGGTCACCTTACACTTTTCTTTTCCCCTAGATTGCCAGAGCATTTCTCTCTCTCCCTGTCTCTACATTGTAGTAGATTTATCATTTTATTTTAGTTTTATTGGCTTTGAGTGAACAGATGATATAAATGTAATTGTGCAGTCTATTATAGTTTCTGTTTCTAGCTTTTTGCTTTAATAAATGCTGTGATAGCTATTGTTATATCTAAATCTTTGTGTATGTGTTAATTTTTCTATAATAAAACAGATTCACAGGAAGTTGCAAAGATAGGACAGGGAGGTCCCAGGGAGGCTTTGTCCAGTTTTCCCCAGTGGTTGCTTCTTAACAATATGTAAGAAATTGACCTTGGTATAAAGTGTGTGTGGTGTGTGTGCTTATCTTAATTTTTAGGATAAATATAAGTGAAATCATTCAAAATTATTGTGACTATTACCTAATTATGCAAATGACCTATTTAAAATGCTTCTTGTTGTAAGTAACCAAATTCAAACTCACTTCCCAGGCTGTATCTAGAGGGGTTAATGGGGCTTCCCTGATGACTCAGTGGTAAAGAATCCACCTGCAATGCAGAAGACATGGGTTCGATCCCTGGGTTGGGAAGATTCCCTGGGGAAGGAAATGGCAACCTACTCCAGTATTCTTGCCTGAAAAATTCCACGGACAGAGCAGCCTGGTGGGCTACGGTCCATGGGGTCGCAAAAGAGTCAGACACAACTTAACAACTAAACAACAAAGAGCGGTTAATCTGTGAGGCTGGACTCTGAGTATATCTCCATGGATCTGCCTGTTTTCTCCACTCCTAGCCAGTAAATGGCTTAGCTTAGTTTTTCTGTATTTTAACATCATTTTCAGACATTTGCCTCCTATTTGGTGGTAGTACTCCCCTCTGACAATTGCTTGGTTCTTATTGCTTAAAATTTCAGAAGTAGAACTTTCAACATCAATTCTTTCCTTCCCTAAAGATTTCTAGATCTTGCTTGGATCATGCAAGGGAGGTGTTTACCTATGGGAAGGAAGGGTAGTTAGGCTAGGTGATTGGCAGCCTTGCCAAGTTGTGGAGGGTTATTTCCTAAAAGTAAATGATACCAGACAGAAGCAGCAGCTGAGCATGAGAGAAGTCCATTCTCCCTGCACTCTTCCCAACCTAACAGTAAGTTGAATTTTTTTTTTTTTTAGTTTTGCCTATTTTGAAATGATGTGGCTGTTTCCTGAGTAATTCTCATAGGAAAAGATGCCAACAATTCAGAATTGTACTATATAAGACAAAATTTTTTATTCACTCTTTTCCAAGAGGGGAACCAACCTGTTAACAATTGTCTGTATCCTTGCAATTCTTAGTTTGTTTACTAATATATGTACCTGTATACATTTTTAAAAAAATTAAAGCACACACACACACACATATATATTATCCAGTTACTTGCTTTTTTCATCATAATGGTGTGTCTTAACTTTCCTTAAATAGTACCTCTCCAGTTACTTGAATGTGCTGTAAATTACTTAATTGTTAATATTGATTACAAATTATATTCATTTTTTTTAAACTAACAATAAAGTGATGACTTTTTTTGCTTTAGTCTTTATTTCCTGCTTAGTTAAAAGATCTAGGAGTCTAGATATTGTTGTGACATCACAGCATCATGCTAAGGCACTGTTACAAGTTCTCTCATAATGTTTTGGGATTGCTTTTTTCCTATGTTGATTTTTTTTATCCCCAAATTGTGGTAAAATACACATAACAAAATCTACCACCTTAACCATTTTAACTGTACAGCTCAGTCATGTTAAGTACATTCACACTGTTGTACAACTATCACCACCATCCATCCCCATAACACTTCTCATCTCATAGAACCGAAACTCTATATATCCATTAAACATTTTGAGTCTTTGCTTTCAACTCTTTAGGTATATGCCCAGAGTAGAATTGTTGAATTATATAGTGATTCTGTTTTTAATCTGGGGGCAGAGGGGGAGGACCCACATACTGCTTTTCATAGCACCTGCAGCATTTTTACATTCTCAGCAGCAAAGCACAAAGTTTCCAGTTTCTCCATACTCTTGTCAACATAGTTATTTTAAAATATGTACCTGTACTTTAAAACGCATTAATAATAAGTAATATATATTAATCACTACCTATGTACAAGGTGACTCAGTGGTCAAGAATCCACCTGCCAATGCAGGAGACATGGGTTTGATCCCTGATTCTTGAAGATCCCCTGGAGGAGAAAAGGACAACCCGCTCCAGTATTCTTGCCTGAAAAATCCCATAGATGGATGAGCCTGGTGAGCTACAGTCCATAGGATCACAAAGAGTTAGATACGACTGAGCACACACACATACATAATAAGATTATGCTAATTATTATGTTAAATGTCAGGTTCTCACAGCAGCTAGTATCCTCATTCTGTAGATGAGTTGCTTTCGACTGCTTTGGATGTCAGGGTTTCTGCTTTGAATGTCAGTTTATGCTAGTGCTGTCAAATTAACTGGAGAGCTTTTCTAGCTCTTAGAGATACACTGGTACACTTTATTTTAAAAGAATTTTTAAAAAAGAATTACTCAATTAACTCTTCATTGAAAATGTAGTAGCACTTGACCTTACTATCTGGACTTGTTGCTTTTTAGGAGTGGTTCTTCAGTTTTTTAATCTACATGATTGTTATATCCATGTAGGTGTTTTGTTTTTTTTTTTTTTGTTCAGTAAAACTGAGCATAAAAAACAAAAACTATAGAAAAATTTTTTGCAAGTACTTTTTTCTCCCCCATGAATTAGGCATGCAATTGAATCTCTCCCCATTGCCTCCATTTGTATTTTGTGATAAAAACATGATTAACCTCAGGCCGGAGAAGGCAATGGCAACCCACTCCAGTACTCTTGCCTGGAAAATGCCATGGATGGAGGAGCCTGGTAGGCTGCAGTCCATGGGGTCGAGAAGAGTCGGACACGACTGAGCGACTTCACTTTCACGCATTGGAGAAGGAAATGGCGACCCACTCTAGTGTTGTTGCCTGGAGAATCCCAGGGACGGCGGAGCCTGGTGGGCTGCCGTCTATGGGGTCGCACAGAGTCGGACACGATGAGGTGATTTAGCAGCAGCAGCAGCAACCTCAGGCAGTGTAAAGGCACTTTTGGGGGTAGTTTATGGGTAAGGTCAATAAGATTTCCAAATGTATGATAATGATTTAGCCAAATGGCATTAAGCCAGCCATGTGTTGGAGTCATACTTAAAAGCAATCAGAGCCAATTTTTTTAAAATAAAACATTTGAAGTATAAACAATAAAATAACAAATAAATAATAGTAGCTCCTACTCAGCCTAAGAAAATCTCATTGTTGTATATGATGCCATGTGTACTCCTCCTTGATCATATCTCTATATTAGTAGTTCACTTGTGGAATATAGCTATCCTGAATTTGTCTTGTATTTCTTTTGTGTTGTTACTTTATTCTTTCTTTTTACTCAGCTTTTTAAAAACTGAGATATGATTGGCATATAATACTGTGTACGTTTAATGCGTATAACATATTTGATGAATTTATATCACATTGTGATTGACATTGTAGTGTTAACTAACGTCTGTTATATCTTATTATTTCTTCCAGTGGTAGGAGCAGTTAAGATCTAGCCTCTTAGAAATTTTGATGTTTGTAATATAGTTTTATTGTCTATAATGACCATACTGTGTGTCAGAGCTCCAACAATTATTTACTGACTAGTTGCAGTTGTGCAATTATTTATATTTTAACTACACATTGGCTGTTTTGTATGTTTTTAAACTCTGAAGGTGGGATACGTTGTATATATTCTACAGCTTGCTATTTGCATTCCATCTTACGTTTGTGCAATTCATTCATACTGATGGATGTAACTTCTTCATTTTTCAGCTCAGTTCAGTTCAGTCGCTCAGTAGTGTCCAACTCTTTGCGACCCCATGAATTGCAGTACACCAGGTCTCCCTGTCCATCACCAACTCCCGGAGTTCACTCAGACCCACGTCCATCGAGCTAGTGATGCCATCCAGCCATCTCATCCTCTGTCGTCCCCTTCTCCTCCTGCCCCCAATCCCTCCCAGCATCAGAGTCTTTTCCAATGAGTCAACACTTCACATGAGGTGGCCAAAGTACTGGAGTTTCAGCATCTTTCCTTCCAAAGAAATCCCAGGGCTGATCACCTTCAGAATGGACTGGTTGGATCTCCTTGCAGTCCAAGGGACTCTCAAGAGTCTTCTCCAACACCACAGTTCAAAAGCATCAATTCTTCGGCACTCAGCCTTCTTCACAGTCCAACTCTCACATCCATACATGACCCCAGGAAAAACTGTAGCCTTGACTAGACGGACCTTTGTGGGCAAAGTAATGTCTCTGCTTTTGAATATGCTATCTAAAGTTGGTCATAACTTTCCTTCCAAGGAGTAAACGTCTTTTAATTTCATGGCTGCAGTCACCATCTGCAGTGATTTTGGAGCCCCAAGAAATAAAGTCTGACACTGTTTCCACTGTTTCCCCATTATTTCCCATGAAGTGATGGGACCGGATGCCATGATCTTCGTTTTTACTGTTGGATATATTTTATCAAAATACTATAACTTACCTGTCTCTCCTCTTGATGGACATTTAGTTGTTTTCTGCTTTTCCTTATTTCAGACAGTGCTGCTGTGAACACAATTGCATATGCTTCTTCTGGAGCATTCATAGCAGCAAGATTCATAATAGCTAAATAATAGAAACAGTAGAGATGTCCATCAACTGATTAATGGGTAAATTACAGTCTGGCCTATCTATATAATGGAATATTATTCAGCCATAAAAAGTAATGAAGTACTGATAACACCCTATGGCGTGGATAAACCTTGAAAACATGTTAAGTGAAAATAGTCACAAAGGCCACATAGTATGTGGTTTTCTATATCTGAAATACACAGAATAGGCAAATTCATAGACACATAAAGTAGACCAGTGTTTTCCAGAGTCTGGGGGAAGAGTGTAATAGTGAGTAGCTGTTGATGGGTTGGGGCTTTTTTTGGAGGGAGGGGGATAAAAATGTCCTAAATTTAAATTGTAATGAGATTACACAACTCTGAATATACTTTAACTAGTGAAGTGTACACTTTAGATTGGTGAACTTATGACATGTGAATTGTATCTTTGGTAGCTCAGATGGTAAAGAATTTGCCTGCATTGTGGGAGACCCAGGTTCGATCCCTGGGTTGGGAAGATCCCCTGGAGAAGGAAATGGCAACCCACTCCAGTACTCTTGCCTGGAGAATCCTGTGGACGAAGGAGCCTGGTGGGCTACAATCCATGGGGTCACAAAGAGTCGGACACAACTGAGCTACTAACACACACACAAAGAAGTTAAAGTAACTTCCAGGAAAGTGTTTTCAAATGCAACCCACTAGTAGGTTATAGACCAATTTAGTGAGTCAGAATGGACTTAACAGTTTCTTTGGTTTTACTTTTTGTTTTAAACTACAGGAATTTCTTCATCATTTATTCTTTAGAAAATGTAGAAGTGTGGAGTTTGTGTGGCTAATTTGAATATATGAATTCATGAAATGTGTAAGTGAACATTCATAAATAGCATATTCTTTATGATGATTATGAATATATAGTATTTGACTACAAAAGACTCAGTAAATTCTTATTTAGTGCTTTGGTTTTGCTATTGAGTGATTGGTGATGATTATACCAATGGAATCTTGAGTTGAAAGGATCCTTCGAAATCAGAGAAAACATTCTAACTTGGCTTTTATTTACCTCTTGATTCACACTCCAGACTTTGTGTCAGAACAAGCTTGGAAGTATAAGGAGAGCAAAACTGTCAAGCTTTTCCACTGCTTTCAGCTTTCTTCCCAAATTTTTGCCTTGATTCTGTTCTATACCACAGCCAAGTATATTCCTATTTCTAATATTACTGGTGTTTTAATTGGGTTATAGATTATTTGACTTCTTTGGAAGCATACTGCTATTAAATTTTGATCTGTTGTTCATTTCAGTTTATATTGGAGATTTTGTAGATGTACTGGGTTAAATTTTGTATGCTTTGAGAGCTTTAAACTACTGATAACAATGGTTTTTCTTCTAAATATAAATAGCATATACTTGTGACATGAAATATTGATAGGTATGAAAAGTTTTAAAGCACAGACTGAAACTATTTTAGAACTCTCCCTTTTTGTTCTAGGAAGACTGGTTTTTAGTTTCAAGTGTTAATAAGCTGAAATTCTTTCTGTAATATTTCTTCAGAAATTTTATACTATTATAACAACCATCAATCAAAGTTACAGTGATATTGAACTCTTTAATCATGTTATCATCTTTTCCTCACTGTCTAATAGTAACTGTCTCTGTTTTCTCAAATTTTCTTTCTTTTTTGGGTTTTTGTCTTTTTCTGGCAGAGGCTTTTATTGAGTTGTCTGATGTTCATTGATTGACATCGTGTGTAAAAGCATGGCTTAGTAAAACATGGGTGGTTTGAGAAAGCCAAGATAATACAAGGATCTAAAGGAAACTTAGAGACTATAAATCCTATCCTAAAGATGAAAGAAGGCAGTACATCATTGAAACAATACAAGAGTCTGTAGAAAAGGAACATTCAAGAGAAAAAAGTGGGAATTGCATGTCCGTTTTTCACAACTCAATATTTCACTGCTTTTCAAAATTTTTTCAATTACAGTTCTTAAAATAAAAATTGTAAGACAACAAGTTTGAAATCAGAGAATTTGTTTTAGAAACCTGTCTTAATAAATTTGGAAATGTTCATTCAGACTCATTCCCACTTAGGAAAGTAGGCCAGGTAAGTTTCCCAAAGACATGCTTTCACTAAGAATTGAATCATGCAGTTTTGTAACTACTTGTGTATCCTCTGAGGGACAGAAAGTACCAAGAGTGAGGCAGGTTGGAATGGCCACTGAAAATTCAAATCTAGTCATGCTTGCCAATGTAGTTATGTCTCAGCAGCCCATTAATTTTGCTATTCAATTTTTTTCTGTTGAATCTTTTGGAAAAAAAAACAATCTGATGAAAAAGGTTTGAAAATGCAAATAAAATACTGGGAAATGGGAATTAAAATTCCTTTTCCTGCAACTGCTGAAAAGAGTGATGTGGACACTACTTCTTTTGCTCAAAGCTTCATGAAGCAGGCAGCTTTTAAGTGTCAGAGCCTGAATGCAAATCCAAGTCTTTCTGCCTCCTGAACTACTTACTCAGTGCTTAAAAGTTTTAATATAAGTAATTGATGGCATGTAGAGAAAGGAATCAGTTTTAAGTGTTTAGTACATTATAAGATAACATTTTAACCTGTCAAATAAACCAAGTTTTTGAAATTTAGTAATACTTGAATACTCGGAGCCCATGTGTGTCTGGAGATGTAATTCATTACAGCTCTTTCAGAAAAGTCATACTATATAAAAAACATTTGTGGGCACAGATTGGGAAGAAATAATCCAAAGTGTTAATATGTTCAAAATAGAGATGTTTTAGAACAAAATAATTATTTTTCAAATTTCCTATATTTAACGTGTTATTTTTATAAACAGGGAAAATGTTTCTATCTTTATCTGGTAGTTTAGGGGAATAATTCTAAATGCAGAATAAAAATTGTCTAAAAATACTCAACAGCTTTAATTTTTAGTACTGACAGAATGTACCAGAGTAGATAGTGATACCACTAAAGGAAGTAGATTTAAGAGATTGTATAGGAATGAGGGGGAACGTTAACAATATAATAGGAAAAGCAGGATACAAATTTGTTTATAAAGTATGTTTTTTAATAAAAATAACAGCAAATTACTGGAGGAAGGTCTAGTTTTACCAGCAGTTTTGAGTATTGAGATTCAAGTAATTTTTCCCCGTTGTACTTTTATATATTTTCCAGATTTTATTTAATCATGTACTGACTTTTTAAAACTAGGCTTTTCCTAACACGAGGTAAAGTGATAGGTAATGTTTTCCTAGGCTGCCACTGCGTAACATTCTGTTTGTGTTATCTGTTCATGGGTCCTGTTTTCTTCTGCTCAAATGGAATGAACATGTTTGTATTATTTCTTAGATCTGAAACTCAGCCCCGAGGCTCTGCTCCGCACTCTGAAAGTGACCCGCCCGAGCAAGAAGAGGAGATCCTGGGATCTGATGATGATGAGCAGGAAGATCCCAATGATTACTGCAAAGGTAAGGTTTTCTGTGAGGAGATATCAAGTAAGATATAATTCATGTGTACACTCTTTCATTTGAATATTTGATCTATCAGCATAAATGGTGTTAATGCTTTCTGCTTATTGCATCCTTTTCTCTAAGTATAGGAATTAGTATTTCCTTTTAGTTTGACTTAATTAAAGCTTAGTTTAAGTTAAATGTATCTACTGTCTTTTTCCTTAAAAAATGATAGTGCATATTTTCCTTAGAAAATTTCAGAAATATATTAAACAAAAAGAAAACAAAAGTTATCTATAATGCTATCATCCAGAAGTGAACAGTGATAAGATTTGGTATGTAGACTTTTGAAAAACACATTTTCTCTACTCTTTTCTTAAAGTGATGATTGCTCAGCTACATTGTATTAGAATTACGGATACTTAAAAACCATGGCATAAGATTGCCTGATGTATTTTGTTTCTTTTACAAAACATTCCAGGATTCTTGGGTAGGATTGGATCTTGTAACAGAATGTATCTTACCATTGAGGAGAACTTGGTTCTTCTCAGCAGGCAGAGATAGGTGTTTAAATCCTTTGATTCCTGCCACTGTTACCAGCCTTTTCTGGTCTTCTGGTTTGTTTCGTTGTGCTGTGTTTTGGAAAAGTAATTTTTTTTTTCAAGTTAACATGAGCTCAATAATACTGTGTTGCTGACTTGATTTAAAATTTTCTTTTGTTGAATTGATTGTATTAAAAGAAACCATTTTTATTTGCTGAAGATGTATAAATGTTGGAAAATGTGAGATTTTTTTTTTCCTAAGTAAGTGATTCTTTCCCTCTGTTGTTTCTTCCAGGAGGTTACCATCTTGTGAAAATTGGAGATCTGTTCAATGGGAGATATCATGTGATCCGAAAGTTGGGCTGGGGACACTTTTCAACTGTGTGGCTATCATGGGATATTCAGTAAGTTTTAGTACAAGAGGATTAGGTGGTTCCTAAATGTTTGTGTTTAATTTTCCACTTTTAGTCTAGCTCTAGACTGATTTCTTAATAAAAATCTTATAGTTGATAATCTTTATATTCTTGGGCAAATGACTTTCCTCTGGTGAAGCAGCACCTTAGAGGAGACACAAGATTGAATTATTATCAGTAAAGCTCTTGAAACTCCCAAATTCAAAACATTACAGATACTCAAAGAAAGTATAGTGTATTAGTTCATAGTTTTTCCCACTGGAATAGAGCTAAATTTTTAGATGGTATCCTAGACCAACCTGTGTGAAATTATTTTCTTGTGTTTTGTTTCTATAACAGATTTGCTCAGCCATACAGCCATATGTCTAAAACCTCTACATAAAAATCACAGGCAGTTAACATTGGATGTTTACCTTAAAGTGTATCTTCTATCTTTGATGAGACAGCAATTGCTATCTATGCACTATTTTTATCAGTTTTTCACCCAAGTATTTCTTCTGGCTTCTTAGAGGAAAGTATAATATTATAGCTTTTAACCTTTTAGGTTTTACTATATAAGTATACAGAATACTTCTGATTTGGTGAAGTTTCCCCCCTTACTTATCTCCATTTCATGGTTTTACATGGGTTCATGGAGCATTCAGAAAGTGGATTTTAACTCAGAGAAAATGTTTTGATGATTGACATTATCTAGGAACAGATTTTCTTCTTCTTATAAGTTCAATATGGCCAGTTAGTGCTATTAACAGGTGCAGATGATCCCACAGAAATAGTTCTTTGTGTTTGAATACCAGGGAAACATGAAATCAATATACATTCTATCACTGTCTCCCAGTTATGGTTAAATCTTAGCGAAACTGAAAGGTAAGACATTTAGTCTTAATTGCCTGTATTTGTTTCTTAGGGGAAAGAAGTTCGTGGCAATGAAAGTAGTTAAAAGTGCTGAACATTATACTGAAACTGCACTTGATGAAATCCGGTTGCTGAAATCAGTAAGTATTAGATTGTATGTGTGAGCTACGTTATAAATAAAGTTTTATTCAAGTTAAGACATACCAAATACATACTTTTTGATATGGCTAAGTTTTACTGTAAAGTTCCAGTATCCTTACAGAGGTAGAAGAAGACAGTATTTACACATTCTGTGTATTTGGTAGGGAACTGGTAGAATATGCTGTGATGGCAACTCTCCCTGTACATGCACACTGAAAAAAAACCTTGCAAATAAAAATGTTTATTGAGCATGTTTTATGTGCCAGGTTTTCTTTCCTGTCATGGTTAAAATAAAAGAAGTGTGAATAAATATATAACTTCTGTTTTGTTTTAAAGTCTTTAAAAATATTTAATATAAAAATAAGCACTGTAGTTATTAAGTAGTCCCTTATGTTACTTGGAAACTTAGGTAAATATTTTCAAGAACTTATTTTCAGTTTTCTTAAAAATTCGGAAATGTCAGTGAGGTAGAAGAAGCTTGAATCCCAAGTGAGAAGACATGAGTTTTTAGGACTGGCTCTATCTGAATATATCCTCAACTCGTCTTTTTATTTCCTCTGAGCCTTAGATTTTTCATTCAGAAAAGCAAGGATGCTAGACCAAGAGAGCGTCAGGAAAGTACTTTCAATGTGCTAGTCTGTAACAAGATAAGCTCATGCCCCAAAGTAAATCAGGGTACTGCTTCCTTCCCTGAGAGGTTTTTCTGTGAAAAAAATGAAGGCTGAATAAGCAGTATGGTTAGTGCTATGGTTGATTTGCATCATGCAAAAGCTCCTGAATTCTTCCTGGCCTGGTAACTAGCAGTTAATTTGGGAGTAAGTAGCAAAATGTTATAATTAGAACAGTAACTATATAATACAATCTTTGTTGATTGTATTTTCTTTTGTGAACTGTTTTTATTAAGTTCTTTGAGCTATTAAAATTTTATGTTTGTCTTACAGATTTGTATAAGCTCTTTTCTGAAGTAATCCATTGTTACATATGCTGCTGGTATCCCCTCCCTCACCATTTGGTTTATTTCTGTGCTTTCCCTTTGTTTAAATATTGTCTTCCCTATTACAGGTTCGTAATTCAGATCCTAATGATCCAAATAGAGAAATGGTTGTTCAACTACTAGATGACTTTAAAATATCAGGAGTTAATGGAACACGTATCCTTTTTAGAACCTATTTTGAAAACAAATCATGAAATAACTTTATTTCAAAGAAAGGAATGAGATTTGCATTGGTCTCTTTTCTCAAACTATAATCAAAATGTTTTTATTTTATTGTAAACTTTTGAACACATTGTGAATCATGTCTATCTTTTGTATGGTGTGTTTTTTAAAGCTATTGCTTTACACTTTTTCCTTTTTTCAGGCAAATTAAAACTGAAGTCAAAAGAAACTTTAAAAAGAAAGACTTGTAGTACTAATACTAAGTAAAGTTTCTATTTTATCAATTAACACAGATTTTAATGAATTATTGAGAAATAGTAGGTTAAATAAGAATTCAGTGCACTTTATTATCTCAGTATTTAAGAGGCTGTATATGTAGATTATGCTTAAAATCTAAATGTAATTGTTCATATTCTGTCGTAATGAAAAAACTACTAGTTTTATGTTTTGACCTGAAATTTTAGAATTTTAAAGTTGGAAGAAATGTTAGCTGTTCCCCCCCCTGCCCCCATAAGTTAATATCAGTGTGACATGCAAAGAGCTGATTGAAAGATTGTTGCAACAGCTATGGTTGTAAAGGCCTAGCAAATTTTTCAGAATAAAAGATGAATTTCACTTGGATTGGAGAGTCTAAAACTGTTTTTAAAAGTGTTTAAAAATGTGTAAGGAAAGATTTCATGAATCATTCTACTTTCCCTGCATGTCTAGCTTCTCTTAACACACACTGTAGCCAGTGATTTGTTAAAGGAAATGGGCTACGTAGGGCTCTGTAGTATCATGTGGACTGTGGTTTAAGAGATTTGAACTAAAACACATGGAGAAAGCATAAGAAAGGAGAGAGAACAAGTGATACCATGAGGATTTTATCTGTCATTCTGAAGTTAGTTTTCAGTTATTTCCTTGGAGAAGTATAAATCATAGCCCTCTGCCTTCCATCTCTAAGGAATACAGATACAAGAATCATGCCATATGAATCATCAGTTTATGTCTTGTGGTCATTTCATAGGTGACTTACTGTGTGTGTGTGTGTGCGCACACATTTTTTCAAAGAATTAGGGAGGCAAACCAAGAAATAAACCATATAGGATATTGTGATGGCTGTTGGATTCTGTTTCCCTATTACTTGACCTTGTAATGTTTGTCATTGTGCCAAATTTCTCTCTTAATTTGGGAACATTATAGTAAAACTGTAGAAATAGTCTGTATAATCTCCTTAGTAATGCAGAGTACCTTTTTTTGACCCTAAGCAAGAAGAGTTTTTTTTTTTTTTTTTAAATTATTGAAATATCTTAATAGATTTTGAATTTCAAGTTCTAAGATGTTTTCTAAACATCACCGTATGGTTTCTCTGTAGTTTCTGTCCACTGAGTTCCTATTTTACTAATTTCTCCCTTTATCCTTAGCCATTTCTCTCTGCCCTTCCTCCTACTTGTCTCCCAACTGTCTCAGTTAAGGCATTATTTGCTGCGTCTAGAGGTTGAAAAGGATAAAACGCAGAGCACTGAGTTAAGGTTTAATGAATTATGTCATTCTCCTGCCTCTCATCTCTTTTCACAACATAGGTATAACTGTATGGAGCCACATATCTGTGATTTTCTTTGTATCTGGGTATACTGCTTTTTCTCTGGAGCACTGTCCTTTCTCATTTTGAAGTATCACAAGGACTCTGAACTAGAAGTTAGTCATAGACTTCAGTATAAATGCGTTCGTTCTACTTCCATGGGTGGTGAGGGGAGAAGAGTGATTAAGAAGTAACAGCTGATCTTTACATAATATTAACATGGGTCAGTGTCATTTTTTGGCCACCTATGTGACCTACTATGTTTTAGGGTACTTTTTTTTTCTGGTGTGTATTTTACCTCTTTTGCTAGCTCTTCTTGTTCATAAGACACTCTAAGTGTGGCTCTTAATTAATTTTCAGCCTTTTTTCTTTACACCATCTCCCACAAAATTTTTTTTTCACATATCCTTTTGCTGTTTCACCCAGTTCTTTTGTTTTTAAGCTATTAAATGTTTGATCATTTTTATATCACTATTTGCAAATTAAAACAACACTGTTGTTAAATTGTAATGCTTCTCTCAAAGGAAAGTTAATAATAAAGCTGCTGCTGCTAAGTCACCTCATCGTGTCCGACTCTGTGCGACCCCATAGACAGCAGCCCACCAGGCTCCCCCGTCCCTGGGATTCTCCAGGCAAGAACACTGGAGTGGCTTGCCATTTCCTTCTCCAATGCATCATAGTGAAAAGTGAAAGTGAAGTCGCTCAGTCGTGTCCGACCCTCAGCGACCCCATGGACTGCAGCCTTCCAGGCTCCTCCATCCATGGGATTTTCCTGGCAGGAGTACTGGAGTGGGGTGCCATTGCCTTCTCCGATAATAAAGCTAGGAACTTAAAATTCTCTTTTCTGGTTTGTTTGTTTAAGCAATCTGCATTCTAAAATATCTTATTTTGGTATATTCCGTATATACAGAAATAGAATAGTTTGAATCCTCAGAGATCCATTACCCATTCTCAAATTTATCAACTCATAACCAATATTGTTTTGTCTGTATCTCCTGATAATTTTGTGACCAGTCTTAAATATGTTATTTCATCCATAATTATTTTAGAAAGTATTTCCAAAAGACAGAGACTCTTAAAATATAACCCCAACATAGTTATTTTTCCTAAAAAAATTGGGGACCAGTTTCTTAGTCCCTTTATGTAGTCAGTGTTTCAGTGTCTCTAGATGTCTCTTTTTCTTTTTTTAATTTTTTTTTTTAATCTTTTATACAATTTTATTTAAAAAATCTTGTTAATGTACAGGCATTGGCACATTTTAAAAACAAACTACATAAACAGATCTTTCCTATAACCTAGGAAAGTGGAATGTCAGAAGTCAACAAAATGTGATAAACTTAAAGTGCTAAAACAGAAGGCACTTCACAAACTCTGTTCACTGAAACAGTTAATATATCCTAGTTTACACCCTTCATGTTATAAGTGGCAGTGAATGTCTGGATTGGAGGACACAAAGGAACATGGACAGTCTTGTGGCAGTACAAGTGGAAGACAGAACAAGTGATGAGCCCTTGGCCAACTTTCTTGTTTCGCATGACCTGAAGTCTACTTTAACTTTCTTCTCATATAAGGGGAAGAAAACAGAAGGGTTCAGAATGGGAAGAAAAGTTGAAATTTCAGAAAGTAATTACTTGAGGGTGTGGAGGGTTGGTGGATATGAAATCATTTTTTCTCCTGAAACAGTCAGAATCCTTTGTTTTTATGGTTGAAGTTTTGTGAAGCAAAAATAAAGTATTAGGGAAGAACATTTCAGAATCAGTGAACTAAAAAGGTGTTACATTCATTATTTTAAATACTTAGGTTATTAAGAAGTCTAAAATGTTACACAGTTAGAGGTAGATAACAGTCCCAAGTTTCCATGGAATCTAATAATTTAGTATCTGAACATCAAACAGATCACAAACGCCTTCATTATCATCTAAATTAAAGTTGTAGTCATCTGCTGGGGTCGGAGAAAGCCGTAAGAGCGGAAACACATCAGAAGACATTAACTCATCAATGATATCTCCACTAATAGATCCTGCTGAAGACAAGTCTGTGGCTAGCGTGTGCTGGAGAGGCTGGCTTCGTTCAGAGACAGGTGGCTCAGGCAGGCTCTGGACGGCCGAGCTGGGCTTGTGTGGAGGCACTGGGGTAGGAGGCTGAGAGGGAGGCTGCGCGAGGTTGTCTGAGGGGGGCACCGGGAAAACCACGGGCTTAGATGAGCTGGACTCTTTATTTATAAGCAGCACGTGGATAGGTCCTGAATGACTCTTTAGATTGATCTGGTATTTCTTTTGTCCATTCTGACCCATTTCTGGAATAGGTACCTCCAGTTGTGTACCAGAAGGTGCTTGAATGGCCAAAAGTGTATCACCATTAAAACAATTACAGATGTCTTCATGAGTTACATAGGAAAATCTATTATTAATGGAGTCGTCCATCACATTTTTGATGCTTTGCTGTAGCCACAACTTCTGCTGATCAAGTTCTCTTTCCTTCAGTTCTAGATCTTCAATTTCAGCTTTGAGATATTTTAATCTATCTATGACTTCTTTAGTATTACAGCCAGCACCTACACCTTTCCATTGTATACTGTTTTTTGACTTTTTTTCAATTAAGTCAATTCCTTCCAAGACATTGGTGATATCATAAATTCTTCTTTTTTGCCTCCCAGCCAAAGTATCTGCAGCCGCCTTGAGGTCCAGAACGCCGTCCTTGGCCTCCTGCAGCAGCGACACGAACTTGGCGGTGAGCAGCCCCAGGCTCTTCTTGTGCCGGCTACTGCCGGCCCCGGGCGGTGCGCAGCTCATGGGCTCGGCCGCCGCCATCCCGTCCCTGCGCTCCGCCACCTGCCGGGCCGGACCCCAGGCGGCCCTGGCCGTAGCCGCCCGCCAAGGGCGGGACAAGGGCTCTTTTTTTAATTCTTAACTTCAGTCAAGAGTCACATAAAGTTTTTAACAGTTCCTTTATTATTTGGCACATCAAAATGTTGCAGTCTCATTTTGTATATTTACTATCCCAGACCTGGGGTCAGCCATTTATCTGCAAAGCCCTAATTCCTTTTAGTGGGAAATGGACAGAATTGAAGCACAGCACACAGTTTGCTACTGGGTTGGTTACGGCCGTCACTTGTATGATTTGTCAATCCTCTGCAAAGAGCAAGTACCTTCATTCTCTTCCTCCCCTCCCTTTTTTTGTGTCACTTGGAAGTTGCCTTTACAGCTTACTCTTGTGGGTCTGTGGGTTTGTTTGAATTACTTTTTCTTTATGTGTTTCATTTTGGATAGTTTCTGTTGCTGTACTTTTGAGTTTACTAATCTCATTCTGCAGTGCCTGATCTGCCATTTATCCCATCCACGGTATTTTTCATCTCTCACTTGCTGCTTTTCATCTCAGAAGTTCAGTTTGGGTCTCTCTTTTTCTTCCAGTTTTATTGAAATATAATTTGATAATTATCACATTGTGATAAGTCTACTAAGGTTATATTATCATAGAGATGTTAAAAGTTGACTATGTTCTCCACAATGTACATTTCACACCCATGACTCACTTATTTTGCAACTGAAAGTGTGTTCCTAATCAGTCTCACCTTTTTTTTTTTCCCTCCTCCAACCATCCTCCCTCTGGCAACCACCTGTTTGTTCTCTGTATCTATAACTCTGTTTTCTGGTGTTTGTTTATTTGTTTTTGTCTTTGATATTCCACATTATTAAGTGAAATTGTACAGTGTTTGTCTGTCTCACTTATTTCACTTAGAAGCATACCCTTTAGGTTCATCTATTTCACAGATGGCAAGGTTTCATTGTTTTTATATTAATATGTATACACCACCTCTTCTCTGGGTCTCTCTCTTTTTTTAAATCTTTTGTATCTCTTCAACATATGGAATGACTATGAATGTTAATTTCCTTGTCTGCTAATTCTAACAAGTGGGCCAGTTCTGGGTCAGTTTTAAATTATTGATAATTCTAATTTTCAGATACAATTTCCTGCATCTTTGTTGCCTGGTAGCCTTTCATTGAGACATTGTGATTTTTACCTTGTTGGCTGTTGGATATTTTGTGTTCCTTTAAATCTTGAGCTTTGTTCTGCAATGCAATTATTGCCAGGAAACAGTTTGATCCTTTTCAGATTTTACCTTTATGATTTGTTAGATGGCTAGGACTAATCATCCTTTGATGCTAAAGCTGAAACTCCAGTACTTTGGCCACCTCATGCAGAGTTGACTCATTGGAAAAGACTCTGATGCTGGGAGGGATTGGGGGCAGGAGGAAGAGGGGACGACAGAGGATGAGATGGCTGGATGGTGTCACCGACTTGATGGACATGAGTTTGAGTGAACTCCGGGAGTTGGTGATGGTCAGGGAGGCCTGGCATGCTGTGATTCACGGGGTCGCAGAGAGTCGGACACGACTGAGCAACTGAACTGAACTGAGGACTAATCATTCCTTCCACTGAGGCAAGGTTTTCCTAAATATTCTGCCAAATGCCCCATAACTATGAATTTTTCCAGGTTTTTTTTTTTTTTTTAATTGATTTTCCTGGTGGCTTATATGGTAAAGAATCTGCCCGCGATGTAGGAGACCTGGATTCGATCCTTGGGTCGGGAGAAGGGAATGGCTACCCACTCCAGTTTCTTGCCTGGAAAATCCCATGGACAGAGGAACCTCGTGGGCTATGGTCCATGGGGTTTTGGAGCTGACAAGACTGAGTGACTTTCACTTTCTGTTCATAATTGATATACAACATTGTATTAGTTTTTGGTATACAGCATAATGATTTAATAGATGTATACATTGCAAAATGATTACCATAGTAAGTTAACAGCCATCACCACACAGTTACATGTTTTTCTTGTGTTGAGAACTCTTAGCAATTCTCAAATATACAATATTATTAAGTACAGTCACCATCCTATACCTTACATACTCAGTACTTACTCATCTTAGAACCAGAAGTTTGTACCTTCTGACCACCATGACCCATTTCCCCCACCTCCCACCTTTGGCAACCACTGGTCTGTTTACTGTGTCTGCGTTTGTCTTATTTTGGTTTTAGATTCCACATATAAGTGAGATCATACAGTTGTCTTATTTCATTTGGCATAACAACCTCAGGGTCCATCCATGTTGTCACAAATGGCAGGGTTTCCATCTTATGGCTGAATAATATTCCATTGTCTATGTAGACCACATTTTCTTTATATTCATCCATCAGTGGACACTTAGGTTGCTTCTGTGTCTTGCTATTTATTTTGCATTTCCCTGGTGATTAGTGATATCAAACTCTTTTTCATGTACCTGTTGGCCATCTGTATGTCTTCTCTGGAAAAATGTGTTCAGATTCTTGTTTTAATCAGACTGAGATCTTTTCCCCCTGTTGAGTCATAGGAGTTTTTTTATATTTTTTATTTACTCCTTGTCAGATCTTTGATTTTAAGTATTTTTTCCCATTCCATAGGTGGCCTATTCATTTTCATTTTGTTTCCTTTTTTTCTGCAGAAGATTTTTAGTTTGAAATAGTTCTTGTTCATTTTTGCTTTTGTTGACTTTGTTTTTGGTGTCAGATCCAAAATATCATCGCCAAGACCAATGTCAAGGAGCTTACCACCTGTGTATTCTTTTAACAGTTTTATTGTTTCAGGTCTTATGTTCAGGTCTTTAATACATTTTGAGTTGATTTTGGGATATAGTATAAGATAATGATCTAGTTTCATCCTTTTTCAGGTGGCTGTTCAGTTTTCCCAGCATGACTTATTGAAGTTACTGTCCCCATTGTATATTCTTGGCTCCTTTGTTGTAAGTTAATTGATCACATATGTGTGGGTTTATTTCTCGCCTGTAACTGAAGTTGCCTAGTCCTCCTGGCTGGAGCCCTGTGGGGATGCTGGGCACTGTTCCTTCGAGTCCTTTCAGATGGCTCCCCCCCAGTAGTTTCCTCATATGCCTGTGCTGATTACCGCTCTGCTGAATGTGTGAGGCGGACCGCATTGCAGATCTTCAGGGCTCTCTTTCTCTACAGCTCTCTCCTCTCTAGTACCTTGTTCTGTGAACCATAGCTGCTGCCTTGATCTCCCAAGACTAGTTCCATCTGTTTAACTCAAGGGGTTTGCCTGAAAAGTCTCAAGACAGTAAGAAGACAGTAATCTGTCAGACATCACTGTCTTCTTTGCCTGATATCCAAGGTCGTTAAATCTGTTGTTTTATGTATTTTGCTTGATTTTGTTGTTGTTGCTTAAAGCAAGAGGGTAAACCCAGTCCCTGTTACTCTATCTTGACTAAAGAACTTCCTAGACACATGTTTAACTCTTAAGAAATTACTGACCAGTTTTCCAAAGCAGTTGTACCATTTTACACTTTTGTTAGTGCAGCATGGGAACTCCAGTTGCTCCATATCCTCCTCTACATTTAATCGTGTTTTTCACTCTGCTGGATATTCTTTGCTACACAGGTGTTTGTGTAGCTGGTGGCAAGCAGGGGCTCCTCTTTGTTGCAGTGTCCAGGCTTCTCACTGCAGTGGCCTCTTATTGCAGAGAACAGGTTCTGGGGCATGCAGGCTTCAGCAGTTGTGGTTCCCAGGCTGCAGAGTACAGGCTAAATAGTTGTGACGCTCGGGCTCAGTTGCTCCACAGCATGTGGGATCTTCCTCGACCAGGGACTGAGCTCATGTCTCCTGCATTGGCAGGCACATTCTTTACCACTGAGCCACCAGAGAAACCCTAATCTTTTTAATTTAGTCATTCTGGTGAGTTTGAAATGATATCTCACTATAATTTTGATTGTATTTTCTAAGGTAGTCAAAAGACACAAGTTTGGGTAAACTCTGGGAGTTGATGATGGACAGGGAGGCCTGGTGTTCGCGGATCATGGGGTCGCAAAGAGTCAGACACAACTGAGCAACTAAACTGAACTGAACATGTCCATTTTTAAATCTTTAATTGAGAACAGTTTCTTTCATGCATTCACCACCACCACCCCCTACTGACCTCAAAGAAGCCAGGCCAGTTGTATTGTTCCTTAATTTGGATTTGCCTGATTGTTTGCTCATGATTAAATTCATTAATCATTTTTGTCAGGTATATCCTGGAATGTGAAGTCAAGTGGGCCTTAGAAAGCATCACTACGAACAAAGCTAGTGGAGGTGACGGAATTCCAGTTGAGCTATTCCAAATTCTGAAAGCTGATGCTGTGAAAGTGCTGCACTCAATATGCCAGCAAATTTGGAAAACTCAGCAGTGGCCACAGGAGTGGAAAAGGTCAGTTTTCATTCCAATTCCAAAGAAAGGCAATGCCAAAGAATGCTCAAACTACCGCACCATTGCACTCATCTCACACGCTAGTAATAATGCTCAAAATTCTCCAAGCCAAGCTTCAGCAATACATGAACCGTGAACTTCCAGATGTTCAAGCTGGTTTTAGAAAAGGCAGAGGAACCAGAGATCAAATTGCCAACATCCACTGGATGATGGAAAAAGCAAGAGAGTTCCAGAAAAGCATCTATTTCTGCTTTATTGACTATGCCAAAGCCTTTGACTGTGTGGATCACAATAAACTGTGGAAAATCCTGAAAGAGATGGGAATACCAGATCACCTGACCTGCCTCTTGAGAAATCTGTATGCAGGTCAGGAAGCAACAGTTAGAACTGGACATGGAACAACAGACTGGTTCCAAATAGGAAAAGGAGTCCGTCAAGGCTGTATATTGTCACCCTGCTTATTTAACTTCTATGCAGAGTACATCATGAGAAATGCTGGGCTGGAAGAAGCACAAGCTGGAATCAAGATTGCAGGGAGAAATATCAGTAACCTCAGATATACAGATGACACCACCCTTATGGCAGAAAGTGAAGAGGAACTCAAAAGCCTCTTGATGAAAGTGGAGAGTGAAAAAGTTGGCTTAAAGCTCAACATTCAGAAAACTAAGATCATGGCATCCCGTCCCATCACTTCATGGGAAATAGATGGGGAAACAGTGGAAACAGTGTCAGACTTTATTTTTTTGGGCTAAATCACTACAGATGGTGACTGCAGCCATGAAATTAAAAGATGCTTACTCCTTGGCAGGCAAGTTATAACCAACCTAGATAGCATATTCAAAAGCAGAGACATTACTTTGCCAACAAAGGTCCATCTAGTCAAGGCTATGGTTTTTCCTGTGTTCATGTATGGTTGTGAGAGTTGGACTGTGAAGAAGGCTGAGCGCCGAAGAATTGATGCTTTTAAACTGTGGTGTTGGAGAAGACTCTTGAGAGTCCCTTGGACTGCAAGAAGATCCAACCAGTCCATTCTGAAGGTGATCAGCCCTGGGATTTCTTTGGAAGGAAAGATGCTAAAGCTGAAACTCCAGTACTTTGGCCACCTCATGTGAAGAGTTGACTCATTGGAAAAGACTCTGATGCTGGGAGGGATTGGGGGCAGGAGAAGAAGGGGATGACAGAGGATGAGATGGCTGGATGGCATCACTGACTGGATGGACTTGAGTCTGAGTGAACTCCGGGAGTTGGTGATGGACAGGGAGGCCTGGTGTGCTGCGATTCATGGGGTCTCAAAGAGTTGGACACGACTGAGCAACTGATCTGATCTGATCTGATCTGATACTACATTCTTTCTCATTGTATTACATCAGAGGGTACATGATGTGAATTTGTGTTTATCATTGGTGATAATATGTTTGATCACTTGGTTAAGGCAGAGTCTTCTGGATTTCCCTGTTTAAAAGTACCTTTTTCCTTTTATAATTAATAAGCAGTCTGTGGGGTCATAGGGTAACTCCATGAGAATTCTTTCTCCCAGCAGACTTTATCAATAGTTTTAGTATTCATTGATTCTTACCTGAAACAGTTCAGTTATTACTGTAGTGATTGTAAAATGGCAACTTTTATTTCTGTCATACTTTATATATTTATTAATTGACTTTTTCTCTAAAGAAGACATTTTGAACACACCCTTATTTTAGTATCTTGTTTGGATTCATTTTGTTTTTAGTTTAAGCAAATTCATAACTTCACTCTGCAAAATGTTCTCAACTTCGGCCCGTGGTTTCTTCAAGCTGGTTTTTATTTTCTCTTGATGTGTTCCCTTACTGTAGGCACAGCAAGGTATTCCAGGTTGCCAAAAGGCCCTGGATTGGGCCTTTTTAAGGAGTCCAGGTTTTCCTTTAGTGGAGAATCTTATTTAAAATAGAAGTCTATTTTAAAACACTGGATCATTATTACATACAAATGTCTTGACTTTCCAACTTATATAGAAACTTCTGTCGAAAATACAACATCTTCCTACTAAAATCCCCGCAGTGCCCTGGCCCTAGCACTACAGGTCCGCAGAGTATTCCTGTCATGCAGTGGGATTCTGGGTGCTCACACAGCACACGTGGCGGTGGCACCAAGGTCAGGTTTGTGCACTGCAGAGGATAAAGCAAGTCAGCTTCTTGTTCTTTAAGAATGCTGACATTTACATTTTTTAGGTTGTTCTGGTATATTGTTTTCTGTAGCTAAAGCAGAATTTATTTTTCCTTGCTCTGATACTAGGAGAGTTGGAGTTGTTACCCTGGACATTAGTTCTGACTTTAGGGAAGAAGCTGATGAACACCTTAAGCCTAGTGCTCTCACTAGCTTTATGTACATATTTCACTGTTATTTTAATCACTGTTTAGATGCATAGTTTTACTGATAAACCAGCTCCCCCCCCAAGTTTTCCATATTTTGGGTATTTTTGGTGACAAAATATTAACCTTTGAAATTTCATAATATTGACAGCTAGTTTTTTTTTCAGGTAAAGCGCTGTAACTTTTTATACTGAAAGAATACAATAATAATTTCCTTGGGGTGGAGCACAGCTTGTCTTGCCCTTTTCTTCTGTCTCCGTTTTCCTCCTTAACAAACTCCTAGATATCTGCATGGTATTTGAAGTTCTGGGGCATCATCTACTCAAGTGGATCATCAAGTCCAATTATCAAGGGCTTCCTCTGCCTTGTGTCAAAAAAATTATTCAGCAAGTATGTATCCTACTATTTTCTATTTTTTCAAGGTTGTACTCCATTTATAGTTATAAAATATTTGCTATATTCCCTGTGTTGTAAAATATATCCTTGTGGCTTATTTATTTTATACATAATAGTTTGCATGTGGTAATTTTTTTAGTTTCTTAAAGTGTCTGGAGTTTCCTATTTCCAATAGAATTTTTACTTCTAAAACTTAAGTTTCTTAAATTGCTGAAATTGTTTATTCAGCCTCTAGGGTTTATTGGTTTATTGCGTTTGTTTTTAAATGTTTTAGCACAACCATTTCCCCCAGGTTCATCTTCCGTATTAATTATTAGATGGAGAGCTGTGTTTAATGCCTGATTTTAGAATTTTGGACCGTTATCTAGAAGTTCTGGTTGCAAAAACGGATTGTATATTGATAAAGAATACTTTGTCAAATTACGTCCCGCTCTTTACATTATTCATGAGCATTTTCTCATAAACAGCTTTCAATATACAGTAAAGGAGTTTTATCATCAGGAAAGTAGTAATACTTCAGTGGCAAACAGTTTGTTTAATTAATGTGTTTTGTTGGACAGAGCGCCAAACTGGGAAGCACAAGACCTCAGTTCTTCAATAAGGAAATTTAAATTTAAACATACTTAAATCTCTTTCATCGTCACCTACATTTCAGTAGTTAAAGGACATGTCAACCATTTATTCTCAGTCTCTATAATGTACTTAAACAATATCTTCAAATAGAATTAACTCTGTAAAACTTGAAAGAACATTTCATTGCAAATAAACTCTTTCCTTTGTTTATAGTTTAAAATTAATCTTTCTGGGGAAGTTCTTTAAAAAAAAGAAAAAGCTTTCTTCTCTGTAGGAAACTACCATATCATTTTTATATCTTTATTTTTCACAGTGTTGTATTGTAGCTTTTTTCTTCTCCAGGAAGACTTGTATTCAGTGTTTGTAAGTCTACTGTTCTGTTCCCATTCAGGTGTTACAGGGTCTGGATTATTTACACACCAAGTGCCGTATCATCCACACTGACATTAAACCAGAAAACATCCTGTTGTCAGTGAATGAACAATACATCCGGAGGCTGGCTGCAGAAGCAACAGAATGGCAGCGCTCTGGAGCTCCTCCACCTTCCGGATCTGCAGGTGTATTTTCTTTGGGGACTTGGTTTTCATTAGAAGTTAAAAGTTCCTGTTTTTATTCTATTACCTGGCAGTTAAGTAAAGCACCACTAATTCACTTAAGAGTAAGGTACAGTAAGTACTTAAGTAAAAAATAGTTCCAGCCTTCAAAAGACTTTTTTATGCTGAGTATTATTTCCATAGGGGAAGAATACTATGCCTTTTAGGTTCAAATATGTTGTGTATTATAAAAGCTGATTCATGTTAAAATGTTTTCTCTTGTGATTTGATGTTCTTTTTTTTTGATGTTCATATATGCTGACCTATGTGAATCAGTGATCCTTGTGCAGGGACATGATAGCATTGCTGTTAAAAGTATGGGTTTGAGCACTGGAGTGGACATACCTGTTTCGAATCCTTGCTTCATTGGTTAATGACCTTGGGCAAGGGATTTGACTGCATTTTTCCTCATGCATAACTTATTGGGATTAAATTTCACATGAAGCAATTAGTAGTATGCCACACAGTATTATGTATAAAATAAATGGTGGCTACTATGATTACGATTGATATTTTTTTTCTGTTCGTGGTACAGATTTTAATTTTAATAATTTAATTATATTTGAGGAACTCTCTTGATCCTCAAGGTGAAGTATCAATTGTCTGTACACATCCCTTAAAAAAAAGAATACCTCCACAGGGGCAAGGGGCAGCTGTTCAGTGGGCATAGAGTTTTCATTTTTACAAAATGAAAAAGTTCTAGAAATGTTGTGCAACTATGTGAAATGAACACTGCTGAACTGTATGCATTACAATGGTTAAAAGGGAAATTTTTTGAATTTCAATTCAGTTCAGTCGCTCAGTCATGTCCGACTCTTTGCAACCCCATGAATCACAGCACACCAGGCCTCCCTGTCCATCACCAACTCCCGGAGTTTACTCGAACTCATGTGCATCGAGTCGGTAATGCCATCCAGCCATCTCATCCTCTGTCGTCCCCTTGTCCTCCTGCCCCCCATCCCTCCCAGCATCAGGGTCTTTTCCAATGAGTCAGGTCTTCACATGAGGTGGCCAAAGTATTGGAGTTTCAGCTTCAGCATCAGTCCCTCCAGTGAATACCCAGGACTGATCTCCTTTAGGATGGACTGGTTGGATCTCCTTGCAGTCCAGGGGACTCAAGAGTCTTCTCCAACACCACAGTTCAAAAGCATCAATTCTTCGGCACTCAGCCTTCTTCACAGTCCAACTCTCACATCCATACATGACCACTGGAAAAACCATAGCCTTGACTAGACGGACCTTTGTTGGCAAAGTAATGTCTCTGCTTTTGAATATGCTATCTAGGTTGGTCATAACTTTCCTTCCAAGGAGTTAGCGTCTTTTAATTTCATGGCTGCAGTCACCATCTGCAGTGATTTTGGAGCCCAAAAAAATAAAGTCTGACACTGTTTCCACTGTTTCCCATCTATTTCCCATGAAGTGATGGGACGGGATGCCATGATCTTCGTTTTCTGAATGTTGAGCTTTAAGCCAACTTTTTCACTCTGCTCTTTCACTTTCATCAAGAAGCTTTTTAGTTTTCTTTACTTTCTGCCGTAAGGGTGGTGTCATCTGCATATCTGAGGTTATTGATATTTCTCCCTGCAATCTTGATTCCAGTTTGTGCTTCTTCCAGCCCAGCGTTTCTCATGATGTACTCTGCATAGAAGTTAAATAAGCAGGGTGACAATATATAGCCTTGACGTACTCCTTTTCCTGTTCGGAACCAGTCTGTTGTTCCATGTCCAGTTCTAACTGTTGCTTCCTGACCTGCATATAGGTTTCTCAAGAGGCAGGTCAGATGGTCTGGTATTCCCATCTCTTTCAAAATTTTCCACAGTTTATTGTGATCCACACAGTCAAAGGCTTTGGCATAGTTAATAAAGCAGAAATAGATATTTTTCTGGAACTCTCTTGCTTTTTCCATGATCCATTGGATGTTGGCAATTTGATCTCTGGTTCCTCTGCCTTTTCTAAAACCAGCTTGAACATCTGGAAGTTCGCAGTTCACGTATTGCTAAAGCCTGGCTTGGAGAATCTTGATCATTACTTTACTAGCATGTGAGATGAGTGCAATTGTGTGGTAGTTTGAGCATTCTTTGGCATTGCCTTTCTTTGGGATTGGAATGAAAACTGACCTTTTCCACTCCTGTGGCCACTGCTGAGTTTTCCATATTTATGAGTTTATTT
Organism: Bos indicus x Bos taurus; assembly: GCF_003369695.1. Classification (NCBI taxonomy): domain Eukaryota; kingdom Metazoa; phylum Chordata; class Mammalia; order Artiodactyla; family Bovidae; genus Bos; species Bos indicus x Bos taurus. Next base: position 10,857,218 of record NC_040098.1, on the reverse strand, counting down.
TACCACAATTAAAAAAAAATTTTTTTTTAAGGAGGACTGAAGAGTCTACCTTCCAGCTAAACTAAATTAATATCTATAACATACTATGTAATAAATTACCGTAACTGTTGATACCACTTTCCTTTTAAAACTGACAAGTGCCAAGAGGAACTAGCCTTAGGTAAGAGATGAGATGGTTGTTGCCTATCATATTCCATTCTAAGCGCTACATGGGAAGGGGATTTTAGCAACATTAATAGTGTGAATTGGGATTCACACTGATCCTGTGGATCAGTGGTGAAGAATCCGCTTGCCAGTGAAGGAGAGGCAGGTTCATTCTCTGGGTCGGGAAGATCCACCAGAGAAGGAAATGGCAACCCACCCCAATATTTTTGCCTGGGAAATCCCATAGACAGGAGCCTGGTGGGCTGCAGTCCATGGGGTCACAAAAGAGTCAAACACGACAGTGACTAAACAATAGTATAAATCAGAAACGGGCACTTGGTTCTTTGCATGTACTGATGCTATTTGGAGAAGAGTTTATTTAAATTTATTTTAATGGGTCACCTTTTCTATGCATTGTTCTTTAAATGTTATTATTTTTTTTAATGTTGTTTCTCACAGTTGCTTAACACACTGTACAAAAAAGACTTCATTCTGATAGGGTGTCTTAGTTTATATTGCCTGCTGAATGCCAAGATTCTGACTTGGTTTTCTTTTCTTTTCAGTCAGTACCGCACCCCAACCTAAACCAGTAAGTATAAGGTGTTTCTACATTTAATTCTGATCTATGGGCAATGGGCAGGGGTTCTTCTCTTATGGATCACAGTTTATTTAGAGTTTAGAAAACAAAGAAAAAATGTTCCTGCGCTTCTGTAATTTTCTCCAGTAAATTCCTGTGTGTCTTCAGCAAGTTTGTACTGGTGAGGCCTCCATAAATTTGAGCATGTTTGAGTGTGAACCAGCCCCACAGACTGTTCTGAGGACCAAGATTTGTTGTGTATTTTGTTTTAATTTGGTTTCATAAGAGTATCTGCATTTTTTTGGTTAATGAAAAACTTAAGTGTTGTGTTAGGGAAATAGTGGAATTTAATCAGGAAGTAATTAAAATTAATAGTTATCTCCAACTAGGGGTAATGGATTAGCCACCTGAAGGCTTTATCTGTTTGTAATCTCCGCCCAGGCTGACAAAATGTCAAAGAATAAGAAGAAGAAATTGAAGAAGAAGCAGAAGCGCCAGGCAGAATTACTAGAGAAGCGAATGCAGGAGATTGAGGAAATGGAGAAAGAGTCGGGCCCCGGGCAAAAAAGACCAAACCAGCAAGAAGAATCAGAGAGGCCTGTTGAAAGACCTTTGAAAGAGAACCCACCTAATAAAATGACCCAAGAAAAACTTGGTATAAATAGAGCATCACAAATTACTTTATAGCAAACTTTAATTTATCATTGTTATATAATGTAGTGGTTTCATGCGTACACAGCATCTCTGGGGGTGTCCTTACACAGTAAGAATATAGAACTTGTCATAAATGTTAGGGAGGTAATATTCAAATGTAATTTCTAAGTTTTCTCAGGAAATGCAACATAGACCTTTTTTAGCAATTGGGTAAGAATTAGAAGATCTTTGTCCTTCCATGAGTAGGCTTTCGATGTGCAATCATGTTTTTATGTCACTCTGTATAAGTTCTGGAAAATGTTCTAATCTTATGGAGAGATTTTTTTTTTTTGCTTTCATGCATACGCATACATGTGCATCCTTTTTGTCTGTTTGTTCCTTAGAAGAGTCAAGTACCATTCACCAGGATCAGACACTTACAGGACGTGGTATAGAGGGTGGTGCAGCAGAAATTAATTGCAATGGAGTAATTGAAATCATTAATTTTACTGAGAACAGTAATAAAGAAACATTGAGGCTTAAAGAGGATCTACGTAATGCTAATGACTGTGATATCCAAAATTTGAAGCAGGAACCTAGTTTACTAAGTTCCCAAAATGGAGACAGCAGCACATCTCAAGAAACAGACTCTTGTACACCTGTAACCTCTGAGGTGTCCGATACCATGATGTGCCAGTCTTCATCAAACGTAGACCAATCATTCAGTGAACAGGACATCAGCCAACTTCAAGAAAGCATTCGGGCAGAGATACCCTGTGAAGATGAACAAGAGCAAGAACATAATGGACCACTAGACAACAAAGGTAGTTTCCCATTACTCCTTTCCTCCATAAGATATTCATGAATTTCTAATACATCAGACAAAGACAAATAATGTATGTTATCACTTACATGTGGAACCCAAAAAATAAATGAGCAAAACAGAAATTGACTTGCAGGTATACATACAAATGAGAAGAGAGAGAAGGGGAAGGAAAGATGGAGGTGGGGACTGAGAAGAACAAGCTACTATGTATAATAAAATAGACAGGCTAAGGGATATATTTTACAGTCCAGGGAAATACAGCATTATTTGTGGTGACTTTAAATGGAATGTAATCTATAAAAATGCTGAGTTGCTGTGTTGTATACTGAAACTAATATGTTGTAAATCAACTATACAATTTTTTTTTAATTACCACATAGAAAAAAATTTTTCATGAGTTTCTAAAATAAAAGTATACCTTTGTTGTCATAAATACAGCTTTACAGCAGGTATCCGAGTTACCTTCAGTGTATAGATGTGTAGTTCAGTTTGATCTTTATTGGTCATATAGTGAACACACAGCGTTTTTACTTGTCGCTTTGAAGGCAGAGGTTTTATTTCTGGAAACTTGAGGTGTTGCTTTTACTTGTTTTCAGTCTTAGAAAATGTATTAATAGGTGGCCAGTTGGGGGCCTGGGTGTGTTACCTCACAGAGTTTTGTTAACCTTTGGATATTTCTCTGTTCATTGAACAGTCTTATTGATGATACCTGTTGTCTATAGGAAAATCCACTGCTGGAAATTTTCTTGTTAACCCCCTTGAGCCAAAAAATGCAGAAAAGCTCCAAGTGAAGATCGCTGATCTTGGAAATGCCTGTTGGGTGGTAAGTTAAGCTTGTCTCAGTGTTTTGAAGAGACTGGGGATAAATAAGAATTTGGACTTCGTCGTGCGAAAAGAAGAAAACATCTGCAGTTCTCAACCTAGATTGCCAGTGACCATTTTAACTTTCTCTTAACCTTTGCATGAGTAGAGAGAATGGTATGCTGAAACAGTCCCCTCCTGCCCCTGCACAAGGTACCTGTCACCGACATTCAGTGATATCCACTCTTGGCTGGTTTTATCTGTATCCTCATTGACATTCATAGTCCAAATGCCCACGTTCAGACTTTCCCTTCTGTTTTTTAAATCAGCATCTAACCAACTTATTAATTGTAACCTTTTAATTCATTTAATGTATTTTGGAGCCTTTGTCAACCACAAATTTATATCAAATTCAGTTTTATGTGATACTTGCTAATATACTACAACCTTCACGTATTCTTGACAGTTCTTTGTGATGAACAGTCTTTGCTCATGAGTCTTCTGTAGTTGACCTAGAACATGCCCAGACATGACATTGCTAAGTCAGAAGTTGAGTGCTTTTTTTAAAGGGGGGTTTTGATATATAGTATCTTATTAATACTGTTGTTTACCAAGTTAGTGCTTTTGTGTTATTTTTAATGAATATCTTTTTAAAAATCTACAAAGAGTTGCACAATAAACAGTACTATTCAAAGAGCCATATGCTTTATAAACAGGGATGCTGGAGACTATTGAGGTGAAATCCACTTTAATAGATCCTGTTCATTTTTATATTTCACATTCCCTATTCCACATGACATTCTATATCTAATGGTTCATAACCAAGTAGGATCTCAATTTCAGTATTGATTCCAGAATATTGTGGTAACATTTTAGTAAACATCAAGTCAGTACTTAGCACTAACTGATAGGAATATGGAAAAGCTTTTTAGGTAATTGGAATTATCTCACCAGGCCACCATATTTTTACCTGCATGACTACAGTGGCTCCTCACTTCTCTTCGTTGTCCTTTCCTCTTACTGTTCTCAACACAACTATCAGAGTGATCCTTTTAAATGCATGTCAGATATTCTCAAAACTTTGTGGTGGCTTCCTTTAGAATGAATAGAAGATCCTTACTGTGGCCCACATACCACCACATGAAGCAAAAAACTTAGTTTCAAAAAGAGTAGATTTTCTTCAAGTTCCTGTTCAGATGGCATCTTACCAGGGGGATCTTTGCCTGAACACCTGCCTAACATAAACCACTAGTCTTTACACCCACACACCTTTTATATTCACTCACGTATTTCCTTTTTTTTCCTCTCACCCTCTCCCCTAAGTTTTCTTTCTCCACGGCACTTAACCCAATCTGATTCTACATATTTGTTTAATATCCCTTTTGCTATCATGTATGTCCCATCACAGCAGAGATTTTTTTTCATTCATTGCTGTATCTATAGTGCTTAGAACAGTACCTGGTACATAGGAGCTGCTTATTAAGTATTTAATGCAATTATAGAGGAAAACATTGACTCTAACAAAAATCATGTGGTATAAACGTCAAACGTCTGTCAGTTTTCTGCTTACGTCATTTCAAGTTCCTTTGCCTTTGTGTTTGGAACGCCTTCCGTCACGCCTGTCTTGTGCATTTGGCATACTTTGCCTTATTTGGGTTGTCTTTCCTGTCATTTTTCTACACAGAATTAATCTATTTTCTTTAGTTCTCGCATACATTTCTTTTCTTTAATGAGTCTCTATGCTAAAGTGACTGTGTGGGCGCAGGCTTGACCTGGGCACTAGCACGGTGGTGACTGCACGTGGCGCCTGTCCTGCCAGGTCCTGGTCGGACCCCACATCTTGCCGGTCTCTTAAGCACAGCAGCATCTGGCATTCTCTAATGGAATTTTATATTATTTTCAAAGAGCTTGGTTTTTTAAAATATTATACTTTTCGCTCATCACTTACGCACATACATATATAGCTTAGGGTCACTTACATAGATTTTAGTTCAAAAATCTGTGCCCTTCCTTTGCCAGTTTTTCACTCCCTGCATAATGGTATTTACCTTCATTATTGTTAATAAATAACTTAGGTATGTTGCTTCCAATTCTTTTCAGTTTTAGCTATTTCTTCCTTTCCAATAGGACTTACCTGCCATTATATCTATCCCCTATCTTGTCAATTTAATATGACTTTGGGCTAAATAATTTCATGTTTCTATTATTAGGACTCTGATGCTATCTTCAGCTAAACTAAGTATATATTGTGTTATGATTCCTTTTCTCTTTTTGCCTAACACTGTTGCTTCATTTATTTACGCGTTTTGTTGTTGTTGTTTTTAACTTTTATCATTTAATTCCACCCCATACTTTGACCCATTGCTTTGAATACATACACTTTAATACACATGGATACCTTGGGTATTGGTCAACTTTTTCTTCCTAAAGAGCTCTATCCTGGAACTTGTCTTCTAATCTGTGTTCATCTCTTTGGTTCATCTGCTGCGTCACTGCCATTTGAGATTTCCTTTCATAGTCATCCTTGAGATTATTGTTAATTCTCTCTATATATACATTTTGTGTCTCTCTGATCTTCTTTCCTGGTTTACTCCATCATGGTTTTTGTTTGAAATATATACAGCTTTTAGTGGCTTCCTAAAGGAGTGAGCATCCTTGCATAGCTAATAATGTCTTCATTCTGTTTTTATACTCAGTTGACCGCATGTAAAATTCTAGGATGAAAATCATTTTCCCTCAGAATGTTTGTCATTGCTTCATGTTTTTCTAGTTTCTTGTCATTGCTGCTGAAAGTCTAGAGTCATTCTGATTTTTGGACCTTTGTATGAAATCTTTTCCCCTGAGGAAGTCTGTGGGATCATTTAACAGCCATGTGCCTCATGCCATCTATTTTCATCCATTAGCTAAGAACCCAGTGTGTTGCTGTCAGTATTGAAACGCTGGTTCTTTGGTTTTGTTTCTTGATTTTTTTATTTTTTTTTTCTTTGATTCTCTTCTTTTCTAGCTCTGGTACCTCATTATTCAAATGTTAGATTTTATTCAGGTTCTCTAATTTTCTTACATATCTCTTCTATTTTCTAACACTTCCTTTTCCAGGAGATTTCTCAGCTTGTGCTTTTAAGCCTTATATTTTCTTATTTCTCTTATTATATTCTTACTTTTTAAGAGTTCCTTGGTTCCATGATTATCTCTGAGAGGATACTATTTTTCCATTTTCTTCTTTATATGGTGTCTTCCTTGCTTTCTTTGTTTAGGGTCATTAAACAAAAGACTGACTGACCATTTGAATGGAGTGCCAGAAAGCTGTTTAGAAGCTTTGTGCCTGGTGGATCTTGTTGAATTACTCACTATAAAATGATCTGTCTGAGCTGTTTCGTTTCATCCTCAGATGTCAAGGTCTTAGATTGGTCGTGTTTCCCACAGAAAATTTAAGTCTTCCTCAAATCTCTTAACCAGAGAGTAAATGCCTGACTGCTAGTGTTTTGAAAACTGAGTTAAGCTAGAAAACTGGGGGTTCAGCATACAATTACATATAGTCACTTAATTGCCCTGTATTCAGAATAGTACTCTCCCCTCAACCATGCCGAGCATCCTCCAGGAGCTGTTTTACCTGCTTCAGACAAAACCTCTGTGTTGGGTCAGGCAAGGGCTGTTACACTGCATCATGCCTGTGTTCTGAGCTCTGTTTCTTTAAAAGGTGTTCTAAAGCAGTGTTCATTTGTTCAATCCCACTTACCCGCCTACTTCCAGAAATAACCTGATACCTCGAAATCCTTGGGAGGAGGAATACTGTGGTGTTTATCACTGTGCTTCTCAGCTTTCACTAGTGGCTTATTATTCAGCTTCCTTGGATCCATTAAGACATTTAATAATGATCTCTCTGCTTTCCAGCTCCTAAACTGTATTGCTGTGACTTCTTTGCCATTCTCGGTCTTTGTCAGTTTATTCTTTATTTGTTTTTTAAAATGTATTTATTTATTTGAATGTGCCGAGTCTTAGTTGCAGCATGTGGGATCTAGTTCCCTGACCAGGCCCCGTGCATTGGGAGCACATGTCTTAACTGCAACCTACAGGGAAGTCCCTGTCAAGTTTATTCTTTAAAAATTGAACACTGGATTCTCTACAGAAGTGGAGTTTCAGGAATAAGTGGATGTGTGTGTTTCCAGTTCAACTTATTTTGATGACTCTTGGCCTCATTTATCCTTTACAGAGTCTTTGTAAGGCAGTAGTAAGGCACCATGAGTAGAGACAGCTCCCTTGAAAACAGCATGTCCGTTTTTCTAAGTGTATCACCTGTAGTACATTTCCACTTCAAACTCAGTATCTGAACCCATTGTTTTCCTGTAAAACCACATCCCTCTCTAAGGCTTTCCACCCATTTTTTGTTGACAACTTCTACCACAGAGTTCCTTTTGACTCTTCTTCCTGTCTCCCACTTCTAGCCATTGAATTTTTAAATTGTGCTTATTCTTCCTGTGAATGTCCTTGGTTTTAACTCTTCTCTCTCCTGTTTTCACAGCCATTGTTCAGATGTTCATTACTAAGCCTAAATCTGGCCATAAACCAAAAGAAGATTACCGGAATGGTGTTCTCAGAGGTCCTGTCAGTATTCTTACAGGACGCTCTCCTGTTTCCTAACATGCTGTGGTGTTCTTTTGTCGCCAGATGAAATCTGAACTCTTCAACCTAGCAGTTAGCTGTGTTTGGCTTTTGCAAATGTCTTTCCATGCCTTTGTGATGTCCCCTCTACCTGAAGTACTTCTGGTCAAACTTGTTCCCTTTGGAGCTCCTCTCAGTGTTGGTTTTCTGCCTGAAGCTTACTCTGCCTAAATTCTGCGCTTCACAAATTGCTGTTTTCTTTATTTTTAGATGTTTTCCCTTTTCCCCATACATGTGTTAAAGAAACTGGTTGTTTTGATCATTGCATCTCCATAGTGGTTAACATGGTCCCCAAGATAAATGTTTTGTATTTTTGGAGGGGTGAGGTAGCAAAACGAGACTGAAGGCAAGAAGTCTTTGGGTGGTGTTTGTAAGGCTCTTAAAACTTGAAACCTACATCTTTTATTTTCTCATGATGAGAACACAGCAAGGAAAAGTTTGAATGGAACCTAAATTGGGAACATTTATATGTTGAAATGCAAAGTATTTTAGACAAACAAACAACTTTTGTTTGGGGTGATAGTTTTCCATTTCTTAAAAAACAATTTGTTATTGCCTAACCTGTGTTATCCATATGTAAGTTCAGGCTCATGTTTGCAGAAATAATTTAGAGCAGATGGCATGTAAAGAAAAGTGCTATTTAAAGCCAATAGCATAAAAATGATACTTAAGAAATGAGCCACACGAGAACTTTGGTTTAGGGAAAACTTTGGTGAATTTATCTTAATCTCCGTTATTAAGCAATTATGACTTGTTACTTTTTAGAATAAATGAATTTTAAAATACTGTTTCCTTCATTTACTCAGCACAAACATTTCACCGAAGATATTCAAACAAGGCAGTATCGCTCCTTGGAAGTTTTGATAGGATCTGGCTATAATACCCCTGCTGACATTTGGAGCACAGCATGCATGGTAATGTTTTTCCTGTTGACTTTAACTTGTTATGTGGTAATTTGCTAATTTCAGTAGACCAGCAATTTAAAAAAATAGTAAAGAAATTTTTTTCTGACTTACTACTGGCACTCTAAATCCCATGTCTGGAGAGGTCTGAATTCAAAACCTTAGGTATAAACATCTGGCATTCCTTTCAGTTCCTGCCCAATTCCTGTTAGGTGAAGGAACCAAATGTTTCTTATTACAGATGGGGCTGGGGGTGGGTGTTAAAAACAACTGCTCAGAAGTGGTATTGCTTTTGCAGGTTACAGGTACCCCTTGCCCTTTCAGCTCTATTATCAGATAGGAAAAACCCTGGAAATTGATTCATTCTATACAGTTCTATTGGAGAAGGAAATGGCAACCCACTCAAGTGTTCTTGCCTGGAGAATCCCAGGGACAGAGGAGCCTAGTGGGCTGCTGTCTATGGGGTCGCACAGAGTCAGACATGACTGACGTGACTTAGCAGCATACAGTTCTATACATTCAGCAGTTCTTCAGACATGAAGCTCAGTCATCCATGGATTCTTAAGTTGCTGCTTTCTCCTTGTCAAGCAACTACTCAAGTGATCAGATTTAGTTGCTATTAAATGACTTCCCACAAATAGCTTCATGTTGGAGCATATTAAATTGTTTCCTGAAATGGAGGTATTCTGATTTGTGATTGTGTGTTTTACTTTTTTCTCTCCTACTTGTTGTAAGTGCCGTACGGGCAGGAGCCATGTCTATTATTATGTATAGCTAAGTGTCTGGTTCAGGGCCTGAGACTTTTTGAGGGGGTGCTTACAGTGCATTTCTAATGCTCACTACCCAGAGTCATCACAGACTTCACAGATTAAAGGCATAGTTTTCCACAAGACTATTCTCACTTCAGACACCAGCTGCAAGCTCGGGGGTCCACAGGCCACCTACACTCCTGACCATCTGGCTACAAATTGGGGATTTCCACTATCCTTTCAGATTTAGTAATTTGCTAGAATCATTCACAGAACTCAAGAAAGAGCTAAAATATTACAGTTCTGATATAAAGGATATAAATCAGGACCACCCAAATGAAAACATGCATATATTGAGGCCTGAGAGGGTACCAGAGATGAAGAAACTTCTGTGTCCTTAGCATACCTGACTTTCCTGACAAATCAATGTGTATCACCAACCAGGGAAGTTCACCCAAGCTTTGAGTGCCCAGAGTTTTTATTGAGATTTCATTACAGTCTCTAGCCTCCTTATCCTTCCGCGAGATTAGGAGGTCAGGCATGACAACATTCAGTTCAACACCTCAACTTCCTGATTGTACAATTGGTCTTACCCACACTGGGGGCATGTTCATCCCTGCTCTTGAAACTGTGTCTAGGGACCCACTATGAGTCACCTTATTAGTATAAACTGAAGAGCGGTCCTAAGGGGCCCACCATGAATAAGAGTCACTTTTATGACTTGGAAATCCCAAGAGTTTAGAGGCGCCCTCCCAGGAAACAAGAACAAGATCAAACAAATTCATTAGTATACAATAATACTTAATAAATATTTGTGGACCATCAAATGACTGAACTAAACCAGAAACAAACTATAATTTCAGCTGTTATTTTGTTTTGACACATCAGTGGTCTTTTAAGCAGGGGGCTACCCGAAATGAAGGTGGTTTGGTATTGGTGCACAAGATGAAAAACATTGGGAAAAAAACTTCTTTCTTGCCGTACTTTAAAGCTTTGTATTGAGGGATTTGATGTGGTAGAGGAAATAACTGATACAGATGCCCCCATACAAAATATAGCTAGTGTGTAGGTGGCCTTTGATTTACTATGATGTGGTTTTTAATAGTTTAGTTGAGGGCAGTAAGTCCTGCTTGCTGTTGAAAATAGTACTGACAATGTCAGGCTTAAGAAGTAAGGCAAAAAAGATGAAAGGAGGGGTTGGTTAACGTAGGCCCCTCTTTGGACCAGCTCACATACAGGAATTTTGTTGAGTAAGGGAAGGTACTTAACTGACTTGAGACAGTATCATGAAAACTTGAGCCCCATTTATTACCCCAGATTTCTCTCATTTGCTAATAGACATAGAAATATTGCTTTAAATATCACCATACTCAGAGAATAAAAATAAATCTTAGAATATCATAAGTGTCCTGGAGACATGGATCCTCCTTCATCCTGTGCAATCAATTGATAGAAAGATTGGGACCCTTTCTGAGAAGTAAAAAGGCAAGTTGTGAGATTGCCTACCACTTTAGTGATTGATACTACAAAGTTAGAAGCAATTATAAGAAGGGAATGTTCTGTGAAGAGCATTAAGAATGAATAAAGAATAGATACTGTGTCCACAGTTTTATCTTTCCAGAATATCATACAGTTGAAATTAAACAGCATGATTTGTTAGCTTTTTTTTTAACTTTGTAATACTCATTTATGGTTCCTCCGTGTCTTTTCATGACTTGATAGTTCATTCCTTTTTAGCACTGAATAATATTCCATTATCTGGAGGTATCAGCACACTGGATTTAGTAACTGGTTTTGCCTGTGGCTGTTAGCATGACCCTGACTGGCATAGAATAGGCCCTTTGGTCAGCATGAGACAAGGACAGGAGTGTAGCACCAGAGCCCTGGATCTGGGATGGACTTGGCCTTTCCGTTCTGGTCAGGTTGCTCATCTGTAAAGGAAAGATGTTCAACTAGGTGTTTTGTAAGCAAGTTTCTAGGGGTTTTTAGTTCTGTTGTGATCTTTTGGTTTGGGTTGGGTTTTTTGTACTGTTAATTATAAAATTGTAACTAATAAGCAGCTACCTTATGTTCCAAAAATAAAGTTCTTTTAGAGAACTTTAAGTATCTAGGTGGAAAGTTTTAGTGTTTTTGATCTGTTTTTGTTTTGCCACACCACATGGCATGTGGAAGGAACTTTAGTTCCCCAACCAGGAATTGAACCTATGCCTCCTGCATTGGAAGAGTAGAGACTTAACCACTGGACTTCCAGGAACGTGCCTAGAGTATTTTAAATTTTTAGAAAACTATCTTCTTTTTTAACTTGTAATATTTTCACTGAATCTCAACATGAGGAAAAATTAAAGTACTGGTTTTAGGAGAGATTGACAAATTTTGATGAACAAGAATCCGTTTGTTTCTGTTCTGCTTTGAGGGTGTAACAAGTATCTGCTTTATCAGTGTAGTTCAGTAACGAACTGCTAGCATGTAAAACAAGCTATGCTGAGCAAGGAGCCACACAGCATTGCTGACATTTTAGAGACAATCCTGAAACTTCTGGTTTTGTGGTCTTGTTCTGGGCAGTAGTACAGCCCAGGTGATACATTTTTGAGAAAGACTCTGCTTTTGTGACAATGGCAGACCACCAAGACCTAGACCTGGATCTAAATTGAGAATGTGCCCCAACTAAATTCACCCCACATTCCTGAGATTGTCTGGGATACTTGGCACCATTGAGTCAGTCAAAATTAACCCGTGGTTACTAGCACTTGACTGATAACTGTACTTTTTATATCAATAAGGTCCTTTTTAAAACTGCTGTTAAATTACTTGCTCTCTTGTTAATCATTGAAAAATTAATACAGCCCCATCACTCTGATGCTGTCCTCTGTACTGACACTTACTCCTAAGGAAATCGCTTTTTCAGACCCTCTTAAACTGTTTACAAATTTTCTTGTTATAGGAGACATGCCTCTCTTTTTCTGATTGTTGAATGCATACCTGCTGATCAGTATTAGTGGCTTCTGACTCCGTTTATACTTCATCTTTTTCTGATTCTCTATAGACCAAGGAATTGGGAACTCTCTATCTGGGACAGTTTAAGAAGTGCTTTCCAAAGCAAAACTTACTTTAAAAGTGCTTTCTACCAAACTCTAAAGAGTCCTAAGTAGAAAAATTTCTGAATTTTTTTGGTTTTAAGTACAAAATCTTAATTTCTAGATGTGTGAATTTATTAAAAAATACTCACCTCATGAATAATTTAATAACTTAGAATCACCTTAGATATGTCCCTCTCTGAGCAAAAAGAGAAACTTAAGAGAGTTGAATTAATGATTAAGAGATTGGGACGCAGGGGGCTTGGAATAATCCATATATTGATATTAACTGAGCTTTTGCAGTTTTCTTGCTCCATTTTATTAAGGTGCAGGTGTGAAAGGAAAGTTCTTTAAGAATAATTTTAGACAATGTTTTAAATGATCATTTGCAGGTTTTTCCAAGAAAAAAAATTACTAAAATTGAGCCAAATAGCAGTAAACTTCCCAGAGGTCTTTTTTTTTTTAAGGCTTTCATAAGCTTTTCCTCTTTTTCTTAGGCCTTTGAACTGGCCACAGGCGACTATTTATTTGAACCTCATTCGGGGGAGGAGTACACTCGAGATGAAGGTAGGTCCTCTCACCTGAGGCTGTCTGTGCGTGGTGGCTGTCATCTGTTAGTACTAAAGAGCCTTAGTCTTCTTAGTGTGCTAAGTATATATAAATCCCAGAAAAGAAATATATTTTATATTAAGTATTAGATATAGTAGATATTTTATGATAGATACTAAAGAATTCTATGTAAAGATTAGAGAAAAGGCCACAGTTGGTTGAACTGAAACTTGTATTTGCCAGATTTCTTCTAAAGCATCTAGTTGTCTTCCTTCCTGTATATTAGTAAATCAGTGATTCATTCTTTACCCAGTTTGGATCTACCTGTTCATCGATTTGTTGCCTAGTTATGCTTCCAACTTTATCCGGAAGTCAATTTCAACATACATACACTCCTTGAATGCAGAGAATATATCCTCTTTGTCTATATAAATTATACAGCATTTAGCGTTCTTTTTTTTTTCCTTTCTGAAAATGAAAGCTATATATTTTTTCTTTTTAAATGATACTAACATTTAGAATTCCATTTTAAAAGAAAATATTACAGGTTTATATTTTACAATACCAGTAGGAAAAGCCTAAGCTGTCAGTTGCTCTATCTGAGAGGCTGTGAAACCAGACAATTAAATGTGTGATTATTTTTTTTTAATCATGGTGGCGTTCAAGTAACTAGATGATAGCATGAATTTAAGAACTTTATTAAAGGAATGTTTTACCTTCTTTATTATATGATTTTGGCGCTTTTGTTTTCAGAATCACTGGGGATTACTTTGAGAGAGTACTGCCACTGTACCCACCCAGGGTGGAAAATAGGTCTTTTACTTTCTGTGCTTTCCTTGATCCTTTAAGAAAACAGGTTCTGTGCTGTATGGAACTGACAGTGCTCTTTTCTCAAACTGGGGTGTCAGTAGGCAGTGTTAGTAAAACCTCCTACTAAGTATTGTTTGGAAAATGCTCTGCTAACTAATCTCCATAGCCATATACCTATTTTAATGGGTACAATTTGGACATAATTTCAATACATAAGCCCCTTTTAAGAATATACTATAATTACTACCTCTGTACACACTTGATTTTCCCTATTATCTGCTTGCTTCTTTTCTGGATTATAAGTTTGGGGGCATAGACTTAACACTGTTTTAGAAATGCACTACTAGGGACTTCCCTGGTAGTCCAGTGGTTAAGATTTCATGCTCCCAATGCAGGGGGCCCAGGTTCAATCCCTGGTCAAGGTATTAAGATCCCACATGTTGCACTGCACAGCACAGCAAAAAAAAGAAAGCCCTACTATATCTGTTTTGTAAGGGTAATTAATTTTTTTTCTTTCCCTAGATTCCCTATAAATAGTCTGTGGTACAAAACTCATATAGTGGCTAGAATTATATTATATGGGGTATTATGCTATCAAACCTGAAAAGTGAAATGTAAATGAAAGTCTCAAGAGACGCGAGAGAACCAGTTACCCTAGATATTTAGATCATAACTTACTCCCTTCCATTCCAGTCAATACTAATAGTCCTGAGATAAAACCTCAGTACTATAGGAGCAGGAAAAAGTAAACGCTTAGCCCTCGCTAGTGTAGGCATAGGGTTAGGAGTCATGGTAGGACTGGGGCCTAAGTAGCATGTCTTCTGCTATTAGAGACATTCCACAGCCCTAAACCTTAGAATAATACTTAATAATTTTGCCTGTCAGGTATATTAATCCTATGATTAATTGATAAACGAGAGGTAGGTTGCTGCAACTAAAAGTAATGTTACGATTTCAAGGGGAAAATAATTCCTTAGCATAAGAAAAATAATAAAAGAACCAGTATTTTACTTGGAAGTTTACAGTAAGACAAATTATAGTCTCATTTATAATTAATGTATAAAAAGATACTTATTTGCAGATCCTGCCTAAAATTGGCAAAAATTTCGTATCAGTGAAATACTTGTTACCAGATCATAAATTCAGTCAGACCGCCCAAAGGTTATAGTGAGTTCATGAATAAAAAGCTGCTTTTAAATGACACCAGTGAGTCCTTTACATGAAAAATAGGAAGCACCTGAAACCTTCCCAAATTCCCAGATATGTGAATGTCCCTAGCATATTATTCCCCTCTGAGATACATTATTAGAAGGTTTCAGTGATTCCTTTTGACCTTGATTCTATAACTGCAGAATTAAAGTCATTTTTAAAACTGTTTTGTGGCTAGGAGCCATTGCTTTTTAAATCTCTTCGTATTTCCTTTCTGCCACCTGCAGGGAAAGGTAGTAGGGCTGTCTGTAGGTGTGGATGCAGGCTAGTCCAAGCTCACCTGGAGACGAACTGCACGTCTCCTAGCAGCGCTCACAGTCCATAGTCCTGCTGGGACAGTTACAAGGCACTGCATGACTTAAACACTTTAGAGCCAAATGTGGTCAAGTATAATAGCTGTGCTTTAAATGTTGTTGCTAATTTTTTCTTTAAAACTATGATTTATTAAATTACAAAAAACCCTCTGGACAAGACATGATGAGATAGGGGCTGTTATCTGAGCTCTAGCTCTTATTAGCTGTGTAACTCAAGTAGTCCATTCACCTTGAGGTTTTATTTTCTCACCTTTAAAATGGGGTATTTAATTTTTGGCCTGTTCTACAAGGTGATTGTGAAAACTTAATCATATGTGAGTGCTTTGTCATGAACATTCTTAAATAAAGTGATATTATTTCCCACAGAGCCCTATTGAACACTGTTATAAATATCTGTTATCAGTATCTATCCTAGAATGTCTGAAGCATATTGGTACACTTTTTACCTTACTTGTAAAACCCACCTGAACCTAAACATATAGACAAAATAGAAATAAAATAGATAAGCCTCCAAACTTTAGAATGGGACTTGCCAACTACAGGTGATCAATCACCTGAAATAATTCTTGGCCTTCCCAGTCTTCCCTTGAGTATGCTGGGTTTTATTTGTAGTTCCTTTTAAGTAGCTAGTTTTTGAAAAAGCTATTCATAGAAAAACCTCTTTTACAGCTTGTCCTTGATCCTGTTCTTCTTACCCTTCTATTTTAGACCACATTGCGCACATTATAGAGCTGATAGGCAGAATTCCAAGACGCTTTGCCCTCAGTGGGAAATATTCACAGGACTTCTTCAATCGCAGAGGTAGTATTGTTAACATGAGTTTTCATCTAGGTCCCAGGGATGCAGCTTCAGGAAGCAGAGCATTCACACCAAGATGGTTTTTAGTTACCACTCAAGTCCCACTGGAGTGGTTATCTGATTTGTAATGGTTTTCTGGATTCTCCATTAGTTGGATAGAGTCCTCTTCTCATTTAGGACAGAAAGCAAGCTGAAATGCTTTACAAAGAGGTGTGCATGCTACTCTTTCTGCCAGTGTTTAGAATTATGTTCGTTATTCCTATTATGTATGTCTTTTTCCCCCCTCTTGAAATGTTTGAAACATACAGATCACATTGCATTGATCATAGAACTTCTGGGGAAGGTGCCTCGCAAGCTCATTGTGGCAGGAAAATATTCCAAGGAATTTTTCACCAAAAAAGGTAAAAGAAGTGTGTTTGTTCCCAGACATTGAGGGGACAAAAGTGTTTGACAATGAAGAGGTAAGTACTGCTGGGTACAGTGTCCTCAACACCTCAAGAAGGATGCTTCTTCCTTGAATGCAGAGCTGTGACTTAGCAGAGACTGGAGCCAGACCATCTGGGTTCAGATTCCAACTGCTGTACTACTGATACGATCTTTGACCCAAACTCAGTCTCCTGATTTCTAAATGGGGATTACTTCATATTAAATTAGTAGTGGGCACATAGTTCGTTGATTATTCCTACTATAGCACTTCTGAAAAATGGGCAGATTTTGCTGAGGCAGTTCTATCAAAAGACAAGTAAAATTAATTTTTATACTTTGAATTTCATAAGTTTATGTTATCATTTATTAGTAAGGAAAACAAAGATAAAATTCACCTTAAATTTTTTACTGGATAATATTATGTTGACATATTTAAATATGTATTTCTTAAGCATTCCAAATACTGAAATGTGAAAACCTGATCCTACAAGGGGCTAGAAAACTGTCCAACCTTTTTTCCCTTTTTGTCATGGTTCCCTTTTTCCTCAAAATCTCTATACTTGTGCTAAGAAAAATCTTTTTTTGTCAGCACTTGAGAGCAAGCAAGCATTTCTTAATGTTTCTATTTGGGGCAAGAAGATGGTGAAGTGCTTCCTGAGAGTTCTTCCTTTTGTGCAAAGTCAGGTTAATGGCATGCATGTACCAAGTAGGTAATCAGGCACTCACTGCCCACAGAAGAGACTTCAAATAAGTGTTATATAAGAAAAAAAAATTTAAAGCAGCATTAACCTTAACAAGTCACTGATAATTGACTGTCTTTAAAAAAAAAAAATTGTTTCGAGGAGGCAAAAGGAGATTGATGTTCCAAAATGGTACAGTGTGATTCAGCTGTATCTGAAAATTTGTGTTTTTTTAGTTTTATTTTTAGACATGTTGGACGTGGTTTTTAGCTCATTATTTTTTAATTACTGCCTTATTTTGAAGCAACATTTACTAGATTATTGAGCCAAAAATCGAGTACAAGCAAATTATTCTTCGTATGTGGTAATAAATTGCCTCTGAATACCATAAGACCATGCTGAGTATATCGGCTTTTAATTTTCAGTTTAGTGAATACCTCGTTCCTGACAGGCCTACCCAACTTGCTCAGGACGAAAAATCCTAGAATGGTGGATCAAAATATTGTTTTAAATTTTTAGGCCTCGTGAAAAATGGAGACACTTCTTTCCAAGGAAGGCATTAGATAAGAGAGGTGCTTTATGAATAGAGAAGGATTAGATTCTGGTGGCAGTTTGATTTCTTGATAGACTGCCTGGATTAGTTCCTGGATTTCCGCAGAACAATGTCACTTAGCAATGTTGGTCAGTTGCTTTGTACTGTCTTTACCGTAGGTGACCTGAAACACATCACGAAGCTGAAACCCTGGGGCCTTTTTGAGGTTCTAGTGGAGAAGTATGAGTGGCCTCAGGAAGAGGCAGCCGGCTTCACAGATTTCTTACTGCCCATGTTGGAGCTGATCCCCGAGAAGAGGGCCACTGCCGCCGATTGTCTCCGGCACCCTTGGCTCAACTCTTAAGCCCAGTCCAGCACTGCAGCAGAGATCACGGGCTGGCCCTCCACCCCTCCCCTCCAAGCATTTCCCCCTTCCCTTTTCAGGGTGAAGCTCTGCCTTCAAGGGTTTCTAGGGTGTTTGTGTCTTTTATTTAATCCAACATGTTCATTTGGGTTTGCTTACTTGACCCTGTGGAGATCCTCCCACAGCCATTGGGCATCCTAGGTGAATTTGGCCTTGATTGGGCTCTGCCAAAGACTAATGGACTAAAATGTGAAACAGCCTCACACCCTGTACCCTTGTCTTTCCATCAGGACATCCTTTAAATTATAAGCATCCTTTTAAAAAGAGCTATGAAGATGTATGAGCTCATCCTTTTATTCACTGACTCTAAGAGTCAAATATTCTAGTGCATATCCTGTTGCCAGCATGAGGATGAGAAGGGGAAAGGGTGTTACTTCTATGTACAGCAGAGACATTAAACTTGCTGTATCCAGGCTGCATCATCTTCCTGGATTGTTTCTGTTGTTCTCTTTTCTTCATGTTTTTTTCTGCGACTTTTAAGCTACTGTGTTTTTAAATGAGCTGTATAAACACCAAATTTAGGTAACATTTATCACTGTTCAAAGCACTGTCAAATTCCTTTCATCCTTTAATAACCCTAAGGTCCTCGAATCTTCAGTCTGATTTTTGATGGAAACAGAACTGGAACCATTGACTAGTAATTTCTTCAGAACCACATATGTTCTGCAAACAGTCCTTTCCTGTGTCTTTTCTGTACCCTAATAGCAGAATTACTTTGATTGGCTGTTTATTTTTTGTTTTTTAATCCCTGGCTGGCACTTTACTCATTGCACTTGAGTTTATTGCCCTATAATTAAAGAATTGAGGATGACTCTGGGAAAGAGAACTAAGTTTCAGAGATTTTCCCATCTAAGAAGAAACTATCCTAGAGTTCTTGGGTTTGTTTTTTTTTTTTACAAACAGTCCCCAATTTTTATTTAGGGCCTTTGCTTTACCTCGTCCAGAATTCAGCCATGAAGCAGTTTCCCCTTATGGCTTTGCCCTTCTCATTTTCTCAGAGGCTTCAGGTCTTAAACGAAATCCCAGGATACAAGAACCAAGGGGAGGGGGTGGGATGGTACTTTTTTCATTGTTGTTTATTTTGAGGGTTGTGTTTGTTTTTATTACTTTTCTTTCTCAATTGGTTTAAGATTAGCCATTCTCTGCTGCTATTTCCTTGTATAATGTAAGTTTTAAATTTTGAGATGATTGAAATGTACTTGAGGCTTTTTTTTTTTTAATGGGAAAAGGAATTTGTGAATCTTATTTTAGGATGAGCCTCTCCTAGACTTGCCCTAGACATTACATATATTCCTCGGGTCATATTGAAAAGCAAAAGGGGCAGGATTGGGGTCACAGCTGCTTGTTCTGCACGGACCAAGTGGGCCTTGGGGATTCAGCATTCTCCAGAAGTGGCTACGGGACTGATTTACAGAACGCCAAGGAGGTGCAACTTGAGGCTCCGCTAACAAAGCAGCGATGAGACTGCTGGGTGGCCAACTTTCTGTACAGAAAATTGGAATCTAGATTCTGTCATTTACCAACAAAGGCAAAGGAAAAAGTGGTGCAATTATGCAATCCATTTAACTCACAAACATATTACCCTGAATAACTGGCCAGCCGTTTCATCGGATCCTTGATGGTAATCCTGAAATCAGACATGTTCCTGTAGAAAGAATTTTAAATGAGGCTGTCTATGCACCTATCAAGAATAAAGAAAATAGATTGTATCAAACAACGGCAGGGAAAATCCTTCAGCAGTTCTAATCCACTTTTGGTTTTCAGCGATATATACATGTAAAGCAATACCAGACTAGAACTGAATTCTTTCCTACACTGTAAAATCACAATTGTGGAATGATAGGAATTCTGGTGATGACATTAAAGTGAACTAAGCAAAACATACACAAATAGAAGGCCCTGTTTTAACAACTAACATGAAGAGAAATGTAATGAGAGAACCTGTAACTTCATTTTGGAAATGTTTTCCCACCAAATAAGGGCTTTCCCCCCATCTCTTAAAGAGCCAGATGAATTCAAAGCCGTAGAAAGAGGCAGCTGCAGAATTTGATCTTCCAAGTTTTCCCATGTACCTTTATTGAACTTACTGTCAAATTGCCAGGATCTCACTAAAGGATTTCTATTTGCTCTCAGTAAAAAATAAAACCCCAAACACATTTTTATTCTTTCTACTGGGTGCATTGTCTGTTTTCTTTGTAAATGCAGTACAATAAAATTATTTAATAACCTACATGTTTCCAGAAGATTTCTGTTTGTTGCCCAAGTTAATCTGACCTAGCTTCAGAATGGAGGAATGGATTGGTTGAGTTGCTTTTTGGACTTAATATACCGTGAAACTGTATAATTTAAACACATATCATTTTGTGTGGTTGGTAGCTTTGTTTCTATCTTTAAGGAGGTGAAGTGGGATTAACAAAGTACATTTTGGAAAATTCTAAGAAAATTGTTATTCCTATAACTCAGCACCATTTTTCCTGAATATTTGTGGGTTGTCTTTTTTTTTTTTTTCTCTAAATATCACAAAGTGCAAAATATCAAAATTTTGTGAACCTCAAGGCACTGGAATACACAGTCTTTCATGTATTTGTCTCGTTCACCCCTCAGTATAAATTCTTAGAAATGGGATTGGCTGGGGCAGAGAGTAAGCACATTTTAAAGGCATTTAGTAAATGTTGCCTAACTTAAGTGGAGAACAGTTGGACTGGTTTGTGGTGACCAACAGTGTTTGAATGAGCCTGTTGTAATCTCTCTCATTTTGTTCCTAATAGCCAGTTTGATTGCCCCAAAAGGGGAGTATCTTGTTTTAATTTGATTTAATTTAATTTAATTAATTTAATTTAATGACTAGTATGGTCAGAATCTTGTTTCATAGGTTTTATTGGCCTTTTTTTGGTCATTTGCCTACGTTACCCAACTTTTCTTTTGGCATGCTTCCCTGTTTGATGATTTGGTAACATTTTTGCCATGTTTCTGTCACATTTTCCAGTTTTTTTAAGTTGCCTTTCATTTTTGTGACAATGTTTATTCATAAAGCCCTTCTCTAGCCCTGAACTCTATGTAAACTGCTTAATTATTTTGTTTTAATTGAACTGTGCTTTAAGGTATAATACACAGTGTGTTCGTATTGTAGTATTGACCAGAATGTAACCTGTTTAAAAAACAACCAAAAATTAAATTGGAATTCTTCAAGCCAGCATGTTCATCAGACTGACAATTCTAGGCAGTCCCTCTAGGTCTTGTGTTAAGCTATCTCAAAGGAACCATCAAACTGAGTTGAGTTACAACCCTGAGTATACACAGGGAAACCATTAAGCTGTTCCAGAGGTGAAATTCAAAAACTACTTAGATGATATGTATTTATCCTTTAAGTCGTTGCACAGATATTAACCCACACCACCTCCTTAGGATATCAGAAACATCTCAGTTTAAAAAACCAGAAAAATTGAGATCGTGTGTTTAGAAGCTTTAACTAAGCAAGTTTACATTAGTACCTACTTCTGTTACTGACTTGAGGGTTTTCCATACATAGATTATCTGGGTTTATATCCTACCAAGTTCACTCTTTTATCATAATCTTTTGTCCTTAATTCACATCTAGTTATTGCCCATTTTAATACTGTAACAATAACAAGCCTTGCTTCCCATTTGGCAGAACTGGACCATGTTATGAAAGTATCAGCTGCCTGCAATTTGAGCTGTGCCCTTAAGACATTTCACTGGTTGCTTTGGATTTATTAAATACAGAGGAAAGTATGGTCAGTGTTGGAAATTAGAGGACTTTTTAAAGGACCCCAATGATTCTTACCTGGTATTCAAGCACTTACACAATTCCCTCACCTTTAACGTGGGCTGGACTTTGTGACTGTTCAAAAGTAACAAGGTGTCACTTTTTGGTTACAAAGGGGTGGTGGCTTCTGTCTGTGCTCTCTGTGTAGGAACCCTTGCTCTGGGGAAGCAAGTTGCCAGGTGAATAAGCCTTTGGAGAGGCCTTCAGCTAGCAAGGAACTTGGGCCCTTGGCCCAACTACCTGTAGAAGCTGAGTCCTACACCCCTGAGCTTGGAAGCAGATCCAACACCTTAGTTGCAACCCTGTGAGAAACCTTGGTGCAAAGTCACTTGGCTAATCCTTGCCAATTCTTAACCTGACGAAGGGCTTCCCTGATAGCTCAGTTAAAAGAATCCACCTGCACTGCAGGAGATCCCAGTTTGATTGCTGGGTCCGGAAGATCCCCTGGAGAAAAGATAGGTTACCCACTCTAATATTCTTGGGCTTGCCTGGTGACTCAACTGGTAAAGAATCCACCTGCAATGCGGGTAGATCTGGGTTCGACCCCTGGGTTGGGAAGATCCCCTGGAGAAGAGAAAGGCTACCCACGCCGGTATTCTGGCCTGGAGAGTGCAGAGTTGGACACAACAGCAACTTTCAACCTGCAGAAACTAAAATGTTTTAAGCCACTGAGTCCTGGGCTAATTTGTTATTCAGCAACAGGTAGCTAATAGAGAGATGTAAGATAGTGAAAGCATCTAGGAAGGACACCGTTCTTGTTCACATTCCAGATATAAATCATAAGGCCTTCCTCTGTTGACCTGCTCAGTGCTAGTCACTGTTCAAGCTTGGTGATCACAACCATTCCTGGGTCCCAGCCAAAGGCAGAGGAAGGAGTATAGTAAGCTTGGTTAGAGGAGTGCTAGTTTTATTGATTTTTCTATATACTTTCAAAGATGAAATCTGAATTTAAAGATCAGACCACTTGAGAAAGGCTGATGATGCGTTACTGTCAACGAAAATCATCACTTTATTGGAGAGGTTGAATTCTGAGTTTTCTTGAAGATAAAGCAAAAGGTGAAATGCTGACTCATGTGACTCAGATTTGCAGATCTTCTCCAGGTTGGTAAACATCCAGTCCTCCTCTGGTGAAACTCAACTGTTTTTGAGGGCAAGGTGAAGGCTTTTGGCAGATGTACCTGAAGCCCCCCAGAAGCTTCTCTGTACCTTCATAGTTGCCATTCTAGTGAGAAATCTTTTAAAGACAAGGAAGCCTTAGAAATTTTTCTTTTACCTTTTATAAAAAGTTACAAGAAATAACAAACCTAGCTAAAAACATCACTAAACTGCAGAATTGGCCAAATTCTGTCACTCGTGGGTGGTCCAGTGGTTAAGATTGCTTTCATTGCTGTGGGCCAGGGTTTGATCCCTGGTTGGGGAACTAAGATCCCACAGGCTGTGTGGCCAAAAAAAAAAAAAAAGCTTGCATAAAGTAGATGCCTGACAATGAAATAATTTTATCAGCACAAGAAAACATGAATGTGATCACTCATAAGTCCCATCCCAATGGTTCCCATCATCAACAACTGGGACGATGCTGAGATACTCATACTTAGCCTATCAGCTAGAGGAGAAACTGTACTGACTGGGCAGGTGTCCGAGTACATTGGTTAAAAAGCACACCCTGCAGCCCAGAATAAGAAGCCTGTTTTCCTTGTTACTGCTGGTTGATCAAGATCCATTACAGTTTTGTTCAGCATTTACCCCCTTTACCTGTGAGAGAACAGCACGCATACGTTACTGAGGAAATGTACCAAGGTCAGAAAAAACACTTGTTCTTCCTGGATCACTCGCTGCAGATAATCAGCAGAACCCTGCTTTAACATACCATCCTGAGGACAGGGAACAGCCTAAAGAGCCTGTCTTTGTCTTGGCATCTGCTACAATGAGGTATTACCTAAATTCTGTTCCCCTCTGGGGACTGGTAAGATTCACCAATTAACTACCAAACCTAAAGTTTGTTTTCTTTTTTTTAACGAGAGGGTCATCTATACTGTAACAAATTACTTGGCTACTAGTAACTTTCTGAAACTGTTAGCCCATTCTCTTTGGGTCAGTATAGGCACTGAAAAAATAAGATTTTTGGTTCCCAAAGGGAAAAAGTCAATTTAGTCTTGAAAGTTTTTACATCCTAAAGTTACCCAGTCTTTATGAGACTTCCTGATGGATTCAGGTTCCCGTAACCCCTCTAGTCATTTCCTCTGTGCATCAATTGAAAAAAAAAAACCTGAGGAAAAAAGCAAAGGACTCCCTAAACCTCAACCTGAAACGGTCCAGCATGGTGACAGCCACCTCTTTTTAATTGCCCTCTAAGAGCTGGATGGCAGTTTCTGGGTGCTTTGAAACAAGTATCCTCAGTGAATTAGACTGTCGGGGACTCACCCTAGACACAGTCATTCTGCTGTCATTTTACAGAGAGGCCTCGAGATGGTAAAGCGACTTGCTGGGGTAAAGGGATAGGAAGAGAAGGTGGGTTCCTAGTCAGGAGAGTTAAACCATTACTCTGAACGTCTTGGATGTGGTCACTGCATTTCTGCCTCACTGGAGTTTTCCGAATGTAGTAAGTGGTCTTGAAAATCTTGTCAGTTTCTAACCCTATAATGAAAGGCTTCAGGACTTCAGGCCTAGACTAGCAGACACAGGGAAGCATGGAACAAGTTTTCTGAAGAATTTGATTTGCTCATTTTTCCATTGTCAGGGAAATAGATGATCTGTCATATTAAAAAAAAAAAAAAGCAAGATTATAGACTTTGACATTGTTAAGCAAATAAAAACGCAATACTCACATTTTAATTCAGTTCTACTCCAGACAGCAAACTTCCTCATTAGTATATAATATCAGTGTCCCTCAAGTTAAAATTCATAAATGTCTTTTAAGATGTAAAAAAATAAATAGGGCAAGAAAAAAGACAGCTAGTTTAGCTTTGATTCAGTAATGCCACCCCAGAATTTATCAACAGAAGCAAAAAAGTTTTCTGTGATAGCAGTCCTAAATAGCTAACTAAGGTCTGGTTTAGCAGTGAAATGGTACAACAGTGCTGTGGAGTTCTGGGCTTTTAAAAAAATTGATAAGGAACATTGCAAAGACATGAGAAAATATTTATACTCTTAACAGTTTGCTACTCAAAGTGTAACCCCTAACCAGCAGCTTATCACTGGGGGGCTGCTTAGAAACACAGTGCTTGGATTTCTGAACTTCAGCTAAATTAGTCTGAATTTTAACAAGGTTCCTGAGGTAATTTATGCATATTAAAATTTGTTGTTCAGTTGTTCAGTCGTGTCTGACTCTTTGAGACCCCATGGACTGCAAGCATGCCAGGCTTCCCTGTCCTTCACAATCTGCTAGAGCTTGCTCAAACTCATGTCCATTGAGTCGGTGATGCCATCCAACCATCTCATCCTCTGTCGTCCCCTTCTCCTGCTGCCCACGATTTTTCCCAGTACCAGGGTCTTTTCCAATGAGTCAGCTCTTCACATCACGTGGCCAAAGTATTGGAGCTTCAAGTTCAGCATCAGTCCTTTCAATGAATATTCAGGGTTGATTTCCTTTAGGATGGACTGATTTTATTTCTTTGCTGTCCAAGGGACTCTCAGGAGTCTTCTCCAACACCACAGTTCAAAAGCATCAATTCTTTGGCACTCAGCCTCCTTTATGGTCCAACTCTCACATCCATATATGACTACTGGAAAAACCATAGCTTTGACTACATGGACCTTTGTCGGCAAAGTAATGTCTGCTTTTTAATAGTCTGTCTAGGTTTGTCGTAGCTTTTCTTCCAAAGAGCAAGTCTTTTAATTTCATGGCTGCAGTCCTGTCTGCAGTGATTCTGGAGCCCAAGAAAATAGACCCTCTCACTGTTCCCATTGTTTCCCCACCTATTTGCCTTGAAGTGATGGGACCAGATGCTGTGATCTCAGTTTTTTGAATGTTGAGTTTTAAGCCAGCCTTATCACTCCTCTCTTTCACCTTTAGTTCCTCTTCGCTTTCTGCCATGAGGGTGGTGTCATCTGCATATCTGAGGTTATTGATGTTTCTCCTGGCAATCTTGATTCCAGCTTGTGCTTCATCCAGCCCAGCACTTCCCATGAGGTACTCTGTGTGTATAAGTTTTAAAAGTAGGGTGACAGTACACAACTTTGACATGCTCCTTTCCCAATTTTGAACTAGTCTGTTGTTTCATGTACAGTACTAACTGTTGCTTCTTGACCTGCATACAGGTTTCTCAGGAGGCAGGTAAGGTGGTCTGGTATTCCCATCTCTTTAAGACTTTTCCACAGTTTGTTGTGATCCACACAGTCAAAGGCTTTAGCATAGTCAAAGAAGCAGAAGTGGATGTTTTTCTGGAATTCTCTTCATTTTTCTGTGATCCAACGGATGTTGGCAATTTGATCTCTGGTTCCTCTGCCTTTTCTAAATCCAGCTTGAACATCTGGAAGTTCACAGTTCACATACTGTTGAAACCAAGCTTGGGGAATTTTGAGCATTGCTTTGCTAGCATGTGAAATGAGTGCATTGTGTAGTAGTTTGAACATTCTTTGGCATTGCCCTTCCTTGGGATTGGAATGAAAATTGACCTTTTCCAGTCTTGTGGCCACTGCTGCAACACTTTCACAGCTTCATCTTTTAGGATTTGAAATAGCTCAGCTGGAATTCCATCACCTCCACTAGCTTTGTTCATAGTGATGCTTCCTAAGGCCCACTTGACTTCACACTCCAAGATGCCTGTCTCTAGGTGAGTGATCACACCATCATGGTTACCTGGGTCATTAAGATCTTTTTTGATATAGTTCTTGTGTATTTTTGTATAGATCTTGTGTATCCTTGCCACCTCTTTTTAATATCTTCTGCTTCTGCTAGATCCATACCATTTCTGTCTTTTATTGTGTCCATCTTTGCATGAAATGTTCCCTTGGTATCTCTAATTTTCTTGAAGAGATCTCTAGTCTTTCCCGTTCTCTTGTTTTCCTCTGTTTCTTTGCGTTGTTCACTGAGGAAGGCTTTCTCGTCTCTCCTTGCTATTCTCTGGAACTCTGTGTTGAGATGGACATATCTTTCCTTTTCTCCTTTACGTGTCACTTATCTTCTTTTCTCAGCTATTTGTAAGGCCTCCTCAGATAACCCTTTTGCATTTCTTTTTCTTGGGGATGGTCTTGACTATGTTGACTATGAGGGCTACTCCATTTCTTCTAAGGGATTTTTGCCCACAGGAGTAGATATAATGGTTATCTGAATTAAATTCGCCCATTCCGGTCCATTTTATTCACTGATTCCTAAAATGTTGATGTTCACTCTTGCCATCTCCTGTTTGACCACTTCCAATTTACCTTGATTCAGGGACCTAACATTCCAGGTTCCTATGCAATGTTCTTTACAGCATCAGACTTGACTTTCACCACCAGAGACATCCACAATGGGGCATTGTTTCCCTTTTGGCTCAGCCTCTTGATTCCTTCTGGAGCTATTTCTCTGCTCTTCTCCAGTAGCATATTGGGCACTACCAACCTGGGGAGTTCATCTTTCAGTGTCATATCTTTTTGCCTTTTTATACTGTTCATGGGGTTCTCAAGGCAAGAAGACTGAAGTGGTTTGCCATTCCCTTCTTCAGTGACCACGTTTTGTCAGAACTCTCCACCATGACCTGTCTGTCTTGGGTGGCCCTACATGTAATGGCTCATGGTTTCATTGAGTTAGATGAGGCTGTGATCCATGTGATCAATCTGGTTAGTTTCCTGTGATTGTGGTTTTCATTCTTTCCACCCTTGAGGAATGACTACAGGCTCATGGAGACTTTCTGATGCAAGGGACTGGTTGTGGGGAAAACTGGGTCTTACCCTGATGGGCAATGCCCTGCTCAGTAAGTCTTTAATCCAATTTTCTGCTGATGGGTGGGGCTGTGTTCCCTCCCTATAGTTTGGCCTGAGGTCAAACTATGGTAGGGATAATGGCAGTAATGGTGACCTCCCTCAAAAGGACTTATGTCAGCATACCACGGCTCCCAGGACTGTTGTATTCAGTGCCCCTGACCCTGCAGCAGGCTACTGTAGACTCACGCCTCTGCCAGAGACTCCCGGACACTCACAGGCAAGTCTGGCTCACTCTCTTCTGGGGTCACTGCTCCTTTTTCCTGGGTCCTGATGCACACAAGGTGGTGGTGTGTCCTCCAAGAGTCTGTTTCCGCAGTTCGGGGAAGTTCTATAATCAAATCCCATTGGTCTTCAAAGTCAGATTCCCTGGGGGTTCTCCCTTTGCTTGATCCCCAGGTTTGGAAATCTGTAGTAGGCCCTAGAACGTCTGCAACGGTGCAAGAACTTCTCTGGTATAATTGTGCTCCAGTTTGTGGGTCGTCTGCGGCGGCTCTATTGTGGGGCTAACGGTGACCTCCTCCAAGAGGACTTCTGCCACACACCACGCCTCGCAGGTCTGCTGCAGCCGGAGCCCCTGTCCCCGTTGCAGGTTACATCATCTGGTAAATTTGTGGGGGTGGGGGTCAGTACTGATTTACTGTTTTTCAGATAAGTATGTTTATGTGGTCGGGGATTGGAAAGTTATTGGAAAAAATTAAAATAGTTAAACTGGAGATATCTGTCCTACCCACACACAGTGCCTGAGCAGCTCTGAGTCCTCAGTAAGTGACAGCTGTCAGGAATATGATGCCACTGTGGGCTGTTCCTTCCCTTCCTTCCTCTCTCCCTCCTTCCTTCCCCTCCCCTTTCTTTGTTTTTAAAAGGTGTTCCTTCATGTTCTCGTTAATTCACATCTTAGAAACCTAAAAGACAATAAGGGAATTAACATGTTATGTTTCCTTTTCAACCAGATATTAAAATTGATTAAGTCATGTTTTGCTTTTTGCTTCAGCTATCAGGAAGCAGGGAACTAAATTTAATACCTAGTACACTAATGCTTTTAGCCCAGATTTCTGTAATATTTGTTTTCCTTTCTATGTCTTTTATTTTATGTTTCATTAGGTTTTCCACCATGTCTCTTATAAATCTTCTGAAAATAAGGGTCCAAATTACAATAATGACTTCTAAAAACAGTCTGTTCTTATTGGCCAGGCTCCACAAAAAGAAGAGTTTATGAAACCACCTGCCTGTTTTAAATTATTTCTTCTCTCCCTTTGTTTTTCCTGCTTCTCAAGACACAAGTAAAACTAGAGGATTCTTGTTTGCCCCTCAGTGACGGTCTCCTTTGCCAGCTAGCCCATGCCCCCTCCCACCCAACACTCCACACTCATCCCCCTGCCCCTCTTTCCCTAGGTCCTACAGCCCAGCCTCATGAGTCATTCTGCGAGGCTATAGCACTTGCAAAGACACACAGACCACCCTCCAGTGCAATTACTCACCAATGCTCCAGCTGCTTCAGACTTCCTCTGCAAGGAAAGAGAACAAACAGGATGTGTTTACAATCCAGCCTTGTTTCCAGGCTCATTGCCTGCACACTATTGCCTCTTTTATTCACTATCAGGAAAGCTTGCCCTTTTTGTTCATAATGTTTATCAGCTTGTGCTTCCATCCTGCGTGATCGTCTCCCCTACTGGACTTGAGGTCCAAATGTAGACTTCCTCCCTCGCTGGACCTCTGGGCCAGAAGGTGTTGGGGGAGATGGCGGCGCAGATGGATGAGATAACGAGTGGAGGTACTAGAAAGACAGAACGTGGGGAGAACTAACATTTAGCCTTCACCTACAATATGCAGGCACTGCTGGTGCTTTGTACACACTATCCTGAGCACAATTTTTTTTTAAGATCTATTTTATTTTTGGCTGTGTTGTGTCTTCCTAACTGCACATGGGCTTTCTCTGGTTGTGGTGAGTGGGGGCTACTCTTCCCTACAGGATGCGGGCCTCTCACAGAGGTGGTTTCAGAGCATGGGCTGTAGGCGCACGGGCTTCAGTAGTGGCGGCTCTCGGGCCTTAGAGTGTGGGCTCAGTAACTGTGGCGCAGGGGCTGAGTTAGTTGCTCCACAGCATGTGGGATCTTCCTGGATCAGGGATCGAACCCGTGTCTTCTCCATTGGCAGGTGGCTTCTTAACCACTAGGCCACCAGGGAAGCCCTTTTATTTTTTTTATTGAGATATGATTTACTAACATAAAATTTACTCATTTAAAGGTACAAAACGGTGGGTTTTGGTGTATTCACCACATGATGCAACTATCACCTCTGATTCTAGAAATTTTCATCACCCCCCAAAAAAATCCTGTGACTTTTAATGATAACTCCCAATTCCCCTCTCTTCCCAGCCCCAGGGAATTACTAAAATTTGCTTTCTGTCTCTTTTTGATTTGCCTATTTCGAACATTTTATATAAATCGGATCATACAATATCTAGTCTTTTTTCATCTGGCTTCTCTCACTTAGCAGTGTTTTCTTCCACATTGCAGCAGTCACCAGTGCTTCATTTCCTTTTACGGCTGAAGAATAACTCCGTGTATGGATACACACATTTTGTCATTCAGTCCTCAGTAGATACATGACTCTGAAAACTACTATGAACATTTGCACACAAGGTTTGGGGGGCACATATGTTTTCAATTTCCTTGACTATTTGCCTAGGAGTGGAATTGCTGTGTCACATGGCAACTCTGCTTAATCATTTGAAGAGCTGTCATTCTGCTCTCCACAGCAACCACACCATTCTACATTTTCTCTAGCAGTGTGTGAGGATTCCAACTTCCTCACATGCTCATCAGTACTCGATATTTTCACCTTTTCTGTGGCAGACATCCTAATGGGTATAAAGTGATATCTCATTGTTGTTTTGACTTGCATTTTCCTAATGGTTAATGATGTTAACTATTTTTTCATATGCTTTTTAGCCATTTGTATATCTTATTCAATGAAAAGTCTATTCAAATCCTTTGCCTATTTAAAAAATTGGATTATTTTTATTGTTATTGTTGAGTTACAAGGGTTCTTAATATATTCTGGATACTAGAATTATGATTATGACTTACAAATATTTTCTCCCTATCCATGGGTTGCCTTGTCACTTTCATTATGGTATCCTTTGAAGCACAGAGTTTTCAATTTTGAGGAAATCCAGTTTACTTATTTATTTTTCCTTTTGGTACTTGTGCATTAGATGTCAAATATAAGAAATCATTGCCTAATCCAAGGTCTTCTCTAGGAGTTTTATAATTTTATGTCTTACATTTAGGTCTTTGATCCATTTTGAGTTAATTTCTGTATATGATGTGTGGTAGGTGGCCCAACTTTATTCTTTTGCATATAAATATCTGGTTATCCCAGCATCATTTATTGAGAAGAGTATTCTTTTCCCCATTAAATGTTCTTGGCACCCACCTTGAAAATCGATCAGTCGTAGATGCTTGATTTTATTTCTGGACTCTCTGTTTCATTCCACTGTCTACCCTATGCCAGCACCACACTGACATGGCCATTGTAACTTTCCAGTAAGTTTTGAAATCAGGGCATGTGTGCCCTCCAACTCTGTTTTTCTTCAAGATTATTTTGGCTCTTCTGGGTGTCTCACATTTCCAAATGACAAGCTGATCCTAAAATCAAGCCAGCTGGGATTCTGATAAAAACTGCAGTAAGTCTGTAGACCAGTTTGTAGAGTATTGCCATCTCAACAACATTAAGTCCTCTGATCCATGAACATGGATATTCCCATTTATTTAGGCCTTTAAACATGTTTTTTTGATTTGCACATACAAGTTTTACTTTTTTATTAAATTTATTCCTAAGTGTTCTTTTTGTTGCTATCATAAATGAAATTGTTTTTTAATGTCATTTTCACATTGTTCATTGTTAGTGTATACAAACAGAGTATATTTTTGTATATTGTTCTTATATTCTGCAACCTTGCTGAAGTTGTGTATTATTAGCTTTAATAGTTTTTTAGTGGATTATTTAGGATTTTCCATATACAAAATCATGTCATCTGCTAACAGAGATGGTTTTACTTCCTCTCCAAACTAGATTTCATTTCTTTTTCTTGTCCAGTTTCCCTGGCTATAATCTCTGGTACAATCTTCAGTAGAAGAGCAGACAGCCTTATCTTGTTCCTGAGTTCTATCTTGTAAAGTAGGTATTTTTTACAAATGAAGAAAAATCTGCCTCCTACCCCCTAATGAGGGGAAATGAAGCTCAGATCAGAAAATGGATATATGGAGAATCCCAAGGTGACTCTAATCTGAGGGAGCTAGGCTCCCATCACCTGGAGTCCAGGAGCCATCACATCTGCGCCCTCACCTGCCTCTCCTCCTTCCAGAGCAACTCATCCCTCTGCTCCCCATTGCTCCTCTCTCCACCAGCAGACTCCCCTGTTATTGCAAGACACAGCCTCAGTGCTGCCTTCCACGGGAAGGCCACACCTAGCTCCCCAGGCTGGACCAGGGCTCTCTCCCCGGAGACCCTGAGAGTGCAGGGGGACGAGGACACCCTTCTATCACAGGCAGCCTCTGCCACGTAGGTCTGTCCCTGCCTCACTACGTGCCAGCCTGCAACCCTCCACTGACCCTTGGGTTCTGGAACAAGAGCTGTGTTTGATTGGTCTTGGTGTCCCCACCCTTGGCCAGGGGACACACCTCAGGCAACTGGCAGAGAGGAAGCCTCAGCTCCCTGGGCTGGAGAGAATTACCTTTTCCATCAGCCTTATAGTCATCAGGGAGCAGCTTGTCCTGGCGGTAGCCCAGCACAAAGGCCAAGAAGGAGAGGATGAGAGCGTCTCCAATGCTGAGGATGGCAAGCATGAAGGCCCAGCGGATGGTGCAGTGACCCAGCGTGTATTTGCCTGTCTGCTCTCCACACATGCGCCGTACCTCACTTGAGTCCCAGCCGTCTGGGTAGACCAGGCAGCCGATCATCAGGCCTGTGGCTGAAGGGGCAGGGGAGGTGCAGATGGCGTCAGGCTGGGGAAGCTCGGTCTGCTCCCTCCCACTGTGCACTGCTGTCACCGTGCCACCTCCCTTCCTGTGTTAACAGCCTTGAGAGGCACAAGAAGCAAGCTGCTGCCACTCTTCTTGCAGAACAAAGAGGAGAAAACTGAGGCTCCAAGAGCTAAAGCCATGTGCCCCGGGAGCCACTGGTCAGGGGTGAAGGCTCAGAGCAGGACTTCTCAGCCCGGAAGGTTCTGCCAGGGCACCAGGTAGCCCTGCCAGGCCCTCAGCTATGCCCCTCACTTTGAACTTGATGAGGCACCGGCTTCAAAGTCCTCCCAAAATCCAATTCCAGCCCAGAGAACTCATCACTCCTAAGATGTACTTTTGTTCAGACCTCAGCATCTCTGGAATAAGTGTAATAACAAAACTTTAAGCTATAACTTGATTAGAAGCTTTTTTTCCTTTTACACCACATCAAATAATTATGTCTCCTACAACTCAGATATTTTAGATTGAGTACAGGAAGTTTTCCAGCCCCATCTCTGGCTGCTTCCTTCATGAACCTTCCATCTAAGCAAATAGGATCTCCACACCTTTACCCACTACAGCACAGGACAGTTGTCCACACCTCCCTGAATGTGTTTAAAATGTTGATTCCTAGGTCAGGGTTGGGCTCAGGAATCCCTTCTTTAAAAGCACTCTTCTGGGTGACTCTCTCAACAGGAAAAGCTGGGGAACACTAGGGTAAACTGCCTGGATCTCAAGCCCAGCTCTTTGCTAACTGGCTGTGTGACTTCAAGCTAGGTACATAAGCTTTTGTGCCTTGGTTTTTTCATCTGTGAAATGAGGATAATAGTATCTGCCTGTCTGGATTGCAGTGAGGCTCAAATCAGCTAATACTGGAGAAGTGCTCAGAAGAGCGCCTGACACACAGTTGGCATTTCCCGAGTGGCAGCTCGTATGCCACACTGCTTTCATTGATTCAGTATTGACAGCCAAACGTTTCTTCTTCCCCACCTTCCTCCATTTTCCCCACCAAACTTCCACCCCACCTTAGCCACCCAGGAAGGTACATATTCCTGGGAGGTGACTGGGGCAACCTCCGGGCCCACCATTAGGCAGACACGGGGCACCTCCCCTTATCTGTGCCGCAGTCCCAACCCTGGCCCTCCTTTCACAGGACCCGAGGCTCTTCAGCCCCAAAGCTGTGCCCTACCCAGGAGCCTCATGGAGAAGCACCTCACAGGACACCAAGTCACCGTCTGGGGCTCAGCTTGTTCTTGCAAGGAAGGTCAGCAGATCAAACAAAAGCACAACAAAGTATAAAGATCAATGTACCAAATCCCACCTTCCCACCTAAATGAACGCCTCCTTTGTTTTTTTTCTAGGAGGAGCTGATTTATTAATACAGACTTCTCTTACAGATCACAAAATACTTCATATACCATTTTTCTGTCAATCCTTACAACAGTTTTGTGAAGTAGGCCATGTGTTAATATCCCATTTTACAGACTAGAAAACTGAGGTCCCAGAGAAACCAAGTGAGTTACCCAGTCCTTCAGCTATGGCAAAGCCAAGACCTGCACCCACAACTCCCGACTTTCTTGGCTTCAAAGTTGATTGCCCCAGACTTCCAGACAAACATCTCTCCAAAGAGCTGAATGTATTTAGCAGTGACATTTCAGACTCAGTGACAAACAGGAAGATACTTAGGGTGGTTACCCTAGGGGCTACCCTCCCTGAATCCTTTGGTAAAACCTGTGGCCTCCCCCACTTGGTGTGTGATGAGTCCTCTGGTACCTGGCGTGGCCCTCTTCTCCTATAGCACCTCCCTATAGCGGTTTCAGAAAAGAGTCCAGGGTCTCTGGCTTGGAAACAGGTTGTTTCTATGGGCGCCACAGTTCTGTATGAGCGCCCCACCCACCCACCTAGTAGGGAGATCCACCCCACTGTGGTGTCTCAGGGCTCTAAGCAGAGGCCAGCGTGGTATGCTCAAGCAAGTTTACTTACCATTTCTGACTTCCAGTCTCTTGCTGGAAAAATAAGAATAATAATACCTGACTCAGAGCAGGGTTATGAGGATTAAATGTGATTAAGTGTTTACTGCAGTGTCTGGTCATGACCGAGTGACTTCATTTTCACGTTTCACTTTCACGCATTGGAGAAGGAAATGGCAACCCACTCCAGTGTTCTTGGAGAATCCCAGGGACGGGGGAGCCTGGTGGGCTGCCGTCTATGGGGTTGCACAGAGTCGGACATGACTGAAGCAACTTAGCAGCAGCAGCAGCAGCAGCAGCAGCAGTGTCTGGTATATGCTAAATGGCCAGTTAATGTTAGTTGTTGCTACTATTATTGGCACTAAAGTCAGATGGAAGCACCCTCAATGGATGTCTCTGTCATCAGAGCTGTTCACGAATATTCAAGGTACATAACAGGATTATACTTCCTTGCCTCCCTCCCTTGAAGTCGTGTGCATGCATGCGTGCATTCTCAGTTGCTCAATCCAACTCTTGGTGACCCCATGGAGTATAGCCTACCAGGCTCCTCCGTCCAAGGAATTTTCCAGGCAAGAATACTGGTGCAGGTTGCCATTTTTCCTGCTCCAGAGGATATTCCTGACCCAGGAATCACACTCGTGTCTCCTGCATCTCCTGCATTGGTAAGCAGATTCTTAACTACTGAGCAACCTAGGAAGTCCCCCTTGAAGTTAGGCTGGGTCATAAAGATTCCTTCAGCCAATAAGTGAGCAGAGATGCTGTGTGCTTTTCCAGGCCAGAGCATTCAACTGCTGTTGGAGACTTTCCAGAGCTCTCTTTCTCTTTGCAATGATCACAGCCAGATGACAGCTGATGCTCCATCAGACTGGGCTCTGGAAGAGAACAGTGAGAGCAAAACCCTTCACTGATCCTCAACAAGTGTGTACCGTGATCAAGAAATAAACCTTTGTCCTAACCCACGAAGATTTGGGAATTGTTACTGTGGCATCATCCCATCCATCCCTGACTGAAAAAGCTGTTTTGGGTTTTTCACGTTTACCGAGCACCTACCACATGTCAGGCCTTGTGCAAGATGCATTATAACATCCCATTCCTGCAAGAGCCCTGTATTTCTGCCGTCTTCAACAGATGAAGTTACCAGAACTCAGAGAGATGTGTAACGTGCTCTACTTATGTTTTTAGGAGCTGGGATCACCCTCGGCCTGCACCTGGCATCCAGAAGCTCATTTAACTTTAAGCGGCAGCTCCTCACTGCCCCACTCATCAGTCCTCTTTCCCTTCTCCTGTGCCCTTCTCTGGTCCTTAATCTTGTCCAAATTAAGCTAACTGGTTTAGGGCTCCTCTGATGGAGGAAGCTGTCAATGACTGGCTGTGGGACACACCTCCTCCTCATCTCTCCCTTTGCCGCCCCCCTCCTTTCCCCAGCACCAAAGAATGGAACACAGCACCATCTTTGTTCTCCCCCAACATAAATGTTTCATGGGATGGCACCCGGCCACCTCTGCTATCAGTGTCTTCAGCTCCATGACCCAGAAAAGGATCTGACTCAAATGGCCTGGTGATCCCTCTCCCACCCAGGCTCTCCCAGCACTGCCAGTTCAGCAAATGGCACCTGTTGCAGGAGGTTGGGGGAATGGGACAGTGCAGAGAATGAGGGAGGGAGGGTGGTGTTTCCAGCATCCCATTGTTCTGGAGGACCAGCTGGCAAGCATGCCAGGGTCCATTCTGCTCCTCTTTGTCACAAAACTGCTAAATCCTCCCTTCTCTCTCCCCACTGCCCACTCAAGCCCATCAAGACTTGCCTCATCTGTGCCCCAGCCTCTCCCTCACCGTTTAGAGAGACTACAGAGAAAGGGAGGTGGCAGGGGGATTGGGAAGGCAGCTGTGGAACCAGGTCAGTAGCCTGAGTACAAGATTCAGAGTTTGAAGGTTCTGTCTCTCACGACCTGTGTGCTAAAATACAAGTTACCCGCTAGGAGCCTCATCTATCAGATGGGAGGAAAACCCACCTCACTGGGTCATGATGAGGCTCCTCATCTAGTTCTTGGGACTCACTGCCATAATTCTATTTCCTTGGTTTCCAGGTGATCTATTACAGTCTTGGCTAAGTCTTGTCTTCTCTCAGCCCCAGATCCCTCATTTATAGTTGGGGGGAGGACGCTCTAGCTCTCTAGAGCCCCCTCCAGCTCTGACTGTCCTGAGTTTATGGTTTGGTTGTCTGGGATTCAGTTCCCTGTTCCATTCCCCCTGCTAAGGATAACGCTGCTTCTCATTCTAATCAATGATGTCAAGATGATTTCACTCTAGTCTGCAGTCCCCAACAAGGCTCCTGGACATCTCCCTCACATGGACAGTCTGTGTGTGGTGCTTGGATTGAGGAGGGACCAAGGGCTGCAGGACAAAGTCTTCGGTAGGCATCCCTTCCTAGGCTCTAGAGGATAGCAGGACCAGCTGACCCCCAGGACCCAGATGCCTGTCTGTAGCCAGAAGCAGGAAAAGAGGGGCAGATAAGGCCTTGCGTCTGAGCACCACAAGTAGCCGCCCATCTCACATAGTTCTAAAAGACCCTACTTCCCTCCCCCACCACAAAATATCACCTCCATTCACTGCCTCAAGTGCTTACACTTGCTGTATCAAGGATGGAATCCTAGAATTAGGGTACAAAGACCTTCACTCTACCATGAGTGATTTGCTCCTGGGCAAGTCACTTCCCCACTCTGGACCTCAGTTCCTGATCTATAAGATGAGAGAGTTGAACCATTTGATATTTAAAGTTGTTTTGATCTCAGCCATCCTGAGACTTGTTACTCTTCAGAAGCATCTGAAGAGCACACAGCATGGCTGGGCTATACAGCACAACAGCTGAGTTGGAGACTCAGCAACTCCAGGGAAGGTGGGATGCTGCACCTGCTCCTGTGGCCTTGGGGCGGGGCGAGGGGCTCCCTGCCCTCCCACTATCCCTGCTCACCCGCAGCCAGCTGCATCCACGCACAGATCTTGTAGACGGTGGCCGTGTTACAGACGAAGAACAGGCTGAAGCAGATGATGGAGCCAATGATGAGGAACATGGCCAAGGCCACAAAGAACATAGCAGTCTTGAAAGCTCTAGAAGGGATAGAGGAGAAGTCCAGCGGGCCACCCTTGCAGATAAGCTCAGAAGACAGCACGTTGCCCACGCAGTAGGAGAAAAGGCCAAAGTAGCCCGCCTGGGGCGTGTTGACGCTGTCACCGATCCAGTAGGGCTGGATGAAGAGCGCCATGACCAGCACAGAGAAGCAGATGGTGAGCGTGCCCCACATCACGCCCACGGCCCTCGAGTTACGCACGTAGTTGGTGTGGTAGATCTTGGCTGCCTCCTGGGCAGGCAGCAACTTCACCATCGTGAGGGCGCTGGGTCCTGGGGTGGGGACTTGGGGGCTGGAAGTGGCTTTGCGAATGGATGGAAGCCCAGAAGTGGGTCACCCCCTCAGCCGGGTGTGGGGAGGAGGCTGAGGTCAGGGAGGATGACCTTGGCTTCTCCTGGGGAAGCTTGTCCAGGGGCTGTGTCCGCTCTGCTCGAGCCGGCCTGCCTCGGGTCTCCTGCCTCCCTTTAAACCCGCCGGGGTCCCGGGCCTGCGGGCGTCGCCCTGCCCCGCCCCCTTCCAGCGGAGAGCCCCAGGGAACTCCGCCCCCTTCGCTCGTCCCGGCTCCGCCCCGCTCCCTCCACCGCGCGCGCAGCTTCAGCACCGTGGCCAGCGCCTCGGGCCCCGCGGCAGAGGCGCTTGCCGAGCGGCCGCCCCACCCACTCTACAAGCCGGCGCCTGGGAACTCTCTTCACCCTCCGGAGCCGGGCTGACAAGGACCGAAAGGGCGGGGCTGTGGTTGTCACCTTCCTCTCGCTCGGTGTCCTGCCGCCAAACCACTTCTGGAGCGCAGTCCCCAGCCCAGCGCATACTTCCCTGGTTCCCTATATGTCCTCCTGGAACCTCCAATCCCTCGGAGGCCGGCAAAGTCTTCCGGGTCACTGGTTTCTCCTCCCTATATCATTCAGGGCACAATTACTAAGAGCCTTCTGCGTACTGAGCCCTGTGTTGGAGGCAAGAACCATATACTAAAAAGGACGGGGCCCCTGCTCTCAAGGACAGTGAGGTATTTACATATATGTAAATATATATTTGAAATGCAGACTGATAGTGTGATAATAGAACCCACTACACAAAGAACGGTCCTTACGAGCCTTCTCAGACTTTAACATATGCTTTTTGTTCAACACAATGTCTTTCACTTCTTGTGTATGTTTTTGTTGCATATTTCTTTTTTTATTTACTTTTATAAGTATAGTTGATTTACAATGTTGTGTTAATTTCTGCTGTCACTCAAGGTACATATGTACATTCTTTTTTATAGTCTTTTCCATTATGGTTTATATCTGTATATATATCTGTATATATGTCTGTATATATATATATATATATTTTTTTTTTTTTAATTTACTTATTTGGCTGTACTGGGTCTTAGTTGAGACACGTGGGATCTTTTCGGTGTGGCACACAGAATCTTTAGTTGCACCATTCAAACTCTTTGTTTTGGCATGCGGGAGCGGGGATCCAACCCAGGCCCCTGCGTTCAGAGAATGGAAGTCTTAGCCACTGGACCAGCAGGGAAGTCCCTATCCCAGGATATTGAATGTAGTTTCCTGTTCTGTACGGTAGGACCTTCTTGTTTATCCATTCTGTAGAAATAGTTTGCCTCTAGTAACTCCAAATTCCCAGTCCATCCCTCCTCCTCCACACCCTTGCTTATTCCTTTCCCCTCCTCTTTTTCAAAATACCTGTATTTTTCCTAAATGTATAGGCAAATTCATGATTAATATACATACATAGGAAAATTCAAGAAAGTTACATAAAAGAATAAAAATCACTCATAACCCAAAATGGGAGCTAAGGAAAAACAAAATCATTTCACAACATTCACTTCAGCTTTAGATAGATCTGAATTTGAGTCAGCACTTGTTAGCTGACTCAAGTTAGATGGTCAATTTTGAAATCAGATTGATTATATTCTTTGCAGCCAAAATGGAGAAGCTCTATATACTCAGCAAAAACAAAACCAGGAGCTGACTATGGCTCAGATCATGAACTCCTTATTTCAAAATTCAGACTTAAATTGAAGAGAGTAGGGAAAACCACTAGACCATTCAGGTATGACCTACATCAAATCCCTTACAATTATACAAATAGATTCAAATGGAAGTGACAAATAGATTCAAGGGATTAGACCTGATAGAGTGCCCGAAGAACTATGGACAGAAGTTCGTGACATTGTACAGGAGGCAGTGATCAAGACCATACCCATGAAAAAGAAATGCAAAAAGACAAAATGGTTGTCTAAGGAGGCCTTACAAATAGCTGAGAAAAGAAAAGAAGCTAAAGGCAAAGGAGAAAAGGAAAGATATACCTGCTGCTGCTAAGTCACTTCAGTGTGTCCGACTCTGTGCAACCCCATAGACGGCAGCCCACCAGGCTCCCCTGTCCCTGGGATTCTCCAGGCAAGAACGCTGGAGTGGGTTGCCATTTCCTTCTCCAAAAGATATACCTGTTTGAATGCAAAGTTCCAAAGAGTAGCAAGGAGAGATAGGAAAGCCTTTCTCAGTGATCAATGCAAAGAAATAGAGGAAAACAATAGAATGGGAAAGAACTAGAGATCTCTTCAAGAAAATCAGAGATACCAAGGGAGCATTTCATGCAAAGATGGGCACAATAAAGGACAGAAATGGTATGGACCTAACAAAAGCAGAAGATATTAAGAAGAGATGACAAGAATACACAAAAGAACTATACTTCTTCATGACCCAGATAACCACCATGATGTGATCACTCACCTAGAGACAGACATCCTGGAATGCAAAGTCAAGTGGGCCTTAGGAAGCATCACTATGAACAAAGCTGATGGAATTCCATCAGCTTTGGAGGTGATGGAATTCCAGTTGAGCTATTTCAAATCCTGAAAGATGATGCTGTGAAAGTGTTGCACTCAATATGCCAACAAATTTGGAAAACTCAGCAATGACCAGAGGACTGGAAAAGGTCAATTTTCATTCTAATTGTTCTAATTCCATTCTAATTGTTCTAATTTCTAATCTAATTTCATTCTAATCCCAAAGAAAGGCAATGCCAAAGAATGTTCAAACTACCACACAATTGTACTCATCTCATATGCCAGTAAAGTAATTCTCAAAATTCTCCAAGCCAGGCTTCAACAGTATGTGAACTTTCAGATGTACAAGCTGGATTTAGAAAAGGCAGAGGAACCAGAGACCAAATTGCCAACATCCACTGGTCGTCAAAAAAGCAAGAAAGTTCCAGAAAAACATCTATTTCTGCTTTATTAACTACACCAAAGCCTTTGACTATGTGGATCACAACAAACTGTGGGAAATTCTTCAAGAGATGGGAATACCAGACCACCTTACCTGCCTCCTGAGAAACCTATATGCAGGTGAGGAGCATCAGTTAGAACTGGACATGGAACAACAGACTGGTTCCAAATTGGGAAAGGAGTACATCAAGGCTGTATATTGTCACCCTGCTTATTTAACTTATACGCAGAGTACATCAAGTGAAATGCCAGGCTGCATGAAGCACAAGCTGGAATCAAGATTGCTGGGAGAAATAGCAATAACCTCAGATATGCAGATGATACCACCCTTATGGCAGAAATCAAAGAAGAACTGAAGAGGCTCTTTGATGCAGGTGAAAGAGGAGAGCGAAACATCAGGCTTAAAACTCAACATTCAGAAAACGAAGATCATGGTATCAGACCCATCACTTCAATGCAAATAGATGGGGAAACAATGGAAACAGTGACAGACTTTATTTTTTTGGGCTCCAAGATCACTG
This sequence comes from Bos indicus x Bos taurus, assembly GCF_003369695.1. Classification (NCBI taxonomy): domain Eukaryota; kingdom Metazoa; phylum Chordata; class Mammalia; order Artiodactyla; family Bovidae; genus Bos; species Bos indicus x Bos taurus. The sequence continues at coordinate 10,815,566 of NC_040098.1, read as the reverse complement.
CACATAGTAATTGCAGCCATGAAATTAAAAGACACTTGCTCCTTGGAAGAAAAGCAATGACCAACCTAGACAGCATATTAGAAAGCAAAGACATTACTTTGCTGACAAAGGTCCGTCTAGTCAATGCTATGGTTTTTCCAGTAGTCATGTATGGATATGAGAGTTTGACTACAAAGAAAGCTGAGTGGTGAAGAATTGATGCTTTTGAACTGTGGTACTGGAAAAGATTCTTGACAGTCCCTTGGACTGTAAGGAAATCAAACCAGTCAGTCCTAAAGGATATCAGGCCTGAATATTCATTGGAAGGAGTGATGCTGAAGCTGAAACTCCAATACTTTAGCTGCATGATGCAAAGAGCTGACTCATTGGCAAAGACCCTGATGCTGGGAAAGATTGAAGGCTGGAGGAGAAGGGGACAACAGAGGATGAGATGGCTAGATGGCATCACCAACTCAATGGATCACCAACTCAATGGACATGAGTTTGAGTGAACTCCAGGAGTTGGTGATGGACAAGGAAGCCTGGCATTCTGCAGTCCATGGGGTCGCAAAGAGACACAACTGAGTGACTGAACAGAACTTGAACTTGTTAACTGAGGGTTTAGCTTCCTAAGCCTCAGTTTATTCATCTATAAGATGAGTATGATAATAGTATCTATTACATATGGGTTAGGTAAAATAACATATGGAAAATGTTTAACCCAGGGCCTCACATATAAAAATGCTCAAAAATGTTTATTATTATTATTATCTCTGTTAACATTTTGGTGTATTCCCCTCCTTCTGGACATATTGCTTTATACAGTTGTATAATAATGTATATACATTTGTGCTCAGTCGTGTTCAACTTTTTGCGACCCCATGAACTATATAGCCTGTGAGGTTCCTCTGTTCATGGGATTTTCCAGACAAGAATACTGGAGTGGGTTGCCGTTTCCTTCTCCAGTTTACATTTAGTATCCAATTATTTTCACTTAGCATTTCACCATCAGTGTTTTCTCACATTACTAGTTTTTCAAAAACGTGATCTTTAATCTTTATGTAATTGTTTAATTATCCCCCTTCTTGGGGGTATTTCAACAGTTTCCCATTTTTCACTATTAAAAAGAACCCTGCCTTAAGCATATTGTGCTGTTAACCTGTGTTTCCTCTTAAATTTCTTCAGTTTTGTGATCAGTCCTCGCCATCAGATTGAAAGTTCAACAAGGCATGACCTGTATCTCCACCATTGGGCTGGGAGCTTCTCCAGAGTGGAGGCTGTATGTTCCCCCCTTCAGAAAAGGCCTGGGGCCAGGCTCTTCGGGACTAGCAGACACCTTTTGTTTAGCCTGATCAGCAGAACTTCCCCTGCCTTTCAGAGAAGGCTCTCCTGCTTTCTGAGGTTCCTGTGAGACAGCCATCTCATGTAGATGGAATCAAACCGTCTGTGTTCTTTAGTCCACGGGTTTTCTCATTCAATATTCATATGGGTTTCTTTTTTTAAACTGTTTTATTTATTTGGCTGTGCTGGGTCTTAGTTGCAGCATGTGGAATCTTTTAGCTGTGGGATGTGGCATCTAGTTCCCTGAGCAGGGATCGAACACGGGCCCCCTGCATTGGGAGTGCAGAGTCTTACCCACTGGACCACCAGGGAAGTCCCTCATTCAGCATTATGTATGTGAGAGAAATGCCTATGATCGCACGTGGGAATCAGAAATCGATTCTTTTTTGAGGGGGAAAAAGCCAAAGCAAAACACTCTTTAGATTGGGGAAGGGGTGGTTAGACCATATGAGGTTTGGATACAAAAAAGTCCTTAACTACTTCTTGCTTGTATTTTGGAAGCACAAACATTATCAAAGTTCTTTTTGCTATATTCTTTGTTTGGAATGGAAAAATCTGCATTCTTTCACCTCTGGAAAGGTGGCCATGACCTGCTGGCTATACTAGGACTGATGCATTTTGATAGAAAGAGCTCTTGGGTTCCAGTTCCTTCCCCAGCCTCCTCATCTTGACTTGGGAGAAGGAACAGTGTGGTGGAAGGGCCAGGACAAGCTCATGGGGAAAAGTGGTTGAAAACACTGAGCCCCATAAAAAAAAATGAGAGAAGACTGTTTCTTTCATCAATGGCATTTCCAGGTGTCTGGAATTGGGTGGGCTTCTCTCATTTTGAGGACGTCCTTGTTGGTTTCTTCAGCTGCTCTTCTCTAGGCCACCCTCAGTGCTATAAGGGTGAAGGGTCGCTATGTTGCCTGAACACCCCCCATGTGTCAGGCACTTCCGTGGGGTTTCACATACACTGTCTTATTCAATCCTGACCTTCCTAAGAGCCACTGACCTCTTTGCCTCGATAAGAAAACAGGTTCATGGAGATTACAAATTTAAATAACCTGTCCAAGTGCGTGCAGCTAATTATGGTAAGTTTTGAAGTCAGGTCTGTCTGGATAAAGGCAACCCAGTCTGGGAACCTCCCCAAGTTGGCCGTCTTCCACTTCCTGGGGTGGGGAAGGGGTGCTCTGCTACAATGGCCAGCCCTCCAGGGAAAGCCGCTCCATCCCACACCTGAGCACACTCAGGCAGCTGTGCCCTTCCCAGCCTTCACCCTGGGCCAGCAGAGGCCAAAGGGACCTTTTCATCCTCAGCCAGGACTAACAACTGCTCAGGCACACACGTGGCCTTGGGTAGGGGACAGGGTGAGGAGACAGTGGAAGCTTTATCGAAAGGGGCGAGTCTTTGATGCTGGCTGCAGATATTAAGTGAAGTGGAAAGGAAGCGGGAGAGAGTTGTTGGAGAAGGACCTCCTGAGAGTCCCAGAATCACTCCTACAGGCGTCCCCCGGGGGGAGGTTGGGAGGGCGGGACACCCAGAGCAGGACGCCCAGAGCAAGGCGGTACCCACCTGCCAGCGACCACAGAGCCGGTCAGCCCCAGGCGCCTGGGCCTGCCGGAAAAGCCCAAGGGGGCCTGGGACCCCTCCTCCCCTGAGCCTGATACTGCCACATACCTGGGTTTGGGTGGGGTCAAAAGCAGGACCCAGACTCGGGTGAGGCAAGAGAGGGGTCTAGGAGGGAAAGTTAAAGGAGGTGCTCACACTCTAGGTGTCTCTGTTGCCTCACCCAAGTCCCAGCCCTGCCAGGGAGCTCAAGGCACCAGAGGTGAATAACAGCAGTGAGCAGGTACTGCAGCTAACATGTACTGCTCATATGCAAAGCCCTGTTCCAGGCTATAGGTATTTTGTGTATAACATAACATAACATAATTTCGTGTTAATGCTCACAACTCTTATCAGTTGACAGGTAAGGAGACTGAAACAGAACTGGTAACTTGCCCAGCTAATACCTCCTACAGGCAAAGGTGCTCCTGAGTCCCCTCTCTTAGCCAGGCCACCATGTCACACAACCCCCAACACACACACACACACACACACACACACAAAAGGTACGGGTGCCAGGTGGCACCCAGTAGCTTATCAGGACCCCACCCCAGCAGGCTGGCCACAGCTGGGCCTCTGCCCATGGCAGGCCCTGTGGGACTGGGAAGGTGGGTCACATGTGCACAAGGCCTCTTTTATAGCCCCACCACCCGCTCTGGCTCCGTCTTTTGCCACCTGACCTGACCTGCCGGCTGCGACCTACACCAGCTGTGCCTGCTCATTATGGAGAAGGTCCTTGTCCTTCTGCTCGTCACCCTCGCAGTAGCCTATGCGGTTCCCGACCCCCGGGGAATCATAATCAACCTGGTAAGAGGGTCTTCCAGGCAGGAGGCATCTGGGCCCCCATGTGGGATATTTTTTAAGCTTGGCTTTTTGAACCCTGGTGGATCAGCTGCCCAAGAGCTGGGAGGTAAAACATCTCTTCCTTGACTGCCCACCTCCTGTCTCCCTTGCCCCTTCCCCAGGGCCCCAGAGAAGGCCGATCACGTGTGGAGCATGCTCAGAGCATGGTTCAACCCGGTTGAGGGAACTTGATAAAAATCCAGAGCGGAGCTCCCTGGAGGTCCAGTGGTTAGGACTCCACACTTTCACTCCCGGGGGCACAGGTTCAATCTCTGGTTGGGGACCTAAGATCCCACAAGCCGTGAAACAAGGCAAGAAAAAAGAAAAATCCAGAGTGTTGGGCTCTCGTCCCGGAAACCCTGACTCAGAAGATCCAGTAGTTTAAAAAGCTTCCCCAGTGATTCTGGCTTCTGACCTACACTGACCAGTCCATCTCTAAATGCCTCAGGATTGCTTACTTATTTAGTCCTTGTAAGAACCACATGGGGCTTCCGAGGTGATGCTGGTGGTTAAGAACCCACCTGCCAGTGCAGATGTATGAGACGCAGGTTCGATCCCTGGGTCGGGAAGATCCCCTGGAGGAGGGCATGGCAACCCACTCCAGTATCCTTGCCTGGAGAATCCCAGGGACACAGGAGCCTGGTGGGCTACAGTCCAGAGGGGTTGCAAAGAGTCAAACACGACGGAAGTGACACCGCGTGTGCATATGCACACATGCGCGTGGACACACACACACACACACACACGAGCCATGTGAGATAGGTACTATCATAATCAATCCCGTCTTCACATGGAAAGCTGACTTAGAGGAAGGTTAAGTCTCCTGCCTGAGGTCGCACAGCTGGAAAGCCTTGATCAGGGACTGGCGACCAACTGGCCCGCTCCAGAGCCAGGCTCTCCCCACTGTCCACATGGCCTTTCCACAAGAGGGCACTGCAAGAGCCCTTTGGATTAGGAACCCAGTTTGCAGGTTCTTAACTCAGGGCCAGGCGTGGGTTCAGAGGGGCCGGGATGGCCCTGCGATTACCTGTAAGAGTCTGTGGAGGGAGGAGTTTCCCAGGAGATGGTTCTCAACTTTCACAGGCTCCTTGAAGGACTGGGGGACCCAGGGAGGTTTGGAGACCCCCTTTGGGGGGCCACAGGTGACCATTCCAGATGGGAACACTGAGGCATAGAAGGGGACAGAGACTGGCCCAGGGTCACCCAAGGAGCTGGTAGCACAGCCAGTCCGAGGAGTTGGGTGTCCTGTCCCCACCCAGGGCTACTTTCACAATGCCACACTGCTTGTGTCTCATGCGGGTGGGTCAAGGGGTCGGGGTGGGCAGAGGCCTCCAGCCCCGGGGGTTGGATTTCTTCATACCAGCCCACCATGGTGTGAGGCCCTGTCGTCAGTAGCGGGTGGTGAGTTGGGGGTCTGCATGGACAGGGGACCAAAGGGAGGAGGCCGGGCTGACTGGCTGCCCCCTGGCAGGATGAGGGTGAGCTCTGCCTGAACAGCGCCCAGTGCACCAGCAAGTGCTGCCACCGGGAAGACGGCCTGAGCCTGGCCCGCTGCGCACCCAAGGCCAGCGAGAACAGCGAGTGCTCCGCCTTTGTGAGTGCCGGCGGGCAGGGTGTTGGGGGGTGGCAGAGACAGCTGGGGAGGTACAGCTCAGCGTGGGGAGGGCCCTCGAGGCTTGGGGGTGGGCTCAGGGAAGAGGGTCAGTCTGGACACCGAATGCTGGAGGTGAAGGGAGGGCAGCACACTTCAAAGCCCTTTCCCATCCCATCCGCTCTCGAGCCTCACAACCGACCGGTGATGTGGGCGGGGCAGCGAGGTGTTACCCATCCTATTTCATGGGTGGGTAAACAGACGCTCCTCAGAGAGACCAAGTTAGTAAGAGCCACACAGTGGACAGCAGAACCCAGGTCCTCCAGGCCCACAGCACCCCCCGCACCCCCCCGAGGAGGCACGAAGGAGAAGCGCCATCTGGGGCAGCTGGCCCGCACAGTCTGTGACCACCCTGTCTCTGCAGACGCTCTATGGGATTTACTACAAGTGTCCCTGTGAGCGGGGCCTGACCTGCAACGTCGACAAAACCATCGTGGGCTCCATCACCAACACCAACTTTGGCGTCTGCCTTGATCTCGGACGTGCCACAGAGTAAGCAAGCTCACCCAGGGCCGGCACACCCCAGGACACTCCTCCACCAGGACCCGCTCCTGGCTGGCCACCGCCTCGACCAGCATCTCTGCCTTCTAACTGGGTTCTTGGCAATTAAAGCCCCTCTTGCAAACCTTCCCCAGTCACCTGGATACTCTTGCTGAGTCAGCGTCTTCCTTGCTGTTACATCAAGCTTCTTGCACATCAGGCAGGAGTCATCTGAAAAGGAGGAACAGGTCCAGGGGGCCAGACAGAACAAGGCTGACAGGCTGGAGACAAGGTTGTGAAACAAGACCAGTCAGGCTAGGAACCTCTCCGTTTCTAAGGAGCATTGCAGCTCCCTGGGAGGCCCTCCTTGCTCCCCAAGTTCTCAGGCAGGCAGGCAGACACGCATGCACACACACACACACACACATGCACACACACACATCTCTGGTGGGGAGTTATAATGGCCCATATTCTTTGCCCTGCATCAAAACTTACCAGTCCCTTCTCCTGGTCTCTCACCCCTTTCCTGGGCCAAACTCAGAGATGACAGCTAGCTGACACAGTCTGTGTTAAAGAGATCACGAACAATCGCTGCAGCCTTACTCTGTGGCCAGCAAATTCTCACAACAGCCTTGGGAAGGAGAACTCATTGTCTCCCCTTTATAGATAAAAGAAACTAAGGTTCAGAGTTGTTAAGTAACTTGCTCAATGTTATGTAATTAGAAAAAGTTGGCACTAAATCCACCCAACTCCACCCCCAACCCTTTATACAATTTCCTGTTCTTTCCCAGTTACTCACACTAAGACAAATGGGTGGAATTAAAAGGAAAGGGCTTCCCTGGTGGCTCAGACAGCAAAGAATCTGCCTGCAAATGCAGGAGACTGGGGTTTGATCCCTTGGTCAGGAAGATCCCCTGAAGAAGGGAATGGCAACCTACTCCAGTGTTCTTGCCTGGAGAATCCCATGGACAGAGGAGCCTGGTGGGCCACAGTCCATGGGGTCGCAAAGAACAACTGAGCGACTATCACTTTCACTTTCAAAAGGAATTTAGTTTTGACTTAATATAAAAACCTTATACCCACTGGAGCCATCAAACCTGGGCTTCCTTAGAGAGTCTTGGGATGCTGGGCACTCAGATGTGCAAGTGGAAGTTCAGTGACCCTCGGTGGCGATGCTGGAGAGGAGATTCACATAAATGGGGGAGGGTGAGCTGAATGAAACAGGTGCTCTGCCCGCCCCGGGATTCTGTAGTTCTGGGATAATGAATCCTCAAGAGTAACCATTAGGTTTATGTGATAAGTCTGGATTCAGCTGTGAATAAGGAAAACCCAAGTAATTATGGCACAAACAAAAGGGGCATATATTTCTCAGGCATGAAGAAGTCTGGAGATGAAAGTGTTGGCATGTGTTTGGGTGCCAGCTCCTCTCAGCCAATGCCTTCACAGGGGCTCCTAACATCAGATCCTCTCACCATCTGCTAAGTTAGAAAGCCTGGGGACAGAGGCTGGGTTGGGGATGGGGGCAAGGACAGAGTGCCTCTCCCGGGGTACCTCCTTATCTTCCCCTAATATTTCTAGGCTGACGTCTCCATATCTGCACAGCTACAGCTGGGTCACCTGACCACCGCTAGTTGCAAGGGAGGCTGGAAAAGCAAGTATTGGGCAAAGAGAATGGGATTGCCACAACTGGCTTAGGCTAATTACAATCCTGCTCCAGGGCTGGGAATGTGGCCTGCCCAAACAATTCTGGGGTTTTGCAAGGAAGGGGGGCAATGGCTGCCAGCAACATTGCAAGCTTTTTATCTCAGTGATAGTGCATCATCTCTCCCTCCTAGCCCCTCCCCCTTGGGGGAGGCTCTGGGAACTGGGCAAAGGAACACACAGTCTGGGTGGCACAGGAGTAGGTGGAGAAGTGGGAGGAGGCAACGAAGAGCGATCATTAAAAGAAAGCTTTCTCAGCTGGCTTCTTTTTTTCAATTTTCTTACAATGGCTATAGATGATTTTAAACTATTTCTGATTCTTTGGAAATATACAAGTCAGGTCCAGCTGGCAGGGATACCTGTTATCCAGGCCGAGGAATGCCAGGGAAAGGCGGCACTTTGACCTCAGCCTTGAGGGCTGCTCTGGGGGCAGCCCCCACCTTCAGCACAACCCAGCTCGGGGGCCCTCGACTTGTGCACAGCAGAGGAGCCTGGGCATAAAGGACCTTCTCGCCCAGCTGCTCTGAGTCTGTGCCTCTGGTCACCTCCTCCAGGCTGACCTCTAGGGTTGCACAGTGCCCTCCTCACTCCGCCCCTGGCATTGGCTTTCCCCTGTTATCCCACCTACCAGTCCTAAGTGGATGAACACTGAGAGGGGGCCCCATCTCCTCTCCTTAAATCCTCTCATGGGTCAATCAGCTCCCCTCTCCAGCACACTCAGTTCCTCTCTCAGTCCACTTCCTCCCAGGAAGCCACAGCAGAACTCCTGGGGCTTGGGATGAGGGTGGTTAAGGCAGAGGAAGACCCAGGATTAGGGCCAGACCTAAACTGTGCCATTGACCGTGCTTCTTCAGGGTCTGCTGAGAAGACCCCCGGAGAACGGGAACCCATGTTAGAAAAAGAAGCATCGCCGGACCCCATCCCTGCCCCACCATCCAGGATTCCACGCCCCTGGGGGGAGGAACCCACCTTGGGTCTGTCCGAAGTCTCCCCCAGCAGAGAATTCCCCAGTTGTTTCCGCCCACCTACCCCTCCCTCCTTCCCCTGGCCCCTGGGTGCGCTCCAGTTCCGCCTTCTGTGGGTCTCTCCCCCTCAGCTCCCCCGAGGCCCCGACACCCACCCCTGGGTACACGTCCTGCCCTTGGACCCCCTTACGGTGCAGTACAACTCGCAGTTCTCAGCAGACCGGGGGCAGCACCCACTCTTGCACCCCTTCTTCTGGAAGCAAATCTCCCCCGTGTCCTGCGGGGAGACAGCCTGGCCTGCCTCCTTCTCCCACACCGCCCCCTCCACCTGCCAGGCTGGGCAGTCTCTCAGGCCCCAGGGGCGTCTGTGTGGCTGGGGTTCGGGGGACACAAGGTGTCCGTGGGACCTGACTTGTGCCTAGAGGGGACTAAGCAGTTTTGGAAGATTTGCCCACAGTGTCCCCCAGATAGGTAGCTTCTCCCCTGGTGCACAGGAGAGTGGGCCAGACCCACCTGCCTGCCCCACAGAATTGTCATCTGCACCCCCCAGACGTGCACACGCTCACACGTCAACGGTCCCCAGGGCTGGGGCTTATGACATTATCACTGCCATCCATCAGCCCTCTGTCCGACAATGTCAGTAGTCTTTCAAGGAGCAAATACTGAGCGCCTACTGTGTGCAGGCCCTGGGGCTCCAGCTGAAACAAAACCAACAACTGCCTGCCCTGCTCCGCGTGTCCCGCCCCGGGAGCCCTGTCTGGCTGCTTCCCTCTCCTGCCCCAGGCTGCAGCCCTCTCGGACACCCAGCTGGAGCAGGCCCATCACCTGGGTTTGCCGTGTTCACATCGTATATGACTCTGAATTTATCTTCTTTATCCTGTTTTTAAATTTTTCTATCCCCCTCAACTCCAGGAAGGCAGTGATTTTTGCACTCATGATCACAGTTCTATTTCTCACACACAGTAGGTGCTGAGAGCAGAACTGCTGAATAAAGAATACTGTAATGTTCCTTTGACCTCTCTAACCTCTTCTAACATTTCCATTCTCTCTCACTCCTCTTTGCTGTTTCTGAATATGCCAGGCAAGGTCCCTCCCTAGACTTTTGCCCTGGCTGTTCCTCCACCTGGGCAACTCCTTCTCCTGCCTGCCTGGCTCCCTTTAGGAAAGGCCTGGTGGTTCAGATGGTAAAGAATTTGCCTGCAGTGTGGGTTTGATCCCTGGGTTGGGAAGATTCCCCTGGAGAAGGAAATGGCGACCCACTTCAGTATTCTTGCCTGGAGAATCCCACGGAGAAAGGAGCCTGGCAGGCTGCAGTTGATGGAGTCGTAGAGAGTAGGACACGACTGACTGACTAATCCTCATTCACTCCCTTTAGATCTTTGCTTAAATTTCGCATTGTTAGTAATGTCTTCCCTGAATACCCTCTCCTCACACCACAACTCCTGAAGCCCCTTTCTTATTTTTTTTTTTTTTGTCCTCAGATGTTGATCACCTGGCATATATTAATATTTTACTTATTTACCCCCTACAGTAGAACGTCAGCTCTCCCAGGGCAAGGATTTTTGTGTCTTGTTCACAGACCTATCGCTAGCACCTAGCAAAATCCTTTATATGTACTAAGTGCTCAATAAAACGTGAGGGGAGACGAACGTCTATGACTCTTACCAGACGTGAGCGATAGCACTCCTTGGAAAGGAGTGCTCTGTTGCGTTCACCTCTGCAAGACCATCAGCGGTGCCCCAGCAGGGCTCCCATGATCCAGATGAGCTTTCTTTGTCCCCCCAAACACCCAGCACTCCCTGCTGCCCCCCAACTTCCGGCTTTCACCCACAGAAGCCTCTGGGTCCACCCACCCTTCCCAAACAGAGTCTTAGGATAGTGGTAGATAGTGTACCCTCTAGGTTCCCTCCCAAACTTTTGATTTCCTCCCCAGTGAGGAGGAAGAAAAAGGAGAGGAGGAAGTGGAGGACCAGGAGCAGCCGCCTCTATGTTCCAGCTAAAAACCCTGCATCTTCCACGTGACTGAGGCCTGGTGGGTAGGTAATGAGGTATGAATGCCCAGTCCTGGGCTTGAGAGGGAGAGGCCAACAGTGCCAGCTCCCAGACCAAAGGGACAGAGGACCAAGCAATGGGGATGAAGCAGATGTTCCCCAAGCTGCTTCCTGGACCGTCCACTGTGCTTGTCTTGCTGCTGGCAGAGTAGCCAGTCCATGTGCTTGGGCTCTGGCACCAGCAAGATAGATCTGGATTCAGATAGCTCTGCTATCTACTGGCTGTGTGCTTTTGGCGGACTTCTAAACCTCTTTGAACCTAGTTTCCCCATCTGCAAAATAGGACATAATAACAGTATATCATAGGAGTGACGCAATGCTTAAATAACAGGTATTTTACTATGAGTAGGCACCCAATCAATAGAGGCTGTTGTCATTATCTATACAGTTAGAAGGTCTCAGAACGATCTCAAAAGACTCTCTCATCCTATCTGATTGTATATTACTGTTAACAAATAGCATTGTGAATATTTGTTTCACAGATGAGGTGACTAAGGCCCAGAGAAGTCGCCAAACCTCCCAAAGTCACCAAGCTATCAAACAACAGAAGATTAGACTCTGGTTTTTACCTTTCCACTCCCTACCTCCGGAGACCTTCAATGAGAATTTCAGTAACTCCCCCTCCTGTGAAAGTGCGGTCACCTGAACACATTTCTGTGGGCCTTCTCGGTGAGCACGAGGATTACAAGCTCAGAACACACAAACTGGGAGTGGGTCTGGCGGCAGATAATCAGAACAAAGTGCCTGAGTCTTGAGAATGGAAACAGGTGGTAATGCTGTGGGTAGAGGGGCAAGACATTCTAACATACAGTAATCATGGCAGGAAAGGAAACACTGCGGAAACAGACCACCCAGGAGGCACAGAGGCTTAACACAACACAAGTGGGTGTCTTGCTTGTGCAAAGTCAGCTCTAACATACAATAATCATGGCAGGAAAGGAAACGCTGCGGAAACAGACCACCCAGGAGGCACAGAGGCTTAACACAACACAAGTGGGTGTCTTGCTTGTGCAAAGTCGGCTGTGAATCAGGACATTCTCCAGGGCCACCATCCACCATGTGGTGACTGAGCCATTCAGGCCTCTCCCAGCCACAGAGCTTCCCTTGGTCACCCAGCCATGGCAGGGAACGAGAACTGGAGAAACTGAAGTCATAGTTTCTGAAAATCAATTGAGCAATCCACGTTTTCTGGGTGCCTCTTGGAGGACGAAATCAACCCCCACCCAGAACTGGTTTGGATGTTGGAATGGATGATGTCACATATATCAAAACAGTATGAAAAGGTTTACTACTCAAATAATGGACCTTTCCAGAGACAGCAGGGCAGGCGCAAGGGGGTCTGAGTGGTAAGGATGAAGGGGTGGGCGGCTTTGACTTTTACTGCAGCTAGGAGATGGGGCCAGGGTGACGGTTCTCCCAAGCAGGCTGGGGTTTGTGTAGTTTGCTTCTCCCACCAGCACCAAGGGAGGGAGGGGGGCTATTATTGGCTGGCCTAGATGTGGGGCAAAAGGGGTGTGAAGGCTCAGAAGATATCATTGCCCAATCAAAAATGGAGTCTTCCTTGGGACTTCCCTAGCCATCTATCAGTTAGGGCTCCATGTCTCCCCTGTAAGGGGCATGAGTTCCTTTCCTGATCAGGGAACTAAGATCCTGCAAGCCATGCAGCATGCCCCTCCCCCAAAGAAGTCTCCCTACCTGAAATCATAAAATTCTAGAAGAAAACATAGACAAGTGTTTGCACTGGTCTTTGCAGTATCTTTCTATTAATAGTTGTGACTCTTCAGGCAAGGGAAACAAAAGCAAAAATAAACAAATGGGACTATAGCAGATAAAAACTTACTTATGCACAGCAAAGGAAATCTTCAGGAAAAAAATGAAAAGACAACGTACTGAAAATGGGAGAAGATATTTGCAAATGATATGTCCAATAAGGCGTGACTATCCAAAATATATGAAGAACTACAAATCAAGAACAAAACAACCTGATTAGAGCTGCCTAAGGCAATGGCACCCCACTCTAGTACTCTTGCCTGGCAAATCCCATGGACGGAGGAGCCTGGTGGGCTGCAGTCCATGGGGTCGCTAGGAGGCGGACACAACTGAGCGACTTCCCTTTCACTTTTCACTTTCATGCATTGGAGAAGGAAATGGCACCCCACTCCAGTACTTTTGCCTGGAAAATCCCATGGACAGAGGAGTCTGGTAGGCTGCAGTCCATGAGGTCACTAGAGTCGGACACGACTGAGTGACTTCACTTTCACTTTTCACTTTCATGCATTGGAGAAGGAAATGGCAACCTACTCCAGTGTTCTTGCCTGGAGAATCCCAGGGATGGGGGAGCCTGGTGGGCTGCCATCTATGGGGTTGCACAGAGTCGGACACGACTGAAGCGACTTGGCAGCAGCAGTAGCAGCAGCAACAGTCATTAGCTCTGGGTCCTGGGAGCCAAGCTCTCCTGGCTTATTAAAAAAATAATAAAGGGTTTTGTGACAGCAAATTGCTCCCACATTTTGTCCTTTTGTCCTTTAATAACAGAACTCCCCAAGCTTTAGCTGGGCACATGGATGTCCAGATGAAAACTACATTTCCCAGCCTCCCTTGCAGCTAGCTGCAGCCACGTGACTAACTTTTGCCTGAAAGTGAACATGTTAGTCTCTCAGTCTTGTCTGACTCTTTGTGACTCCATGGACGGTAGTCAGCCAGGCTCCTCTGGCCATGGAATTTTCCAGGCAAGAATACTGGAGTGGATTGCCATTTCCTTCTCCAGGGCATCTTCCTCACCCAGAGATTGAACCCAGGTCTGCCACACTGCAGGCAGATTCTTTACCATCTGACTAGTGGCTCACCAACTTTTGCCTAGTGGGGTGTAAGTGAAAGTAATTCCTGCTGCCCTTTTAGGAAGGGTGAGCTGCCTGCTGCCCCTCTACCCCCTTTCATCTAACTGGAAGGTGGACCCAGCAGGTAAGGTGGTGCACTATCTCTGACTATAGAAGGAAAGAAACAATCTGAGGCAGAGCTTCCCAACTAGTGTGTCTAGAGATATGGATGCCTTCTGCCCTCAGGAGAGCCTCTTTAGGGCCCCGAGACCCTTCTACTCTTATGCCAAGGTGCTATATCAATATGATGTTGCTATGTGTGCTGTGTTGTAAAAAATTAAGGGGAAAAATGGAAGGAAACAGAGCAGCAGATGACTGAGCAAGAAGGTGGAAGGAAGTGGGGGCATGCATGACCTCTCCCAGCAGAGCCTCAGCCAGCCTCCCCCCAACCACCAGGTGAGAGACAAAGCATCCAGCTTGCTGAAGCCATCATTAGAACAGGATTTTGCTTTTGCAGCCATGAAGTTGTGTCCTACAGACCACAGATGGTTTGGACTTGGAAATGATCTTATTGTCTACTCATAGGGAAACAGTTAGGCAGATATGGTCCACATATAAAATAAAATTAGGCAGTCACTACTGCTTTTTTTGTTTTTAAATTTTTATTGGAGAATAATTGCTTTACAATTTGTGTTAGTTTCTACTATGCAGCAAAGTGAATCAGCTATATGTATGTGTGTGTATATATATATATCCCCTCTTTTTTGGATTTCCTTCCTATTGAGGTCACCACAGAGCATTGAGTAGAGTTCCTTGTGTTATACAGTAGGTCCTCCTTGGTTATCTATTTTATACATAGTAGCAAGTCATTGCTGTTTTTAAAAATATTTTGGTGACATGAGGGAAATGATTGAGATATAATGAGATAGGAGAAAAAGAAATTTATGATCTCAGGGTGATCCAAAAGATCTCTGTATTACACTGTGTTTATGTCAAATGAGGAGTGGTGAGTGGGTCCAGGGCAAGGTGACCCCGAGGCAGACTGAACTGGGGTTGAGGTAGAGACTCAGCGTTCCAGTCTGACCCAGGAGAGTGGGTCAGGGTTGAGTATGCAGACTAAGCAGACTAATCCAACTAGAATCAGTCTTAGGATGTTTGCTGAGAATTGTGACACAGATGTTTCCTTTCTCTGGGGAGTCTGATTTCTCCATATGTGAGGTGGATTTGTGGTTAAGACCCTGCCCTGTGGAGCAAGACAGCCTGGGGTCCAACCCCAGCCCCACCCCTACTCGGACACTTTGAGCCTCAACAGCCTATTCTTAAACTAGGGATAATTATAGTACCTACTACAACTTTGTTGTGACAATAAGATGAGTTGATACAGATAAGAAAACACACTGCACAGTGTCTGGAACATAGTAAGTGCTTGATAAATCTTAACTGTTATTATTACCTGACGCCTGGAACTTTTACAGCTACTGGGAAGGAATCCAGCCAGAGGGCCATGGAAGCTACTGGACTCAACCCGACCCGAGGCCAACCTGCTACTGCACTTCCAGTTCTGACCACCAGTGAATTCCCTCAGCATCCAGACTGTTTGCAATTGTTTTATTTTTTTGGATACTTGCAGCAGAAAATACACCATGGTGAGACTTGGGTAAGTCATGTAGCTCTGTGAGCCTCAGTTTCTTTATTTTTAAACATTTATTTGATTGAAGTATAGTTGATGTACAATGCTGTGTTAATTTCTGCCGCACAGCAAAGTGATGCAGCTATACATCATATATATTCTTTTTTCATATTCTTTTCCATTATGGTTTATCACAGGATAGAGTTCCCTGAGCTATATAGTAGGACCTTGTTGCTTATTCATTCTATACATAATAGTTTGCATCTGCTGCTGCTACTGCTGCTAAGTTGCTTCAGTCGTGTCCGACTCTGTGCGACCCCATAGACGGCAGCCAACCAGGCTCCCCCATCCCTGGGATTCTCCAGGCAAGAACACTGGAGTGGGTTGCCATTTCATTCTCCAATGCATGAAAGTGAAAAGTGAAAGTGAAGTCGCTCAGTCATGTCCAACTCTTTGCGACCCCATGGACTGCAGCCTACCAGGCTCCTCCATCCATGAGATTTTCCAGGCAAGAGTACTGGGGTGGGGTGCCATTGCCTTCTCCGAGTTTTCATCTACTAATCCCCAAATTCCAATCCATCCCTTTGCCCTCCCCTAGCAACTACACCCCCACAAGCCCACGCCCTTCCCACAGTTTCCCCCTGAGACCACCAGGCTTCCAGGCAGGGCCAAACCGTGGGAAGCTCTATCTTGTCTCTTCTTTCAGAACAATCCCTATCCGGTTCCCTCTCCCAGGAAGCACAGACAGAGACCAGAGCCAGGAAATGACTTTAATGTCTTTGAGCAAGATGAGGCCCCTCAAGGAGGGGCGGGAGGAGGGTGTTAGTGACCAGACTGCGTCCTCCTCTAAATCAAACGGCACCTACGGCTACAGTCTGGGTCCTTTTGTATGCATTTCAGGCCTACTCGGCAGGGACATACGATGTTGATGGCGCTCCTGGTCTGCAGAAAATGGGTGAGAGAGTTGAAAGCCACCAAGGAGCAGGGAAGAAGGAGGCTTAAACTTCTTGGGGAGCAGAAGCAAGAGCCCAAGTGATGGAATGAGACAGACTTGAGGTCTGACAGCTCTACAGCTCATAACATTGTGGCCTCAGGCAAGCTTCTTTGTCTTAGTTCCCTCATCTGTCAAATGGGAATACTAAGGGACTTCCCTGGGGGTCCAGTGGCTAAGCTCCCAATGCCGGGGCCCAGATCCCTGGTCAGGGAACTAGATCCCAAATGCTGCAGCTAACAGTTCATATGCCAGAACTAAAGATTCCCCCATGCCGGGATCTTTAGACCTAGTACAGTCAAACAAATAATTTTTTTAAGGAAATAATAGTAACCCCATTTGTCATTGAGGGAATTAAAACGAAGTAGATTAAGTGCCCATAATGAAAAGACCCTCTGGCTACTTCAGCTGTAGAGTTAGGCCACAGGAGGGACCTGGCTGTCTTCCTGAGCACTGGCAGTTCTCCAGACAGAGAGATGGAGACTGAGCCCAGCCTCCCTAGAAAGTTTTGGGCCCAGGGCCAGAAAAAAGGCAAGAACAAGATGCACTGTACGTTCTGCTCCCTGCATTTCCACCAGCTGATAACAACCATGTTCACTGAGCACCGTCATTGCCAGGATCACATACTTTTCCCAACAAGCTGGTCGGGGGGGTACCTTTGTCCCATTTTACAGATGAGGAAACTAAGGCTCAGAGAGCAGAAATGATCTGTCTAAGGTCACAAAGACAGGGGTTGGTAAAGCCAGGGTTTAAATTCAAATCCAATCCCAAAACCATCAACCTGCCTGGGCAGCTCCTCTCGAGAAATTCGGTCATTGCAGCAGCGTGGTAGGGATGGATTGGGAGGTCTTTTCCCACCTGCTCTGTGGCAGTGATGTTAGAGTAGAGATACTCATTCATGCAATAAACGTTTGTTGAGCAACTGCTATGTGCAGGCACTAAGCTGGGGGGTAGGGGGTTCCAAAGTGAATATGCTTTAATCCTGCTCTCGCAGAGCTCTGACCAGTGGTGGAGGCAGACAGAAGACAGGCAAATCAGGGAGATACATGCTCTGCTGAGGGTGTGGGTCCCGAGGGTATGCGAGTTCCAAGGAGGGAAGGATTCTTGGAGGAGGCGCCTGGAGTTGCATTGCAGGACGATCAGGAGTTTGCCAGGTGGAGAGGGGGTAAAGGATGCTTCAAGCAAAGGGTGAAAAAAAAGGTGCAGCCATGAGGGGTTTTTGAACCATCCCCACCCTACGAACCAGCAGGGGCTGCCCCACGGGGGCAGGGTCTCACCTGGGGCAAGCACGTCATGGTTATTCTGGCCCGAGGGGCACAGAAGGCGCCACCAGAGTCCAAGTTGATGAGACAGCAGTCACTGAAACACTCAGAGTGGTGGGAGCACCTAGCCCCGTTTGCCTGTGGGGACAACCCCTAAGTCACCAGCTCTCTGGCCATGTGTGTGTGTGTGGGGTCCCCTTACACTGCCAAAGCCCCATGGATCCAGAAAGAGAAGTCCTAAAGAAGTTCACCCCCACGTCCCAACCCCCACTGCACTCAGAGGAGCAGGGGAGAGGAAGGGGGAAGTTAGGACTTTTCCCTCTGCTTCTTTCCTGGGGGACCCCTCACCTCTGTGGGTCCCAAAGGGTCACCTGTGTTGAAGGACCAAATACTCCCCATCACACTTTAGTGGGGGATGTGGAAGGGACAGAGAATGCGGTGGAGAGAAAGACGAGGAAGGAAAAGGAGGAAAGAGCTGCGTGCCTACAAGGGCACGGAGAGGGGCAGACGCTAGGGCAGGTGTGCAAGGCGTGACTTGGGGCAGGACTGAGTGTCCCAGAGAGGGGAGGGGAGGGGGCTAGGCAGGGGAGGGGAGGGGGAGGAGGCTGCTGGTTATAAGGCCACTTTCTTATACCTCCAGAGCCACTAGGGAGGTGAAGCAAGGGCTTTGAGTCCTTTGGGAGCACACCAAGCTTCCAGCCTGAGAAGAAATCCCCAGTAGGGGGTGGTCCCCTCCCGCCCCTCCCCCCTACCTCGGCCCCGTCCCCCACTTCTCTCTCCAAACCCAACTGGCCCCTTCTAGATGGAGAGCGATGCCCCGGCCACCACCCTCGCCTAGAACGGAAGGTTCAAAATGTTTCTTGGCTCACCTTTGTAGACCCCTTTTTAAAGAGCGCGAACTCTCCCCAGCAGGGGAGCAGGACCCCCGAGAGGAGAAGCGCGATGGCCAAGGCCATAGGCTTGGGAGGCAGAGATGCGGCGGCTCCGCGAAGCCCGAGGGGCGGTGGGGAGAAACCCCTTGGCGGCCTCGTGACCGGTGCCCCCGCGGCCGCCCTGGGCTGGAGGCGGAGGGTGAGGGAGTTAATGGTCACAGGCCGCTCGGGAGCCGAGGCCAAACCCCGCGGAAACCCTTTCTAGCTCCCAGGAAGCTCCTGGCCCGGGAAAAAGAATGAGACCCTGATTCAGGCTTTGACAGGCCAGATGATCGGATTTTGGGGGCCCTGGGGCCTTCCGTGCGTAATACTTACAAGTAAAAACTTAAAACTGTAAAGTAAGACTTTATCTTGCAAAATTATGCAAATGTATATGCTGAAATGAAAACAGCTGGCTTCTTGATATTCGGACTCTCTCTCTGCCTTTGCCGCACCTACCTACCTCCTGGCCTACCCTATTTGAACAAGCCAGCCCGGACCTCTGGTGTTTCCCATACCCTCTCCAGGCCCAGACACGTGGTCTGTAAGAATCAGGAGCCAAGAGAAGATGACCTCTAAGACCTAGAGGTCTCCCAGTTCTAAGAAGTCGATGAAGTGTCTAAGAATCTGTGAATCGTATGTGACTCAGCCATCTTGGTATGAGGGCAGGATGGAGGACCGGCAGACTGGGAAGGAAAAGGAGGGTTCTTTGGGGAGAGCTGCAGGCAGCAATCATGGGCCCTGGGGGAGGCAAACTTGCTTCATCTCTTCCCTCTGGATGAAACTCCCACCTCATCTCACCCTGGGCTGCTTCTCTGCTTTTAAAATTTGGCTCCTGGATTTCCCCAGTGGTCCAGTGGTTAAGAATCCACCTACCAATGCACGGTCATAGGTTCGATCCCCACTTGGAGAAGATCCCACATGCCGCAGGGCAACTACTAAGCCGGGGCACCACAACCACTGAGCCGGCTCCCTAGAGCCTGTGCTCTGCAACAAGAGAAGTCACCACAGTGAGAAGCGCACGCACCACCTCTAGAGAGCAGCCCCCACTCTGCAACCAGAGAACGCCCGCGAGCAGCAAGGAAGACTCAGCACAGACAAAAGTAAATAAAGATAATACAATTTTAAAAATATATGTAAAATTTGGCCCTTAAGATCTGAGGAGCCCTGACTTGATGGGGTGCCATAGACTGAGTTGTTCCCCCCTCCCCCAAGTTCATAAGTTGACACCCTATCCCCCAGTGTGATGAGATTTGGGGGTGGGGCCTTTGGGACATAATCATGGTTAGATGAAGCCATGAGGGTCCCCTCAGGATGGGATTAGCACCCTCATGAGAAGGGACCCCAGAGAGCTTACTGTCTCTTTCTCTCTGCCATGTGAGGACCCCGTGAGAAGGCAGCTGTCTGCCAGCCAGAAAGAGAATTCTCACCAGACCAAACCATCCTTAACCTGGATTTTTAGCCTCCAGAGGGTGAGAGATAAACGTCTGTTGTCTAGGCCAGACTACGGTGTTTTGCTGTGGCAATGTGAGCTGACAATTATAGAGGATTTAGGTCTTTTCTTTAAGAAGAACAGCCCCCCACTATCCTCAGAGGGGTTTGTGTCCAAGATCTCTGTCAGCCCTCCCTGTATCAGTCATGGTAATTGCCACAGTCTGTCATAACAGAGAACTCTTGAAATTTCAGTGGCTTGGCACAATCATGCATTACTTGTCAGGCATGTAAGTTTTGATATGGGGCAGGAAGACTCTCTTCCATCTCATAGCCGCATCATCTGGAAGACTGGCCCCCAAGGTCCTTATGGAGGAAGCGAGAGAAAGGAGGAGGAGGTACGTGGACACCTCAATGCCTCGGCCAGGCCTGACAGCTGCCTCTTCCAGGCACACCATTGGCCACAACAAGTCACGTGACCCCGACCTTTTGCAAGGGAGGCTGGGAAATCCAAGTCTTGGAAGCATTGGCGTCTACTATCGTTTCTGCTGCCGGTTTTACAGGTGAAGAACCCAAAAGCTGGCTCAAGGTAAAATAATTTGACCAAATAACAGTTAAGTCACAGGACGAGATATCAACCCAGGGCCTTTTAGCTCCTAAGGTCAAGCTCTCCCCATGCCCCACTGCTGTGGGCAGCCAGAAGTCTTTGTCCCCTAAAGGAATCTCTGCCATCCTTTGTTTCCTGTCGGTAAAGCGCATTGTGAACCCAAGAGGAGCCCCAGGGTATAATAATTCTTCGTGTGGAGTCACCTACTTCCCTGAGGTATTTGGCCCTTCCTTGTGAGTGTTTGATAATGGGTAAATAGTGTCTCTTCTCAGGAAAGGGACTGATGCTGGGGGCAAGAGACCAGTGATATGTCAGGATTGGCAGGTTGGAATTCTTGATCCGAGGCCCAGGAACCTCAGAGAGGCTTAATGAAGGCCCCGAGGGGGAGGTAAGCCCCTGAAATTCTAAATTCTCTACCCCCCAAAAAAAATTTTTTTTTAAGGCACAGGACTGCATTAGCCTCAGAGACTGGTTCAGAAACTTCGGGGTTTTTTGCTTTTTTAATTATTTTGAAGTCTAGATGATAGAGCCTTCATTTTTAAAAATTATTATTTTGTTTGGCCATGCCTCACAGCATGTGGGATCTTAGTTCCCGGACCAGGGATTGAACCTGCACCCCCTGCAATGGAACCTGAGCCACTAGGGAAGTCCCACTAGTGCCTCCATTTTAAGGTGAAGAAACTGAGGCCCAGAGACAGGAGGGACTTCCCCAGGTGACTCAGCAGAGCCAGGGCTGGACCCCGGCTCCTGACTCCAAGTCCTGCGCTCTTTCTTTTGCACCAATGGCTTGCTTCCCACATCCAGCCGGCACTGGTCACAAGCACAAATCCAAGACACGTGCAGTGTGAGGGGGTAGGCACCAGATTACTAGGTCCCTGAGACACCTGACGTGTGAGAGCGGCTCCAGCTCTGCCCTTTGGCCAGGACCCAAACCTGGGCAGCCCAGTCTCATATGAGGAGAAGGGGGCAGGAAGGGCCTGGCTGGTGGTCCTCTGTTCTCCCACCCCCGCAACCAGCCCCCGTCCCCCTCCCCATTCATTCTCCCATCCTCAGACGCCCTCCAGCGTCTTCTCCTTCCCTGCATCTTTCTGTTGGTTTCCATAACAATATTCTCACTGATCTACAGCAAAATGGAAAAAATTAAGGCAATGTGGTTTTTCTTCTTGTCGTTAAACATATTTAAAGAACCATTATTTATTCTGAAATTGCATCCTTCCTACTTTCTTGGCCTTCCAATGCGTTTTTATGAAACAATGGAAAATAAGACAATACCAGTAGTTTTATTTGGTTTTCCATGTTGTTTCTTGGCCAATATATTATACACACACACACACACACACACACACACACACACATTCTGTCAGTTTCTTAAAATTTTTGGAGCTTTTAATCAATCTGGGAAATCCAAAATAGAAATCTGGTGAAAACTGCCCTAGGTAAAAAAATCACCCATTTCCCTACTCATTCCTGAAGGAATGCTCAAGGGAGTCTGAGGAGAACGACGAGCAGAGGCTGGAAAGAGCATGGGAAGTAGAGAGAGCACAGCCAAGGCTTCCTGGGGAAGAGGACAGGCGGTGTCCGTGGGTACAGGGGTGGAGGCGCCGGGGTCCTTCTGGTGCCCAGGACAGGCAGGGAAGCCTGCAGCCAGGGACAGTGCTCTTCCATGAGGGCTTGAAAGGGGACTACGATTTGAGCAGGCTGAGAGTAAAGGCTTGCAAGCAGGGGTCCGATTCCCTGGCGGTCCAGTGGCTAGGACTTGGTGCTTTCACGGCTGGGGCCCTGGGTTCAATCCCTGGTTGGGGAACTAAGATCCCACAAGCTGCAAGACTTGGCCAAACTAATCATACAAGCAGGAGTCCAGAGGGACAGAGGTTTGGAGGTGAGAATGAGTAGGGGACAGGCTGGCTCTCTGCTTACAGAGGATGCAGGGTGGAGTCGGGGTGGTCAGTGCTCCAGGGAACTTGGGGGACCTTGGGAGTAACCCCAGTTGTGGTGACTCCTCAGTGGAAAGCTGGGCTGATGGTGGCCGTGCTGGAGTCGGACCGAGCCTGGGGTCCAGGGTTTTCATGGGGTGGGGCTTCTCTGCTGCTCTGTGAAGACAGGAGGGGTCTCCTGAGAGAGGAAGAGGCCCAGTCCTAAGGGAGGTTACCTCATATCCATCCTCAGGTCATCTCTCTCTCTCTCTCTCTCTCTCTCTCTCACACACACACACACACACACACACACACAGCTCCCATCTTATTTCTTCCCAGGACAGACTGGTCCTGGGGAGGAGCTGTCAGCTCAGCAGGGGAGGAAGACAGGCTTGGAGGGAGAGGACAGAGCTGGCCACAGCCTCACCTCCTCCAGAGGTAGCCAGCTGTTGGACCCCGAGGCGTCTACCTGGAGGACAGAAGTGGGTAGTCACACCTGGTCACACCATTGCTCTCCACCCACGAGAGCATCTCGACAGGTTAGCCTATGATGGAGGCTTCCTCAGAGGGGCCACAGAGGGCTCCCCACAGCCTCTGTGTTCGGGGGAAATGTTCATGATGAAGTTCCTCAGAGATCTCCGTGCAGCTTCAGGTGACAGAGGGATGGCCTGACCTGGTGCCCGGCCCGCACTGCCCATGTGGATGGGAGCTTCGTCCTTCTCTGACTCAGTGGAGCCTCTGAGCCACAACCGTACTTAGTCGCTTGGACAAAGAGTGTTTCTGGCCTCCTCAAGGAGCCATGATGTAATCACAACCCCTTTAGATACACGTCAAAGAAATGCAAGACTAACTTGTTTTAAAAATAAAAGCCAAAGGAACAGCTTTGGGCCAGCAGCTGTGTGAGGCTGGCCTCAGGGGCCTAGGGGCACACTCCCTGATATTAGGTGTCTCCTCCTTGGCTTTAGCCTTTGTGGGGGCTTCAGTCTGTCTGTCTCTTGGGAGGGTGGCTGCCTCTCTGGACAGTGGCAGCGGGGTGGGCAAAGCTGTGTAAAGCCCCAAGCCCCTCCCCTCAGCACCCATTATACAAAACCCTAGAAGACTCGACTGGCCCCAGTTGGGTCAAGCAGTGTGGCCAGGGGGCCAGGGACTGTTACTGGTGGGACTTTGTGAAGCCTGGTCAGAGCAGGTTCCCAGAGGCAGGGACATGGGGGGTTGGGATGGGAATGGATGCCGGTGGGCAGGAGGATTGCTGTGCCTCCAGATGCAGAAATCCATCATGGTTAAGCTTCTCTAGCCTGGGGCAGTGCCTATGGAAGGGTCCTCAGAAACATGTGCCCACTGCCTCCTAGCCCCCACAAAAGCTGTAAGGTATGTTCCATAGACCACTGGGTTTCAATCTTTTTTTTTTTAACTACAAAGATATTTTTTATACTGGTATTCAGAGAACTAGTAGATATTGTTGGCATCCATTCCAACTGACTGACTCTGTCATGTTGGTTGTTGAATATTTGGATTACTATCACTGCAAACGTGTGTGTGTGTGTGTGTATACACATGTGTAATGTGTATATGTGTATGAAACAAGTTTCACAAAAGCATACTAACATTTACTATATGTGATCTGCTCTGAGATTTTCTATTCTACTTCATCTTTTCAGAATGTCGATTAGAAACTTATCGTTGCTGGGGGGAAGGATGGGAGAAGTGACAGTTAGGGAGTTTGAGATGGACAAGTACACACTGCTATATTTAAAATGGATAACCAACAAGGACCATATCACATGGAACTGCTCAGTTATGTGGGAGCCTGGATGGAAGGGGAGTTTGGGGGAGAATGGGTACATGCATATGTATGGCTGAGTCCCTTAACTGTTCATCTGAAACTGAAAATATAAAAATATTGTTTGTTAATTGGCTATACCCCAATACAAAATAAGAAGTTTAAAAAATAAAAAAAATTAAAAATATCAATCAGAATTCCAAATTGATTTCACTGCTCACTTATGTCCATATTGAGTCCGACTAGTTTGACTGCCCAACCCACTGTAGATACCTTGGCAGCCTCCATTGCCCATTCATTCACTCATTCAACAAACATTTTAGCGACACTTACTCTATGTTAGGCACTTCATCATCAGAGTCCATTTGCAGATAACAGACACCACTGTGCCTATTTTAAGCAGAAAGGGATATAATATAGTAACTGAGGGCTTATAAAGTCTTCAAAAGGGTTTGAGGGGTAGAATCTAGGCTGAACTTCCTGGAATAAAATTTATTTAAAAACTGAGCTGCCAAGGAAGCTACCTACTCTGCCACCATTAGCAGGATGGGAGTCAGGAGGCCACTGCTGTGACTGTGGGCCCCAGGAAACACACACCTTAGCTGTGCTCTCAGAATCAGGAAGCTGCCATCAAAAAGTATTGCCTGTATTTGCTCTGTCTGGGGCCTAAAAGAAGAAAAAAGTCTCCCACATTTCCAGCCCTAAGGTCCAGGGAGGAGGTGGAATAAAGACCAAAACAAGTCAATCTACAGCAGCCACCACTGGGACGAAAGGTCTGGATGTGGCATGGGTTACCTGAATGGGGTGGAGGTCGATTTCTCTCTATAGGACAACTATTCAATGTTTACAGCTACAGATCACTTTGAATGTCAACCTCTGCTTTTTATTCCTGTGCTTCTCTGTCTCTCTCTTTTTCTGGCCATGTCATGCAGCTTAGATTACATTAGTTCCCTGACCAGGGATTGAACCCATGCCCTTGGCAGTGAAAGCACAGAGTTCTAACCACTGGACCACCAGGGAACTCCCTGCTTCTCTTTCATACATATTTAACATGTCTTTTTTTTTTTTTTAATCACATCATCATTGATCAGGGGTTTTGCCCACCGCCCCCACCCCACCCCCGCCCCGGGAATTTGTTAGGGAAATCCCATGCCTCACAACCTTCTCCCTTACCAGCTTGCACACCCACCCTGGTGCACTCTCAGAAAGGTGAGCTTCCACTTCCTGCTCCCTTGTCATTTCCTTCCAGCCGCAGTCCAGAGAGAATGCTCCCTCTGCTCTGTGCCATTGTCAGTCTTTACTGAACTAATGCCCAGGGTCCAGGAGCTGCTGATGAGGAGCTCTGTCCTCTTTCAGTCATTGGCCACTTGAACTTGCTCACCCCCTTCTCAGTTGCCACGGCAATCATAGTTCTCCCCTCTAAAAACAGTTGCTTCACAGACAGATGATGGTAACTGCCTTTGTGGAAACCAAGGCAAAAATTGGTCCTGGGAGAGAATTTCCTGGTACCTCAGTGGTTCAGTCTCTGGTCAGGGAACTAAGATCCCATATGCCACATGTTTTGGCCAAAAAAAAAATTTTTTTTTTTTTTAAAAAGATGGTCCTAGGAAAGATGGGCGGATAGATGAGTTTACTCTTTGATGGATCCAACTCGCTCCTGTCCCGGGTACCCAGCTCTGTGCTCACCTGCCAGCTCCTACTTAAGAGGATACAGAAAGAGCACTCAAAGCTTGAACAAAATTTGTTTAATAAGAAAATTATGAAACAAGTGAATTACTAATAGCAGAATTTCATTTACCAAGACAGAGCTGTAGGATATACAAATAGGTTTGGCTGCAGCAAAAGAAACCACGGAACCAATGGTTTACTAGAAGACAGAAGTTTATTTCTCTTTCCCATAACATCCCAAGGATATGCAGTCCAAGATGAAAATGGGGTCTCATGGTCTCAGGGGTCCAGGCTGCTTTAGTTTCACTGCTCTGGCATCTATAGTCGTTCTCTTCATCAGCCTGGTCAAAGATTGCCTTATTACCTGTTCATATTTCAGGTATGAAGTGAAGGATGAGGGTGGGTGTGGGAAGGCCTGACTGCTTTAATACTCTCCACTCCATCAGTCAGTCATGTTCGCAAGAAAAACTGAGAAATGCAGTGTCTACTCTAGGAAGCCATGTGTCCAGGTAAAAATCAGACACAGGCCACAGTCTAAAGTATGTGTGTGTGTGTGTGTGTGTGTGCATTGGCCAGGTGGTATGCTTTCTAATTCCATATGTTACACTCACAGAGCCCTGTCTAATCTTCTTAACCATGCAATCTCCATTCTATGTCCTGTCTCCTGGACTCCAGCACCCTCCCCCTTCCAGAATACAAGTACCCAGAGTGATATGAGAGTGGAGAGGCCCTCCAATAAGGATTCATTTCTCTTTGTCATTCTTTGTCAATCTAGACCAACAGGGTTGGGCCACAGTGGCTCTCAATTTACATACAAGCCTTGGAAATAAAAAAAGTTTGCCAGCCATGTGCCCAGAGTATGACACTGGAGCTTGGCAGTTAACCTTGATGGTTTCTAGTCTTAGGAGACAGGATCTGTTACATAGCACCTCCTCCCCCCTTTCCAATGATGGTGCCCCCAACCTTGGGGAATTTTCCCTGAGGTTCCATCCAGAGGTCAGATCTTGGGAACCAGATCACTGCCTTGGAAGTAGCTGAGGTTCCCACACTCGCTCTGGCAGCCTCGATACCCTGGTGCCTTCAGTGCTCTGATAGAACACCAGGAAATGCCAGAGATGGGACCCAAGTACATGAACTCGGCTCTCTTTCTCTGCCTTCCTTCCCTCCTTTTACTCTATTGTATGTATCTAGGTCACTGTATCTTGAACAATGACTTGTAAACTATTTTAAGAAATCACATTTCTGTTTTTCTATTACTATCTGTTTGCTCCTTGCTCATTCATTTTGAAATCTGTTACTCCTAGGCAGATAAGCTATAGCAGGTACCAAACATTTAGGTGAAAAAATACCTTTTCACTTTTCCCTCCTACTTTAAAGAAAGACAGCCACTGCTTAGTTTCAGCTATGGGAGTCCTCGGCCCAGCTCAAGGAAACGAGGTGTTGTAAGATGCCAGTGACTGAGAATCTCTGGGGTTAGGAAAGGGTTAGGAGGAAGGGAGGACAGCTGAGAAGAAAAAAGGGACCTTCCAGGGTGGCATTTGGGTTCACCCTTTGGCTCCATGGAAGTAGGTATCATGGAGGGTAAAAGCTCTCTCTACTGACTTCTTTTTTCTCTCAAAGGAAACTGTGTTGTGTTCCAGGACATTTGAACGGCCATAGTTACTTGTGGGCAGGGGTCACGGGCATTAAAAGTCTCACACGTGAGTGTGGTATTGGTGATTTTTGTTCTCATCCTTGAGTGGAAGGAATGAACGAGTGGCAAGGCTCTTGGAAGAGTTGCTTGTTGCATTCGTTACTTACTGTTGCATGATGAATCACCCCAAAAGTTGGTGGCTTAACACATCATTTGTTGCTTCACAGATTCCCGTGTGTCAGGAATGCAGTCACAGCTTGGCAGGGTCCCCTGGCTCTGGGTCTCTTCACAGGTTGCCATCAAGGTGTCGGCGGGGGATGCAGTCACCTTCAGACTCCACTGGGAGTGGAGCTACTTCCAAGTTTACACAGGTGGTGGTTGGCAGATTTCAGTTCCTTGCAGGTTGCTGGACCGACAGCTTCAGTTCTTCACAGGCTGTTGGCTGTCCTTTCCATAGGATAGCTCACAACACAGCCATTGGCTTCATCAGCACAAACCAGGGAAAGAAAAAGGAGAATGGAAGCAAGATGGAAGTCACAGTGATTTGTAATGGAATATTTTTTTTTGGCTGTGGCATGTGGGATCTTCAACCTTTGTTGTGACACACAGGATCTTCAGTGCGGCATGCAAACTCTTAGTTTTGGCATGTGGGATCTAGTTCCCTGATTAGGGATTGAACCCAGGCCCCCGACATTGGGAGCACGGAGTTTCAGTCACTGTACCACCAGGGAAGTCCCTGTAATCTGATCTTTAAAGTAACAGTTCCTCACTTGGCCATTGCATGATCAGGCCACTCAAGATAGCTGTTCTCTTTCTCTTTGTACATCTCTTGCTCAGCCAGACCCTGTTTCACCTGCACCCTACTTGCATGAATGTGCTTGCCCCCTACCCCAGCTATTGGCTGATCTAACCCCTCAGCCAGAGGGGCTCCACCTGCTAGTTTATTAAGGGAAATACTTCCTTGTGATGGTCGTTAATCTGAGCGGCTGTGAGGGTCATGCCCCAGTTGATGGTTTCCCTGGTAACTAACTGATGAGTCAACCTGATGTCAATCCCCCTATAACCAGTTGCCTCATTCTTCCCCAAGTAGTGAAGATGGCTGTCGTGTTCTGCCTGGTCTCTGCTGTATTGGTGGGATGTTGCTCCAGGACCTTTTGTTTCACACATGTAAGACACCCTATCTCTCTGATACTGTCTCCAAGCTCTTTCTTCACCCATGAGGCTAGGCAATCACAAGACTTGCAGGCCTGCAAGGTGCAGCCTGACAGCCATATCCTATCGGTAAGAAGCAAGTCACCAGGTTCAGTTCACATTCAAGGGGAGAAAATTACACAAGAGCAGTGGTAACACATGAGTTTAGAGAAGAGAGGCTCTGTTTTAAGTCTTAAGATAAAGCCGAGGGCTCCAGCCCTGTTTGCTTGAGACCCTGTGTTGGGATCCTGCTGGAAGCAATCCAGTGGGGTTTGGCGTTACCTCATCTCTGTCACACGCCTCCTTCAGGAAATCAGTTACAGGAGTAATTGGCAGTCTGCCTGGCCAAATACCATCTACCAGCACCCCAGCCCATCTCGTAATCCCATCAGAGGAAACTCTGATTTCCCTTTTGGTAAAATTTGAAGTATAATTGTTTCCCACCCTGGAAAGCTCCTCCCTCTCTCCAGATCTCATTCAAGCCCATCTCTTCTCTGAAGTCTTCTTAGAATCAATTGAAAAGATGGAAAGAGATGCTTCTTTGGAGAAATAATTGCCCAAAGATAAAATAACTCTGCAGGTAAGGAAACAAGCTAACCAGCTGGAAGTCAGACTGAGGGATGGGATAGATAGGCTGGCAACCATTGGCGTGAACTTTCTCTTCTCTTTGGCAGAGAACCTCCCAGAGGGAAAACAGGCGCATCTAGCTGCTGAGTGCAGATTAGTCCTTTTGATTTTTGTTTTGTCTTTTTTTGTGGCACCTCGCAGCTTGTGGGACCTTACTTCTCAGATCTCAGGGATTGAACCCAGGCCATGGCAGTGAACTCAGATGGCTCAGACGATAAAGAATCTGCCTGCAATGGAGGAGATCTGGGTTTGATTCCTGGGTCTGGAAGATCCCCTGGAGAAGAGAATTGGCAACCCACTCCAGTATTCTTGCCTGGAGAATCCCATGGACAGAGGAGCCTGGCAGGCTGTAGTCCATGGGGTCGCAAAGAGTCAGACATGACTAAACGACTAACATATTCACTTTCATAGCAATGAAAGCACTACAAACTAACCATTGGACTTCCAGGGGATTCCCTGGTCCTTGTTGATGGATGCCACCTGTGGCAGGTTTTTTCTTTTTTTTTATTGGCATATAGTTGCTTAATAATGTATTAGTTTCTGCTGTACAGCAAAGTGAATCGGCTATACATATACATATATCCACTCTTTTTGGATTTCCTTCTGTTAGGTCACCCTGTGATGGCTTTTAAATACTCACAAAGTGTTTGACACTCTTCAAAAGGTAGCACCTAACTCCCCTTGTCTTGAATGTGAACCGGACCTAGAGACTCACTTCTAACAAATAGAAGATAGTGAAAGTGATAATGTATGACTTCTGAAGTTAGGCCAGAAAAGGCACAGCAACTTTTGCCCTGTTCTCTCTTGGATGATTCACTCTAGAAGAAGCCAGCTTCTATGTCACGAAGATGCTCAAGCGTCCTTGTGAAGATGCCCATGTGTAGACAAACTGAGGCCTCATGCTAGCTGCCAGCACCAACTTGCCAGCCACACGAGTGGGCCTCTTGGAAGTCACCCTCCAGCCCCAGTCAACTCTTCAGATGACTGCAATCCTGGCCAATGTAACTTGACCTCAAGAACAACTTGACTGAATCAGAAGCACCAAGTCAAGATGGCTCCCAAATTCCTCCAAGAGATAAGAGGCTCTTATCGATGTTTTAAATTGTTAAGAGGAAAAGAAATGGAGAGACAGGGCAGGAAGAAAAGATTTCTGCTTCCCTGTTGTAGCATATTTGATTGGCAGATTCCTTTAGTGCAAACAGCTTCACCAGTGCCCAGGTCCTGGAGCGGCCAGCAAAACCCAGTAACCAGCAGGTCCTCCTGGCACTGACTCTTAGGCAGCAGTGTCAGCAGAGTGCCTCCATCTCCTGCAGCTTCTCCAGCATCCGGTACCTGCTGTGCACGTGGCTTCTCCAGCCTGAGGTTCCTGCGGCACTGACAGGTTCTCCAGCACCAGGCTCCTGCGGTATGCGGGGGCTCCTGTACCCTGCCCAGGTGGTTTTGTCGTGGGTTGAACACCTTTGGCTCGACACATCCCTGAGAAGAGCTCTCCCTGGCATCTAAGGAGGCAGACTTCTGCAAGTGCCCCTGGCATGACACCAATGTGACCTTTCTACTCTCTGGCAAGCCACAGACTGTTCTCTTCAACAGGATATAGATTACAACCTTGAGGTAGGAGGCAGATATCACTTTCTGGAATGCTCTGTTTCAGCCTTAGTCTTGGGCACAAGGGCTGCTGCTGTGTCTGCTGTTCATGTATTTAGAGTTCTCTTTACTCCTTACTGGGCTTCCCTGGTGGCTCAGATGGTAAAGAATCCACCTGGGATGCAGGAGATGGGGGTTTGATCCCTGGGTGGGGAAGGTCTCCTGGAGAAGGGCATGGCTACCCACTCCAGTATTCTTGCTTGGAGAATTCCATGGACAGAGGAATCTGGGGGGCTACAGTCCATGGGGTCACAAAGAGTCAGACACAACTGAGCGACCAGCGCTTTCACTTTACTCCTAAGTGTTAGTCACTCAGTCATGCCCGACCCCATGGACTGCAGCCCACCAGACTCCTCTGTCCATGAGATTTTCCAGGCAAGAGTACTGGAGTGGGTTGCCATTTCCTTCTCCAGGGGATCTTCCCAACCCAGGGATCAAACCTGGGTCTCCTGCGATGCAGGCAGATTCTTTACCGACTGAGCTACAAGGGAAGCCTGTTTACTCCTCACTAACCAATTCTTTTGGAGAAGGCAATGGCACCCCACTCCAGTACTCTTGCCTGGAAAATCCCATGGATGGAGGAGCCTGGTGGGCTGAAGTCCATGGGGTCGCTAAGAGTCGGATACAACTGAGTGACTTCACTTTCACTTTTCACTTTCATGCATTGGAGAAGGAAATGGCAACCCACTCCAGTGTTCTTGCCTGGAGAATCCCAGGGATGGGGGAGCCTGGTGGGCTGCCGTCTATGGGGTCGCCCAGAGTCGGACACGACTGAAGCGACTTAGCAGCAGTAGCAGCAGCAACCAATTCTTTATTTCTTATTACAGAGGATTGGACTTACAATTATTTTTAAATCTCCCTGTTCAAATTATGGTGTGGTTTCTCTCTCTCGATTGGACCCAGACTGATACCCATAATCTGTTACACAGCAACCAATAACCAACACAGTGCACCCCACGTCACTGCCCACTGCCAGCTCTCCGTTCATTACCATCGGCCAACTGTGTGCCTGCCCAGAGCAGGCTTTGCCTTCAAGGCTTTTATAAGCAGTCAGATAGGACCTACTGCAAAAAGAACAAAATGTATAAGACCCGAGCTTTAATTTGCCAAATGCCACATGAGAGACTCAGATGAGAGGTGCTGCTGGAAGCCCCAAAAGCGGGTATAGTTGAAGAAAACCCTAGACTACCACAGGTCATGGGGAACACAGCCCATGGGAAAGCAGGAAGACAAGCCCTGTAGGCAGGGAGAAGTCTGCATCAAAACCTCAAGGGCAAGACTAAACATGACGGATTAGGTCAGCTGTGACTTGTTTGCTCCAGTTTGACTAGTGAAGAGTGTTGACACGTTGACATGTCAACACGCTTGGCTAGTGGCAGGCAGGATGAACAGATGCTGAAGGGCCTTAAATGCAAACTGAATTCATTTGGTGCTATTATGTGGCAAAGGGCTCCAGTGACCGTACCTTCCAGGACAAAATCCTGTCTGCTTTTCATGTAGGTACACTTGCACGTGTCAGATCAAGTGACTTAGCCTCGGGGCTGAGAAAAGTTCACTTTGGTGGTGGGGAACCTCTGAAGGTTTTTGAGGATGGTGCAATGTGAGGTTTTGATCTTTTTTTTTTTTTAATTTTTTGGCCATGTCACATCACATGTGGGATCTTAGTTCCCTGACAAGGGATCAAACCCATGCCCCCTGCAGTGGAAGCACAGAGTCTTAACCACTGCACTGCCAGGTAAGTCCCAATGTGGGATTCAAAGATTAGCTTGCAGTGTGTAGGGCTGGAGGATGGAGGACAGAAATAGGAGAATGACTTTCCAGAAGTCCTGATGTGGGGGAGAGTAAAGCAGTGGGAAATGGAGCATGTGATGGGGAAGAGAATTTAAAGTGACTCCCCATACCTTGCTGGTGACATGGGAACATGGGGGAGCTGGCAGAGAGGTGGGTAGGATGATGCTGGCATTTGACACGTCCCACTGGGCTGACTGCACTGTAGCCAAGTAGCAGGGAGGAGCAGCCTAAGTCCTGAGCTGAGGAGAAAGCGAGAGCTGGTGATTCAGAGCTGGTAGTGACTGTTCACCCACAGATGGTGATCAACTTGGGGAGATGGTGATAAGGATGGTCCCTGAGTAAGAACTGGCTCTCTTGGTGAAAAAGTAGGTGGATTAAATGAAATCAACCTTGGATCAGTGGTTGCTGAGCCTGGATGAGTGTCCACAAAGGTTTCTACTTTCCCACATGTTTTGCAAGTTTTCATAATAAAACATTAAAAAAAAAAACCCTGACTCTCTGATCAGCATATCCTAACCTATACCCTTCCACCCACCATCCATCCACTCAAGTGATGGGGTCTTGGGTCAGGGAAACAGTGGGGACAGATTTGCTCGTAGTTCAGTCCTAAACTGGCCTCTAAAATCCGGAAGCATTGAGGTCTTTCTCAACTGCCACAGACTCTGGCTTAGAATCAATCCATGGTCTCCTCTCACGGGGCTCAAGCCAAGGAAAATGAAAGAAAAAGTCCAGTAAAAATTAGGAGGTTCTATTCCTATTTCTGTCCCAGACCAGTCATGTGACCTTGAGCAAGTCACTTTTCTGCCCCTCCACCCCCTCAGCTGACTTCTCAGGAGCATGTGTTAAGGAAAAGAAAGAACCGTGGCCGTTTTTAAGCACTGAGACTTGGCAGTTGCTGTTACTGTTATGTAGCCCAGCCCGTTCCGAGTAACCCAGTGCTATACTGTCTGCAGTGCCATAGTCTCTCTCACTGATTATCTTTGGCCTCAGTCCCCAAACCCACCTTCTCCCTGAAACTCCCTGAAAGCACTGGCTCCACATTCAAATTTAAAAGCAGCAAGAGACAGGGAGGAATACATTGGGAGACTGGGATTGGAACATATACACACACTACTATATATGCAATAGATAACTAATAAGAACCTATTGTATAGCAGAGATCTCTACTCGGTACTCTGTAATGACCTACCTGGGGATAGAATCTAAAAGAGAGTGGGTATAGCACTCAAAAAATGGGCAGAAGACCTAAATAGACATTTCTCCAAAGAAGACATACAGATGGCCAATAGGTACTTGAAAAGATGTTCAACATTGCTAATTATTAGAGAAGTACAAATCAAAACCACGAGATATCACCTCACACCAGTCAGAATGGCTATCATCAAAAAGTCCACAAACAGTAAATGCTGGAAAGGCTGTGGAGATAAGGAAACGCTCCTGCACCGTTGGTGGGAATGTAAATTGGTATAGCCACCACGGAGAACAGTATGCTATGCTATATGGAGGTTCCTTAAAAAACTAAAAACAGCGCTGCTTTCAGTTCGGTCACTCAGTCGTGTCCGACTCTTTGCGACCCCATGAATCGCAGCACGCCAGGCCTCCCTGTCCATCACCAACTCCCGGAGTTCACCCAAACTCACGTCCATCAAGTTGGTGATGCCATCCAGCCATCTCATCCTCTGCCGTCCCCTTCTCCTCCTGCCCCCAATCCCTCCCAGCATCAGAGTCTTTTCCAATGAGTCAACCCTTCACATGAGGTGGCCAAAGCTAAAGCTGGAGTTTCAGCTTTAGCATCAGTCCTTCCTAAGAAATCCCAGGGCTGATCTCCTTCAGAATGGACTGGTTGGATCTCCTTGCAGTCCAAGGGACTCTCAAGAGTCTTCTCCAACACCACAGTTCAAAGTCATCAATTCTTCGGCGCTCAGCCTTCTTCACAGTCGAACTCTTACATCCATACATGACCACTGCAAAAAACATAGCCTTGACTAGACGGACCTTTGTGGGCAAAGTAATGTCTCTGCTTTTGAATATGTTATCTAGATTGGTCATAACTTTCCTGCCAAGGAGTAAGCGTCTTTTAATTTCATGGCTGCAGTCACCATCTGCAGTGATTTTGGAGCCCAGAAAAATAAAGTCTGGCACTGTTGCCACTGTTTCCCCATCTATTTCCCCTGAAGTGATGGGGCCAGATGACATGATCTTCGTTTTCTGAATGTTGAGCTTTAAGCCAACTTTTTCACTCTCCTCTTTCACTTTCATCAAGAGGCTTTTTAGTTCCTCTTCACTTTCTGCCATAAGGGTGGTGTCATCTGCATATCTGAGGTTATTGATATTTTTCCTGGCCATCTTGATTCTAGCTTGTGCTTCTTCCAGCCCAGCGTTTCTCATGATGTACTCTGCATAGAAGTTAAATAAGCAATCCTGCAATTCCACTCCTGAGCATATATTGGGAGAAAAACATGATCTGAAAGGATCCATGCACCCCAGTATTCATTGCAGCACTGTTTCCAATAGCCAAGACATGGAAGCAACCTAAATGTCCATCAACAGAGGAATGGATACAGATGTGGTACATATATACAATGGAATATTACTCGGTCATTAAAAAGAATGAAATAATGCCATTTGCAGCAACATGGACAGACCCAGAGAGTGTCATACTGAGTGGAGTAAGTCAGAGAAGGAGAAATATCATATGACGTCACTTATATGTGGAGTCTAAAAAGAAATGATACAAATGAACTTACAAAGCAGAAACAGATTCACAGACTTCAAGAACAAGCTTATGGTTCCCAGGGGAAGGATGAGAGGAAGGGATAGTTATGGATGCACGTGTACACACTGCTGTGTTGGAAATGGATGACCAACAGGGATCTACCGTATAGTACATGGAACTCTGCTCAGTGTCACACGGCAGCCTGGATGGGAGGGAAGTTTGGGGGAGAATGGATACACGTATATGTGTGGCCGAGCCCCTTCGTTGTTCACCTGAAACTACCACAACATTGTTTGTTAATCGGCTGTACCCCAATACAAAATAAAAAATTTTTAAAGAGTAGGTATATGTGTAACTGACTCATTTTGCTGTATCGAAGAAACGAATACAACACTATAAATCAACTATACGCCAATAAAAAATTATCGCTCAAAAAAAAATTAATAAGGGACTTCTCTGGCTGTCCAGTTGTTAAGAGCCCACACTTCCACTGAAGGGGGTGCAGGCTTAGATCCCACATGTTGCATGGTCTGGTCACAATAAATAAATTTTAAAAAGCAGCGAGAGAAGGGAGTCCGTCCAACTCAACAGGGAAGTGGGAATGCGTTTGAGGAGACAAGCCCACTCTTTGACAGGCAGTTATGCTGGCTAAAGTCTCCACCCACCCCGAAGGCCCAGGACAGACACAGTCCCCAGCCTCCTCTCCCATACTCATTTATTGGCTCTCCATAATTTTATTCCCCGTTATTAAAGCAGGAATGACTGGGTGGGCAGGAAGGCCGGATTCCCACATCCTGGGGGCACTGCAGGCTGACTATGACTTTGCAGGCCTGGATCTGAACATCCTCCTCCGGGTGGATGACCAA
Organism: Bos indicus x Bos taurus; assembly: GCF_003369695.1. NCBI lineage: Eukaryota > Metazoa > Chordata > Mammalia > Artiodactyla > Bovidae > Bos > Bos indicus x Bos taurus. The sequence goes on along the minus strand of NC_040098.1, from coordinate 10,779,491 downwards.
GGCGAGCAGCCGGTCTGCCAGTCGTGAGTCGTCCCCAAAGAGAGCTTCGTGTAAAGACTGTTCGTTGTAATGCCACTTCACGGCGCGGTAGTGGGGTGAACTCCGGCCTTCACTCAACCGCTCTGCAAACACCAGGACCTCAAACAGCAGACTCCCAGGCTGTGTGGACTGGAACAGGTTCAGGAAGTTGCAGTGCACCTGCGAGCAGGATTCAGTAAGGAATCAAGTCCATGGCAAGTTCTAAAGTTCCTCCATCCTCCTACTGCCTCAGCTCCCCAATACACCTGAGTTTCAGATGCGACTGTGTAGCAATCTTTTGGTTTTCAATATCGTTCTCTGACATAATTCCATTGTGGTCATAAAACATGAGTGATATAATATTGATTCAGGGAAGTTTGTTGAGCTTCTTTTTAAAGCTTAGCGTGTGGCTAATGTTTGTAAATATCTTGTGAACTTGAGAGGAATGTGCATGTACTAATTGTCGAGTGTTCTGGATATATCTAATGGCTTAAGCTTATTTATTTGCAGCAAGTGTAACCTAGTTTTATTTTATTTATTTATTTATTTTTGTAACCTAGTTTTAGATATTTATCTATTAATTGCTGAAACAATAGTTAAAACCTTCCAAATCTTCCACTGTGGTGGTAAACATGTCCTTTTTTCTTTATAATTATTCAGCTGTAAGAAAGAAATCCTGCTATTTGTGACAATATGGATGGGCTCAGGGAACATTATGCTAAGTGAGATAAGCCAGACAGAGAAAGACAAATACTGCATGGTATCACTTACATGTGGAATATTAAACACACACAAAAAAATCAAACTCATATAAACAGTAGAAAAGTAGTTGCTGGGGGCTGGGGTGGGGTGTGGGAAAATAGGGAAAGGTTAGTAAAAGGGTACATATGCTGTGCTTAGTCGTGTCCGACTCTTTGCGACCCCAGGCTCCTCTGTCCATGGGGATTCTCCAGGTAAAAACAGTGGAGTGGGTTGCCATGCCCGCCTCCAGGAGATCTTCCCAACCCAGGGACTGAACCGGGTCTCCTGCATTGCAGGTGGATTCTTTACCGTCTGAGCCACCAGGGAAGCCCAAAAGGGTACATACTTTTAGCTAAAAGATGAAAAAGATCTGATGATCTAATACAAAACATGGTGACTATAGTTGATATTAATAATACTGTTTTATATAATTGAAATTAGCTAAGAGAATGGACGGAGAAGGCAATGGCAACCCACTCCAGTACTCTTGCCTGGAAAATCCCATGGACGGAGGAGCCTGGTAGGCTGCAGTCCATGGGGTCGCTAAGAGTCAGACATGACTGAGCGACTTCACTTTCACTTTTCACTTTCATGCATTGGAGAAGGAAATGGCAACCCACTCCAGTGTTCTTGCCTGGAAAATCCCAGGGACGGCGGAGCCTGGTGGGCTGCCGTCTATGGGGTCGCACAGAGTCGGACACGACTGAAGCGACTTAGCGGCAGCAGCAGCAAGAGAATAGAACTTAAATGTTCTCACCAAAAACAAATATGTGAGGTAAGGGGATAGTTGTGTTAATTAATTAGATGGTAGGGATCGTTTCACAATGTTGTAAGTAATTTTTCCCTATTGCTAAGATACCTAGACTAATTTGTGTCACCTGTGTTCCTGACTCTCAGAGTTCAGAAAGTCCCTCAAAGGAAAATCTGATTCTGTTGAGAGGACAGGAAGGGGGCGGTTTGCAGTATGTATCTAGTGCGGGGGCAGAAAGAGGAACAAGATGATCCTGTCAGGGCTGAGTGTGTCTGAAGAACCCACGATTCCGCCTTTCCCAATATCTGTTAGCACCCGTCGGCCCGCCCCTCAGATCCTCTCTCACCTGGCAGTTGAGAATATCGTAGAGAAGGTCGTTCTTCTGTGCCAGGCTGCTCAGCAGTCGTATGGCTTGCACCTGAACAGAGCAAAGGGCCACGCGTGAGAAGGCAGATGGGCCTGAGCAGGGATGACACGAATCTCTGCTCCTCCCTCTAGGCGTTGTGCCAGGGCCGGGCAGGGGGTCGGGGCCTGGGCCCCCATCCTCAGGCACCTGTGCCAGGATATAGTCCGACTGCAGGATCTCCATCAAGGCAGGCATCACCCGTCGCAGCTGCGGGTGCACAAAGTCAGGCAGCGGGAAGTTGTTGAGGAGTCTGAGGCCTGCAATGTGCAGCTCTGAGTCCCAGATGGTGGAGATCAGTTCCAGCACCTTGATGGAGTGTTCCTAGGGAGGGCCGGGGGAGAAGAGAAGGGTTTCCTGCTTTCACCGGATGGCCCTCAACATTAGCCCGCCCTCTGCCTTCACTCAGGACAACTGAGCCAACCCCACAGACAGTTCCCCACTTAAACTCTCCCCGTGGTTTGACCACCCCTCCCACCGCCTTGAAAATCTGTCTTCACTGGGCTTCTCTGTCCACAAGCATCTTTCCCCGGTTCTTCTGCCAACCTCCTCTTCTGTCTTCCTCCCTGCCTTAGTGACACGGTGTTAAAGACTCACAGACTCAGTGTTAAAGACTATCCATATGCTGATGCCTTTCAAGTTCCTGTTTCCCGCCCAGACCTCTCCCTGAACTCCAGACTCACAGATGCAAGTGCCAATTCCACTTCTTTCCCAGAATCTTACTAAACCTCTGAGTTGACACATTCCCATCCCCACACCTGCTCTCTCCACCACCCTTCCTGTCTCCGCTGTTGTTTACACCTGCCTCCCTTACTCAAACCAAAACTCCCTGGTCTTCCTTGACTCCTTTCTTTCTCTCACACCCCTTTCTAACCCTTCAGAACATCTTGAGGGCTCTGCCTTCAAAACCTGCCAACAGTCAAGCCACTGCTCACCATGCCCCTTCCGCCACCCTGTTCCAGGCCACCAGCATCTCTCCCCCAGGCTTCTGCAATAGCCTCCTCCTCTCTACTTCCAGCCTTGGGCAGCAGACAGGCTGGACGTTCACGCCCCTGCTCCAGAGTCGCTGGTTCATTCAGGATAAAGGCTAAAATCCTTACAGTGGCTTACAAGATCTTCCCGTTCCCCCCATTATTTCTTTGCCTCATCGCCTATTCTCTCCTCTGCTCTCACGGATTCCCTGAAAAGGCCAGGTACACACCTATCTTAGGGTCTTTGCACAGGCTGGTCCCTCTGCTTAGAGTGCTCTACCTCCGATATTCGTAGCTCACTCTGACTCTTACCTCCTTCAAGACTTTGCTATTTAATGTCACCTTCTCCAGAGGGGGGGCTTCCCTGACCACTCTCTCCTCTAAGATGAGACCACCACTCCCATCCCCACCTTCCTTATCCACCCCCTTTTATTTTTCCCTATACCACTGTCACATGGAACACACTTTTTGTTTTTAAATTTTTATTTTCAAATGATTATAAGTTCACTAGAAGTTGCCAAAACAGAGAGGTCCCAATGTGCCTTCCACCCAGTTTCCCTCCATGCTGCTGCTACTGCTAAATCACCTGACTCTGTGTGACCCCATAGACGTCAGCCCACCAGGCTCCCCTGTCCCTGAGATTCTCAAGGCAAGAACACTGTAGTGGGTTGCCATTTCCTTCTCCAATGCATGAAAGTGAAAAGTGAAAGGGAAGTCGCTCAGGCGTGTCTGACTCTTAGCGACCCCGTGGACTTCAGCCCACCAGGTTCCTCCATCCATGGGATTTTCCAGGCAAGAGTACTGGAGTGGGGCACCATTGCCTTCTCTGTTTCCCTCCATTGTTACATCTTAATTACAGTATCAAAACCAGGGAACTGGTATTAGTACAATGTGTACGTATAGTTCTGTGTCATTTTATCAGGTATGTAGATTCGTGTAACCACCACCGAAGTCAACAAATTATTCCATCAGCATCGCCACAGATCACCCTTGTGGGTGATCTTACTGTCACACTTACCCTGCCCATCAAAACCAGCCCTCACCAGGGCAGGCCACCAATCTGTTTTCCACCTCTCTGATTTTGTCAATTTCGAGGTTATATAAATGGAAGCATACTTTGTAATCTTCCAAACCTGGTGTTTTCCACTTGGTATAATGCCCTTGGGACCCATCCAAGATGTCGTGTGTATCAATGGCTCATTCCTTTTCATCACCGAGTGATGTTCCACAGTACGAGATTACCAGTTTGCTTAGTCATGTATCTACTAAGAGCCATTTTGGTTGTTTCTCCTTTTGAGTGTTACAAATAGAGCTGCTGTGAACAGGTTTTTGTACAGATATAAGGTTTTATTTCTCCAGGATAAATGCTCAAGAGTGCAATTGCTGGTTTGCATGGTAAATGTAGTTTTTTTGTTTTTAAACTACCAAACTATTTTCCAGAGTGGCTGCTTTACCATTTTACATTCCCACCAGCAACATATGAGAGATTCAGTTTCTCTCCATCTTCACCAGCATTTGGTACGGTCACTCATTTTTTTAGTTTAGATCATCTAATAGGTATATAGTAATATTTCATTGTGAAATATTGCATTTCCCTAGTGTCTAGTTAAATGTTAAACGTTTCTTCATGTGCTTATTTGCACATGAAGTTGTATATCTGCTTCAGTGATATTTTGCCATATCTTGTACCCCTTTTCTAACTGGATTTTTTAAAATATTGAGTTTTCAGAGCTCTTTATATAAACTAGATATGTCTTATGTCAGATATGTGGTTTGCAACTATTTTCTTTCAATCTGAAGCTTATCTTTTCATCCTCTTAACAGGGTCTTTCACTAAAAAAATGTTTTTAATTTTGATGAAGTTCAATTTATCACTTTTCTTTTATAGATTGTGGTTTTAGTGTCATTTCTATGACCTCTTTATCAAGCCCTAGATCCCCAAAATTTTCTCTTTTGAAATTGCAGCATTACCCTGATGTCAGCCTTCTTTACCACTCTTCTTGATTTTTCTCAATAGCATTTGCCCCCATGAAACAATACGTTTCACTTTTTTTGTTTAAGATTTTGTTGATATTTAATTAGATTTGGCTGCACTGGGTCTTTGTTGTTGCCCTCAGACTTAGTTGCTCCACGGGATGTGGGATCTTCCCGTACCAGGGATCGAACCTGTGTCCCAGGCACTGCAAAGCAGACTCTTAACCACTGGACCACGAGGGAAGCCCTCATTTATTTGTGTATTGCCTGCCTTGCTTTCTGCTAGAATTTAAGTTCACTTGGGGTAAGGTTCCTTCTTGCTCCATTCCCCGTTGTATCTCATATGCCTAGCACAGTGCCCAGGCACGACAGAAGTGTTCAGTATACGTCTGTTGAATGAAAAAAGGGATCTTGGCTTCTGAGCTGCAGATGCTTGGGGCTTATTACCAAAGGCAGGTACCTTACAAGCTATGCCTTTGCAAGTCACTTAAGAAGGACGCCAGAAGCCTGGAGTGAGAAGCACAGACTTCCCATTAGTACCCTGCTCCTTCCTGCCCTCATCCCTCGCTGACCGCTGAGATCTGAAGGGCAGGTAGGAGTTAGCAAATCTGGGGTGGGCTTTCAGGCAGCAGAGCACCAGGCACAAGAAGTGGGAGGGGAGACAGCTTGAAACACACAGTGTAAACAGCGGGGGTGTGGGCAGGGAGGTGGAGCTGGTTGTACACGTTAAAAATTTTTGTGTGTGTTTTTATTTGGCTGTGCTGGGTCTTGTTGTGGCATGCAGGATCTGTAAGTGCAGCATGTAGGATCTAGTTCCCTGACCAGGGGTCAAATCTGGTCCCCATGATTGGGAGCGCTGAGTCTTAGCCACTGGACCACCTGGGAAGTCCCTGGTCATATATTTTCTGATGAGAGCCTTGAGGAAGACCCAGCAGGGAACTGATGCAATCAGATCTCTCTCAAGAGGGTGGTCTGGTTCAGGGAACAGGGGCGAGCTCCATTTGGATGTTGGGTCAGAGGGTCTCCAGACTAAGTGGAACAGCTGGCCATGGGTCTGGAGGTCAAGGGAGCCTTCAGGCTTTAGACAGAGACACAGGAGAGCACATCTAGCTGGAAACTGAGGCTAGGGAGTGGCCGTTTTCACCCAGAGAGTCAGGTCCTCAGGATACAGACCCTGGGGGAGAAAGGGACAGCGGTGCCCATGCCACGTGCATCGGAATCTCCTGAGGGGCTGAGAAAAACAAAGCTTCCCTGTTGAACTGGTTCTCTGGGTGTAATGCCCTGAAATCTTCATTTTTAACCAGCTTTCTTGGCAATTCTGATATGCATGAGAATCACAGCCTTAGGGTTAGCTGAGAGATGAAGTAGAAGCAGCCAGTAAGTAGAGACTTTTTTTCCTCCAAAGAGAGTCTGATACAAAAAATTTAAAGTGTGAAAAGACCAAGTGTTGGGGAAGAAATGATGCAACAGAAACACTCATGTGGGGCTGGTGGAAGGTGTAAACTGATTCAGCCCTTCTCAGAAAGCTGGGCATGCCTTTCACCTGACCATCCCACAACTGCATACATGCCCTAGAGAAAGTCTCCCGTGTCCCAAGGGCGATGCATGTGCGAAAGCTCAAGGTGCCATATGCAAATGACTCAAATACCTACCATGAGCAGCTGGATAAATAAAACTTCAGGATAGTCATGAACTAGAATACTGCACAACAGTGGAAAAGAAACAGAGCAGCCACTATCAATGAGGATGAATCTTTCAATGTTGGAGGGAAAACACAAACCACAGAATGCAAACTGCAGACTTTCAGATCCATGAAGCATAAAAACATTCCAATTACATTTTACCTATTTTTGCCTGCTGCTATGGCCTGCTAGAAAATGAAAACACATGTATACATGATAAAACTACAAAGAAAATCAAGAAATTGATGAACAAAGTGCAGAGGAACAATTGCCTCTGGTCGGGGAGGAGGCTGGCATTAAGGAGGGGCGTCCAGGGGCATCTAGCCAATTGGTCATGTTCTATTTCTTAGCCTGAGTTCTGATTATGTGTGTTCTGTTCTTGTTTTAAATATTTATTATTGATTTATTTGGCTGTGGCCGGCACAGGGATCTTTAGTTGCAGCATGTGGGATCTGGTTCCCTGATTGGGGATCGAACCTAGGCTCCCTGCATTGGGAATGTGGAGTCTCAGCCACTGGGCCACAAGGGAAGTTCCGGTGTTTTATTGTTACCAAACACGCGTAAAATGTTCACGTTTTGAATATTTTTGCTATTTTTAAGTAAAATATTCTGGGAGAGATCGTTTGCTAGAGAGAGATTAGAGGTCATTAGAGGTCAAGGAAGATGTTTTCTAGTTTTGTCTTTTAAGATGGAAAGAATAGAGCTTGTTGAATCTAATGGGAAGGAGCCAGGGGAGGCTATACAAGACAGAGTTTAATCAAGGAGAGGGGCCCTCGGGGGAGGGGGCGGATGCAGGACTGAGACGATCATTAAATACAGGCAGGAAAAAAGCCTTTCTTCCATGGCACCAGCAGGAAAGCAGGAAAGGATGAGTAACAGGTAAGCCTGAAGGCCTAGCAGCAGGAAGCTGGGGGAACTGACATTTGGTGGCTTCTGTTTTCTCTGCATCGTAGTACTGAAAACATTAGTGATCCAGCCACCAGCCTTAGACCAACACAGCATGGGGTGTGGTCTGACAATATATCTGGTTTTTGTCCCCGACTGCAGGCACAAGGTTCCTAAAATCCTTGCAATTGCCTGCCAGGAGTGTTTTTGGTTTTTATAATGAGCCTCTTTCCATCACCCCTGAATTTATGCTAATAGGGCAACTCTAGGCAGACCCCTAGATTCCTGCTGGATGAGGCCAGAAAGACCCAGCTAGGATTAGGGGGCTGGAACGTTTACCCCATACCTGACCTCTGGGGAGAAGGGTGGGGCTAGAGACTGAGTTCAGTCACCAACGGCCAATGATTAATCAATTATGCCTACATAATAAAGCCTCCATAAATACACCTACATGACAGGGTTTGGAGAACCCTGGGTTGGTGAATATATCTCGCTTGGGTTGGTGAATATATCGAGGTGCTAGGAGTATGGCAGGCCTGAAGAAGACATGGAATTCCTTCCCCCACATTCTGCCCTTGCACCTCTTCCATTTGGCTGCTCCTCAGTTGTATCTTTTTCCCCTGTTAGCTCCGAAGAGTGTGGCATGTGGGATCTTAGTTCACCAACCAGGGATCGAACCTGTACTTCCTGCATTGGGAGCACGGAGTCTTAACCACTGAACCACCAGGGAAGTCCCTCCTCAGTTGTATCTTTTATAATAAAATGTAAGTAAAACATTTTCCTGCATGCTGTGACTCTTTATAGTGAATTATCAAGTCTGAGGAGAGAGGTCATGGGAACCTCCAACTTTACAGCTGGGCGGTCAGAAGTGGAAGACGGTCTTATGGGACTCAGCCCTCAGCGGTGGGGTCTGTACTAACCCCAGGGAGACATGTCAGAACTGAACTATAGGATACCCAGCTGGTGTCAAGAGAGTTAGCTAGCGTCAGAAAGAACCTCGGGGGTTTCTGTTTGGGGTTCAGAGATTCTCCAAGGGACTGAGTTCAGTTTTATCCTGGGATTCAAAGACTTCTGCCCCTATTGGGAAAGTGATCACCATTTTCCCACCAATTCCAAGGAAAAACATATTCCTGGGTTACAAATTCAGACCCAAACAGACTTCTGGAACATGACCATTCATCCTAGGCCCACTAAAGGGCCCACGGCCTGTGGACACCCCGTGCACTCTGCCCCACCCTTATTGCTAGGCTCACCTGGATTTTGAGCCTGAATTTTCTGATGCCAGAGAAAGCTTTAAGTGTGTTCAGGGCTTGGATTTTGACACTGTTGTCCTTGTCATCCAGCATGGAGCCCACCAACGTGATGTCATCATTAGTACAAGCAGAGGCCTAGAGTGTACCAGGAGAGACGGAAGAGGCGGGAGAAGCGGGGGTCCTGGTTCCCCCACACACACACCCTGTCACCAAGACCCCTCAACACAACCCCTCCCACCCTCAGAGAGACAGGTCCCAGGACACCATCTGCCTAGTCAGGGGGGTTGGGGGGGGTACCAGGACACACGCTGGTAGCCCCCAGGGGCCAGGCTGATGGGGAGGGGTCTCCTGCCTCCCTTCCCTCACCTCGGACTCCAGCAAGTACACACAGCGCGTGATGCTGTGTAGGATCATGCTCCTGGTGTACGGATCCTGCTTGCACTCCAAAGAGTTGAGGAGCCTCCGGAGCTCACCTGAGTCCCGCCCGTGTCGCTCTCGCTCGATTGCCAGGCCTAGACAGCCACCCCAGACCGGTTCAGGCTGTGGACTCAGAGGTGATGAAAGAAGGGGATTGGGAAGTGGGGCAGAGGGGCCTGGGAGACAAGGCTGCCTTGCCTTTTCTGAAGAGAAGACTTCCTGCCGTATGCAGGACCACCATGTGCAGCTGATCAGGGTGTGCGCTGCACAAGGGCACTACATCTAATGCTGCGTCATTCAGATCATAAACAAAAACGTTCTGTACGTTTACCATAACAACTTTCTGGCATATGGCAGTCACACACGGTGTTTCATCATAACTGGTATGTGGCAATGATATTCCAGCAGGTGGCAACACAAAGTCTTGCAGAAAGGGTTTCTTTCTCAACTTTGCACTGAGTGGTCACAGAGATTAGTGGAAGTTCTGGGCACATAGGTCCCCCAGTTTTCCCTTGGGGAGAACTGCTGATAGCAAGTTTCTATCCATCCTAGATGCCAGAGTGAATGTAGAATTTAGGAACCTGCCAGATGACTCCTGAGGATGCACCTGAGCGCCATCCACTACCTGGGGACCCTGCTCCAGCATCTCTAGAGGTGGGTCTGGGGAAGATGGAGTTGAGAAAGAGGCACGAGAGAGGAATGTGGAGGAGTCCCCTTGGGCCCCTCAGAGACCTGGGGAATAGGTACCTCTTGGGGCCGAGCCCTCTCCCCAGGGCGGGGACACTCACGGGCGATGCAGATGGGTGAGGCAGAGCAGAAGGGCGGCTGACATTTTATGCCGGCCTTGATGGCCTTGTAGAGGAGGTAGACAGCCCCGGCGCCTGTGGCCAGGCTCACCACACCTTTGCGGATGTCCATTTGCCTCGGGCGCTGGCAGATGCAGGACATGCCCGAGGCAGCCAGCGAAGACCTTCCGGAACCAGAACTCCAGCAGGGCCAGGAACCAGGGCACCAGAATCAGAACATGGGCAACAAAGGGAACTGGGGAGACAGCAGGACGGAGGGCGGCGGTCTGGGAACAGGGCATCCAGGGAGCCTTGGAGGCTGTGGGAAATCAAAGTCAAGATGCCAGGGAGACAGAAGGTCTGGGGCAGGAAGGTCCTTCACAGCCCCCATTTCTAGGGGACCCAGGTTGGTGGGGCCCCAGGAGTCAGCTCCAGAGGCTTCCTTTCCTCCATTAGAGGGCAAAGTGAAAAGTGAAAGTGAAGTCGATCAGTCGTGTCCAACTCTTGGTGGCCCCATGGACTGTACCTGCCAGGCTCCTCCATCCATGGGATTTTCCAGGCAAGATTACTGGAGTGGGTTGCCATTTCCTTCTCCAGGGGATCTTCCCAACCCAGGGATCAAACCCGGGTCTCCTGCATTGCAGGCAGACTCTTTACCGTCTGAGCCACAAGGGGGCTTCACCATTAGAGGGCAGCAGAGGCCCAATTTCTGGAAGTTTGGAAGTTTGCTGCGGGGGTCCAACGGGGTTGGGGGTGTCGGGGGTTTGGGATTTGGCCCCCGGCAGCCCTGTTCCCTCACTTGCCTGGCCCTCCCATCTTTGATCTTTTTGCCATGGATCCACTTCTGGGCCTCGGAGTGTTTCTGTAGGCAAGGGCCCCTCTTTCCATCGGAGGATGAAAAGATGACGAGCACCTTACAAAGTTTTCCAGAGTCTCAAGGCAAATCTATTATCTTCCAGCATCCACGTGTTCCCTAGTGTTGACCAAAAGCTCATAAGGGCAGTTGTCTCTGCATCTCCAACATCCAGCAGTCCTGCACTTAGGAGATGCTCAAGTTATGACTTCTGTTATTCCTTGAGGATGGGAGGACAGAAAAACGTCAGAGAATCTGAATACGGGGATGCCAGGCCCATTTAACCAGTGTGTCTCTGGAGGAGAAGGGGCCCTTGCCTTGATCATTTGTAACCTGAGAGGACCCAGATTTAGCATTCTAAAACTCCAGGGTTAAAATCTGGGTGGGTCTGTGCCATTAAACCTTGGAGGCCTGAATCTGGGAGTATCGCACCCCATTCCACCCTCCACACACAACATATACACACAGGGTGGGATGGGGTTGGAGGCCTCTGGAAAATGCCACCACCCTGGAGGAGGAGAACCCAACTTTGGAGGCCTCAGTCTCCACCACCTCCACCACTAGGATGGGGCAGGTGAGACCAGACCCTTCCCTTCTCCTCCTCCCCTTACCCGCAGTGTCCCCATAGCCTCTGGCCTCACCTTCTGGTGCAGAACAGGGAGGAGCCCAAGCCAGGCTCAGGCCCAGAGTCAGCCCTGAGCATGGCTGCCCCAGAACAGGGCTTCTCCTGCCTGGCCTTGAGCTCCTGTTGGAAGCCTCGGGGCTCTGGGCTGCTGCATCTGGGCCTGCAGGAGGTGTGGAAACACATCACCAAGGATGCTACAGCAGCCAGCCAAGTCTATCCACTCAGAGCCTTCATCCACATCACCCCAGGCTGCAAGCAACATTCCCGGGGGGTCATTCTCTTCCATCCTCGGCCCTCCTCAAGGGTCATTTCTGGTCCTCTACACAGCAAAGAAGGCGATGGCACCCCACTCCAGTACTCTTGCCTGGAAAATCCCATGGATGGAGGAGCCTGGTAGGCTGCAGTCCATGGGGTCGCGAAGAGTCGGACACAGCCCCAAGGTGGGTGTATGGTCAGGCCATTCAAGATGGCTGTTCTCTTGCTCTTTGTTCTTCCCTTGCTCTACCTGTCCCTTCTTTTAAAAACTTGGCCGTGCCACTTTTGTTGTGGCCCGAGGGATCTTCCATCTTCATTGCAGCATGAGAACTCTTAGTTGTGGCTTGTGGGATCTAGTTCCCTGACCAGGAATTGAACCCCGGGCCCCCTGCGTTAGGCGCTCAGAGTCTCAGCCACTGGACAACTGGGGAAGTCCCTTGACCAGTCCCGATTTTGCCTGCACCCTACGCATGTGACCAGGTTTGCCCCCTGCCCCAGCTAATGGCTGATCTCACCTGCTAATTTATTAAAGCAAACATCTGCCCTCGTGATGGTTCTTAACTGAGGGGCTGTGAGGGACGTGCCCCAGCTGGTTTCCTTGGTAACTGACCAGCCAACCTGACCTCAATTCCCCCTCTAAATAGTAGTCTCCTTCTAGCCTGAGTGGGAAGGATTGCTGTTATGGCCTGCCCGCTGTAATCCACAGGTTGTTGCTCCAGGACCTTTTGCTTAAGACCAGCACCAACCCCGTCCCCAAAACTCCTGTCCAAAAAACCACTGAGGTCGCCATCATTGTCTCCAGACTCTTTCTTTGGTCTTGAGGTGGGGCAACCACAAGGCTTTCAGGACTGCGGGGTGCAGCCCAACGATTGGTCAGCCAGGCGAGAGGCCAAAGGAACACCCAAGATGTCGAGAAGTCAAGGATGGGGAACGGAAGATCGCAGGCATGATCTCGAGGTGGCTGTTCACCAGCAGGTGGGGCCCTGTGGCAGCCGACTGCCATGAGAGAGGTCTTTCTCTTGCATTAAATTGATTCTCTTCCACTCTGGTAACCTCGGAGTCTCTGTTTTCAGTTTAAAAGCAGCAGCCCTATGCCTGTGGCTCATCTGACTGCACGAGGATGGCTGGTGAATACAGACAAAATGCAAGGAAGTGGATGATCTGCAAAGGACAAGCATACACACCTCCAACCTCTCACCACTAAACAATTACAGACAAAGGCTTTAGGGGATCTTAATTCAGGGATAGGCTGGTGAATTGGATGTGGCTGAAAAGTCTGGTTGGGGCCTGTGACAACAACAAAGAGTACTCCTGGGCTTCTGGTCCCAGCTGTAGAAGGGGGCAGAGCAATGATACAGACCGCGAAGGGACAACAGCCATGTGCAGCTTACACTACAAAAGGCTTACCTGGGTCTAGCAATGCAAAAATTCACTATTTGGGGTCTAGGATAGCTGTGTGTGAAATACAGGACCCCCATGGACATTGATAATGACCAAAGACTCCACTTAACCAGGCATGAAGTTCAGGAACGGGCTGATAAAAATGACACACATTGGCCTTTCCACTTGCCTTACGGACATCCCTCCCCCGACTTCGACCAGGCTAATGGAAAGGATGAAAGAACAACTTAACAACTGAAATGGAAACCTGTTCTTTCCACGGGTGGACCAGAGGCTAACTTAAGCTCTAAGAATTCAAACTGAGCATCCCAGGGGCAATGAGCCCAGGGCTATGTTAACCCAGAAGTGACTAGTCAATACAGTCTGAGCTTAACAGTTAACCGCCTAAAGACGAATGCCTACTATCAGGACAACAACTTACTTTTGCTCTCACCCCAGCATCTCACCCCCAGAGGAACACATTACCAAGTGATCCGGGGACTGGCAGGTAGTCCCTGGTGCTTTGGGTTTGCTGCCTCGTGGGGAGTAGGATTGGCAAGGGAATTACAGATTTCACCTGGATTTATACTAGACCCACCTAAGACTACTAAAGTTAATCCAGCTCCTAATGGAGAAACCTGTATGCAGGTCAGGAAGCAACAGTTAGAACTGGACATGGAACAACACACTGGTTCCAAATAGGAAAAGGAGTGCGTCAAGGCTGTATATTGTCACCCTGCTTATTTAACTTCTATGCAGAGTACATCATGAGAAACGCTGGGCTGGAAGAAGCACAAGCTGGAATCAAGATTGCCAGGAGAAATATCAATAACCTCAGATATGCAGATGACACCACCCTTATGGCAGAAAGTGAAGAGGAACTGAAAAGCCTCTTGATGAGAGTGAAAGAGGAGAGTGAGAAAGTTGGCTTAAAGCTCAACATTCAGAAAACTAAGATCATGGCATCTGGTCCCATCACTTCATGGGAGATAGATGGGGAAACAGTGTCACACTTTATTTTTGGGGGCTCCTAAATCACTGCAGATGGTGACTGCAGCCATGAAATTAAAAGACGCTTACTCCTTGGAAGGAAAGTTATGACCAACCTAGATAGCATATTCAAAAGCAGAGACATTACTTTGCTAACAAAGGTCCATCTAGTCAAGGCTATGGTTTTTCCAATGGTCATGTATGGATGTGAGAGTTGGACTGTGAAGAAAGCTGAGTGCCGAAGAATTGATGCTTTTGAACTGTGGTGTTGGAGAAGACTCTTGAGAGTCCCTTGGACTGCAAGGAGATCCAACCAGTCCATTCTGAAGGAGATCAGCCCTGGGATTTCTTTGGAGGGAATGATGCTAAAGCTGAAACTCCAGTACTTTGGCCACCTCATGGGAAGAGTTGACTCATTGGAAAAGACTCTGATGCTGGGAGGGATTGGGGGCAGGAGGAGAAGGGGACGACAGAGGATGAGATGGCTGGATGGCATCACTGACTCGATGGACGTGGGTCTGGGTGAACTCCAGGAGTTGGCGATGGACAGGGAGGCCTGGCGTGCTGCGATTCATGGGGCAGCAAAGAGTCGGACACGACTGAGCGACTGAACTGACTGACTGACTGACTGGAGAAAAAGTGCCTCTATACCCTGTAGGCTGAGGTTATACCACCACCAGCCTTCAGCACTATGAATGTCTTTGTTGCTGTCCTAGGCTCTTTATTTGGTCTCAAGGTTGGGCAACTCTGAGACTTACAGGTCTGCGGGGCCCAGCCCACCAGTGGGTGACTACACAGACTCCCCGCAGTGAAAGGTGACAGAGGCCGCTGGAGGCCCCCTTCCTCCACTGCCGTGGGACCACCTATCAGGCTCCATGAACTCTGGGCAGGAAATGGCTGCCTGATGGAACTGTTCTAGGTTCAGACTCCCCTGATGGCTCCGAGGAGAGGTCCTTCAGAACAGAGTTCCAGCCCTCTTCTGAGGGGAACCCAGGGCTACTGGCCTCCTCAGTCTATGGAGCTGACCCCAAGACCCTCACATCCTAAACAAATGCAGTGCTCATCTGCTCTTTAAAGCTCTCCAAAGATGTGGAGTTCTTTCCTGGCTCTAAGCTAATTCCTTCCTGCTATATCTAAGCCTATTTTTTTTTTTGGTTCTGCTCTCAAATGATTCAGAGGGATCAGAGGCAGCCGCCCCATTATACGTTTTTGCTAATCCACAGCACAATATAGAAGAAAAAAAAATGTGTATTTGTTGGTGGAAAGTCAAGGACTGTTCTTTCTTGGGAGTAACTGCTTTTGATTCAGATGAAGTCTGTCTTCTTTTGAGAATTAAAATATATTTGCTTTTGTGAAATGATGGTGACAACACACGACAGTGAATGGCCTTGGTGAGCATAAACGAAGGCTGCAGCTCCCGGTGAGAACTTGGGTTTTGGTTCTTTTCCCCTGTCAAATCCCCAACTTTGGAATATCGACTAGAGAGAAGTCTGAGACGCCATACACACACAAAGCCAACCCCAGGTTTCTTACCTGCCCTCCCCAAGGCAAAAGGGCACGGGCTGCCCTAGCACAGCTTTCGGCCATCAGCACCAGCTTTCCACCTTGAAGGCTGCTGATGTTCCCATCATGCTGCTGAAGTTCCCATCACACTGCTGTTCGGTCGCTCAGTCATGTCTGACTCTTTGCAAAACCCCATGGCCTGCAGCACCCCTGTCCTTGACCATCTCTGGAAGCTTGCTCAAACCCATGTCCATTAAGTCAGTGATACCATCCAACCATCTCATCCTCTGTCGTCCCCTTCTCCTCCTGCCTTCTATCTTTTCCAGCATCAGGGTCTTTTCTTCCTATCAGGCGACCAAAGTTATTGGAGCTTCAGCATCAGTCCTTCCAACGAATATTCAGGGTTGATTTCCCAACATGTTAGGTGCAATTTATTTAGTGAGCGTGGGTTCAACTCAGACTTGCTGCTCAGTTACTGAGTTAGCTTTGTAATCTTTTTGTGCCTCATTTTCCACACCTATAAAATGGGTAAAATAGTAATACCCACTTCTTGGGTTTATCAGAACAGTGCTCAGCACACAGAGCTCACCAAATGTGACTATGATCATTTCGATTATAAGCAGGCTTCCCCCTGGACAGAAATGTCAGGGGTGGGAAGGAAGTGAGCACTCAGAGGGTTGGCCTCTATGAGGCCTAAAAGGTACATTATTCAGCCTCTTCCCTTATCCTCTATCCCTCCCACTCTGGTCGTCTTTAGGCTAATCAATCTCAACTCCTGTAGCGCATTTACTTTCTTTGCCAGTTTTGGAGTCCTCCTTGAACCCTTCAACCCCACCAAATACCTAACCCTGGAGAGCTAGGGGCACCCGGCCCATTCCTGGGCTACTCAGTTCCTAAAATCCATCCTTCCGCGTGTAAAACCCCAAGACTACCTGCTTACTCTATCAGGACTCTAGGCATGGGTATTTCAGCCTAGTTAATTAGAGGAGACTGACACGCTATTAGGGACCTGCTGTGCAAGTAGGCCATTAAGAAGTGTGACCCAGGAGGGGTCCCGCACTTGCATGCCCAGGAGACGCTAAGGGGAAATCAGCTTACTTTATAATGAAAAGCGCGTTGGAGTCCTTCGAGCTTCGGTTTGGGCAAGTTCCATAATCTGAGTCTCAGTTTCCTCCTCCGGAAAAGGGGTCTATCAATACCCGCCTACTATACGGAAGTGCGCCGTCAGAACTGAATGCGACGCTGTACGCCCGTGACTCCAGGTGAACTGGGGAAGCTCTGCACGTGTGAGCTGCCCCCGCAGAGAGAGGAGAGGTGCACGTCTGGGGACAGCCCGCGCCCTGACGTGGACCCCACGCGCTCCGAGACCGTGCCGTCCAAGCTCGCGCATACCCCGGGCCAGGGACCAGGCTGGCGGGCCTCTTGAGTAGCTCGTGACGCCGGCGAAGGCGTGGGGACGCGGGAAAAAGGCGGCGAAAACCCAGGGAAGCGAAGGGGTCGGTACCCCCCGCAGAAGGAGGACTGGGCGTGGGGCGGAGGCCGAGGCTCCTCCCGCCCCCGGCCTCCCCCGTCTTGCCCCCCCTCCTCCGATTGCTCCCCGCTCCTCCCCCGCCCCGCGCGCATCCGGCGGCGGGCACAGGATGTTCTTTCGCTCGGGCCCCCCCACCCCCGCCCCCGCTCTCACTTTCCCTCCGCTCCCATCCCCCACTCCCGCCGCTGGCACCTTGTTTAACTCTTTCCCTCCCGCGCTTCGCGGCGCCCAGCGCGCCCTGGCGGAGGAGGGGGGGGTTCCCACCCTTCCCGCCCACCCCCAGGACCGGGAGCTCGGTCCAGGGCGGCACGGGAAGAAGGGCCCCAGCCGAGCGCTGGGCCTCGGTTCTCCGGATCCACTGGCCCGTCGGGAGTGGGAGGGGAAGGGATGAAGAGAGATCCTAGGGCCTGAAGCCGGCCTTCTTCGGATCCCCCAGGCCAGCTCACCACCGGTGCCGGGTGGGCTAGGGGTGGGGGTGCCCGCAAATCCAGCGAGTCCCGCGACCGAGGAGGGCAGCCAGCTGGGCGGAGTTAGCGCCAGGCCAGGCGTAGGGTCAGCAAGGTCGAGGACCCCAACCTCATCCTCTCCCTGGTTGGGATGAGAAGGGGGCCCCCGGGTCTCCGGGAGAGGATGGACAGAGGTCACACCCTTCGCGTACACGTCACTGTTTCCAAGGCAACCAGGGGCGGAGACGCGGGCTGGGGAAGGAGAGAGCTTAGCGAAACAAGGTTGCTAGAGACACTGGGACCCGGGAGTGCGGGGTGCGTTGGGGTTGGGAGGCGGCGTGGGCGGCCTTTTCAATCTTTGCTTTTCGCTCTCTGGTGCTCAAAAAGCTGAGGGCCGGACAGGTTCCGTTCATTCGACAGACGTTCGTTGAGCTTGGACCGTGCTTGGCATCAGGCTTAGGCACTGCGTTCTGGCGGCGCTGGATCCGAACCCTGCCCTCGCTGATTATTTTGAGTCAGGGTAGAGTGGCTATGCATCCTGGGTTACCTCCGTGGAACTGGTGTTAATTGTTAACAGTGTCCTTTTACTCGCTTAGAAATGTCTCAGTGGGGGGTTGGAGGACAGTAGTTAAGGTACCGCATCCCCCAATTCAAGAAAAGCTCCCGCAGAGCAGGCTGCTGTCTGCTCACTTTGCAGCCAGCACTTTGAGTTCTCTGTAATCTTTGCCTTTCATTCTGCAAGGTAAGCATCTCTCTCACCTTTTACAGATGAAGCAGGCTCAGAAAGGTGAAGAGGCTTGCCCAGGGCCATACAGCTAAGTGTTGGACCTACGTCATTGTGGCCTTCAAAATCCAAGAGCCCAATCTTAGTCTTTCTTTTCAAGACAGATGATATTAAATAAGTAAATAAATAACCCTGTCCCTGCCGCGAAGGAGCTTATAATATTTGAGGCTGAAAATATTACAGGACATAATGAAGCAATAAAATCTAGGAAAGATTAAAGGCCACCCATAAGGCTTAGAGGGAAGTTGATGACAAAATGATCCAAGGGTAGAGATTATCAGTGCCTTTGAGCTGGGTTATGAGGTGGTGATGGGATCAAGCTCACTGGGTCTGTGTGTTTGTGTGTGTGTGTGTTTGTGTGTGATGTGGTGCCAAGAAAGAGAACAACTTAAGGGCATCAGACCAGCGACCCAGAGCTAAGCAGGCTGGACTCTCCAATGGCAAGATCCCTCTGTAAACCCCAAAGCCACTGCTTGCACTCTTTTCTGCCCTCCACCCTCCTCAGTGGTTTTTCTGTTCCTTGCTGGAGCACAGGCTCCAGGCAGGCAGCTAGAATCATTCCATTCAGCACTCCAGTACTTTAGAGTTGGTATTTGGCACAACCTTGGTAGCTCAGACGGTAAAGCATCTGCCTACAGTGTGGGAGACCCGGGTTGGATCCTTGGGTGGGGAAGATCCCCTGAAGAAGGAAATAGCAACCCACTCCAGTGTTCTTGCCTGGAAAATTCCATGGATGGAGGAGCCTGGTAGTTCATGGGGTCGCAAAGAGTCAGACAGGACTGAGCGACTTCACTCACTCTAATGTTAATTTGGATGTCAGCTTCTCTCTTCTCATTCCCCACCCCTACCCCAAAGATTCTGGGAAATTTAAAAACCAGGGCTGCTCAAAACAAAAGGGCCTGCATGAGCATCAGGAAAGCAAAAGGCTTGATGCTGACAAGGAGACCAAGCCAGGAAAGAGAACTGTGAGGAGAAAAGAGGCACAACCCAATGGACTGGACACTCGGGGAACACTGGATGCCTTCCTACCACGCACCAGGCCTTGTGCTGGATTCTGTGGTTTGGGCGCACCATGAATGAATGTGGGCCCCTTCGTATGGAACACACAGATTAGTAGCTGGTGTACCCAGTGTGCTTGAAGAATCTGAAGTTGATAACATACACAATAAACAGTGTTTGAGAAAGATTATTCCAGCAGGGTGTGTAGGAGGAAGGAAAAACCTGGGTCAGAAAGGACAGTGTGGCAGTGACTGTGGGAATTTGGGCCAAAGGTGGAATCTATGGTATTGGAAAGGAAGGCGTGAGGAAAGTAACAATACACCTTGTAATAAAAGCAGGAGTGGGAAGAATTTGGTAATAGATGGTGAAGGAGAGAAAACAGTTAAGAAATTTTTAAGTTAATTTTTTTTTAGATTTTTATTTTTGCCTGCACTGGGTCTTCATTGCTGAACACAGGCTTTCTCGAGATGCAGCCAGTGGGGGCTGCTCTCTAGTTGCAGTGCACGGGTTTCTCATTGCAGTGGCTTCTCTTGCTATAGAGCACATGGGCTCTGGGTGCACGGGCTTTAGTAGTTGTGGCTCAAGGGCTCTTAAGTGTGGGGTCAGCAGTTGTGGTACACAGACTTTGTTGCTCCATTGCATGTGGGATCTTTCCAGACCAGGGATCGAACTGGCATCCCTTGGATTGCAAGACAGATTCGTAACCAGGTCCATCAGGGAAGGCCCAAGAGTTAAGAATTAATCCTCCTTCATGGTGAGTTTGGGCAGTAGGAAGGTTACTGCAGGCAAGGAGGAGGAGCTGGTGTGAGGGACCTGAGGGTGAGTTCCGTCCCTCCTGGGCCATGTGAGGGCAGGTATCCTCTAGGCGATTGGACTTGGACACAGGGACATCCTAAAGAGTTGTGGCTGCCTCGTAAAAGAGTGTCCTCGTCACTGTGGGTATGCAAACAGCTTCAGAACATTGGCCTGGGATACTGTGGAAAGATTTTATCCATCAGGTAGAAGGCTGGAGTCGACACAGTGAAAGTGGCTCCTGACTGAGGGATTTGGTGAGCGTTGGCTGGGTAAGCACATGTGTGGGAAGGACGCCTGTATGTGTGGGAAGATGGTTGGCACCCATCGTCTCAACTTTGGCTACAAAAGGTGCCCGAGATGCCTGGGAAGTGGGGGTTGAGGCCCAGGTGAGGCATGTCAGCAGCCTAGGATCCTGCCCCACCCACCCCCCGCCCCACCTTGGAAGGCCCTGGAGCCCAGGACTGTGCTGACTGCCAGGGCATTTCCTGGAACTTGGCAGAGGATGGAGCCCCTCCCTGCCTGCCCTGGCACACTCCAGGTACACTGTGTCCCGGGATGTGGGGTGGGGGTGGGGGGTGGAAACCTTGCAGACACCCCAGGAGACTGGGGTGTAGGAAAGGTCCCCACCCCCCAGGAAGAGTCCTGGTTTGGGCAGACATCTGAGCTCCCGCCCTGCGGCTGTCATCCTCACAATGGCCCCACCAGACCCGAGGGGACAGAGGCCCAGAGGAGGAAGGAGAAGCCTTGTGGCTGGGTGGCAGGATTCGTGAGTCTTTGTTGTGGCTTTGGGTGGGAGGGTGGGTAAGGCAGAAAAGCGGGGTCTCAGGCTTCAAAGCACCTCCCCACCTGCTTCTTCCCTGCGGGGTAATATTCAGGGGCCTAGTGGTTTTGAGGGGAGGGGACAGGAAGAGACTCTGAACTCTGGGTCAACCGAGGACAGAGATGGAGAAGACTTCCTTGCCCTGCATCCATCCCATCTCTCCCAGCGTCGTCTTCTGCTCCCCTCCACTCTAGACCAAATTTCTACTTCCATCTGCAACTAACAGTTACGACCCCCCACCATGCCAAGACCTCCAGAGGCCTCCCAGAGTGGTGGGAGAAGGGGACGATCAACTTGTCTGGCGGGCCACACCTGCCGGGCTGGGTGAGGTGAATGCCTCTCCCGAGTGGGCAGAGCCCATTCAGGTCCGGCCGGGGCGTGGGGGGCGGCGCGAAACGCTAGAATGGAGGGGCGAGAAGGCAGAGGGCTGCGCGAACCGGCCACGTGGAGGTCCAGAGCGACAAGCAGGGGAGGGAGCCGCGAGTAGGCCGTAAGCTCGCTCCTCCCGCTCGAGGGAGCCTCCGAGAGAGTTGAGTCGTCGCTGACCGCAGGCTGCAAGAGCGGTTGATCTGGTGAGCGAGCACACCCACTTACCCAGCTGCTGAGTCAGGCTGTTCTCGCTCCCCGTTCGCCCGCCCGCCCGCTCGGGACATTGTGTTCCAGCCCCGGCGCGCTGGCACCCGGCCCAGGCGCTCACACCAGCCTCCTCGCCCTGTTTGTGCTCGCGGCTTGCGCTCGGCGCGCAGCCTCCCCGCCGCCGCCGCCGCGGTCCCGCGAGTGCACGCTGGGGCCGGGCCCGCCGCAGACACCGGGGACGGTCGGGGGCTGGTGCGCAACTCTAGCACCCATCCCCCTATCCCCTCCCCTCTCCGCCGGCCCAGGGGTCCCTGAGGCTCTGCCCGATCACCGGCCTTAGCAAACCCAGATCACTCCATCCCCCACATGAGTCCCGGTTCGGATCCCTGGGCGAGTGGGGGGCCTGGGGCAGCACAGTTGGGAAGGGGCGGGGGGCAGATATTGGTAGGTAAACGCGAGAGAAGGAGCCACCCAGGCTGCCACCCCAGCCCCACGGGTGCTCAGTCCAGGAGTCTGGAGGACGAGAGCAAGGAAAGCGCCAGCCCCATACTTGCGAGAACTGAGATGCGGTCACGTGACAACGGAAGCCCGCTAGAGGGGGCCAATTCAAGCCATCTCCCCGGAGCCTCCCGGTTCCTCCGACCCCTTCCCTGATTGATCCTTTTTTCACACAAGCCTGGAGACTCCAGTGATTCCCAGGGGCTGGCAAACCAAGCCCAACTTTCGGCTAGCTTGGGAACCCCCTGGCTGGACGCCAGGAGTGAGTAGGAAGAGCCTGGACACTAGCGGGTGGGAGTGGGCGGCGTGGTGGAAGACCACGACCCCAAACCCGAGCCCGACCCCTCCCTTCGTCCAGCCCAAACCTGGGTGTATTCAGGGCCACGTCTTCTTACCCATCCTTCTGCAGAAGGAGGTCCCTGAGCGCTTGGCCTAAAGGTTCCTGGACCAAGGAAGGGACAAAGGACTTAGATACCGAGCACCTACCATCTGTAAGGATGAGTTCGCCCCTGCTAAGGAGATCATTAAAAAAGTTTCCAACGCAATTCGGAAAGTCCTTTCTTCTCCCTTCTTCCAACCTCCACAGTCTGCTGTGCCATTTCCCCCATGCTGGGAGGACCCATCTTCCAAGGTCTACCCACCTCTCAAGCTCCAGCTCATAAAGCCTGTTTGGAACAGTGCCGGCCAAATCTGATTCCTCTCTCCTCTGAAAGCCCAGCACACTCAGTCTGTACCTTTCTCAGGGCACAGCATGTGGCCTGTCTCATATTCTAGTGATCTGTTTACTAATCCTGTTCTTCTAACCAGATTAGAAAGTCCTTGAGGCAGAAACAAAGTCTGCTTCTCTGAGCCTTCTCCCATGGCTTGAGCTCATCCCCCACAGGCCAAGCTTGGCACTGGAGTTGATGTTCAATAAATGTTAGGTGTATTGAAATGATTTCCTGCCCTTGGGCAGTTTGCAGGCCAGTTGAAGAGACAAACACATGGCATGTGAGGTTAAATAATAACCCAAGCCAGCAGGTGGTGAGTACCAAATGTGTGAAAGCTATAGGGAATCAGTGGGAAGGAGACGGTGATAAGGGAGAAAGATCCCCGAAGGCTCTAGGCTTTGAGCTGTGTGTGTGGAGGAGGAGAGAGAAGGTGTGGAGGTGACTCAGTCTGGTTTACATCACCGCAGACCCGCCTACACACTAGGCACTTCACCATGCATTATCTCTAATATTTAAGAGAGCGGGCTGGGTTTGGGAAGAGTGGAGGGGACCCAAGCCAGACGTGCCCAGAGCCAACAAGAGCTCAGAGGCAGCCTTGGATCTGGGCTTCCCACTCTCACTCCCCAGGCACTGCCTGTTCCCTGGCCTGCCGCTCCTACATACTACACCCAAGAGAGCTGCCCAGCACTGCCCAGCTCTGGATGCCCTCTGGTCCCTCCCTAGTGCACAACTGGCTGTGTGACCTTGGGCCAGGCACTTCCTTCCCTACACCTCTCCGTCGTCGTCGTCTGTGCCTCCATTGCAGCATTTCCAGGCTGTGACTCTGTGAGTCAGTGTCCCAGGGATGCTTGCCACCTCCCCTGATGTGACCTGGGCTGCTGTGGCTCTCCCCTCCCCTAGCCCCTACCCTCCTTGTTGCTTCCTCCCAGTCTGGAGCTGCTGAGAGGAACACTGGGTACAGAGTGTGAGCAGGGATAGGAGGTTTCCTGTGGTTGCAAAAGGAACATCGGGACTTTCCCTGCTGTGGGAGAAGTGGGGGAGGAGGAGGCAGGGCCAACCTCGAAGGAACCTCTGCTCTCTTCCCTCCCCTCAGTGCTCCCAGCTCTGAAAAAGGCTGGTACAGTTTGTTACGCTGGGGCCGGAATGTACCGTGTGTTTCATATGGCCTCTGTCCAGTCCTACACTGGTTGCTTTATATTTATACTTCCTTCTTCAGCCGTGGCATCCTGCTGCCTGTCACCCCTGCTCTCATCTGCCCACCTCCCACCTGGGCTCCCCCATTCACCAGGGGTTCTGCACTCTTCTGGGTGGTAAGGGTGGGGGGCTGAGCAAGCCCTGGAGGAAAGTTGGACTCTGGGAGGTTGAAGCTGTCAGTCCCCTTCTCCCTCCATCAGCCAGCCCAAAACAGCCTCCAAGGCCATGGACACTCCAAGCTGGGTCTGAATTTTCTCTGGGCCTTTGAGGTTGACCCCCCTCCACCACTCCTTGCCACCCTTATTTTTCTGAGCACTTAAACAGTGTGCTTGAGCCCAGCTAGAGAGGTGAACTGAAGGCTCTATTTAAGTTGCCACCCCCCACCCCAAAACCTTGGCAGACTTGTTAATCCTTGATCCTCCAGGCATCCATTACAGAACAAGGCAGAGGTGGGAGTGGGGGAGGGGGATTCTACCCCCACTCCCCCTACCCTAGGAGTCAAGCTTACCTAACAGAAGCTGCAAAATGGAATTTGACACTTTGTGACAAAATGATTTTTGAGTTGTGACCACTTTAATCTCCTCAAAGTGGGTTTGACATTCAGAGATCGATACATTTATGATCTAGCCTTCCTCCCCCAAGAGCACATGATGTTATTATTCACAATAAGAACTAATGTCCATTGCCTCCTAGGGACCAAGCATTGGGTTCAGGGGTTTATATACACAAGCTCATTTACTCTTCACAGTGACTCTAGGAGGTGGGTGCTTCTGTACCTGCCTTTGACAGTTAAGGAAACTGAGGCTCAGAGAAGTAAGAGAGCTGGGATCCACATTTAGGTCTGTCTCACAGCAAAGCCAGCACTTCTGAGTGTCCTGCTAGATGACTTAGGTCTGTATCTAAATCACAAACCCTCCATTTCTCAAGCCTCAGAGTCCTATTCCGCCCACACTTCAAATGATTCCAGGAACTCTGCATCCTAAGAGCCTATATATGCCTGGAGGTATAGTATGACAGCGGGAAAAACATTTTCAGCCCATTGGAAAGGCTGAAATGCAGAGGCCCCAGGGGACACTCAGTGGTGGAGGTAAGTGGTCAGACCTGCTGGCTATGGGCAGCCTCAGTCATTTCTCGGCTGGCATGCCAGCTCCCACTCAGCCCCTCACCTAGGAGTAAACTTTTTCTCACTGTACCACTCTGGAAACTAAGAACCAGACCTTGGATCCAGGACTCTGAACTCAGAACTTATGTGGTACTTGGTGACATGGTGGCATGGCCTCTCCAAGGACCCATTTACATTTACAGCAGGGCTTTGGCAGAAATCACCACCATTATGTCAGATCCCTGGCCATCTCGGGGTGTGTCCATTTCATTTATATTTCCCAACTCGCTATGCTCACTATGATCTTCGTGATCCTCTAAAGGAAGGAGAATAGTGCCCATTTTCCTAATGGGAAAACTGAGGCATGAACAGCTCAGTTGCTTACTCAAGGGCAAGAAATTAGATTTGTGACTCTGATATCTGGGGTGCATTGTTTCATAACACTGAGCCTGTCCTAAGACACAAAGAGTTTCCCAAGATGTCCCCAAGCCTGGTGACATGTGACCTTTCATCCAGCCCTTTCACCCTAGGATGCTGCCCATGCCACCCTTATCTACCCCAGGGCTGAAGCAAGGGCCCCAGACATCCTGTAGTCAGCTGGCCTGGCCTGGGCTCTGGCTTCCTGTCCTCTGCGGCTCTCACAGGCACATTTTGTCCCTTCTGAGGCCAGTTCTTTCTTCCTCTTTTATCCTTCCTTCTTTGTCGCTCTTTGCTCACTGAGAGTCCTGTTTAAATGCCTCCATCCATCTGTGTTTGCTTTTTACCTTTGTGTTCTGTATGTCCCTTCTCCTGGGAAGTTTCCTAAGGTCCTCCGTGCCCTCTGCCCTTGACACCATCTTGTTTTTAAGGAAGCATCTTCCATTTCTACCCCCACCCCCACTCCTCGCTTTGCTTCCAACTTGAGAAGAGGGGTCAGATTACTCTGGTTCATGCCGTCAGTGTGCACTTAATGAATGCCTACTCTGTGGCCCAGGAATTGTGTTAGTGCCTAGGATCTAAAGT
This sequence comes from Bos indicus x Bos taurus, assembly GCF_003369695.1. Taxonomy (NCBI): domain Eukaryota; kingdom Metazoa; phylum Chordata; class Mammalia; order Artiodactyla; family Bovidae; genus Bos; species Bos indicus x Bos taurus. The sequence continues at coordinate 10,753,548 of NC_040098.1, read as the reverse complement.
CCAAAAGCTGTGCTGGAGCATCTATTAAGCACCTACTGTGTGCTTATGCTTCAACCTAGGGACACGTAAGCTGGTCATTGTCTTCAAGGAATCTCCAGGTAAGAGAATTCCTTTGTGGTATAGTGGTTAGGACTCCAGGCTTTCACTGCTGAGAGTCTGGGTTCAGTCTCTGGTCAGGGAACTAAGATCCCCCAAGTGGTACAGTGTGCTGCCCCCAAAGATCTCCAGGCTACTTGGGAAGATGCATATGAACAAGTTACTATAATGCCCTGGGAAGTCAGAGACTGGGTGTGACCAGAAGCCTCAGGAAGGGCTTTTCTGAGGAGGCCAGTCTTCAAGCCTGAGAGGAGCTGGCCAGGCAGAGAAAGGGTGCAGGGAGTGCCAAGTAGAAGGAACAGTGTGTATAAAGGCACATGGCGTGAAGCTGCCCTGGGTTCTCTGGCGGACACTTTGAGTTGTTTGGTCTGGCCTGAACCTGGAGTGCAGGTTGGGGAACCTGAGCAGATGTGGCCAGAGGCAGGCAGCCCCAGATGGTACAGAACCTCCTGTTCAGCCAGAGTTGACCTTTATCCTGGAGCAGCCAGAAACCAAAGCAGCCTGACGGCTCCCTACAGCCTAGGAGCCCCAGGGTTGGGCTGGGGCCAGGCCTGAAATACTCTCAAGTCGCCATTAACCCATATTTACTGCCCTTTGGCTCCATAAGACCTGAGAGAGAGGCAGACACTTCAATATAATGCTGTTTCCAAAGCATAATCATTCATTCATTCATAAATGTTTCACAAGTTCTCCTGTTTGCCACCTGCGGCTCTGAGCACTGGGAAGGGATCATTGACCCCCTCCACTGAGGTCCCAGCTTGCAAGAAATTTTACCTCTTTGGCAGCTGGGGAGGGAGGATAGGCCACAAACAAACAAAACAAAAGAAGTAAATGAAAAAGATAATCTCAGATCGTGCTGAGTGCAGAGAACAAAGCACAGTGGTGCAACTGCAAATGATGGGCTGAGTTGGGTGGTCAGTGGAGGCTGCTGTAAGGACAGTTACCTTTGAGCTGAGACCGAGATGGCAAGAACAAACGAGTATGTGAACGTGCGGGGACTTAGGGTTCTAGGCCTAGGAAAAATCACTTGCAAAGGGCCTGAAACATGACGGAGCTTGGTGTCTTTCAGGTTTAGAAAAATGCTGGGTTCATTACTCTCCGGCAATTCTATGCAAGGATCATTGTACTCATTTTGTAGAGATGGAAACTGGGTATCAGAATGGTTAAGTTCCTTGGCCAGTATCCTAACTGGTAGTCCAAATTTGGGCTCTAAATCCACTGCTCTTTTTTTCTACCAAAGTATCATGTTGGTGTACAACCAGTGTCCTAAATTATTTAGAACCATCCAGTTTCCAAAATTCTGCCTCACTGTTCTCTGGACATTCACCCTGGACCTTCTCTGTGTCCCAGATCATGACTTCAAGCCCTGTCTCTGCGTTCTACCAGCAACAGCCGAGAATGGGCGTATCATCCCCCTAAGCCTCAGTTTCATCATCAGCAAACAGGGAGAGTAAGAATCCCAATGGCATAGGCTTGCCAACTGAGGATTGAATGAGGTCATCTATGTACGGTCAGTACAGTGCCTGGAGCAGGGTACACATTCCACTTGTGGTTGTTCTTAAAACTGGGGTCGCAGGAGAATGGTCCTGTCACCATGTGCAGGCCTCTGACGCACGTGCAGGGCCTGGGCGCTGCGGGGGCAGAGGACAGCCGGGAGGGCCTCTTCCCTTTGCCCAGCCGCCGGCTTCTCGTGCTGGGATCCCATACTGACACATCTTGTACTTCCCGTTTCCAGGGAAATTCCTCGCCTCTGGACCGCACCCGCCCTTGAACACCTCCCGGTCTCTTTGGGCAGAGCGCAAGCCAGACAGAGCTGGGGACAGTGAAGTGGCCATCCTCAGCCCTGTGTGTGCCAGGAGCCCCCCTCCCGGGGCGTGGGGGGCGGGTGGCCCCGCTGCAGGAGGGCAGGGGCGGCAGAGGGAGCCTGGCGTGGGCGGCTGGGACAGAGTCCTTTTTGAAGGAGGTGGGGACCCCGTGAAGTACGTGACTTCTGACCCTTCAGCCTGCATGCTCCAGTTAGCAGGACAGAGACCCCTCCCCATGCATCCCCAGCCTTCCCGGGCTTTCTGCCCTGCGGGGAGGCCCTGTCACCCCGCCCCCCACAACACCCCCCCAGGCATCCTTGAGAGGACCAGCTGGAACTGGGGGCTGGGAGCAGGCAGAGTCCTGCCAGGGGTCTCAGACCCCTAGCCTGTCTCCCCCTACCCCTCCCTCGACACAACTGCTGGTTTAAAGCAAAACCTGATTCCGTCCTTTCTGCTGCTCGGTGGTGCTGGCACTGCTGCCTGGGGTTATTTTTAGCAGGGATGCGGGAACGCACATTTCTCCCGGACTTTCACTGGGGACACCCCCACCCCGCCAGCCAAGACTCCCCCTGGGGAGGCTGTTTCGGAAACCCCCCCTCCCAGAAAGGGGAAACGGGTGTGCTTTCTGTTCCTCCAACTCACCAGAACAGGAGTTGCAGTCAAGCCTGGGGCTACCCTGGTGGGAAATTCTAGGTTCCAAAGCCTTCATCCCTGGTCTCTGTGTTCCCTTAAATCTGGGGGGCCTGATGCTCAGTGTGTGGGAGTTGGGGTCCAAGGAGAGCCAGCACTATGGACTCCATGGGGGCACCAGTTATTCTGGGTGGTGTTTATGTGGATACTTGCTTTATGATTCATTAAACTGATCTTGCCTGGTCTGTGTATTTCTCTGTCTGGGTGTCTTTTCTGCTAGCAGTAGTTTATTGAGGTATAACCGATATCCAGTAAAATGCACAAATCTTAACTGCACAGCTCAGTGAATTTTGACAAATATGTATACCTGTGTAACCATCACCTAGATCAAGACTTTGAACGTTTTGAGTAATCCTAAGTTCCCTTTCTTGACTAAGAAACCTATATGCAGGTCAGGAAGCAACAGTTAGAACTGGACATGGAACAACAGACTTTCCAAATAGAAAAGGAGTACGTCAAGGCTGTATATTATCACCCTGCTTATTTAACAATCTATGCAGAGTACATCATGAGAAATGCTGGGCTGGAAGAAGCACAAGCTGGAATCAAGATTGCCAGGAGAAATATCAATAATCTCAGATATGCAGATGACACCACCCTTATGGCAGAAAGTGAAGAGGAACTAAAAAGCCTGTTGATGAAAGTGAAAGAGGAGAGTGAAAAAGTTGGCTTAAAGCTCAACATTCAGAAAACTAAGATCATGGCATAATCAATAAAGCAGAAATAGATGTTTTTCTGGAACTCTTTTGCTTTTTCCATGATCCAGCGGATGTTGGCAATTTGATCTCTGGTTCCTCTACCTTTTCTAAAACCAGCTTGAACATCTAGAAGTTCATGGTTCACGTATTGCTGAAGCCTGGCTTGGAGAATTTTGAGCATTACTTTACTAGCGTGTGAGATGAGTGCAATTGTGCGGTAGTTTGAGCATTCTTTGGCATTGCCTTTCTTTGGGATTGGAATGAAAATGGACCTTTGCCAGTCCTGTGGCCACTGCTGAGTTTTCCAAATTTGCTGGCATATTGAGTGCAGCACTTTCACAGCATCATCTTTCAGGATTTGAAATAGCTCCACTGGAATTCCATCACCTCCACTAGCTTTGTTCGTAGTGATACTTTCTAAGGCCCAGTTGACTTCACATTCCAGGATGTCTGGCTCTAGGTGAGTGATCACACCATCATGATTATATGGGTCTTTTTTGTACAGTTCTTCTGTGTATTCTTGCCACCTCTTCTTAATATCTTCTGCTTCTGTTAGGTCCATACCATTACTGTCCTTTATCGAGCCCATCTTTGCATGAAATGTTCCCTTGGTATCTCTAATTTTCTTGAAGAGATCTCTAGTCTTACCCATTCTATTGTTTTCCTCTATTTCTTTGCATTGATCGCTGAGGAAGGCTTTCTTATCTCTTCTTGCTATTCTTTGGAACTCTGCATTCAGATGTTTATATCTTTCCTTTTCTCCTTTGCTTTTCGCTTCTCTTCTTTTCACAGCTATTTGGAAGGAAAGTTATGACCAACCTAGATAGCATATTGAAAAGCAGAGATATTACTTTGCCAACAAAGGTCCGTCTAGTCAAGGCTATGGTTTTTCCAGTGGTCATGTACGGATGTGAAAGTTGGACTGTGAAGAAAGCGGAGCACCAAAGAATTGATACATTTGAACTGTGGTGTTGGAGAAGACTCTTGAGAGTCCCTTGGACTGCAAGGAGATCCAACCAGTCCATCCTAAAGGAGATCAGTCCTGGGTGTTCATTGGAAGGACTGATGCTAAAGCTGAAACTCCAATACTTTGGCCACCTCATGCGAAGAGCTGACTCATTTGAAAAGACCCTGATGCTGGGAGGGATTGAGGGCAAGAGGAAAAGGGGGCAACAGAGGATGAGATGGCTGGATGGCATCACTGACTCGATGGACATGAGTTTGGGTGAACTCTGGGAGTTGGTGATGGACAGGGAGGCCTGGTGTGTTGTGATTCATGGGGTCGCAAAGAGTCGGACACGACTGAGCGACTGAACTGCACTGAAGTTCCCTCGTGCCTGCTCCTAGTCAGGCCCCACCCCTGAGATGACCAAGATCTGGTTTCTATCCCCATATTCATTGGAAGGACTGATGACTGATGCTGAAGCTTAAACTCTAATACTTTGGCCATCTGATGCGAAGAATTAACTCATTAGAAAAGACCCTGATGCTGGGAAAGATAGAAGGTGGGAGGAGAAGGGGACAACAGAGGATGAGATGATTGGATGGCATCACCGACTCAATGGGCATGAGTTTGAGTAAGCTTCAGGAGTTAGTGATGGACAGGGAGGCCTGGCGTGCTGCAGTCCATGGGGGTCACAAAGAGTTGGATACAACTGAGTGAGTGAACTGAACTGAAGACTGGTTTCGTGTATGTGTGTGTGTTTTACAGGTTAGAAGAAATATAGCTGCTGTCATAAAAGAAAGAAATGGGTAATAAAAAATTTAACATGAAAGGGAGCCTCAAAAAAGGAGGGTAATTGGAATTTGAAAAAACTAAGGAAAAATTGGCATGGAAATGGGAGGTTCCAAACTAGCTCAACCCCTCAGCTTTGGGACTGGAGGGTTTGGGATATTCCCCTGAGCAGAGAGGCAGTGAGTGGGGCTCACTCCTGGGCTCAGTCCTGCCAGGGCTCCTCCTGGGTCCAGCTGCCCCTGTTTTCTGCTAGAGATCCAGGCCCTTCCTCCAGCCCCCTCACCACAGCAGGGTTCAGCAAGGCCAAGGCTGCAAGGAAATGGCACTCTCAAAGGGATTCACCTAGAGACAGGGAGAAGTCAGAGCCTCTGTGCAGTCAAAGTTGTTAGTCTTTTCTGCCTTCCCTTTCAAGATCTTTGTGATTCTGGGCCTCCTTCACCCTACATGAAGGGGAGGGGAGAGGCTGAGGCTCTCAAAGGAGGGTAGGAGAGGAAGAGTCAAGGAGCCCATCATTCCTTCTTTCCTTTATTTTAAAACACTTATTTGGGACTTCCCTGGTGGTCCGGTGGTTGAGACTTTGCCTTCCAATGCAGAAGGTGCTGGTTCGATCTCACATGCCTCACAGCCAAAAAACCAAAACATAAAAAACAGAAACAATATTGTAACAAATTCCATAAAGACTTTAAAAATAGTCCACATCAAAACAAGCCTTAAGAGAAAAACACTTATTTGAGCACAAGTTACAGCACCCACGTTGCTGTATCTTCTGCTCCTGCTGGGGACTGGAGAATGACCATGACAAACTTCAGCTCCCTAGGGAGTCAAAGATAGCATTCCCAGGTGGGCCGAGGCCTTATGCCCACTTCCTAATGGAGAGGAGGGGCTCAGAGAGGTAAAGTGACTTGGTCAGTGCCACAGAGCTGGCTGCTGGCGGAGGGAGGGGGTCCCCGACTCAGCCTAGCTGGAGACGAGAAAGCAAAGGAAGCGAAACCAGCAGCCTGGCTCCTCGGCTTCCTTCCTCGCAGGCTCTCGGGAGCAGCAGAGTGAACGCTGACCTGGAGGGCAGGAGCCTAGTTGCGTCTAGGGCTCAGAAGCATGTCCTCTCTATGGGCCTCGGTTTTCTCCCAAGTCCGTTGAGGAGGCAGCCTCAAGAGGAGCTTTAAGCTTCCTTTAGCTCTAAGTCTTTCAGGCGAACAGGGCATCTTCCTGCCTCAGGGCCTTTGCTCAGGTTTTTCTCCTACTGGAAGTCCCTTTTCCCTCCAGCTTCCTTCCTCTGACAGCCTCCCAATCTTTTGCCATCTAATCCCAGGGCTACCCGCTGAGGCCCTTGCAGTCCAAGGCCTTTTTTTGAGGGGGTATCCCCCAGGTCTCCACTACCAGGACAGGCAGAGCCTCCCTCCCTTTGCGCCACCCACCTCCCACCTTGGGACGGGGCCTCCCGTGGGGTGAGGAGGTGTTTGTTCCGTCAGCCACACCGGAGGCAAAGTGAATTTTTGCTCCCACCCCACATTTCCATGTGCTCCTTTCAACTTGCTAAGAATGAGCTCATCCTTCCTCAGGGCCAGCAAGAGGTTGTGCCTTCCTGCTGGGCAGCCAGCCCTGCCCAGGGCATCAAACTGGGGCCCTTTTGGCAAAGGTGGCTGCCCTGGGAGGCGAGCCTAGGAAGGATGGATGGGAAGGACGGGCAGGGTCTCAGGCAGAAGGATGGATGCTCTGCCTCACCCGACCCATTCTCATTCACAGACACCTGGGCAGAAATCTTTCCTACGACAAACATATGGCTCCTGTTCCCATCGCCACACCCAAACCTACGCCTACCCACTTGCTCACAAACAGACCGGCAACTTTGTAAACATGCACCCCATCGCTCCCTCTGCCCCTGCCCCAGACAGGCATTGCGCACAGATACATGATCATCACACATAGACACGTGGGCACACATAGACACAGGGCACACATGTGGGTGCATCACGGGCAACAGTCATGCCCACAAGGACCTTGCGGCAGGGAACACTCACATGCATGTGCACACAGGCATGCATGTTTGCACACCAGGGTACACACATACACACACTCTCCTCTCCACCCTCAGCTCTCAGATGAAGGGGCCCAGCTTGTACTCGGAATGAGGAGAGTGCTCCATCGTTGGGGTCTGATGTCTCTGGATTTATATCAAACTGAGTATTTTGTTCCCCAACTTTCCATAGGGATGGCCCTATGGGAAGCAGGGAAAGCCCTAAGAGCTGTGAGCTCAATCCAGGGCAGCAGCTGGGGTGGGTGACAGACAGGAATGGGGGCAGGAGGGTGGGGGGGAGGACTCTGTCGGTCTTGGGGACGATGTCTCCAAGGAGGCTCGTTTTGCGAGGCTGACCTCTCCGCTTTCACTGTCATGCTCTTCACTCCATTCCATCCATTCATGGGCCTCAGGCCCGTGTTCTCTTTCTATGTGTGTGTGTGGAGGGGGGTGGGTGGAAGTCTTTGAGAGGGCCCAGTCCCAAGGTTGATATGGCATCTCTGAGGCTAACAGCAGGATGCCAGGCAGGTTGGCCCCCCCTCAAGTGGAAGTGGGGGGCTTCGCTTGGATTCCTCCAGGGCAGCACAGCAGGAGTCCAGAGAACAGGAGGTGGAATGGTTGTGTTTGTGACGTAGTTACCCCATCTAGAGGGTCGGGCAGGGAGCAAGCTTGGATTCTATTAAACCCAGTTTAGCTGCAGTCAATGTGTGCCTGATGTGGTGTGGGGGTGGGTGGGGAGAAGGAGGGGTAGATTCAGAAATGACTAAGACACAGTAACTATTTTCTTAGAGTGAGTGAGTGAGTGAGTGTGTGTGTGTGTGTGTGTTGGGTGGTGGCTCATGAAACCCCACACAGGCAGAACAACCCCTGGGAGGAGAATTTAAACACAATGTGCTCCGCACGGAAGCCATCACCTCTGCCCGTCCCTGCCCAGAGCATCACAAACGCGCCCTCTGCCTGACCCTCCTGCTGTGCTTCCTGTGTGGGTTTACTGTTAATATAAGGCCATGTCGTCCCAGGGCGACACCTGGGGGGCTGCCCCAGCCCTGCCCTCTCCTACCCTAGCTGTCAGCCCCCATCCTGTGGGTTTTCTCGTCCCATCTCTTCCATCTGCTGTCTCCTTTCAGGATTCATGGTCTGGGCATCTCTCACCACCTCCTTCCTGGACTTTGAAGGGATGGGGGAAGTCTCACATCCAGGTGTATATCATCCCCTACACTGTTGCCACGAGCACCTGCCTCAGACAATGGCTGTCACTTAGAGGCCTTCACTGGCTCCCTACTACCATTAGAATAAAGTCCTAAATGCCTGACACAGCACAGGCATCCCTCTGTGTACAGCACACGCAGCAGCCCTGTACCACGCAGTCTGCCCCCAGCTCCCAGTTCCCCCAACTGGCATTGCTGGCGGACACCTCTAAGCCTTCGTATGTGCTGTTCCTTTTGCCTGGAATGCCTTTCCCTCATTGACCTAGCAAGGACCTCCTCATCTTTCCAGACTGAGGTGGGGTCCTTCTTGGTCTCTATGAAAACACATTTTATCAGAGAGCTAACAAAAGCAACTTAAAAGCCACATACTAGGCACTCTTCTGACCCATCACTTGATATATATTATATATACATATAAGCTTGTTTAATCCTCATAACAACCCTGATAGAGATTATCATCTTTATTTATAGATTGGGAAATTTGATACCGAGAATTTAAGAGACTTATTCACCTAAGGTGATATGCCACCTAAGGTGATATGCCTCGTAAGTGGCGGAAGCTAGCTGAAGAGTCTATGCAGTTAATCCCTACACTACACCGCCTCACTCACTATTGTGTTTGCTAATTTATATAGCTTTTGAGCAATCAGAGTCAGTTAATGTCTGATGAATAAATAAATGAGTGACTCATTAAAATTGAATGGAATGAAGAAGTAGGGCTCCTCCTCATTTATAAGATTCTGCCATGCTAAAGCTGTTTCATAGAACATAGAACAGTTTAAAGAACATAGATTTTGAAGAAAAATCCCATACATCGTGTTTTCATCTTATCGTCTTGCTTTTTATGTAAAATTTCCATGGATCTCTGAGCCTACGTTTTTTTCAAGTCAATGGAGACAAATGTCCTCAGACAAATGTCCTGCTTCTAATGACCTGCTTACCATGTGCTGCTGCCCCCAAGGAGACAGACCCACTGAGAAGTGTCCAAGGCAAGGTGAATTGTGGCAGATGCTGGAAGCGCATCCCTTCTCATCACACAGGCCTGGGACAGAGTCATCCCACCCAGGAATGTCAATGAAGGCTTTCTACAAAAGGTGAGATTTGGGTTGAGTCTTAAAGAATTTTGATAACTAGCAAGAAGGAAGAAGGGTGGGGAAGGCCAGTGAATGTCTGGACTCCAGAGTTGGGTGGTAGGAAGGGCAGGGCAGGAAGACAGGAGAGGGAAAAAGGATGTGATGGAAGGTGAGACCAGCCAGGTAACAGTGTCTGGTGGTGTGGCAGGTGTGAAATCACCTTCACTTCCACCCCAGGCAGCTGTACAGTTTTGAACAAGTGGCTGATTTTAAAAGTTTCTGCAGGAATTCTTGGGTGGTCCAGAGGTTAGCGCTTTTACTGCTGGGTCCCAAGTTCAATGCCTGGTTGGGGAACTAAGATCCTGCAAACCACAACACATGGTCAAAAAAAATTATTCTTAATTTTCTGCTCTCCTGTGGGCAAATTGATCATTTAAGCCTGGAGAAAAGCTCAAATGAGCATCCCCAGGACAGGAGAGATTGCTGATCCTCCAATGCCAACAGCTCAGTCCTACACTCATCTCTGGAAGGTGGTATAGCTTAGGGGGTAAGCCATGATTCTGCCATTTGCTGTCTTGGCAGGTCATTCAACCTGTCTGTGACACAGTTTCCTTAGGTTGTCATTGAAGATTAAATTAGTTAAAGCGTTTAATTATCTAGATCATTGGAAGCATCCAGCTTCTCACAGCTGCCAGTAGACTCTAGCTAGTATGGTCACTGCAGCCAGAGGTCTTCACAATGGTGCTAAATTTCATTGAGTTATCCCTTGTCTGGGCCACAGGATTGAGCCTTTGCTGTGTGGTTCCTGTTGCCCTCCTCACTCACCAAATGCCCCAAGTCAGTGCCCCCAATTTTTGCCCCTGCCCACTTAATGCCCTTTTCATACTGTTCATGGAGTTCTTAAGGCAAGAATACTGAAATGGTTTGAGAAGGGAGTGACAGAGGATGAGATGGTTGGATGGCATCATCGACTCAATGGACATGAATCTGAGAGAACTCTGGGAGATGGTGAAGGACAGGGAAGCCTGGCGTGCTGCAGTCCATGAGGTCACAAAGAGTCAGACATGGCTGAGCGGCTGAACAACACCCTGTACCCACTGTGCTGATACACCGGCTTCTTGCGATGAGGTTAATTTTGCTTTGTGCCCGTAGGGCTGGGACGAGAAAGCAAAGCTGCGAAGAAACCTGAGTAAATACTTCCTGGGAGTGCACAGGGCATGGAGCCAATTTCAGTTCGAGAGTCAGCCAGGTTCACACATGAGAGTTAAGTCCCTGGGAGTCGGCACTGGTGCCTCAGCGTCTCCCCGAGTGGGTGCGGGGTGCTGGCCACCTCACAGCCCTGCAGGGAGCCAGGCCTGGAAAATACCTGTTGGTTCTTTGCATGGCAGGGTCAGAGCAGAATCCAGCTATGCAATTACAGGCTGAAGATCCTGAGAACCAGGCTGGGATGGGCTACAAATGTGGCTCATCCTGGCCTAGGTTCAGGTGGCAAGGTGATTAGCTTCCGAAATAGAACCCGGGCCCTTTCCTGGGGCCAGCCCAGTGGCTGCTCCTTAGCAAACCCCCAGGGCTTTGACGATTCTCTTTGAATGATCAAGTTCACCTTCCCACCATCCTGCCCTACGGCTTTCTCCTAACACCTTCCATCCTGCAAAAACTTTCTCTTAAATATTCTAAGTCAGAGTTTCTATCACTTTTTTTTTTAATAGTTTGATAATGATGTGCCTTGGTGAGATTTCCCTTGTGTTTATACTACTTGGGGCTCATTCATCAACTTTGGAACAGTTTCTGTCATTACTTGTCCTATCCCAACTATTGTGTCTCAAAGATGGTTTGCAGGGAATCACCTGGGAGCTTGTTAATGACGCCCCACCCAAATAAGAATCCCCTGGGAGTCTGTTTTGAACAAGTTCCTGGCTGAGTCTTCGGTGTACTGAAGGGAGACCACTTCAAGGAGACTGTGAGTGCTCCAAATGAAGGGCCTAGATGTCACTCCTCTCTGTGTCCCTGAAGGGCCTCACTGTTGAATGGAACACTCAGCTGCAAGGGTTTCTCTTCATTCATTGAGTCAGCAAGATTGGTGCCATCTGCCTTCCCATGCTACTAAAGCCCAATGCTGAACAGATGACCCTTGGACTCATGAATTTCAGGCACCAGGTAGCAGAGGAAAGAGACTCCGTGGGCGCTTTAAGAGGCTCCCCCAAACCCACCAAGGATGCTTCTGGGGAAAGCACGCCTGCTGACATAACCATATGACTGGGCATGGGAGGAACTTCCTTGGTGGCGCAGTGGTAAAGAATCCGCCTGTCAGTGTAGGAGACACGACTTCCATCCCTGGTCTGGGAAGATCATACTGTGGGGCAACTAAGCCAGTGCACCACCACTACTAAGCCTGTGCTCTAGAGCCTGGAAACTGCAACAAGAAACAACCACAGTGAGAAGCTTGTGTACCGCAACTAGAGAGTAACATCTGCTTGCTGCAACTAGAGAAAAGCCTGCACAGCAACAAACGCCCACACAGCCAAAAATAAATGAATAAATAAATATTAAAAAAAAAAAACAAGGGACCCCTGTTCTCTGTAAAATGCAGATAAGCATTTCTGTATGGAGGCTTGAGATGAATGAGTCAGACTCAATAGTTAGAAATTCTGGGTGACAGGTTTAATTCTCTTTGGAGTTAGGAGTAGAAGAAGAACAAGTAAGGAGGTTAGAAATGATTATTTGCAAGCTACTTCCTAGAAAATACAGTGGGAAGCAAATAATGTACCAGACAAGTAAATAAGCAGGCACATGGTTGTTATCCATCAACTTTACTGAGGCAAAAATTTACATAATAATACAGCACACCCATCGTACAGTTTGATGAGTTTTGACAAATGTGTTTGCCTGGGAAACCTCTATCACAACATAGATTATTTTCTTAAAAAATTTTCTTTGTTCCTTTTCGCAGTCAATCCCCACCTGGCCTAGCAGCCCCTAATCTGCTTTCTGTCACTTTGCATTAGGTTGGTATTTCCTAGAATTTCAAGTACATGTAATCACACTCTTTTGCAACTGGCTTCTTTTGCTCACCATAGTGATTTTGAGATTTGTTCCTGTTTTGGCATGTATTAATAGTTTTTTCCCCTTTGATCGCTGTATATTATTCCATCATATGACTGTACCATTATTTGCTATCCCTTCTCTTATGGTTGGAGGTTGTCCTTTTTAAAATATTTGTTTATTTGGTTGCTCCAGTTCTTAGAGGAGGCATGCGGGATCTGTGAACTCTTAGTTGCCACATGAGGGATCTCGTTCTCTGACCAGGGATCGAAGCCGGGTCCCCTGCTTTGGGAACACAGAGTCTTAACCACTGGACCACCAGGAAAGTCCCTGATCATTGTTTGAGGCTGTTATGAGAAAGTTGCTATGGACACTCTTGTACAACTCTTTCTGTGAACATACATTTTGGTTTCTCGTGGGAGCAGAATTGCCGAGTTATAGGGTAACTGTATGATTAATGTTAAAAGAAGTTACCAAACTGTATCCCCAAGTGGCCGTATGTTCCCACCGGGAAAGGACAAGAGTTCCAATTTTTCCGCAGCCTTGCCAACTCTTGGTATTGTTGGTCTTTTTCATTTTAGCAGTACTGGTTAGGTGTGCAGTGGTCTCTCACTGAAGCACACATATGCCCACCTCTCTAACCTCTTCCAGGACTGCTGCCCCCACCCCCACATTTTTCCCCAGTCTCCCTGACCATCTTTCTGTTTCTCCCATGTTCTGGGCTTTTTTCCTGGAATTCTTACCCTCTCAAAATTTCCATAACTAGTTCCTTTTCATGATTCAGTTCTCAGCACAAGTGTCACCTCCTCAGAGGCCTTTCCTCACCACCCTCTCTATTGGTGTCCTCAACATTTTTGATCATATTACTCTTTTTTCTTCCTTTGTAGCAGTGAGTCCTATGTGAAAGAATCTTATTTGTTTGTCTACTTGTTAATTGTCTGCCCAATAATAACATCAGTTCCAGGACCAAACACACTTTGTATTTTTTGTTTAGAGCTTAATAGAGTAAATGTTCAATGTGTATTGTTGAACAGATTTGCAGTCCAAAACGGATGTTTGATATATTGATATTTGAGGTTCTAGGAATTAAAGGGTATGCATATCAACAGAGAAAAAATATTTAAAGCATAAATTACTTTTATTGCCTGGGGAAATTTGATTTTGCATGTAAATATGTTTAGAAATCTAAAAATACAGAAAAGTAGAAAGAGGAGGAATATCAACTATAGTTCCACCAAACATTGTGGTTTTAAAATGTAAATCACTGAACATTATTAACTAGGTTTAAAATTTGATTTTTTTGAAGTTAATATTAACTTAATTAAATAATATTTCAACATGGGAAAAAAACAGTGTATCCTTCTGGAAAAGCTACTCATATTCAAACATAGCTATAGCTATCTGAATTTCTTCCCAAAATAGTACCATTCTGTGTACATTGCTTTGCACCTTAGTTTTTCATTTAACAATTTATCATAGAAATCATTCTACATCAATATGTTTATTGGTTAAGATTAGGTTCAGCTACAAGTGATGGAAAATTCAAAATATCAGTGTCCTGAAAACTTAGACATTGGTTTCTCTTCCACTAATGACTTGCCTGGTGGTTCAGATGGTAAAACATCTGCCTACAATGCGGGAGACCCGGGTTCAATCCCTGGGTCAGGAAGATCTCCTGGAGAAGGAAATGGCAACCCACTCCAGTATTCTTGCCTGGAGAATCCCATGGATGGAGGAGCCTGGCAGGCTACAGTCCATGGGGTCGCAAAGAGTCGGGCACGACTGAGCGACTTCACTCAATGAACTCCAGAGGAAAGTAGCCAGGCAATACTAGGTCTACACAATTATCAAGGACCCAGATTCCTTCTGTCTTTTGCTATGCCAGACTCAACACGGGGCTTCTACCTCATGGTCCAATGTGGCTGTCTGAGCTCCAGGCATTACATCTGCATCTAGCCAGCAGAAAGAGGGGAAAAAAAGAGAGACATCCTTTCTCCCATTAAGACATTTCCTATGACATTTCTGCTTAGCTCCCATTAGTCAGAGCACAGGGACACATCTAGTTACAAAGGAGGCTGTGTTCTAGGTAGATACGTATACCAGTTCAAAAGGCAGATGGGGGAATCCCCTGGTGGTCCAGTGGTTAGGATTCTGCACTCTTACTGCTGAGGGTGAGGGTCCAATCCCCCTAGGATCTTACAGGCTGCATAGCACGGTCCAAAAAAAAAAAAAGCAGAGGAGAAAAGGAGAATGGATATTGGGGGTGACTAACAATCTCTGCTAGAGTATACCTAGATTTGCCTCATTTTCAAAACTGGAATTTTTTTTATATCCAACTGTCCAGTGGAAAGTGGGAGCCAGTCACCAAACCTGTTGTCCTACATTTCCAAATTCTCCCTGAGGCTTGTGATTGGTAGAGCTATGATCCAGCTGCAAGGGAGGTTGGGAATTTGAGTTCTGATTTCCAGGTTGAGAGGTGAAATTTGTGATAGAAGAATTTCCCCAAATATAGAAACGCCATTTAGAATTCGGACCATTCCTCTTATCAAAGACAGCTATATACATTAGACAAATACTTTTGAATCTTAAAAGCATCAAAAATCTAGCAAGGTAGTGAGGAATTACTGGACCAAGATACACGAAAAGAATCCAGAGAGATTAGAGTTGCTAGATAAAATACAGGACTCCCACTTAATTTCAGATAAACAACAAAATATTTTTTAGCTTAAGTATGCCCATGCAATATTTGGGACATAGTGATACTAGAAAATAATTTGCTGTTTATTTGAAATTAAAATAAACTTGATGTCCTGTGTTTTTGTTTATTAAATCTGGCAACCCTAACAGAGGAGTGAGTCCAGCACTCGGGGCTGCTTGTACCCAAGGGCATTTGCCAGTCTGAGTCATCAGAGAGGCTGAGCTGTGCTTTTGTATAGAATTGTAATTCAGGGCCTCCCGAGGTTGGAGATTCTGATAGACCACTCCTGTGGTAGGATATTCCTTCAGTGACCCCCAGGGAACCATAACTATGGGTATTCTCCTGACTCTGGGCTGGCCCTGTGATACACTTTCCCTGATAGAATGTAGGGCCAGTGATGTTGCGCTGGGCCTGGTTCAAGCCTTAAGATGGCTTCCATATTTTGGCTCTAGGGGATGCCAGCTGCCATGTAAGAAGTCCTACTACCCTAAAGAACTGGGACCTAACCGAGGAATGGGTGACAGGTGCCCAACTAGACTTCAGAATTGTCATGGACCTGTGGCTGCTATAGGGTTTCTCTGGTGGCTCAGTTGGCAAAGCATCTGCCTGCAACGTGGGAGACCCGGGTTCAATCCCTGGATCGGGAAGATCTCCTGGAGAAGGAAATGGCAACCCACTCAGGTAGTCTTGCCTGGAAAATTCCATGGATGGAGGAGCCTGGTAGGCTACAGTCCATGGGGTCACAGAGAGTCGGACACAACTGAAGGACTTCACTTTCTTTCTTTCTTTGTGTCTGCTATGTGTCTGCCACTTTCTCCTTTCTGAACAGGAGTATCTATTGGAATTTTCCTTCTTCTGCCTAACCATTACCTGAAGGGAGTAGATAATTTGTCTCTAATTCAAAGTTGTCAGATTCAGAGAATTCCTTGAGAAACCTCAATCATACGTGGACCTGAATTAGATGATGAAATTATGGACTTCAAGTTCAATCTTGGTACAGTAATGGGGTAAGATGGGAAGGGGTCTTTTTAAATATTTATTTGTATTTGGCTGCTCTGGGTCTTAGTTGTGGCATACGGGATATTCAGTCTTCATTGTGGCATCTAGGATCCTTAGTTGTGGCATGTGGGATCTAGTTCCCTGGATAGGGATTAAACCCAGGCCCTCTGCGTTGGGAGCATGGAACTTAGCCATTGAACCACCAGGGAAGTCCCTGGGGAGAGAGGTCTTGAGAGGTGTATTTTGCATATGGGAGGAAGTATATCATTAGGGGACAGAGGACAGATTGTGATAGATTATTACTTCAATGGGCCCCAGTGAACCACGTATCTCTGAAATGACATTATTATAAGTTCCCTCCCCTTGAATCTGGGCTGGCCCGTGATCTGCTTTAATGAACAGAACATAGTGGAATGACACGGTCAGTTCCAGGCCTAAACCTTAAGAAGGCCTGGCAGCTTCCACACTTGCCCTTTGGAGGAAGCCAACCGCCATGTTTAGAAGCCCGGTTATGCAACTCAGTGGTTTTAATGTTCTCACAGATACATGTCACCATCACCGCAGTTAACTTTAGAACATTTTCATCACCTCAAAAAGAAACCCTGTGCCATTTACCTGTTATCCTCCTATCCTTTCTTCCCCTACACTCCCAGTTCTAAGCAATCTCTAATCTACTTCCTCTCTGCTGTCTCCTCTCTTATGGATATTTCATATAAATGGAATCAAACAATATGCAGTCTTTTGAGACTGGCTGCTTTTACCTAGCATAATGTTTTTGAGATTCATCCATGTTAAGAAGGCAGGGGACGTGGGTTCAATCCCTGGTCTGGGACGATTCCAAACGCTGCAGATCAACTAAGCGTGTGTACCACAACTACGGAGTCCACCAGCTACAACTACTGAGCTTGTGTGCTGCAATTACCGAAGCCTGCAAGCCCTAGAGCCCATGCTCTGCAACAAAAGAAGCCACAGCAAGGAGAAGAAGCCTGTGCACCGGAACAAAGAGTAGCCCCATTTGCTGCAACTAGAGAAAGCGTATGTGCAGCAATGGAGACCCAGTGCAGCCGTAAAAAGTAAACAAATAAAAGATTTATCCATGTTGTAGCATCTATCAGTACTTCATTCTTTTTTATGGCCAAATAATGATTCACTCGGAGAAGGCAATGGCACCCCACTCCAGTACTCTTGCCTGGAAAATCCCATGGATGGAGGAGCCTGGTGGGCTGCAGTCCATGGGGTCGCTAAGAGTCGGACACGACTGAGCGACTTCACTTTGACTTTTCACTTTCATGCATTGGAGAAGGAAATGGCAACCCACTCCAGTGTTCTTGCCTGGAAAATCCTAGGGATGGGGGAGCCTGGTAGGCTGCGTCAATGGGGTCGCACAGAGTAGGACACGACTGAAGTGACTTAGCAGAAGCAGCAATGATTCGCTGTATGGATATACCACATTTTGTTTATCCGTTGATAGACATTTGGGTTGTTTCACTTTTTGGCTATTATGAATTTATGCTGATACTTAAGTTGGTGTACAAGTATCTGTCTGAATCTTTGTTTTCAAATCCTTGGGGGTATATACTTAGGAGCAGAATTGCTGGGTCATATGGTAATTCTTTGTTTAACATTTTAGGAAATGCCAAACTATTTCACATTCCCACTAGCAAAACACAAGGGTTTCGATTTCTTCCCGTACTTATCAACACTAGTCGCCTTGTGGAAAATCAGCTCACCATAGATGTATGGGTTTACTTCTGGATTCTCAATCCTTTCTTTGACCTAATATATTTCATTGTCAAGGATATGTATACCGATGTGCTGTTACCAAGAGTTGATTACTGTTGTCTTCAGTAAGTTTTAAAATCAGGAAATGTAAGTCTTCCTACTTAGACTGTCTTTTTAAAGATTGTTTTGGCTATTCTAAATCCCTTGCAATTTCATTAGAATTTTAGAATCAGCTTGCCAATTTCTGTAAGGAAGTCAGATGGGAGTCTAATGGAATGATACTAAATTTGTAGATCAATTTTAGGAGTATTGTCATCTTCACAATGTTAAGTTTTTTGATCCATAGGATGTTTTTCCAGTAATTTAGGTCCTTAATTTCTTACAACGTTTTATAGTTTTCAGTGTATAAATTTGGCACTGTTTTGGTTAAATTCATTCCTAAGTATTTTATTCTTTTTGATGCCATTATAAGTGAAATTTTTCTTAATTTTATTTTGGATTGTTCATTGAAAGTGGATAGAAATATAATTGCTATTTTAAAATGTATCCTTTATATTTTATTATTTTAAATTTATTTATTTGACTGTGCTGGGTCTTAACTACGGCATGTGGGATCTTTAGTTGTGGCAGGCGAGCTCTTAGTGGTGGCGTGTGAGATCTAGTTCCCTGACTAGGCCTTGAACCCGAGTCCCCTGCACTGGGAGCATGGAGGCTTAGTTACTAGACCACCAGGAAGTCTCACAATTGCTATTTATTATTGATCTTGTATCCTGCAACCTTTTTGAATTTATTAGTTCCAACAGGTTTTTGGTGGATTCCTTAGGATATTCTGTACACAATACCGTGCCATCTGTGAATAGTGATAGTTTTACTTTTTCCTTTCCATTTCCTTTCCTTTGTATGTGTGTGAATGTGTTTTTTATTCAAGTATAGTTGATTTACAGTATTATATTAGTTTTAGGTGTACAACAACATGTGTGTGTGTGTGCTCAATCATGTCCAACTCTTTGCAGCCCCACGGACTGTAGCCCACCAGGTTCCTCTGTCCATGGGATTTCCCAGGCAAGAATATTGGAGGGGGTTGTCACTTCCTTCTCCAGGGGATCTTCCCAACCCAGGGATCAAACCCAAGTCTCCTGCACCTCCTGCATGGGCTGGTGGATTCTTTACCACTCAGCCATCTGGGAATCCCAGGTATATGATGTAGTGATTCAATATTTTTATAGATTATATTCCATTTAAAGTTTTACAAAATAATGGCTATATTTCCCTGTGCCATATGATATCTTTGTTGCTTATGTATTTTTTTTTTAATGTTTATTTTTGGCGGTGCTGGGTCTTCGTTGTCGCGTGGGCTTTTTCTTTAGTTGCGGCCTAGCTGTGGTACGTGGGCTTCTCGTTGCGGTGGTTTCTCTTGGCGCAGAGCATAGGCGCTAGGGTGTGCGGGATTCAGTGGCTGTGGCACATGGGCTTAGCTGACTCACAACATGTGGGATCTTTCTGGACCAGGGGTCAAACCCCTGTTTCCTGCATTGGCAGGTGGATTCTTTACCACTGAGCCACCATGGAAGCCCCACTTCTGTATTTTATACATAATAGTTTGCATCTTAATCCCATTCCCCTATTTTGCCACTTCCCCTTCCCTCTCCTCAAGGGTGACCCCTAGTTTGTGTTATCTGTAAGTCTGTTTCTGTTTTGT
Organism: Bos indicus x Bos taurus; assembly: GCF_003369695.1. Classification (NCBI taxonomy): domain Eukaryota; kingdom Metazoa; phylum Chordata; class Mammalia; order Artiodactyla; family Bovidae; genus Bos; species Bos indicus x Bos taurus. The sequence goes on along the minus strand of NC_040098.1, from coordinate 10,734,069 downwards.
GATATACATTTGCCTGTTTTATTTTTTTAGATTCTACATATAAATGATAACATAGAAATTTTGTCTTTCTCCATCTGACTTACTCCACTAAGCATGATAAATTCTAGGTCCATCCACATTGTTACAAATGGCAGAATTTCCTTTTTTTTTAATGGTTGAGTAATATCCCATGTAGAAGTAGAAGAAGTGAAAGTCGCTCCGCTGTGTCCAACCCTTTGCGACGCCCTGGACTATACAGTCCATGAAATTCTCCAGGCTAGAATACTGGAGTGGGTAGCCTTTCCCTTCTCCAGGGGATCTTCCCAACCCAAGGATCAAACTCAGGTCTCCCGCATTGCGGGCAGCTTCTTTACCAGCTGAGCCACAAGGGAATATTCCATTATATATGTGTGTGTGTGTGTGTGTGTGTGTGTGTGAGATTTTCTTTATCCAGTGACCTGTTGATGGACACAGGCTACTTCCATATGTTGGATATTGTAAATAATGCTACTATGATCATGGGGGTGCATTTATCTTTTCGAATTAGTGTTTTCATTTTCTCAAGCTATATACCCAGGAGTAGAACTGCTGGATCATATGGTACTTTGTTGTTTTGTTTTGTTTTTTTTGAGGAACCTCCATACTGTTTTTCATAGTGGCCAAACCGTGGGTGCCTTTTAATTTCTATTTCTTGACTAACTGCTCTGGCTAGAACCTCCAAAGCAACGGTAAATAGAAGTGGCAAGAGTGGACATCCTGTTTTGTTCCTTGTCTTGTTTTCTGGACTCATTGTCCAGTTTTTCAGTATTAGGTACAATATTTCCAAGTTGTGAGCTTTTTTGCAGATATTCTACCAGGTTGAGGATGGCTGCCTATCTTTACAAATAAAGCTTTATCATTATATAGTCAGGCCATTCATTTATGTGCTGTCTATGGGTGTTTCGTACTATAATGACAGAGTTGAGTAGTTATGACAGAGGCCATATGGCCTGCAAGCCTAAAATATTTACCATCTGGACCTTTAAGAAAAAAAAGTCTGCTGACATCTGTTTCAAACTGCTAAATCTGGGGACAGTTTGCTATGAAACAGTATATAACCTAAAAAAAAAAAAAAACCCTCCCATTTTTGAATGGGACCTCAGAGAATTGTAGCACTGACTAAGGGGAACCCATAAATGAACAAACCCTCCTGCAGACTCTTCAAGTTATCAGAGAGGCTCAAAATCAAAAGCCCTGAAATTGGGTTGCAAGCATGCTAAGTTGCTTCAGTCGTGTCTGACTCTTTGTTACCCTATGGATCATAGCCCTCTGGGCTCCTCTGTCCGTGGGATTCTCCAGGAAGGAATACTGGAGTGGGTAGCCATGTCATTCCTGAAGGGAATCTTCCTGAGCTAGGGGTTGAACATGTGTCTCTTACGTCTCCTGCATCGGCAAGCAGGCCCTTAACCACCAGCACTGCCTGGGAAGCCAAAAGTGGGTTCAGGATCCTAACTTGCTAGTGTTTCCCCAGGATGGGGACACAAACGGAAATCCTCTCTTTTTCCTTCTTTCTTTTAGAAATCATTTTATTTATTTAGCTGCACTGCGTCTTGGTTGAGGCATGCATGCAGGGTCTTTAGTTGTGGCACGTAGAATCGTTTAGTTGGGACACGTGGGCTCTAGTTTCCTGACTGGGGGATCGAACTGAGGTCCCTTGCCCCAGGACCTCAGAGTCACAGCCACTGGACCACCAGGGAAGTCCCTAGAAATCCTTTCTGGAGGAAGATATCATTGGTGCCTCAAACGATTTTTTAAATACAATGTCCAAAGCATAACTAGATACATGTGGAGATAAAACAGCATGAAGGAGAATCAGTAGGGAAAACTGACAATGAGAGTGGACCCAGGAGGACTCCAGATTGTGCCCTGCCGCCCACCATGGGCACAGACCCTCAAACTACTATACTTACTATGTTTAAGGAGAGAAAAGCCAAACTTGAAAATTAAGTAGGGCACTAAGAGAAAATGACATAGCAGATCTGAAAAAGAACCAAAAAGAAATTCTAGAAAATTCTAGAAATTCTAAAAAAAAAGAAATAGAATAACCAAATTTGAGAGCCCAATGGAGGAGAATTTTTTAAAAAGCTGAAGAGAGAATTAGTGAATTGAAAGAGAAGAAAAATTTTTAGAATAAAGCATTTAAGGACAAAAGACAGAAAAAAACAGAAGAAAGGGATGTAGTGAGAAGGTATAATATATATTTCAACTAGGAGCCCAGAAGGAAAGAGGAAAAGGTATAGAAACAGTATTTGAACATATAATGGCTGAGAGTTTTTCAAAACTGATGAAAAAGTATATAAAAGGTGATATCCATGAAATGACAGATACTCATCCCATGATATTGTGACTCAAAATCCTTCATTTACAAATCTGCCTTTGAGAGGATTCCGAAACCAATATGGAGGTGGCACTGTAGCGAATGGAATAGTGCCCAGGAGGGCTGAGTTCAGGTACAAACTCTGCCACCTCCTAGCTATGCCACCTGGAGAAAGTTGCCACACTTCATTTTCTCAACTGACAGGGCCAGTAACACAAGCCTTCTCCACATTATCATTGTGAAAATGAGGGATACAGTGTATGTGAACAAACCAAGTGAATGCCAAATGTTTTTTCTTATTTTGGCTGCACTATGAAGCTTCTGGGATCTTAGTTCTCTGATCAGAGAATGAACCCACACCCTGAGCAGTGAAACTGTGGAGTTCTAACCACTGGGCCACCAGGGAGTTCCCTGTGCCAAGTGCCTTAAGTAAGACATGGCTTGAGCAGTAGCACAAGCATGGCCAGGGGCATTGACAGGGACAGGTGGGACTGACAATTTGTCCAACTGCAAAATAAAAATGTGGGTCCCTTGTTAAAAACTTATTAAGAATTTCAAGACAGTGACAACAAAGCGTTAATCAGAACACGGGTCACAGGCCGGTGAGGCCTGCTGTGGTGACAGGTTTTGCAAACTGCTCTGTGCCTAAGGAGAGGGTTGCTCACCCCACACCCGGGTGTTTGTAGCTGGGGCCCATGTTATCTTCGAATTCTGAAGGGCAGCAAAGCTCAGGGAAATTGCAAAGCACGCGTGTTTCCAAGTGCTGAGGAGGGCAAGTGCAGTGACCGGAGTGGTTTTCTGAGAGAGGGTGGGGCCAGCTCGGCTGCCGTCGGAACTGACTGTTCCCCCACAGACTCTGGACTAGAAAAAAAAAAAAAAAAAAGCTGCAGCTGTATCTACAGGGCCTGTTGTTGTTTGCTGCGGTGTGTTACAACACAGCCTGGCAGCCTCCCGCTTCTTTCTCTCTTCCTCCGCCTGGTCCCAGGCCATGTGACATGGCCACACGGCACAGCAGATTTGACCACACGGTTCCTGCTGTTCCCTCAGTTACTAGGCTCTTCCAGGTCTGCATTCTTCTTGCTCACGCTATGCCCCCCCTCTTCCCCCCCTCCCCCTCCCCAGAGTTTCTTTTCTTCCTCTTCCACATTCATCAGTCTGGCAAACACCATCTCTTAATAGTCTTTTATGACTCAGATCTAGCGTCACCTCTTCAATGAGGCCTTCCCTGACTCCCTTCCCCAGGAAGAGCCGATTGCCTCGCTCCTGGGAGTCCGCCACTGGTCTATGCATAGCCACTCCCTATGTAGGTATCTTGTCACAATCTATGAAACATGAGGCCATGGACATGCAATGTGGATGGCACTGTCTCTTAGGTCTGGGACAATGTCCTCTCACCTCAGTATACCGTGCGCGTAGCACAGTGCTTAATTCCATGCTGTTAAAAAGCATGTGGGTGTATGCTAAGTCGCTTCAGTTGTGTCTGACTCTTTGAGACCCTATGGACTGTGGCCTGCCAGGCTCCTCTGTCCATGGGGATTCTCCAGGGAAGAATACTGGAATGGGTTGCCATGCCCTCCTCCAGGGGATCTTCCCAACCCAGGGACTGAACCCGTGACTCTTGAAGTTCAGGCCTTGGCAGGTGGGTTCTTTACCACTAGCATGCCACCTGAGAAGCCCCATTAAAATCACAGTAGATGCTTAAACGATTGGTGTTAGTATGCAGAATTAATGCACAAATAAACTGTTTCAGTGACACTTCTTGGCACCTGGTAAAAAGGTAAGCTTCTAGGCACTGAAGCAGGGCCTTTGCCCTCATTGAGGAGGTTTCAGTGTCAGCTCTAGTGGTTGTTTCTGCAGGTGGCACCTCTTGAAGGCAGGGATGGTTATTTGTAGAAGAAGCTCTTCATAAATACCTAAATGACCCTAGGTGATATAGTGTTGAGGCCAGATGTGGAGTTGGGAGATGTTAGGTTTCCATAGGTAATTATTAAGCTCCACAGCTGTGGGACTTCAGGTTTCTGTTTCCTCAAAAATGAGGAGATTGAGCGAGCCACTCCCTAAGGCCCAGGAGCTGCTAGCTCAGTCCCCTCCATCTGAATCTTGGTTTGGTCATTTCACTCCAGGGGCCTGAGCCCCCTCCTGAAGTCCAGCTGCTCAGCAGACCTACCCGTTGGCAGGTGGAAGAGAACACAGACATCTTTTAAGAGAACACAGGAATCCTCTGCTGTCTCAGTTACCTGGGATCTCATGTTTGAAAGGTAGAAGACCGTGGGAAACCCTAATCTTAACAGTCCCTGAGTGTCTAGAGGCAAGTGCTACGTGCTATGCTTCTCCAGATGGGATTTTTTTCCTCCCGTTCCAAATGGACAATACCAGTTCCCCTGGTATTATTTCCTGGGGCTAACCTGGCTTGCTTACCTGACGCAAACAAGCCTGGCCTGCCCCTCTCCATCCCCGGATCAGGTCGGGTGGGCGGACAGGAGGGCAGAACTATCAGAGAGAGGTCCCAATGTGAAGTCCACTAGCTTGTTTGAGCATTAGTGTCCTCGGAGGTAAGGGATGGAGTGAGGGGGCGTCGGTCAGTTTCCTCCATCTCTTCCCTACAGCGCCCACAAAGGGGCAAGGGCTAGACACGTGGGCTGGCGTGGGGGAGGCGGAGGTTACACCGAGGCGGAGGTGCAAATGACCCGGGGCGGAGCCTTATTTGCATGGACGGCGTTCGGCCGCCAATCGGGATGGGAGAAGCGACAGCCCGCGCGTCTTTTGGGGGCGGACTGACAGCCCCGGGGCCCTATGGGAGGCGGGTCCTGCGGCCCGCGGGGGCGGGACTGCGCCGGGCGCTGCCCCGGGGAACTCAGGCCGCTTCGCGGGCGCTGCCAGTCTCCGGCGGCGGCGTCCGGCGCGCGGGCGGCCTGCTGGGCGGGCTGAGGGGCCGGCGGCGCGCGGCTGAGGCAGAGCGACAGAGCGGGCGAGCCGCCACGGCGACAGGTACCGGCGCCATGGCCATGGGGGGATGAGGCGGGGTGGCCGCCCGGCCCCGGGAACCGCGTTCCCTCCTTCGCGGTCCTGCAGCCGCTGCGCTGCTTCCTCACACGGGGCCCCAGCCCGGGAACCGCGCTGCGGGGCCGGCGGGGCCGGGACTCCTAGGAGCGGGCGCGCTGGAGGCGCCCAGACTCCCCCGCGGGAATCCTCTGCGTCCTGCCGGGCGAGCTGGGCCGGGGCTCCCTTCCCCTACTAGAGGCGCGGAGCCGGGCGGCCGCGGGAACGGCTCCCCGCCCCTGCCAAGCTCTCCCTCAGGGAGACGAGGCCGGTCGCGCCCCGCTTGTCCTCACTCGGCTCTTTTTTTTTTTTTTTTTTTTGGTTTCCCGCCCTGGGTAACAGGTCCCGTCTCGGCGGCCCTCGACTTGCCCGCCGCCCGACGCCTGAGAGCCAGGCGGCCCGTGAGCCGCCGGCGCCGCGAGCGGGAGAGAAACTTCGGTCTCCCGGGCCCGGGCGGCGGGAGAAGTGGGCCCGCGGTGAGCCGTGCGCCGGCACGCATCGCAGGCGCGATGGAGCCTCGCTCACCTGGCGGGCCCGCCGAGGGAGGGATAACGGAGCGTCCCGCCGCAGCCGCGGTCCCCGGCTTTCGGTCTGCGCTCCCGGGGCGGTGGGTGTGGATATGCGCGTTCGCCGCCTTTCACCTGCCGCCCCGGGAGGAGGACCAGTGACTGGGAACACGGCCTCCCCGTCCTCGACTGCCTGTAGAGGGGACTGGGGCAGCGCCGTTCCAACAGGTGATTATCCCAAGTGCCAGGTCAGAGCCACTGAAAAGTTGTTTCAGTGTTCGATAATTCAGTTCACTCCCTGGGCTTTGTTCAAGCCTTCTCCCGTAATGAATTTTTTTTTTTTTTAAAGGTGTGCTGACCGTAGTATAGGAGTCAAAAACCAGTATTGATTGGGGTGCGGGGTGGTTGGGGAAAGTGGGGAGTGTCGCCAGCGTGTGGATTGCCTTCTTTCCATTGACTTGGCCGGGAGGAACATCTTAGTTTAAAAATCGGTTTCTGCAGTGGTGGTGAAAGCATGCATAGTAAGGTACAAGTTGTAAATGGAGAATGCAGAGCTCGAGATATCCTTCGCTGTGGTTCAGGACAGAGTGTACAACGTTTGGCCGCCATTCAGTAAATTCTGCATGAAGCAGTTTGAGCTCGTGGTTTTGGATTTACTTTACAAGAGTGGAATAAGGCTTAGCTTTGAATGGGAGCTTTCTTTGCCTCTCTGAAGGCACACAGGAGTGTTTATTTTCATTGTCTTCTCGTTTTGTTAGATTGTAGACAAGGGAAATTTAAGGCATATTTTGGTTCAGTATTTTTAATAGCCTATGGGAATTCTCCTTCACCCATTCTCCCCCTCCCCCGCCCCGCATAAGAGTATTTATTTTAAAATTCGAGGGTAGAGTTGAACAACTTTTTATTCTTGTGGAAGTTTTTATGTTATACTTTCACTTATTTTCTGTTTCTCTCTCTCACAGCTGACCTCACTTAAAATCTACAGTTACGGCCTTGACCAATTTAGGGCATTTATAGAAAAAGTTTTAAAATAATATGTAATTATTTTAAAATATATTATGAAGGTTTAGATAACTCAGATTTTTCTTATGTCTTTTTTAAAATGTCTGTGCTGGATATGATTTGAATAAGAGATGTAAGGAACTTCTTAAGGACAGTTACACTTTTGATTTAATTATGTTACTTTATTAGTGCTTCATTGAATGGTAATTTTAGTCACATGTTAATTAGTAACACCTTTGAAAGGTGCACTCTAACCAATAGGCTAGTTGTAACTGTTCGGGATTTTTTTTTTTTTTAATCAAAGATTTTATAAAATTTTTTTTTGTTTCTCTAAAACAGGCTTATCTGCTGTGAGTTCTTTGTCTTTCAAACGTGAACATTTTAAAATATTGGATTAGGCAACTAGTGAAGTCTTCAATTTTCTGTTTATTCTTGCATTGGAAAAAGAACTTATTTCGGTTGTTTTGTTTCCTAAAGTCTTAGCTTAGAACAAGCAGTCTAGAGAAGAAAGAACATCCTCTTTCTATAGCTGTAGAAGAAATTATTACTGTTGAAAGCTGAGTTGGCTTTTCGATGCTTAGCGAAGGTAGATTGAGCAGTGACTTGTTCAGAGTGGGTTTTATTCTGTATAAGTAGTTCTGAGGAATCTCATGAGACTAGGGTTATAGGTGATCTATATAATTGTTGTTTAAAGTGTATAGGAATATATTAGTCTAACTATTGTGTATAATTAGAAGTTTTATAGTTTTTATCTTGTGATGCTTAAATGTACCACATACCATAAATTAAAGCTGTATTTCATAGTTTAATTTACAGAAGCATGTTTTGGGAACTTTAACTGTAAAAGTGCCTTTTAATTAAAATACTGTTTTCAAATTCAATTTTTACATGTTTTAATTACTGATTTCTGTCCACTTTTAACTTGTGGTAGACCGTATCATAAAATGGTCAACCACGTTATAGTTTCAAAATTAAATATAAGTTGAATTCTTACATCTACATAATAAATGTTGGGAGTATTTTTAAGTCACTTACCCTCAGGTTTGGCTCCTTTTGAATTTGGGGGTGGGCAAATATTTCTGATTAAACAAAGCTACAGAAAAACAGGGACACATGTGAAACAAGCTACGTTTGAGGGTAAATCACATGATACTGTTAGATAGTAATACTTGTTTATTTAACAGTAAAATGCATGCTGTATCTGTTATTAAGAATATTTTCTGTAGGCCTTTAATATAATTTTTCACAATTCCTAACAATCTATATTGTACATATTTTGGCACACTGAATTCTGTACTTATTTTATGCTGAACAGTTAAATATTTTATACTTTTTATAATTCTGAAACTATTTGAACTTTCTAACCTAGCTAATTAAGTAATCAGATTTTTTCATTATTTTACATTCTGAATTTTTTTTACAGTGCATTTTTAACTTCTGACATTATGCCAGGAAAATTAAAAGTTTAAGGAAAATTAAATTTACAGTCATTTGAGACTAAGTGGAAGTTGGTAGGTAAATCATGTAACTGTTGATTTAAAAACAGTAGCCACTTAAGTGGGTTTTTTTTTGCAAAAAGGTGCTTATTTATTGTGTAAAAGATAGTTCTGCCAAATGAAACAGGTTAAAGTAATTTATAGCAGGACCTTGTGGACGTAACTAAGTTCCTAAGGATATTTCAGTAGTATTTAAAACACTAAAATTCAAGCACTCAAATTATTTGTACTTCATTTTTGTCATGATGAGGCTTGACCTGCATTCAGCTGAAACTCAAACATGTAAGACTATAATCCTTAAATGTGGCACGTATTTTAGTGTTCTAGCCTTTTGGAAAACAGCTAGTTAATAAGAGTGAAGGACCACCAGAGGGAGTGTGGGGTCTACACATTTGATTTGATCTATTTTCTACTCTTGGTCTGGAAAAGAAACATTTTAAAAAATAGGAATAAAATTTTAGCTCTCTAAAACAGGCAAAAAGATATTGAAAGTTGGAAATTGTAGCTCTTTGGAATTGCTGTCATTTTTGTAACACTTAATCAAGTTTGTTTTTTTCTTTTTAGAAAAAGGTACAGTTACTAGAAAAATAAAAATTATGTATTTTCAGAGTGCAGTAATGGGTTTTTAAGTAAACATTTCCACATCTGTGAAAGTTATGGAACATCCGAATGCTAAGAATGTTTTTTAAGATTAAAAATACAGTCCATTTGAGTTGTATGGTCTTGAAATTGCTCATTTTTTGGAAGGAGGAATAAAAGATGGAGAAAGATCAAAGATAGAAGAGGGGTTTTTTTCCCTTTTGTAGTCTGCAAATCTTTGCTAAAGCAGGCGATGGTAAATTTTTGGAACCATTTGTGATGTTCAGTTTGTAGTCTTGGCAGTTTGTCTGTGATGTTAAATGAAGAACCACTCCTAGTCCCCTGCAAATGATCATCTGATGATCAAAAACAGGGTTGGGGATTTCAAATTGGTCGCATCAAAAATCCGATTTGTGTGTATGTTTCTCAATGTTCCTGTCTCTGGAAATTAAAGATCCTTCTAGCTGCTGAAAGTTACACATGGAATTTGAAGGTCAGGATGTCTCTGTCACAGACAGTGCTGCAGTAGGTTGCTTTTTGGAATGGAGGTCTTTTTCTGAATAATGATGAAATGGTCTTTACTCATGTTAAATATTAGCCAATGGAATTATTTCCATGTTTAACTTTTTTAAAAAAGCAAGACAATAAAGTAAAATCTTGTAACCTTAACATATTTTGGGTTTTACCCCCTAGCATTAAAAAATTACTTCATCATGGATAGTCATATTTAATGTTCTGAAATTCTAGTTTGGAAAGGGGATCTGTTGTGAAAAGATGGTATTTCATTGATGCGAAATACAGTAGCTTACATGGAGAGAAATTTGTTTCTCTTTTGAATTATACTTAGGTTAAAATATAATATACTTATTAAGAATTGAAATGTCATCTAAATTTATTTTCATTGTGAACTTTATAAGTTTGTTTAATATACCTTTGGGGTTATTCCTAGGTAGATCTCTCAGAGTCCATTTGTGTACACACACACATAAATACATACACACAGGTAGGAAGATAAATATCTATACTATATGTATTTGTATTATATATGAAACTGTGTATGTTTATTATATGTATACATATAAATCATCTATATGACTTCCCAGGCTTATTTATATGTGAATTCTTTTTTTTCAAGTGAAATCTTGCTTCATCAAGAGGAACAAAGTACATGTCCACACAGAAACTGATAAAAATGTTCGTAGAATCTTTCTTCACAATAATAATAAATGACTCATAATAATAATGACTCATGGTGGCTCAGAGGTTAAAGCATCTGCCTGCAGTGCGGGAGACCTGGGTTCGATCCTTGGGTTGGGAAGATCCCCTGGAGAAGGAAATGGCAACCCACTCTAGTATTCTTACCTGGAGAATCCCATGGACGGAGGAGCCTGGTGGGCTACAGTCCACAGGGTCGCAAAGAGTCAGACACGACTGAGCGACTTCACTTTCACTTCACTTTCAATGACTCACACAATGACATAGAAGAATCTCAGAAATATTATTCAGAGCAAGAGAAACCAAACACATGTATGTATTGTTCGATGCCATTTATAAAAAATATAAGAACAGACAAAACTTAGGTATGGTGATAGAAATCAGGAAAGCAGTTTCTGGGTAAAGGCTGTGGATAACTGGAAAGGGACAAAGGGGAACATTTTCTGTAAAGAAACTCTTCAGTTTTCAAAAAATTAATTAATTTGACTTTGCTGGGTCTTTGTTGGCAGCATGTGGGATCTAGTTTCTTGACTAGGGATCAAACCCTGGCCCCCTGCATTGGGAGAGTGGAGTCTTAGCCTTTGGACCACCAGGGAAGTCCCAAAAGGGAACTTTTGAGGGTGATAGAAATATTCTATAGCTTGGTTTGGGATTCAAGTGATTAAATTCACGTATACGCTTTCAGGGTAATTTTTAATTTTCATATATTTTTAACTTACAGAACAGTTTCAAGACCAGTACACAGAACTTCCAGATTCATCAATTGGTGTTGTATACATTTGTTCAAATTTACCAAGCCGAATACTAAAGATCCGTGCATTTTATGGTATGTAACTTTTACTTTCATAAGGAAAAAAGCTATAAATGTTTGTTGAAGATGAGAATGACTTTGTTATCTGAAAAAAGTGAAATACCTCAATTTGAAATATGAAAGCAGTACTTTAATAACGTAGAAGAAGAATTACTGACATGTCTTTTGTCTCTATATGTATCTGTGTTCCTTCTCTCTGAAGTCTCATGACATCATATTTCTGTTAGAAGAAACAGAATCCTGAAAATGATTCAAGGCACAATTGCCAGCAAGGAAACTGGTTTATTTTGTTATGCTGTGTAAGTCACCTAGGGAACAAGACTGCTACCCAGTGATAGCATCCTGGGAAGGTACTGGTAATTCCCGTTAAGAGAGTGGCACATCTTCAGTGTGCTAGGTTTTTCTCAAACATGTACAATCTTTACTGTCCTAGAATTCACCAAAGAAGAGGGAAACAAATTTGGTTGTTCTTTTTGGGTGGTATTTATAATAGGGAGGAAAGAGTGGTGCATACTAACCATATAAACTAGTCTTGATCATAGGTAAGTGGTAAATCTAAATGGTGAATTTGGTGCTCTCTATTAGTTTTAGTGCTGCCATAGAGTGATTTGAGTTAAACCTATTTAAGTCATATCTTAAAAATATGTCAGTTGTTAAGACATTCAACTTTTTTTCTTAACTTACTATTTTATGTAAGCTTAAATATGTCCTTCACAATTTAGGATTGGGCATTATTTATGGATATTCACTTTTCGTCCTTTTTTTTTTTTTGCATCTCCATAAGAAATTTGTTTATTTGGTTATGCTAGAGTGGAAGATGATTTGAAGTAACAGGAGAACTAACCAACAGGCTTAACAAATTAATCATTGATGACTGGCGATAAACACTTATGTTGCCTGTACTAACCAAAACTGTACATATATATTGTCTGTAAATTTTTTCCTTAACAAATGTAAGTTCTTTGATGAGAAAAATGACAAACGTCGAACTTGGCCAACATGGGTAATAGGACTGACTTTCTTCATTTAGTGAACACGCTCCTGTTCCTCATGTCCTGTTCTCCCTTTTATAGACACTAAATTTCACTGATCTGTTGAGCATGAATAAAGCATTATTTGAAAAATTTTAAGAATTTTGTTTTGAGTTGTCAAGCCTTAACTGCAGATAGAATTTTAAAAATACTTATAGGTAGTTTTTCTTTTAGACTTTTTATTATGAAAGTTTCAAACATACACGGAACTGGAGACACTAGTATAATGAACATCTATATACCTATTCTCCAGGTTTATTAATTATCAACAGTTCAGTTAATGTGCTTTTAAAACTGTTACATTCTCACAAATATTGTAAAGCAGTAGTATACCAGATTTTTTTTTTCCCCCCAAATTTTGTTGTACATAGAGAAACCTGAAAAGCGGTGTGTTTTAGCTCACACTTAGCTTTGGACGATCAGTAATTCTGAAACCATTCTTATTCTTAGTTTCTTTCCGTCAGTTCATAGCCTGGAAAAGAAAGATACATTTTTTAGCTTTTTCTTTATAGTAAATTAGTTCAAATACACTATAGAATAAAGTACTGTTCATCTGAAAAGTTAGATTATCTTCAAAATGTAGTGTCTGAGGAATGCTGTTGTTTAAATGTTTTGCTGTTATTTTCTCTTTCTCTAAAAACTAAGTCATTGCTGTGCTTTTTTAGGCTCCAAATCTGTATCTTCTTGAGGCCTTCCAAAACTGAGGCCCAAATTTTCACCTGTGTCTTGAAACTAAATATGTTTAAATACCATCTCTGTAGCAACTGCACACCAACACCCCCTCCCTCCGCCCCCAGTCGAAACACTTTCTTGACTTTCCTCTTTAGCTGCTCATGACTCTGTTATTCTTACTGGTCATTTTTTTTTTCCCCTTACTCTTCCTTTACTTAAGCTCAATGAGTCACTAAATCACTTTGTTTCTAAATTTATGCTTTTTTGTCCTTTTCATTTCCACTCTAATTGTCCTAATTTGGGTAACATGTTAGCAGGAAGTTGTCCTTAATCTATAATGAACTTGATATATATCAAAATTAAGATATATTACTAAAGTAAAATAGGGCATTTTCTTCCCTTTCAGAGAAGGCTTCAGTCTTATAAGCAAACACATAATTTTTAAGGCCTAGGAAATCATTATATTTGAACCAAGGTGATGTAGATGATCTCCAGACCACTCAACCTGGTGAATGATGGCCGGCAGGGGTATAGGTGGCAGACTTCCTTACCACAGAAATGGCCCAAGTGAGTTCCTTCTAGCCCAGAATATCTGCAGGTGCTTTGCAGTGGGGCAGATACTATGTGTATGTAACAGATTTTCAGGACGTCTTGTGCTTCTGTGGTAAAAATAAGGGATCTATTGGTTTACCTGAAAACTCTTCTCCTATTCCTTGTGGCAAATTTCCTGTCCAAGATAGTTCTCATCAAAAAGCCATTATGCCAAAAGTGACTTGACAGTCTTATCTCATTACTTTCCCTTCTCTTTACAGGCTCCTAGAATTGAGGTTTGTCAGAAAGATAGCAACTGAGGTTAGTTGAGAGGATGTAAAATAAAAATGGGAAAGTAAGGGTTGTCTGTTGCACTTCACATGAGCAGTAGCCAGCCTCCAGTGGTCTTGGGCCTGAGTCCTTTCCAGATGGATTATAGCTTATGAACTTGGCTTGCCTTTGGTCAGCTTATGGAGATCTTTCTTCTTTCTGCTCTTCTGGGAATTGTTTGAATTTCCTCCTGGTGGAAATCAAGATGCAATTTTACATTACTGACTCGGGGATAAGAGAATAAAATTTGATACTGTTTTAGATAATCCAGTATATCTGATTATTTTCTTCTGTGGGAAGTAGGAATAATACAGGGATTCTGAGATGCTTATGCAGAAATTAATGGTTATTAAGAGTGGAAAATGGAGAAGAAAATTACACCATTTATAGGAAGGCTAGTATGGTGGGGGCTAGACCTTTGATAAGGAGTATTGCTACATGATCTTGGGCAAGTTACAGTTGTTAGGATTAGTGGAATCCTTCTCTATAGTATAGAAACTAGAGATAAGTCCTAGGGTATAGGGAGTAGGGGAGCCTGAAGGGAGAAGGAATGGGATGGAAGAGTTTCCAAGGATTATTTTGGTTTAAAATATAAGTTAAAATCTTCCTGAAGTTTTGGGTATGGCCCCTCTGCCTGTGGCATCAGAATGTGGTCCTGAGGCCCTCGTGCACTGTGAGAAGCTGTGCCACTTATCCTGAATGCTTGGTGTTCAGAATAGTGCTGCAGAGTAAGTGAGAGTTGAGTTGAGTTGTTAGGACTGATTTTGTCTTCAGGGTGTTTTGTGGTTGGGTGGAGACTAAGAGTCTGGTTAGACCCTTAGGTAAGACTGTCACCACCGCTTTGTGATATGGGACAAGATACATAGCTTTTCTCTGAGCCTCAGTTTCCTCATCTATAATATTGGGAGGTGCATGCAGTATTAATACCTACCTAAGAGCTGTGAGGTTTAAATGAGATAATACATACAAAGTACTTAGCCCAGAACCTGGCATATGTCTTCAGTAAATATTAAATACAATTATAGTTTCATTAATAAGCAGTTTTGTGTTTGGATAATAAGTTCTGTTAGGTTCTAAGCATTGTTACAGAATAAATAAGATCCTGTCCTTAGACAAGATAGAACATGTACACAAAAGATAAGTAACAACCCAAGTCCTGTGGTAAGTGACAAATGAGTGGTGTACTTGAGAACTCGTGAGGCAGGAGTAATTGCTAAGCGGATGAGAATTTCAGGAAGGTGACAGAACTCCACCTGAGCTTTGTAGGACTAGTTAGCAGGTTAAGGGGATAGGCTCCTTGGAGCCAGACTGCCTGTGTTAGAGTCGTGACTCTGCTACTGTGTAATCTTCAGTAAGTTACTTGACCTCCTTCCTAGGATTGTTGAGAGAATTAAATGAGTTAGTACATGCCAAGTGCTTAGAACAATGCCTCAAATGTGGTTAGAAGACCCAGCACAACCCCCAAAAAACCAGAAACAAGCCATGTAATTAGCGCATGATAAACTGTTGCTATAAATTGAGAGAAGGGAGAATGCATTTCAGGTAGAACATTGAATGATAACGAAGGGGAGGTATGGTAAGTTTGTTTGAAATGATGAAGCCAAATGGATTCAAGGGAATAACCTGTGGAAAATAGCGTGGGATTGTGTTGGGGCAGAATTATGAGTGATTAAGCCAGGGACTATGACATCTTCTCCATATATTTCTGGGGAACTTGGGAAGATTTTTTGGGTTATTGTAAAGCATCCTTGTGTGCTGTGAATAACATTTCTAAGTCGTGTCTCTTGCATTTCTCACTGTCTTTCCTGATTTCAGTGTAACTGAAACTGCTGTTCATACTAATTTTGACAGTGAAGTTCATGATCCTCTACTTTGAACCATTATGGCTCTTTAATCTATCCATTTCTTTTTGTAAACATGTATTTTGGCTAACTTTCCCTATTTCTCTCCTTATTCTATTTGTTTACATAATGCTTATTCCGTTTCTTCAAAGTTTAGTGGGTTTCTGCTGTTTTCCACTCTGCCCTCAAAAATCCCAGTAGAGATCCTAAATTATCAAAGTCACGAAGTAGAAAGGGATAGGGCAAAAAAAGTGAGGAAAGTGGGGAAATATTCTCTAGTCCAGCAGTCTTATTTTACAGATGAGGACATTGAGGTCCAGAGGAAGTTATGTGAAGATCCACAGCTAATAATTAGCAACCTATACCTTTCAGAGCTAAACAAGGGCTGTTTTTTTTTTGTTTTTTGTTTTTTGTTTTACACTGTTATCCTAGTATGATTCTTAACAATCTGGGTAGGAGTTAGAGTAGTATCACTAATATTTCTACTAACAACTATCAGACCCCAAGGTAAGAATAATTTTACTGCTAGGAATAATGTGATAATAATTCACTCTATTCTTAATGAGAAGCCCATGATTACACTTATTAAACTAGCATTACTATTCTTTTTTTTAATATAAATTTATTTATTTTAATTGGAGGCTCATTACAATATTGGTTTTGCCATACATCAACATGAATCCGCCACAGGTATACACGTGCTCCCCATCCTGAACCCCCCTCCCTCCCCGTACCATCCCTCTGGTTTGTTCCAGTGCACCAGCCCCGAGCATCCTGTATCCTGCTTCGAACCTGGACTGGCGATTCGTTTCATATATGATATTACATGTTTCAGTGCCATTCTGCCTAATCATCCCACCCTCTCCCTCTTCCACAGAGTCCAAAAGACTGTTCTATACATCTGTGTCTCTTTTGCTGTAATGTTTAAAACCAAACTCCAAAGTGTGCTTTAGAAATAAAAGGATTTCTTTTATTTTTAAAGTTTTAAGTTATAAATAGTATTATAAATAACATTCTCAAAAAAAGTGGACATTTTGTTCCTATCGTGGTGGAACACAGGTTCTCTTATAGAGTGATTGATGGGCCCGTAAGGTTAGCATGAAATGTTGGAAACTATTGTACTTTCACCTCACAGCCCCCAAACCAGTACTTCTGCTCGGACAGTTGTCTCTAAGCTTACATCTTCTTCAGTGTCTTACATTTTACCATATGCCACACGTAAAGGTGAGAAGCTTACTTAAGCACTGTACTCTTCTAGATCGTTTTCCTACCTAGATGTAATCTGACAGACTATATTTTATAAAGCCCTAATCTTTATTTAGTGTCTGGATACTCTAGTTGCTCAATAAATGCTTCCTTCACTTTTTACAGAGCACGTAATTTTTTCTCAGTAGTGTCAGTTCCTAATCTCTAAATCACTGTCACACCACTTTTCTGCTCTTGCAGTGTCTTGTTTTAACTTTGGCAAGATGCTCCTCTTGTGTTTTGAAAACTTGTGTGATGTGCAAATACTTTTTTAGTCACTTTAAGCATAATTTTATCATAAAATTATTTCACAGCTGGTAATATTTCCATGTTTTGTATTCTTCCGCAAGATGAAAGAAAGAATAAGTGTCATGGGTTACATAAAGATGCCCCAGACCTCTCTGTTCATCCTGCCCTATCTCTTAAAAAAAAAAAAAGGCTTCTAACCAGATTCATTTTTACTGAAATACTTATTTTTCTTTATCATTTTCAAACGCCGTGAAGCTGAAGTGTATATACACAAAGAAGAACTGTGTCCGTGTCCTCAGTGCTTTGTATCAGATCCCTTAGTTGTATTGTCTAGGCTTTAGTTTCTTTTTCCTGTCTTCATTTTTCTGAGGATTTTTTTCTCTTATGATCTGCAACTTGTTTTATATAGATGATTATTCTTTATAGGAAATTATAACTTCTATTTATGCTAATAGGAAAGATAAATACTTCAAAATTAAATTTTGGATTTTTTTGATAGCTGTGTGTGTGTAAGGATCTCTTAGCCTCTTTCTTCAAATTATAGGAGTTTGTTTTCTGTTTTAAAATTTTTTTCTTGTAAACTGTTTTATTGTTTTAAAGAAATTTGTTAAATTATATTTTGAGTGGTTTTTAGCCTTTGTTTCTATATACATACAAATATATATAGAGAAGCAAAGGCTTCTCTATATATATTTATAGAATATATTCTTTATATATATAAATCATTGTGTATAATTATAATATGTGCACTGTGTATAATACTATATTATATATGTAATATATAGCATAAATATTGTATATGTTAATATAATTTAGCTTTGGGTGTAAGCCTTCCAGTTCTCGTATGATGAGAGAGAAAGGAACAATTGGTTTTTGTAACCTTTATATAAATTATTTGGCTGTCTTGCTTACTCCATTTACTATTTTCCGTTTTTTATTTGTGGCTTCTATAAGTGGAGAGCTTTAATATTATACATTCTTATAGACTGTAGTCTTTGTTATAAAATAAATTTATTTCTTTTTCCATTTTTAATATGACTATTTAGATTTTCTGTTCAACTCATGGTATATTTTTGTTTAGTTTTTGGTTAGATTTGTCAGTTTGGTTGTAGTTCATCTTCCTATTGTTTTTGTTCATTTTATTCATATCTCCTTTAATAAACTATTTGGTATTACCATGTGCTGAATATTTTCGTGTTTGTGTATCTATAGCTGCTAAACAAGTGTGACTGAGTTTTCCTCTTTAAGATTCCTAAGTAAATATTTTTATACCTGTTGTCTGTTTTGCATCTGAAATGCTGGTAACAGTAAACAAAATTTTAGTACAGTTTATGTGAATTAATTTTTTATGACAGTTATCTAGCTTTGCCAGACCAGTTTTGTTAGAAAATTGAAAACGTTTAAAAATTAATAATTCTCCTAATCTTGTGTCCCTAATTTAGTAATTTGTTTTGATCCTAGTCTTTTATTTTGAGAACTCAGCAATGACTTTTTAAAAAATGAATCATGAAATATGTGAAACAACTTTAAAAGGGGAAAGTAAAGATACATTTTAGGACCTACATTTTTTGTGAATTGGATTAACAGATTATTCAGTGATATAAATATATGACTTTTAAATTAAGTTTCTTCTATATTCATTGAAAAGATTTGATATCTTGTAATTAAAATTAAAAGGCAAACACTATTAAAAACCAGAATTCAAGCATAAAATACTTGAGAAATAATGAGCAGGATGAGAGTGGAAAGAAATCTCTAAACCAGTAATCTGAGGTAAGATATTTTCTGTATTTAAACACTGAATTTAGCTCTGAGCTTCCTGGCAAGCAAGAGAAAAAAGGGAATAGGATGGGTTTCATCGTTATTGTCTAATAAAGAAAGCTTATCAGTTTTTAATGAGAGAGAAACCTTTTCTGAGTTCTAAGTTAAAAAAGAGGTTGTTATGTGAATTCTTAAAAAGGAATATATTTATATTTCCATTTTTATGCCTTAACTACTGCAGTTGCTGTGTTAGCTGTCATATACCATTCATATGCACTGTAGTTCTATTTGGTCATATTAAGTTTACATCCACTGTTGTCAAAAGTGGAAATACCATGGCTAGGGTGTGTTTATATATTGCCTCTAGAATTGTAGCCATTGACGAACAGGAAACTGAAAGCTAAAAGTTCAGGAAATGTATTTAAACTTTGTGGAAAGAATGTATAGGATACTTTACTGAAATCCATGGCCATTTGAAGACTAAAAAATTATGTGTGCATTTAGTTAGAGAATAATAATATGGATTCTTAAAATGCTGTCAGATGCTTAAATATGATAATAAATACAGTATGCACATTGTGTGCCAGGAAAATTGTGCAATGCTAGAAAAAAATGCAAACGGATTATTATATGTGTTCAGCTATACTCTCAAGAAATAAAACAGCTGGCACAGCAGTCAAATTCTTCAAGGATGTCTTATTTTCAGAGAATTACAGAGTGTTGGTTTTAGTTTTAGTTCCAGGGAAGGAGAGGTCCCTGTTTTACAAGATAGTCCATTTTACTCTTAGGAAATTCTAATGGTTAAGTTTTATTTTCTCATTTTGGGTTGAAGTTTGTTCCCTTGTAATTTATTAATGTACTCTATAGTTTTCCTAGTTTTGAAAAGAAAATAGTTAACTGATAAAAAAAAAATACTAAAAAAAATGTTTATTATACATTTCAAGTGTTTGGGTTTTGTTTGTTTGTTTTAGGTATTGTGGCATTTTAGGTGCCTCAGGAAATACTAAAGGTTGAGGTCTTTATTTTTGAAGTGGTTTAGAAGATTTCTGTCACAAGACATATGATTAACGTGTATGCTGGGTAACCTATTTTCTTACTGTTTCTATACTTACCTGTTTTAACAGGATGTGATCTATATGGTTTCAACATTCTTATTGTTTGAAACAACATGAAGTTTTAGTAACTTCTTAGAAATGGGAATTTTCTAATACTGTGTTTGTTGTTGTTGTTGTTGTTGTTGTATTTCAACAAAAGAGGTCCGTTATGATTCTTTCACTCCAGTTTTGTGATTTGAAGTTACAGTCACTCAGAATATTCAGGGACCACATTAAATGAGAATTCTATTTATTACAAAGTTCTTCTAGGAAATTTAGCTGTATTATATGTCAGCAATTACCATTTTAATAGCCTCATTAAAATTAGCCTTTTTCAGAATTGATTGGATTTGGATCTGTCATGTTTTTGCCTCTGAACTATTGGGATGGCCAGGGGGCTTGAAGGAACTGACTGGCGGGACTGGGAATGGGCCTACCCCCAGGGGTGAGGAGCAGTGATTCCCTGGTGGAAAGTCCCAGAATGCTGTTTGCAGTAGAGGGTGGAATGGGCTCTAGGCTGACAAAACAGAGTCTCGACCAGGCCAGACCATACGGGGCCTGGTATAATGAGTTAGGGGGGTGGACTTTAGGCAGTAGCTGATCTGTTTTTGTAACAAAGGGTTCTTTTCAAGAACAGCTCTTACTTTCTCCTTATTGTATGGTACGTGTTTATTGTAGAGGAATTTAGTGAGTATATATAAATCCATACAGAAAAGAAAAATTTTCTATAATGTTTCTTCCCTTTTGAATTTTCTTAGCTAATTTCCCTTAAATTTCATTTACCATCTAAGTTACTTCTTAAAATTTATTTGAAATGGTGCTTGTTGAATTGTTCTTTCACAAAGTGTGTCTCTGATAACTTTTTCAATTAATAATGAAGGAGATAGGAGTTAACCTTTAAAGCCCTTGTTTTTGTTTGATGTAATTATTCTATTAATTTCTATCTATTTTATGGGAAACTATAGGCACACAATGAGAACACAAACCTGAAAGTCAGAGTGGTTCTTACAAGGCAAACAGGAAAAATGGAGCAGGGATGAGGTCCTTCTTGTTCACCATTATGTCAGTATCATCAGGTACAGTGCCTGACATGTAGTTAGTGTTCCATAAATAATTGTTGAATGAATGGATGAGTTTCTCATTAAGCACTTTGAGTAGCTCATAATTCCTGCACTGTAGATAATCAAGTTCAATTGCATTCATCCAAAGTTAAAGAGTCTTTGCTGTGCTCAGTCCTGTTTTAAAAATGAAAGTTAAGATGATTTTTTTAAAAAGATAATGTATGTGCACACACACACACACACACCATACAAAAAGTAAAACTCCCTTGTTTCTTTCTTTGAATCCCATTCTCCAGAATTTGCTACTGTTAATGACTGGTATTTTTTTCCTAGATATTTTCTTGCATTTACAAATATATGTGCATTTTCTTTATACAAATAAAATAGTAGTCTACATTGTTGTGTAACTTGCTTTTCCCCTTCTTAAAGGTCTTTCCATATCAACTCATATGTAACAGCTCCATTTTTAAAGAATTTTTTAAAAATTATTTATTTATTTGACTGCAGTGGGTGTTGTGATGTCTTTAGTTGCAGCATGTGGGATCCAATTCCCTGACCAGAGATTGGATCTGGGCCCCCTACACAGGGAGTGCAGAATCCTAACCACTGGACCACTGGGGAAGTCCTTGTAACTGCTTCTTTATTTTTAATTGCTGCATAATATTCCACTGTGGAGATGCATAATAATAGTCAAGGAAGTTTTAGTAGTGTGCCCACTTTTTTTTTTTTTTAAACCATTTCACCAATATTGTGTTTAATAACCTTCCACATGTAATTTTGTTTTCTTCTGTGAGACTATTGGAGAAGGCAATGGCACCCCACTCCAGTACTCTTACCTGGAAAATCCCATGGATGGAGGAGCCTGGTGGGCTGCAGTCCATGGGGTCGCTAAGAGTCAGACACGACTGACCGACTTCACTTTCACTTTTCACTTTCATGCATTGGAGAAGGAAATGGCAACCCACTCCAATGTTCTTGCCTGGAGAATCCCAGGGACGGGGGAGCCTGGTGGGCTGCAATCTCTGGGGTCGCACAGAGTCGGACATGACTGAAATGACTTAGCAGCAGCAGTGAGACTATCTACAGGATATTTCCTGGAAGTGCTATTGGAGGGCTAAAGGATATTTGCACTTATACTTTTTATCAGTTCAGTCACTCAGTCATGTCCAACTCTTTGCGACCCCATGGACTTGAGCACACTAGGCTTCCCTGTCCATCACCAACTCCCAGAACTTGCTCAAACTCATGTCCATTGAATCAGTGATGCCATCCAACCATCTTATTCTCAGTCGTCCCTTTTTCCTCCCGCCTTCAATCTTTCCCAGCATCAGGGTCTTTTCCAATGAGTCAGTTCTTTGCATTAGGTGGCCAAAGTATTGGAGTTTCAACTTCATCATTAGTCCTTCTAACGAATATTCAGGACTGGTTTCCTTTAGGATTGACTGGTTGGATCTCCTTGCAGTCCAAGGGACTCTCAAGAGTCTTCTCCAACACCACAGTTCAGAAGCATCAATTCTTCTGCGCTCAGCTGTCTATATAGTCCAACTCTCACAACCATACATGACTAGTGGAAAAACCATAGCTTTGACTTGAGGGACCTTTGTTGGCAGAGTAATGTCTCTGCTTTCCTTCCAAGGAGTAAGCGTCTTTTAATTTCATGGCTGCAGTCACCATTTGTAGTGATTCTGGAGCCCAAGAAATAAAGTCTGTTACTGTTTCCATTGTTTCTGCATCTGTTTGCCATGAAGTGATGGGACCAGATGCCATGATCTTAGTTTTCTGAATGTTGAGTTTTAAGACTACTTTTTCACTTGCTTCTTTCACTTTCATCAAGAGGCTCTTTAGTTCTTCTTCACTTTCTGCCATAAGGGTGATGTCATCTGCATATCTGAGGTTATTGATGTTTTTCCCGGCAGTCTTGATTCCACCTTGTGCTTCATCCAGCCCAGCATTTTGAATAATGTACTCTGCATATGTTAAATAAGCAGGGTGACAATATACAGCCTTGATGTACTCCTTTCCCAATTTGGAACCAGTCTGTTGTTCCATGTCCAGTTCTAAGTGTTTCTTGACCTGCATACAGATTTCTCAAGAGGCAGGTCAGGTTGTCTGGTATTCCCATCTCTTAAAGGATTTTCCACAGTTTGTTGTGATCCACACAGTCAGAGGCTTTGGTGTAGTCAACAAAGCAGAAGTAGATGTTTTTCTAGAACTCTCTTGCTTTTGTGATTGATCCAGCAGGTGTTGGCAATTTGATCTCTGATTCCTCTGCCTTTTCTAAATCCAGCTTGAACATCTGGAAGTTCACAGTTCACGTACTGCTGAAGCCTGGCTTGGAGAATTTTGAGCATTACCTTACTAGCACGTGAGATGAGTGCAATTGTGTGGTAGTTTGAACATTCTTTGGCATTGCCTTTCTTTGGGATTGGAATGAAAACTGACCTTTTCCAGTCCTGTGGCCACTGCTGAGTTTTCCCAATTTGCTGGCATTTTGAGTGCAACACTTTTACAGCATCATCTTTTAGGATTTGAAATAGCTCATCTGGAATTCTATCACCTCCACGAGTTTTGTTCATAGCAATGCTTCCTAAGGCCCACTTGACTTCGCATTCCAGGATGTCTAGCTCTAGGTGAGTGATCACACCATCGTGGTTATCTGGGTCATGAAAATCTTTTTTGTGTAGTTCTTCTGTGTGTTCTTAGCACTTTTTATAGATGTTGGAAAATTCCCCCTTAAAGATAGCATACTGCTTTGCACTCATTAAGGACATGAGTTGTTGTTTTCTAATAACTACATGCATTCATTTTGTGGGTTAGAAGAGTTCAACTTTTGAAAATGAATCCTCCTCCTGGTAATTTGAGTGGTTCAGAAGATGGATTAAATCAAATATCCCCATTGCCTGACATAAGTAGTTGAAGTCAAGTGGAAGATGGTAGCCTATACTTTCTGCAGACTTAGAGTATACATTACACTGATCCAGATATGAAAGATCAAAATGTTGGTTTTCAAAGGTTTTGTCTCCTTGGGATGTTTAAGCTCAACATTTACAAGTGACCGTCTGAAAGGATGGAAGGCCCTGAGTATTGGTTTGAGAAGTTGGGTTTCATTGTTCTCAGGAACTATTTTAAGTCCTTGAACTGGGGCATGTTTACTGGTGGTATGTACCGAATGAATAGAAGGGAGTGAGTAGGCTGGAGGGCTGTGGTGACTCAGGAAGGAAAGGAAGAAAACGCAGAATGTGGTGACGGCTGTGGGATTGAAAAGCTCAGGCGGTAGGAAGCAACGCGCAGTTGGCGGGCCCTGTCGATGAAGTGGGGAAAGTGAAGTGTTTGAAGTTGCGGAAGAACATCCAGACAGTGCAGATGATGAAGGCAACAGAGAAGGGGCCAAGTTTGGAAAAGTTGATTTAAAAAAAAAAAAGTAGGGCTATAAAAGGGTTCTTAAGTATCTCTAACCAGGCAATTCAAGAGAGATTAAAAAACTGGAGAAGGGAATCGGAAGAAATTAACTAGATCTGGAAGTTATCTGCAGGTGAAGTTGAAATTAAGAGTGGATGAGTTCTGGGATGAAGTGGTTGACAGGGGAAAAGCTGTTGATTGAAAACTACATTTTGAAAAGAGGTACTTGCAGTAATGGGCTTCCCAGATGGCTCAGTGGTGGGCATCCGCCTGACAATGCAGGAGACGTGGGTTCGATCCCTGGATGGGGAAGGTCCCCTGAAGAAGGAAATGGCAACCTACTCTTACATTCTTGCCTGGGAGATCCCATGGACAGAGGAGCCTGCTGGTCTACAGTCCAGGGGTTGCAAAAGAGTTGCACACGACTTAGTGACTAAACAACTTGAGTAATAGGAGATGGGATGTAAAGAGCAATTAAGAGAAGAAGTCAGTAATCTGAGAAACAGGAAAAGAATCGGGAGAAATCTAATTGGGAACTCACTTTTTTTTTTTTTAATGGCCTTATTTTAAAATTTTAATTAATTAATTTTTTGGCTGCACTACGAGCCATGTGGGATCTTAGTTCCCAGAGCAGGGATCAAACCCCAGTCCCTGCATTGGAAACATAGTCTTACCACTGGGCTACGTGGGGAGTCCCTCACCTTCATTATTTTTCTCTACATACGATATTGTATTTACTGGATGTTTTCCAGGCAGCTGCCATGTTCTTCCTTTGGTGTAATACCTCAGAAAATTTTGTTGTGTGTATTTTAAAGTTGGAGTTAGTTTTATTCCTGAAGTTGACTATTACACTTGAAAAAAAGTCTTGGAAAAGTAGTTTTGGTGTCAAGCTCTGTACTCGCTCTGTGCTCGTTCTTTGTGTGGTTTCATAAAATCTTTTCATTTTGTTTTAATATCTGTGGGTCCAACACAAGAAAAAAAAAAAGCCAGCTTATTATTGACTAGATACAAGTCCAGATACCTTGTGCATTTTAACTGATCATTTAAAAAATGTTTCTTGGCTTTGGAAACTCAGCTAATAACAAATGATAAGAATGAGTATCTTTTTTTTTTTTTTTTAAGAAGAACAGTGTGAATTTAGAGTGTACTGTCATGGTGCTTGTCAGGATGGAGCCTAGTCACAGGAAATAATCTAGAGTCAAAGCCAGGGCCCTGTGACTTCACCAGAGTTAGTAGGTGAAATGGTTCAAATGCAGGCTCAGGAGTCATTCTGCCTGGTTCCACTGCACACGAGCAGTATTATGCCCCTGAATTTCACCATCTGGACATGCTAATAATAGTTTGTATATCAGGGTCATTAAGAGGATCCATCCTGGAAGAAAATTAAAGAGAGACTGGAAATTTGCAGATAAATACATGTGCCAGGTGGTAAGTGGGGGAAAATAACAGTAGGACTGATTGTTGCTGTTCCTTGCTCTTTTATACTTGGTAATAGGGAGGGTCTGTCTGATAAAGTGTTTAAACAGAGCCTGCTAGAAGTGAGGAAGCAAACCAGAGACCAGTGAGGAAGCTGATTTGGGGCAAGAGTTTCAGGTGGAGGGGACAGCAAGTGCAGAAACCCTGAGGAGCGGCGTATTGAAGGTACAGCGAGAAGGCCAGAGTCACATGGGCAGAGTGAGAGGAGGAGCAACAGGAAATAATTTCAGAGATAGCCACCGACCAGCACGTGGGTTTTCTCCCCTTTATTCTTATTATTTTTAAAAATCTTTATTGGCCTTTAGCTGCTTGACCATGCTGTACAGCAAAGTTAATCAGCTGTGCATATACATGTACCTCCTCTTTTTCAAATCTCCTTCCCATTTGGGTCACCACAGAGTACTGAGTAGAGTTCCCTGTGCTATACAGTAGGTTCTCATTAATTACCTGTTTTATAGATAGCATCAATAGTGTACATGTAGAGTTTTAAGCATAAGAAGGATTTGGCTTTATTCTGTGTGAAATGGGAAGCCGTTGGGAGTATTACCAGAGTTCATTTTTTAAGTCAGTCTGATTGTCACTTCTTTTCTTAAAAACGCTTCAGTTCTCTACTTGCTTTGGAATAAAAGTTCAAATGCTTTCTTCTGGCACACAAGGTCCTTCATAGTCAGGCCTCTGCCCATTTAGCATTATCTGCTTCCTTCCCACATGTACCCTCCACTTTAGCCAAATTGGGTTACGTGCAGTTCCCTGCATGGGTCACAGTGATTTGTGTCTTCGTGTTTTTCTGCACGCTGATTGTCCTAGGAGACACGCTCGCCCTCAGCTCACATGGTCATGGCTCTGTTTCAGAGGGACCTCTTTGTGCTCCCAGAGCACCCTGTGCCTTGTTCTCTCACCGTCCCCTCCCCGGCCACTTTGTACTCTAGTCGCAGAGTCTTGTAGTGTGCTGTGTTCTTTTACCAGCCTTGATTTGATTTCACTCGTGCCACACCCTTGCCAGTTGAAATTTTGTTCATCCTTCAAGAATCAGCTGAAACACTGCAATCTTTTCTCCCCTTTATGAATCTTTATAAACCTGCCCTCATAAATACTTTGTAGCTTTGTTATACTTAATCATAATTATCCTGAGTTAAAATGCTTCTCTGCCTTACTTCACATAGAATCCTCTGCTTGACTCATTTTTAAGTTTCTGTTGTAGCCCCCAGTATAGTGTCTTGCACAGATTTCACATTAAGTAGATGATCAGGGTATGTAGGATTTATATGATAATTAGAAAAACTGTTGGGTTTCAAGCTGATAAGCTATTGGGTTTCAAAAGCAGCACAAATGAACAGTTAAAATGAGATGCCTATTAAGAAAACAAATTTATTATAACATAATGTTGATGATGGCATGGTTACTCTGATTCTCATATAGTTACTACTGCCAAAAATTAGTGCACCCCTTTTGATATGTGTCGGAGAAGGCAATGGCACCCCACTCCAGTACTCTTGCCTGGAAAATCCCATGGACAGAGGAGCCTGGTAGGCTGCAGTCCATGAGGTCGCTAAGAGTCGGACACGACAGGGTGACTTCACTTTCACTTTTCACTTTCATGCATTGGAGAAGGAAATGGCAACCCACTCCAGTGTTCTTGCCTTGAGAATCCCAGGGATGGGGGAGCCTGGTGGGCTGCCGTCTATGGGGTCGCACAGAGTCGGACACGACTGAAGTGACTTACAGTTTGATATGTGTAGTTTGGCAGGATGTATTCAGACATAAATGTCCATGGTTTTTTTTTTTTGAGTTAGTGATACCCCTTCTGGAAATCATCTTCAGAAAATAATGCAGACTAGAATAACAATTAGAATAGCTGCCTCTACAACTAATGCTGAAAGTTTACTACGTGACAGGCACCGTGTAAAGCCCTTTACACACATTACTTTATTTCTCAGAATCCAAAGACGTATCGATGCTAGTAATCTCATGTCGTATATGGGGAAATTGAGGCACAAAGAAGTTGACTGACTTGCTGCCATGTTGTCAAGCCAAGAGTCCTACAAACCAAATTCATACCCCTAATTTTATAATGTGATAAAGCCTAGGCACAAAACTATTCACAGCTGTGTTACATAGAGTAGATAAATTGGAAGCAATGTATATAATTAATTATGGTTCATCCATTCAATAGATTAATCTTTTAATAGCTTTATTGAAATAAAATTCACATAATATTTATCTCTTTAAAATCTACAAGTCAGTGGTTTCCGGTATATTCACAGTTACACAACTATTACCATTACCCCACTTCAGAACACTTTATCACCCTCGAAGAAATCTCATACCCATTAGCAGTCACCCCCTTTTCCTGATTACCCAATAACATCACCAGTCTATTTTCTGTCTCTATAGCTTTGCCTGTTCTGGACATTTTGTATAAATGGAATTGTATAAGATATGGCATTTTGTGCTTGGCCTTCATTTAGCATAATATTTCAAGGTTCATGTTGCAGCAGGTTATAGTACTGCGTTGCTTTTCATCACTGAATAATATTCTAATGTATGGGTATATGACTTTTATCTATCTCATGGACATTTCTGACTAATGTCTAATGGACATATCCGACTAATGGACATTTGGAGTGTTTCTGCTCCTTAGCTATTATGAATATTCATGTCCAGGTTTTTGTGTGGACATATTTTCATTTTTCTTGGAATTGTTGATCAGATGATAACTAAATTTTAGAGGAACTCCCAGACTATTTTCCACAGCAGCTGCATCCTTGTACTTTTCTCCTAGCAGTGTATGTATGAGTGTTCCACCTTCTCTACATCTTTGACGATACTGGCTGTTATCGGTCTCTTTGCTAATAGCCATCCTCGTGGTTTTGGAGTGCTATCTCATTGTGGTTTTGATTTGCATTTCCTTGATGCCTAATGATGTTGAGCATCTTTTCGTGTGCTTATTTGCTGTTTGTAAATCTTGTCTGGAGAAATGTCTGAATCCTTTGCCCCCTTTTAACTGAGTTATTTTTTTTATTATCGAGTTAAAGGAGTTCTTAGTATATTCTAGATACAATCTCATTATCAGATATTTGATTTGCAAAATTTTTCTCTCATCCTGTTGTGTTTTCACTTTCCTGATGGTGTCCTTTGTAGCACAGAGTTTTTAATTTTCATGAAGGCTGATTTTTTTTTTTTTTTTGCTTTCAGTTTCACATAAGAAAACAGTGCCTAATCCAAGGTCAGTGAAGATTTACTCCTGTGCTTTCTTCAGAGTTTGATAGTTTTAGCTCTTATGAGGAGGTCTTTGGTCCATTTTGAGTTGATTTTTTGTATGTAGTGTGAAGTAGTGTCCAACTTCATAACCGTTTGCATATTAAGATCCAGCACCAGTTGTTGAAAAAAGGCTGATCTTTCTCCTATTGAATTGTCTTGGCACTTTTTTCAGATATCAATGGACCATAAATGTAAGAGTTTATTTACCAGCTGTCAGTTCTGTTCTGATCTGTGTGTCTGTCTTCATCTTAGTACCACACTATGTTGATTCCTGTCACGTTGTAGTAAGTTTTGGCACCATGAAGTGTGAGTCCTCCCAACTTTGTTCTTTTCAAGGTTGTTTTGACTGTTTTGTTCAGTTTTGCTGTGAACCTATAACTGCTGTAAAAAATCTGTTTTTAAAAAAGGACTCCTAAATTGTGGTGTTGGGATTATGGTGATTTCTTTCCTCCTTCGTTTCCTAAAGTTGCTGTAACATGTAACTATATTATATTTATAATTTAAAAAATTTTAGTTTACACAGTTTGGCTAATGGAATACTTTTTTTTTTTTTTTAACTCAACAGGCAACTCTTAGCTTTGTAGCTAAAAACTAGAGTAACCCAACTTTCCAGGGAGAATGTATGAAGGTGAAGAGGTGGGGCATAAGGTGACGGTTAGAATGAGCCAGACTCAGATTTAACACTTGGCTCCATGGATGTGCCTTTCTGTCTCCTGTCAGTTTCCATCAGTTTCTTCTTTGCCATCTCACTGTCCATTAAAAGCCTTCCCTCTCACCTTAACTAAGACTTTCCTCCAAATATTTAGGTGAATTTTTGGAATCTGGCTAGTCTGTATAATTGCCATCCATAAATGGAATGAATGATGATTGAGTAGCATTAGGGCAAGGATCCAGATAGTGCAGTCTGAGCTGCATAAGTCACTTTGATGGAGGTTGATTTTGAGAAGTGGACAGGGGGAAGTCATCCAAGCAGAGCTCTTTACTGACTTCTCTGCCCTTTTGTTCCTTCAACTCTTTGCATCTGTGTATGTTGTTTTCTTAGGAAATCATGGTGAGGGTAGAGATCTGTAGGTGGTGCTAGTTAAAAGTTTAAATAGGTGCACAGAGAAGCAAGCCTGTGACCGACTCAGTGACAGACTGCTTTTCCTGCGGTGTTTGTCAGCACCACTACAGAATGTGCATGTGTTTTAAATAGTCTGCGGACTTTCTTTCCAGTGGAAGCAGTGTTAAAATCTCAGTATATTGAAATACTTGATAGGTTTGTGTATTATAAGTGTCCATTTGAAGTTTGTTTCAAAACAAAAGCAAGTTTTATAGACCTGCAAAAACTATTAATACCAGTGTCAACAACAAGCCAACTTTTTTGTAGTATTAAGATGATTTGCACTGTATTTTTTAGCTGAATTAATAAAAGAAGGGGATTTTTAACCCGGATTTTTGTAAAAGCTGTGTTATATTTATTAATTGCATTTAGAAATGTAAAATCATACTTTTTTATTCTCATAAGGCTTAAACTTCTTACATACGTTAAAGAAAAACGAGATGCTGAAGTTATGCAGGTTTTCAGAAATATTTGCAAAGCCATAGTTTTGACAGTTTTTTTTTTTTGACAGTTGTTTTAAAATCAAATACCTGCCATTTTAGGAGAGAGATGTCTTACTGCCAGTTATAGGTTTTGGCTTTTGTAATGTTATGGAAAAACTACATCCTTTAGATTTCAGACTGTAAAAATTAGTTCTAAATAATTCTTATTTTATAAAATACTTTCTTCCCATTTGAAGTTCCATTCATAATTCTTGTGTCTCCCTTTATCTTAAAATACTTGCTTAAAAATACACTTGCAAGCTTGTGCTTCTGTCCAACATAGGATAACAGATTGGATTTACTCTCTCAGCTGTAATCACATAACAAATGAACAAACAAAACCTCCATAAAAAAATATATGAAGTTTCAAACACTGAACAACTGGCAGCAAAGGATGATAATTCCCAAGAAAGGAGAAACAGATGAAGTCTACAATTATCGTAGCTTACTGCCTGGAGAGAGTTTGCAGGCTGCAGCATGGGACCCAGCCTCATCCCAGCAGTCTCTCCAGTAGAGGAGACAGAGCTGGAGGTAAAGGAGGCTATAGTTTGCAGAAGAGGGCACAAAAAGGAAACTTCAAAGGTCTGCAGGGTGTTCCCCCTTAAGCTTTCAGGTGAGTAATAATCAGTGCACATGTTGTATGGAAGCTACCTTAAGCCAGGAACCATCTGAAGAGAGTAGAGGGAATAATACCTGATTCCTTTTCAGGGTTAAAGTAGTATGTATTCCCATCAGCCAAAGGGATTAAACCTCCTAAGTCACAGGACATCGGGTAGTGTATTCAGAAAGGTGTTGCCCCAGCAGTGGTGCTAAACTACAGACTGCTCTCATCCCTTCTAACAAAGCTTAAAAATAGGCCTCAAAATGATCAAACTGTTCTGACTTGCTTCACTCTGTGTAATAGGCTCTAGGTTCATCCCCCTCATTAGGACTGACTCAAATAGTTCTCAGAAACCAACACAAGATTGTAAAGCAATTATCTTCCAATAAAAAAATCAGTCATTGTTGACACCATTAAAAAAAAAAAAGGATCAAACTATTTCCAAGTAATTTAACTGCACCCCAGAACAAAGCTCAAAATGTATAGTTATACAAAAAGTAGCACTCTGTTGTCCAAAAGATAACAAATAACAAATGTTGGTGAGGATGTGGAGAAAAGGGAACCCTTGTGCAACTGTTGGTGGGAATGTAGATTGGTACAGCCATGGTGTGGAGATACTTCTAAAAATTAAAATAGAAACACTGTGTGATCTAGCAGTTCCACTCCTGGATATTTATCCAAAGAAAACAGAATACTAATTAGAAAAAATATATGTAACCATACGTGCTCATTGCAGCATTATTTACAATAGCCAAGATATGAAAGCAACTTAATTACCCATCAGCAGAGGAAAGGATATCGCAGATGTGATATCTTTATACAGTTGTTAAGTCAGACAGAAAGATTAATAGTGTGTGATTTCACTTACATGTGGAATCCAAAACACAAAACCAATGAACAAACATAACAGAAACAGCATTACAGAAACAGAGAACAAACAGGTGATTGCCAGAGGGGAGGGGACTAAGAGAAAGAAAGAAATAGGTCAGAGAAATTAAGAAGTACAAACTTCTGGTTGCAAAAAAAAGAGTCAAGGGTCTGAAATGTACAGTGTGTGGAATATAGTCAGTAACTATGCATATCTTTGGTGACCTGTTGTGACTAGACTTTCTGTGGTGATCATTAGACTTACTGTAATTATCATTTTGAAATGTACAGAAATACTGAATCACTATGTTGTTTAACAGGAACTAACATAGTGTTGTAGGTCAATTATAATTCAAAAACAAATTCATAGAAATGGAGACCAGATTTGTGGTTACCAGAGGTGGGGGCAGGAGAAGGGGAAATTGGGTGAAGGCAGTCAAAAGATACAAACTCCCAGTTATAAGGTAAATAAGTACTAGGATATAATGCATAACATGATAAATATAATTAACACTGCTTCTGCTGCTAAGTCACTTCAGTTGTGTCTGACTCTGTGCGACCCCATAGACGGCAGCCCACTAGGCTCCTCTGTCCCTGGGATTCTTCAGGCAAGAACACTGGAGTGGGTTGCCATTTCCTTCTCCAATAATTAACACTGCTCTGTGTTATATAGGAAGGTTGTTAAGAGAGTAAATCCTGAGTTCTCATTGCAAGGAAATTTCTACTTAATTTTGTATCTGTATGAGATGATGGTTGTGCACTAAAATTATTGTGATCATTTCATGATATGTGTAAGTCAAACCATATGCTGTACAGCTTCAACTTATATACAGTGAAAGTGAAGTCACTCAGTCGTGTCCGACTCTTTGTGACCCCATGGACTGTAGCCTGCCAAACTCCTCCACCCATGGGATTTTCCAGGCAAGAATACTGGAGTGGGTCGCCATTTCCTTCTCCAGGGGATCTTCCTGACCCAAGGATCGAACCCTGGTCTCCTGCACCGCAGGCAGACTCTTTACTGTCTGAGCCACCAGGAAAGCCCTCAACTTATACAGTGCTAGATGTCAATTATATCTCAAAAAACTAGAGGGGAAAAAAAAAATAGCACCAAGGTAAAATTCACATCTGGTCTCCAGTCAAAAGCATCAGACTTGCAAGGAAGCAGTCCTTGAGGAGGAAAATTAAAAAATAGAAACAGATCCAGAAATGACACAGGTGATAGAATTAGTGGACGAAAACGTTATTTTTGTTCACTAATATCTAGCACTGTATTATTTGAAGGTGTACAGCATATGGTTTGACTTACATCTTAAAATGATCACAATAAGTTTAGTGAACAGCCATCATCTCATATAACTGGACAAGTAGACAAAAAAATTAGTAATGATTTAGAAGAGTTAAACTATTATCAACCAACTGACCAAACTGACATTTATATGACATTCTACCCAATACAAGCAGAATACATATTTTGTCCAGTTGCACAGAAGAACATTTACCAACACATTTTAGTCCATAAAATAGTATCAATAAAATTACTTAAATCATAAAAAGTATGTTATCTAACTGAAAGGGAATTAAATTTATAGTCAACAATAGAAGGATATGTGGAAAACTTTTAAACATTTAGAAACTAACTGATTTTTAAGAAGCTCATGAGTCAGAGGAAAAAAAGATGAATTTAGAAAGCATTTTGTAGAGAATGAAAACACAACATATCAAAATTTGTGGGATGTAGCTAATGTAATGCTCAGGGGGAAATTCACTAAATACCTACATTAGAGAAAGTCAAGTTGAGCAAATCATTGTCCTCAGCTTCTACCTTGAGAAACTAGAAGAGAATATCAGACCCATAGTAAGCATAAGAAATGAGCTAAAGATCAAATCCAAAACCATGAAATAGAAAAACAGAAAGTTAATGAAATCAAAAGCTGGTTCTTTGAGAAGACCAATAAAACTGATAAACCTCTATCCTGTTGGATCAGGAGCAAAAGAAGACACAAGTTAGCAGCATCAGTAATGAAAGAGCCAGCAAAGCTGCAGGTACTGTGGTCTTTAAAAGGCTGTGTAAGAGAAGGGTATGAATTACTTGATGTCAGTACATTAGACACTTAAATGAAGTGGGTAAATTTTTGAAAGACACAAAATACCAGTGCTCACTCAGGAAAATATGAATAGCCTGAATAATCTTATGTCTGTTAAAGAAATTGAATTCCCCCAAAGAAAACTCTGGGCCCGGATGACTTCCCTGATGAATTCTAGCAAATATTTTTGGAGGTCATGATACGAAATTTAAACATATTCTTCCATTAAGTTGGAGAGAATCCTTCTTAACTCATTCTATAACAATTGTATTGTCCTGATACTAAAACCAAATACACTACAAGAAAAAGTTACAGACTCGTATCCTTCATGAACACAGTTGCACAACTCTTAACAAAATTTTAGCAAATACACTCCGACAACATATAAAACGATAAAAAAATACAGTGACCAAGTGAGATTTGTCCCAGGAATTCAAGGTTGGTTTGACATTTCAAAATCAATATCATATAGTAAAGTAAAAATGGAAAACCATGTGATCAATTCAATAGATGCAGAAAAAGCATTTAACAAAATCCATCATTAAAAACTGCCAACAAATTAGGGAAAGAAAGAAACTTCCTCAGTCTGATAAAGGACATCCATGAAAAACTAATAGCTGAAATCATACTTAGCACTGAAAGACTGAATCCTTCCCTTCCAACATTAGGAACAAAGCATGATGTCCACTGTGAGTCACAGCTTGAATTCAGGACTGTACTTGAACTTATAGCCAGTGCAGTCAAATAAGAAAAGAAATAAAAGGCATTCAGATTGGAATAGAAGAAGTAAAACTTATTATCACAGATAACATGATTGCCCATGATTTCTTTAAAAAGAAAAAAAGCTATTAGGATTAAGTGCACTTAGCAAAGTGGCCCCCTTCATGGATCACACCCTTGTGGCAAAGAGACTCGCATAGTTCAGTGAAGTTATGAGCCATGCCGTACAGGGGCATCCAAGACAGATGAGTGATAGCGAAGAGTTGTGAATCAACTCCGAACATTCGTTGGAAAGACTTGCTGAAGCTCCAATACTTTGGCCACCAGATGCGATGAGCTGACTCATTGGAAAAGACCCTGATGCTGGGAAAGGTTGAAGGCAGGATGAGAAGAGGAGGCAGAGGATAAGATGGTTAGGTAGCATCACTGATTCAGTGGATATGAATTTGAGCAAATTCCTGGAGATAGTAGAGGGCAGAGGAGCCTGGTGTGCTACAATCCTTGGGGTTGCAGAGTTGGACATGACTTAGCAACCGAACACCAACAAGCAAAATTGCAGGATATAAGATCAATACAGAAAAGTCAACTATATTTCTATATACTAGAAAACAAACAGCCAGAAGTTGA
This sequence comes from Bos indicus x Bos taurus, assembly GCF_003369695.1. NCBI lineage: Eukaryota > Metazoa > Chordata > Mammalia > Artiodactyla > Bovidae > Bos > Bos indicus x Bos taurus. The sequence goes on along the minus strand of NC_040098.1, from coordinate 10,698,652 downwards.
AATTTTAAAAGAATACCATTTGTAGTAAAATTTGAAATACTAAGTACCTAAGGATAAATTTCCTAAAAGATATGTAAGATCTCTCCACTGGAATCTATTAGATATTACTGAGAGGGATTAAGGAAAACTAAGATAAATGAAGATATACTGTACTCAAGGATTGGAAGCTCAATAATGTCTGTTTTCTCTAAAGGTATAGATTCAGTGCAACCTCAATCAGAAATTCAGCTGGCAATGTGTAGAGAGTGTCAAGTTGGTTTTAAAGTTTATATGGTAATGCAAAGGTCCTAGGATAGAAGAGAGCTTCCCTTGTGGCTCAGCTGGTAAAGAATCTGCCTGCAATGCAGGAGACCTCGGTTTGATCCCTGGGTTGGGAAGATTCCCTGGAGTAGGGAAAGGCTACCCACTCCAGTATTCTGGCCTGGAGAATTCCATGGACTGTACAGTCCACGGGGTTGCAAAGAGTCAGACATGACTGAGTGGCTTTCACTTCACTTAGAATAGAAGAATAGAGAGGACTTAAAACCATCTGATTTCTAAAACTTACTATAGCTACAATAATGAAGACAGTGATATTGATGTAAAGTAAGTAGACCCATGGAACAGAGAATATGGTCAGTTTCTGAGTACAGTGCCAAATCAATTAAATAGAAAAATGGTTAGTGTTTACAACAAACGTTAGGGGAACAACTTGATATTCATATGCAAAACACTAAATCCATACCTTATTCCATACCTTATATGCTGCTGCTGCTGCTAAGTCGCTTCAGTCGTTTCCGACTCTGTGCGACCCCGTGGACGGCAGCCCACCAGGCCCCTCCATCCATGGGATTTTCCAGGCAAGAGTACTGGAGTGGGGTGCCATTACCTTATATATAAAAGTTAATTCAAAATTGACCATAGACCTAAATGTAAGGCCCAAATCAATAAAATTTTTAGAAGAAAATATTTTTGATTTTGGGTTTGGTAAAGATTTTTAAGATACAACACCAAAAGCATGATTTATAATAGAAGAAAAAGATAAATTGGAGTATATCAATTAAGAACATCTCTTTGAAAGCCACCTTTAAGAGAATAAAAGGACAAGTCACAGACTGGGAGAAAATATTAACAGATCACATCTGATTAAAGATATTCAGATTGAACAAGGAACTCTCAAAACTTAAGAAAATTAAGTCAAAAATAAGCAAAAGATTTGGACAGTTCACCAAAGAAGATACACAGATGGCAAGTCAGCCCATGAAAAGATGATCAACACTGTTACTCATTAGGAAAATGCAGATTAAAATCATAATAAGACACCACTATGTAGATGTTAGGATGTCTTCAGTTAAAAAGGCCTACAGTACTGTTAGTGAGGACATGGAGCAGCTGAAACGTTTACACACTTCTATACAAAATGGTACATCTACTTTGGAAAGCAGTTTGCCACTTTCTTAAAGACCTAAAATATACACCTGCTCTGTGATTTAGCCTTTTCCACGCGTAGGCGTTTATTTAAGAGAAATGAATGCATATGACCACATAAAGATTTGTACCCAAATATTCATAGCAGCTTTATTTGTAACAGGCAAAAATTGCAAACAGTCCAAGTGTGCATCAACAGCAGACATTGTGCCCTGCCTCATACAATGGAATCCTACACAGCGACAAAAAGGAACAAACTGTTGATGCATGCAGCAATGTATTTTATTCTCAAAGTAAGAGAATTCAGGAGGAAAACAAGACATTCCGTTTATATGAAATTCTATAAAATACAAACTATTCAGAAAGCAAATCAGAGATTGCTCTGATGTAAGCCAGAGAGAAGTGAATCATAAAGAGATACAAAGAAAATTTGTGGCTGACAAATATATTCATTATGTTGATTGCAGTGATGGCTTTATGAATACATATATGTATGTCAAAACTTACAAATTGTATATTCTTTAAATATATGCAGTTTATTGTCAACTCTTAAAAAAAATTTTGTGTGTTCTACATTTGGGGATAGCAAGCTGCTTGCATTTCAGAATCAGATAAGGGACTCAGTTTTTAAACTAATTTTTAAGTGATTAAGTTTGAGGTGAGAAAACATGCACTGTATTTATCAAGTTTACTTATAATTTTTAACTTATTACAAAATTGAGAAACTGAATAAATGTTCTAATTTGGGCTTTCTGAAAGTCTGAAGAATTTTTTATAATAATGTATCAAATGTTAGATTTAATTCTGTTGTCAGATTAGAACATTGTAAACCAACTGGATGGTAAATAAATGGAGAGAGAGGAAGGAATGTTGAAAGAATACTGAGTGTAAGATGGTGGAAGTCAACAGAATTCTAGGCTTGGGAGACATTCTTACGATCTTGTTTGGATGACTAGGCATCTAAGATAGATAGAAGAATAAAGATCCCTCCAAAGATGCCCACATCCTAACTCCTGGAATTTATTAGTGTTACCTAACAGAGAAGAAGGGAATATGCAGATATGATCAAGGTTAAAGGTTTGAGGTGGGGAAATTTTCCTGGATTATCTAGGTGAGCCCAACATAATCACAGGGATTCTTAAGAAAGCAGAGAAACTTTCCCATCTGTGGCCAGAGGGAGAAGGTGACCATAGCACCATCTACATTTGGGGATAGCAAGGATGACCAGAGAGAAGATGATATTGCTGGCTTTGGAAATGGAGGAAGTGGGCCATAAGGCTGCTTATATAACTTATATGCAGAGTATATCATAAATGCCAGGCTGGATGAAGCATAGCTGCAATCAAGATTGCCAGGAGAAATATCAATAACCTCAGATATGCAGATGACACTACTCTTACGGCAGAAAGTGAAGAAGAGCTAAAGAGCCTCTTGATGAAAGTGAAAGAGGAGAGTGAAAAAGCTGGCTTAAAACTCAACATTCAAAAAACTAAGATCATGGCATCTGTTCCCATCACTCCATGTCAGATAGATGGAGAAACTATGGAAGCAGTGACAGACTTTCTTTTCTTGGGCTCCAGAATCACTGCAAATGGTGACTGCAGCCATGAAGTTAAGAGATGCTTGCTCCTTGGAAGAAAAGCTATGATCAACCTAGATAGCATATTGAAAAACAGAGACATTACTTTGCCAACAAAGGTCAGTCCAGTCAAAGCTATGGTTTTTCCAGTGGTCATGTATGGATGTGAGAGTTGGACTGTGAAGAAAACTGAACGATGAAGATTTGATGATTTTGAACTGTTGTGTTGGAGAAGACTACTGAAAGTCCCTTGGACTGCAGGGAGATCAAACCAGTCAGTCCTAAAGGAAATCAGTCCTGAATATCCATTGGAAGGACTGATGCTGAAGCTCCAATTCTTTGGCCTCATGATATGAAGAACTGACTACTGGAAAAGATCCTGATGCTGGGAAAGATTGAAGGCAGGAGGAGAAGGGGATGACAGAGGATGAGATGGTTGGATGGCATCACTGACTCGATGGACATGAGATTGAGGAAGCTCTGGGAGTTGATGATGGACAGGGAAGCCTGGCGTGCTGCAGTCCATGGGGGTCGCAAAGACTCAAACACGAATGAGCGACTGAATTGAGCTGATGGGCAGCCTCTAGAGTCTAGAAAAAGCAGAAGACTCTTTCCTAGAGCATCCAGGAGGAGTGCAGCCATGCTAGCACCTTGATTTTAGCCCAATGAGACCCATTTCTATCTTCTGCGCTCCGTAACTGTGAGATAAGAAGTGCATATTGTTTAAGCCATTACATTGGTGAACTGTTGCGGCAGCTGTAGAAAATATCTAAGAGGATAACCCTCAGAATTAATAAAGTTTTACCAGAAGATTGCAGTAGAAAGTGAACTCTGTGATACCAGAATAACTTTTTCCATTCCTTGGGAATTGTTTTCCATTCCACATATCAAACGACATTTTCCTATAAGGTAAAACATGCACTTATTCATTAAAAAGTAATCCTAGATATAAAACATTAGAGTTGGAACTTCCTTGGTGGCTTACTGGATAGGAATCCGCCTGCCAAGGCAGGGGACATTTGTTTGTCCCTGGTCCGGGATGATCCCACACACCCTGGAGCAGCTCAGCCCGTGTGCTGCAACTCCTGAGCCCAGGTGCCCTAGAGCCTGTGCTCTGCAACCAGAGAAGCCACCACAGCCACCCCTTGCTCCAACTAGAGAACGCCTGTGTGCAGGATTGAATGCTCAGTGCAACCAAAAATAAATTTTTTTAAAAATTAGGAGTTGGAATAAATCTTAGATTTATCACTCTAGTCTAACCCCACCCCCTCTACCCCCGCCCCCAAAATTTACAGATGGAGAAATGGAAAACTGAGCAAGAACCAAAGATCCTGTAGCTTAGTTACAACAGGTTTGAGGTTAAATTCAGGCACAGGGCAGTACTCTATTGTATACATGCCCTATAATTAGAAATTTGTTCTGGAAGCATGGAATATATGAGTCATTCCAAAGAGGGTGTTTACTTGGGAAGATGGACAAATCTTTATCTAGCTGGCAGGATTCACTTAGGAGGTTAACTTGTCAGCTTGGAAGGTCCTCTCTTAGGTGTGGTGTCATTCTCCAGGTTAGATTTTTCAGAGTAGACCTAGAAAAGGAATATAGTCAACTGATAATTAAATTTCAGTGCTGATGCCTTACACTGTCTACTATTTTATTATCTTTACATTGATTGCTTTTGAATATCACAGTTCATTTGTGTTTATCGAGTGCCTCTTGTATGTCCATTTACACTAGGTGGTGGGGGTTCAAAAATGAATAGGACACACTCTGCCTGTGTGATGTTTACAGCCCTTCTGCCATATGTTACCTTGTTGTCCTGTTCTTAGAAATCATCAGCAGACTTGGAATCAAACTGATCCAAATGAGTCAACTCAAGTTAATATACCTCTGTGGCACAGGTGGAAATATAATTTTTCTATCAAAACATGAATAGAGGCTCACTCCTGTGTTTACCCTTAGCAGCGTGTAAGTTCTATGGAAATTATTTCATCTGTACTGCCACAGGGCATAGTAATCAGAAGTGAGGTTGGGACATTAAAAGTTTGAAAGCCAGTTTCACTTTCCTAGAAGCAATTGCAACTGTACTTTTATTTATTTTTTTTAATATTTATTTTTATTTGTTTGGCTGTGACCAGGGTCTTAGTTGCGTCTCTGATCTTTACTGAGACATGCAAGATCTTCAGCTTCGACTTGCAGGATCTAGTTCCCTGATGAGATCAATCCCAGGCCCCCCTGCATTGGGAGCACTGAGTCTTAGCCACTGGACTATGAATTAGGGCGCCCCTATACTTATATCTTAATTACCTTGTAGAATCTGATAACTCCCAAATGTATACTGTCACCCAGAGCTCTCCTGAGTGCAGACTTCATCTCCCGACTGCCTTCTGGATCTCTTACAAGCACCCCTCATTCAACCAGAGTTTGCTTCCTCTACATAGGAGGCACTCCACCATGTTTGAATTAAATTGAACAGAAAGAATAAAAAATCCTGATGAGTGCAATGAAGTATTTTCATCATTTCATCTTTTTTTTAAAAAAACTTGTCTTAAAAATCATGAAAGAAATATATACTTATCGTTAATATTTAAATGATAAATTTTACAAATGAAAATTCCTTTTTACCCTCCTAAATCTCATTTTCCAGAGGTAACACTATCTTAACAGTGGTTAAATATACATTTCTTGTATATATTAGTAAATGTACACCATTTTCTTCCTAAAAATAGGATCATACTAATTCTTCTGCAGCTTCCCATTCACTTCATAGTACATGTTGGACAGTGTTCCAACTTGCATGTCATTGTTAGAAGATTGCGTATCTAGAATAAGGGCTTCCTTGTGGCTCAGCTGGTAAAGAATCTGCCTGCAGTGCAGGAGACCTGGGTTCAGTCCCTGGGTTGGGAAGATCCCCTGGAGAAGGGAAAGGCTACCCACGCCAGTATTCTGGCCTGGAGAATTCCATGGACTGTATCATCCATGTGGTTGCAAAGAGTCGGACATGACTGAGTGACTTACACTTTATCTAGAATAGCTAAGGCCTCACCTGTTTCCTATGAATATTTTTAGAGTTTAATTGTCTTAACTCTAGGAAAGAACAATGATGAAAAAGACATTTTGGCATGTAATATTTGCATAATTGTAATCCAGTGCTCTAAAATGATTGTATACACCAAATCTATACTGGGAACCATAGTTGGTTACTGCAAATAATTGTGATATACCACATTGTCTGTACCACGTATATTGTCCCTTTTTGACATCATCGAGTGACTTTGGTTTTGTTTACAGCCCAGAGAACCAAATCATTGGGCACTGTGCATTCTAACAACACATTTCATTTATTACAGTGGTGTTCTTTTTTAATGGATGGACATCTACAAAATCCTTTCTCAGTTCATTTGTTTTGATGTTTTTGATGTTTAGACTCTTAGCTCAATATTCTCTTTAGATTTATCTCATCCTTTTTAAAGACTGAATAATATTCTTATGGTATGAATTTGTGAATTTTCATTTAAACATTCCTCTTGAGGAAAACCTTACTTTTATTTAGCCATATTAATTTAGCTGTAAGTTAAAGAAAGAAAGTGAAGTCACTCAGTCGTGTCCAACTCTTTGTGACCCCATGGTCTGTAGCCTACCAGGCTCCTCCGTCCATGGGATTTTGCAGGCAAGAATACTGGAGTGGGTTGCCATTTCCTTCTCCAGGAGATCTTCCCAACCTAGGGGTTGAACCCAGGTCTCCCGCATTGTAGGCAGACACTACCTTCTGAGCCACCAGGGAAAATCTATGCTTGTGTTCTTACTCTCAAATCATTACTTTTTTGTTTCCCTGTGACTTTTTCCCCTGTGTATTTAAGCTTGTCTAGTTATTTCTTATTCTTCAGTTCCCTTTCAACCAAAGCATTTTATTGTTTCCCTTTGTAAGCATAATATGAGTATCAAAATTCTCACCTGTCACTCTTGCATCTTATACATACCCTTCTACTTTATATTCACGTATGCTGCCGTTCTCTCCTTTCCGTTTAACTGCTCAATCTTCACCACTGCCTAGTGCCTTTGGGAGATATTAGAAAGTGAAGCCACTCAGTCGTGTCCGACTCTTAGCGACCCCATGGACTGTAGCCTACCAGGCTCCTCCGTCCATGGAATTTTCCAGAGTACTGGAGTAGGTTGCTATTTCCTTCTCCAGGGGATCTTCCCTGACCCAGGGATTGAACCCTGGTCTCCCCCATTGTAGGCAGATGCTTTACCATCTGCACCACCAGCAAAATCGGGAGATACTAGGGAATACATAAAATCCGCATTTTTTTTCCTTAAAAACTTTTTAGCCACGTATGTATTCATGGGAGATGTCCCATTTTATTCTAAGAATCTTCAGAAACATTTGGGAGGTAATTGCATCCATGAAGTAAGGACATGCTAAGAAAAAATGAGCAATCAGATAGTAAGAGTATACAGAAATAAACATTAGTTTTAAAAATCCATTGTACAGATTAAGTGACAACAGTGGACATGGCTGACAAACAAAAGGTGATCTAGAAATTTCATCAAAAGGTATCTTTTAGGATATAGAGCAAAAGGACAAAGATGGAATCTGAGAGAAAAGACCAATGTTTCTCAACCCTGTGTGCACACTAGAATCATCTGAGATGCTTTCTAAAAACACGGATATCCTGATCACAGGCCAGTTTCATCCAGACTCTCTGAAAGTGGGTCCACAGGCATCAGTGACTTTTTAAAGCTTCTTGAGTACTTCTGATATTTATCCCAGAAACATGTTTAGGCGACCTGAAGGATATAACCAGGATATAACCAAGGATATACCCAAGTCTGTCTAATAATACTTCTGGAAGCAGAGGACAGACATTGAAGGAAAAGAAATAGTAGGAACTTCCCTGAGATCTCCAGAGTCTTGTTTTCAGTATTTAAGGACCAGGATGTTAAGGCCCTTGCACAGATGAAGGAAAGAAGACAAATACTATATATATCCTAGTGGTATAGCTGAACCTCTGGAATAAAGAAAATTTTTACCTCTTTATAGAAGAAAATGGGAGCCACCTTGTGCATTTGGGAAGGAGGGAAGCCTGCCTGTCCTAATTGATGGAACACTGCATCTGCTGTCCGCAGGCGGGGCTCTGCTTAATTTCTCTGCTCTTTGGGAGGGTGTCCAGGTTCCCTTGGGAAGAGCTGTTATAGCTGGTGTTTAGAAGGCAGTTTGCTCTTTGTTCTCTCCTTGGGACTGATCTCTTCTGCGTTCTAGTTCAGGGATACATTTTTTCTTGTTTTCAAGCTCAGAGCTTTATAAGTTTTTCTATCTCTCCAGTGCCATTTCAGAGGGAGAAAGTTGACCTTGGTCCTGTCTTTCAACATTTGCCATTTGGATGTTCTCGTGTTTTCTAGATTTTTTGTTTTGTTTTGTTTTAATACTAATTTAACTCTTTGCCTCCTACTCATTTAAGAACAGTAATTTACCCAAGTAAATGGTTAGTGACAGGAGTAACTATAAATTTGGTCTATTAACTTTGCTTTCTTCAATAATTACTGGGAAAAGTGAATTTACCAAAGCATTGTATGCATCTGAGAGAGACAATAAAGGAGGAAGCAATTTGTAGCTATCAAGTGGTAGTTCAATTTAGGATTCTTTTTCCTCTCCCATCTTTATGATTGGACATCCCGGAATCTTTGGTCTCTCTCCCTCCAGAATTGATGCAGAACGCTTCTGGAGGCTCAACTCAGAACTGTGGGATTGCACTGGAAGTGCAGAAGGTGTCCTCAATTAAGGGGAAGGTCAGAGGACTAAGGAGAGTGCAGTGGCATTACGTACTTCACGTTGCTGAGCAGTTATCACCACTCTTTTTCAGAACCTTTATATCTCCCCCAAAAGACACTCTGTATCCATTAAACCACTACTCTCTATTCTCTGCTCTCCCAGCCCCTGGTAATCTTTATTCTATTTTCTGTCTCTGTAAACTTGCCTATTCTATATACTTCATATATGTAAAATTATACAATATTTGTCCTTTTGTGTCTTATTTTACTTAGCATAACATTTTCAGGTTCCTCCACATTGTAGTATGTATCAGCATTTCATTCCTTTTTATGGCCAGATAATATTCATTTTAACATATATAATTCATACTGCACACATAGCCATATTTTGTTTATGGACACTTGGATTTTTTTCTAAGCTTTTGGCTTTTGTGCATCATGCTGCTATACCTGTTTGAGTCTCTGGTTTTACTTCTTTTGGGTACATACCCAGGAGTGGAATGGCTGAATCCTATGGTAATTTTACGTTTAATATTTTGAGGAACCACCAAACCTTTCCACAGAAGCTGCACCATTTTACATTACTACCAGCAGTGCATGAGGGTTCCGATTTCTCTACATCTTCACCAACACTTTCCCTTTTTTGATAATAACCATCCTGATGGGTGTGAAGTGCTATCTTATTGTGATTTTGATTTGCATTTCCTTTATGAATAATGATGCTGAACATCTTTTCATGTACTTATTGGTTGTTTGCATATGTTCTTGGAGGTTTCTTTTTTAAAGGAGGAAAAGTAAATGTATGAACATGTCTTAGAGTGTTTTTTGTCATCTCTCCATTCCCCACCCCAGTGTAAAGAACCGAATAACTGGAGGGACATAGGTGAATAGATACAGTGTGCGATTTCATATAGACGTATAGTCTATACATTTGGTGTTGCTTCCTGTGTGTGCACGTATATCCTGTCTTTTATATGTATGTATTGTCTATAGATAGATAAATCCTCCTGACGCTCCTCTGTGACTGGACTTGAGTGTTACTGGCCTGGGATTGAAAGTAAATGAGGGCTTTCCAGTTCATCCTTTCATGAATATTCTCAAAATTAGGATGCACTTACACTGCATTCAGTCTTAAGCCCTTCCTTGTGTTTTCTTCCTTTTGTGCTTTAGTTTTAGGAGACTAAAAACCTTTATGGCTCAGACATATGTGGTACTAAAAAATGTAATTTTCTGTGCTCCTACCAAAGTAGCCAGTTTCTCTATTCTTTTCTGCCTTCTTTGTGAAAACTCTTGCTAGACAGTAGGATAATCTTTGATACAAGATACATATATTTTAACAAAGAGAACAATGAGTAGAGTATGTAATATGCAAGGTTAATTTAGTGGAAAAACCTTTAGAATGATTTCTCACTTGGGGGAATATGACAATATAGTTAGGTAAATTGAAGTTTTCAGTGCACTGTTGATGAAATGCTCAACATAGTCTCATTTTTCTGTGCTGTCTCAGGTGTTTGCTGACCAGCACTTTGGAGAATGCATGCTTATCCATAACAGAACGAACTGTGTGTTCTCTTTCTGAGGCACTGGGCAGCAGTTTCCCCCTTTAGACAGTTCAGAACAGTAAGCTTTATCATAGATTAATATCCATAGCTACAGAGTGATTTTAAATCCAGAATAAATATAGGGTAGGGAACAAAGACACAGCTCTCTTATAAAAAAAGTGAAACTTTCTCAGTGTGTCCAGTTGGTTTTTAGGAATTATCTGTTCTTACAGCCTTTTTTTCATGTAACACTGGATCAGAGAAGTTTTTATTTGTTTTGTCTGATTCAAAAATCTGTATCAGATGGCATAACTGGAATTAAGGGTAAATACTTAGAAAGTTCAGTTTATTTATTTATTCTTCCAGATTCATCTGCCTTTGAAAGTTCAACAAAGCTTTAGTTTGGTTTTTATCTTTGTGTTTTAATTATTTGTGCTACTTCTTTTCACGTGGACTCCATACTGGTCAAAATCATTTTCAGATCATGAAGGTTATTTGTATCCCTTCAAGTGTTAGAACCAAAACTGAAGAGCAAATTCTTTTATCAACTGAGATTTGTAAAGCTTGCAAATCAATGTATACAAGTTCCCTATTTGAATTTGAGCAAGCCACTGTTTCTAAAGGGGAGGGTTAGAACCAAAAGGAAATGTTTTTTTGAATCACAGAGTTTTCATCTGAAAGTTTAGCTGAACACCAAATGACGAACATTCAGAAGAAAGGCCTTGCCTTTGGATGTGTTGCGTTCGTGCTTTCTGAATGCTTTGTTTTTAGCTGTTTGTGCTCACACAGGCCGTCAGTAATTTGAAAGTACGAGGCACACGTCATGGCACCTCATCCCTAAATGCTTCAGTATGTCTCCACTAAGAATGAGGAGATTATTCTATACAGAACCACAATACTATATCACACTCTAGAAAGCTAACATTATACAACAATGGTAAGGTAATATATAGTCTGTTTTTCCAAATTTTCCTCAAAATTTGCTTCTGTAAATTTTTGTTCCTCCTAATCCGATATCTAGCCAAGGATCACACATTGCATTTGGTAGTTGTGTCTCTTTAGTCTTTTTAAACCAGAGCAGGCCCCTTTCCTTTCTTTAAATGTTTTTTCTTTTATAACATTAACATTTTGAGGAGTCTAAGCCAGTTGTCTTGTAGAATGTTCTACACCCTACTTTTGTCTTTTCTTCTTGCCTAGTTTCAGGTTAAACATTTTTGGTAGGAATACCACTTGTATACTTCCTATTACATCACAGCAGGAGGCACAGTGATACACCAGCCTGTGTTAAAGAAGATGCAGAGTTTGGTCACGATGTAGGTTACTTGTGTGATCAGACCACTCCACTGGAAAGCCCTTTTCCTTTTTTTAAGTATAAGTAGTCTGTAGGGTCATGCTTCAAGACCCTCTGACTGTCCTGTTCCCTAATAACCTCTCACTTGATGGTTTTAACTTGTTTATTGATGTGGTTTTCCTAGGGGTTTACTGATGGATGTCAATGTATCTGTAAAGCCCGACCTCCAAAATGTTTAAAAGATCTTTTCTCCCTGTTTTTGAAGCGCTTTCTGCAAATTTCTATGCATGAGAGAAGTGTTTTGTGAGTGGTAGGTTACTGGAATTTGGGTACAAATCTTGTTCATCTAATTTTCCTGTCTTGCCCAGCATCACATACAACAACTAGGTACTTAGTTTTTGTTGTTGTTTGTTTGAGAACACTTTGTTCTGACCTTTCCCTTACCCTGAGCCAAGCATTTGGATCTTTGGTGTCTGGTATAAACTGTACTAGTAAATAAAGCAAAGGGGCTTAGCCCCTGGTTTTTGGTGTTCTCTTTGAAGATTTTTGAGTACAGCAAAGTTTGATTTGTGTCTTTGTTGACATTGAAGTAAGTTTAGGTCAACTGGAAGTGAGTTAAGATACATTTAGTTGTTTAATCATCAGTTTTATCAATAAGACATTTGTCACAAGTATAAAATAGTTCTTTTTGACTGTGTAGGCAAGAGGATCCCACAGTGACTTAGGGAACCTTAACGTCCATTATTAGCCTAATAACGAATAACTGTGGAAGTTACTAAGTCTTGACTTTTCCTGCTCAGCCACTAGAGCTGTTAGGAAATTCATCATGACAGCAGGCAGTGAGATGTTTTTTGTTTGTTGATTAGCTTTTCAGTATTTGCCTTGCATGAAAAGGTGTCTGTCATTTTAGATGATTGATGATAATAAGAGCTAGTATACTTTTAACATAAACATCATATCATTTAATCCAGAAAGTCACTCTGTGAAAGGAGATGTTACTGTTATTCTGATTACACAGGTAGAGATAAAAGGCTTGGAGAAATTAAAAGTAAACAACATCACACAGCTTGTAAGGAGCTCCAAATTCTTTGCCCTTTCTGTCTTATCAGTCTAAAAGGTAGAGGTGTTCTGGAGAATCTAAATAAGGACAAACCATGGCCCTGCTCTTAGGGATCTCTTAAATCTGGGCCTTCTGGTTCAAGATGGCAGACTAGAAGGATGTGTGCTCATCTGCAAGAACACCAAAATCCCAACTAGCTGTTCAACAACCATTTATAGGAGGACGATGTAACTGACCAAAAAAAGATATCCCATGTCCAAAGACAAAGAAGAAGCTGTAGCGTGATGGTAGGATGGGTGCAATCATGATAAAATCAAATCCCATACCTGCCAGGTGGGTGAGCTGGGGATCCAACAAAGGGACTGGGGATCCCCAGGAAATCTGACCCTGAAGGCCAGCAGTATTGGATTACAAGACCTCCACAGGACTGGGGGAAACAGAGACTCCAGTCTTGGAGGGCACAAACAAAATCTTGTGCACACCAAGGTCTAGAAGAAAGGAGCAAGTGGCTCCACAGGAGGCTGAACCAAAACTACCTGCTGGTGTTGGAGGGTGTCCTGTGCAGGCGTGGGTTGGCAGGGCCTTGCCACAGGGACGGGGGCAATGTCCCCCTTGGTGTAAGCCCTTTTGAAGGTCCCTGTTAACTGTACTATAGAGCCCAGGGCTGATTTGTCTCAGGCCAAACAACTGCCAGGGAGGGAGTGCAACCCCACTTATCAGCAGATAGTTGGACTAAAGCTTTACTGAGTAAGGCCATGCTCATCAGAGCAAGACTCAGTTTTTCCCACCACCAGTCCCTCCCATCAGGAAGCTTACACAAGCCTCTTAGCCTCCTCCATCAGAGGTCAGACAGAAGAAGCAAGAAGAACCACAGTCCCACAGCAGCTAAAACAAAAAGCACATTACAGAAAGTTCATTAGAATGAAAAAGCAGAAAGTTATGTCCCAGATGAAGGGACTAGATAAAACCCCAGAAAAACAACTAAATGAAGTGGAGATGGCAACCTTCCAGAAAAGAATTCAGAGTAGTGATAGTGAAGATAATCCAGAATCTTGGGGAAAAAATGGAGAAGATGAAGAAATGTTTTATCAAAGACCTAGAAGAACTAAGCTAGTGGAGGTGATAGAATTCCAGCTGAGCTATTTGAAATCCTAAAAGATGATGCTGTGAAAGTGCTGTACTCAATATGCCAGCAAATTTGGAAAAATCAGCAGTGGCCACAGGACTGGAAAGGGTCAGTTTTTATTCCAATCCCAAAGAAAGACAATGCCAAAGAATTTTCAAACTGCTGCACAATTGTACTTAGCTCACACACTAGCAAAGTAATGCTCAAAATTCTCCAAGCCAGGCTTCAACAGTATGTGAACCGAGAACTTCCAGATGTTCAAGCTGGATTTAGAAAAGGCAGAGGAACCAGAGATCAAATTGCCAACATCCATTGGATCATCGAAAAAGCAAGAGAGTTCCAGAAAAACATCTATTTCTGCTTTATTGACTATGCCAAAGCCTTTGACTGTGTGGATCACAACAAACTGTGGAAAATCCTTAAAAGAGATAGGAATACCAGACCACCTGACCTGCCTCCTGAGAAATCTGTATGCAGGTCAAGAAGCAATACTTAGAACTGGACATGGAACAACAGGCTGGTTCCAAATTGGGAAAGGAGTACGTCAAGGCTGTATATTGTCACCCTGCTTATTTGCAGTCATTTCAGTCCAGTCGCTCAGTCATGTCCGACTCTGCGACCCCATGACTCGCAGCATGCCAGGCCTCCCTGTCCATCACCAACTCCCAGAGTTCACCCAGACTCATGTCCATCAAGTCAGTGATGCCATCCAGCCATCTCATCCTCTGTCATCCCCTTCTCCTCCTGCCCCCAATCCCTCCCAGCATCAGTCTTTTCCAATGAGTCAACTCTTTGCATGACGTGGCCAAAGTACTGGAGTTTCAGCTTTAGCATCATTCCTTCCAAAGAAATCCCAGGGCTGATCTCCTTCAGAACGGACTGGTTGGATCTCCTTGCAGTCCAAGGGACTCTCAAGAGTCTTCTCCAACACCACAGTTGAAAAGCATCAATTCTTCGGCGCTCAGCCTTCTTCACAGTCCAATTCTCACATCCATACATGACCACAGGAAAAACCGTAGCCTTGACTAGATGGACCTTTGTTGGCAAAGTAATGTCTCTGCTTTTGAATATGCTATCTAGGTTGGTCATAACTTTCCTTCCAAGGAGTAAGCGTCTTTTAATTTCATGGCTGCAGCCACCATCTGCAGTGATTTTGGAGCCCCCCAAAATAAAGTCTGACACTGTTTCTACTGTTTCCCCATCTATTTCCCATGAAATGATGGGACTTGATAAAGGACAGAAATGGTATGGACCTAAGAGAAGCAGAAGATATTAAGAAGAGATGGCAAGAATACACAGAAGAACTGTACAAAAAAGATCTTCACAACCCAGATAATCACAATGGTGTGATCACTCACCTAGAGCCAGACATCCTGGAATGTGAAGTCAAGTGGGCCTTAAAAAGCATCACTACGAACAAAGCTAGTGGAGGTGATGGAATTCCAGTTGAGCTATTTCAAATCCTGAAAGATGATGCTGTGAAAGTGCTGCACTCAATATGCCAGCAAATTTGGAAAACTCAGCAGTGGCCACAGGACTGGAAAAGGTCAGTTTTCATCCCAATCCCAAAGAAAGGCAATGCCAAAGAATGCTCAAACTACCACACAATTGCACTCATCTCACATGCCAGTAAAGTAATGCTCAAAATTCTCCAAGTCAGGTTTCAGCAATATGTGAACCGTGAACTTCCCTGATGTTCAAGCTGGTTTTAAAAAAGGCAGAGGAACCAGAGATGAAATTGCCAACATCCGCTGGACCATGGTAAAAGCAAGAGAGTTCCAGAAAAACATCTATTTCTGCTTTATTGACTATGCCAAAGCCTTTGACTGTGTGGATCACAATAAACTGTGGAAAATTCTGAAAAAGATGGGAATTCCAGACTACCTGATCTGCCTCTTGAGAAATCTGTATGCAGGTCAGGAAGCAACAGTTAGAACTGGACATGGAACAACAGACTGGTTCCAAATAGGAAAAGGAGTACGTCAAGGCTGTATGTTGTCACCCTGCTTATTTAACTTCTGTGCAGAGTACATCATGAGAAACGCTGGACTGGAAGAAGCACAAGCTAGAATCAAGATTGCTGGGAGAAATCTCAATAACCTCAGATATGCAGATGACACCACCCTTATGGCAGAAAGTGAAGAGGAACTAAAAAGCCTCTTGATGAAAGTGAAAGTGGAGAGTGAAAAAGTTGGCTTAAAGCTCAGCATTCAGAAAATGAAGATCATGGCAGTATGTCATGGAAAATGCTGGTCTGGGTGAAGCATAAGCTGGAATCAAGATTGCTGGGAGAAATATCAGTAACCTCAGATATGCAGATGATACCACTCTTATGGCAGAAAGTGAAGAAGAACTAAAGAGCCTCTTCGTAAAGGTGAAAGAGGAGAGAGAAAAACTGGCTTAAAACTCAGCATCCAAAAAATGAAGATCATGGCATCGAGTCCCATCACTTTGTGGCAAATAGGTGGGAAAACAATGGAAACAGTGACAGACTTATTTTGGGGGGCTCCAAAATCACTGCAGATGGTAATTGCAGTCATGAAATTAAAAGATGCTTGCCCCAAGTTAGAAAAACTATGACCAACCTAGACAACATATTAAAAAATAGAGACATTACTTCACTGACAAAGGCCCTTCTAGTCAAAGCTATGGTTTTTCCGGTAGTCATGTATGGATGTGAGAATTGGACCATAAAGAAAGCTGAGTGCTGAAGACTTCATATTTTTGAACTGTGGTGTTGGAGAAGACTCTTGAGAGTCTCTTGGACTGCAGGGAAATCGAACCAGTCAATCCTAAAGGAAATCAGTCCTGAATATTCATTGGAAGGACTGATGCTGAAGCTCCAATAGTTTGGCCACATGATATGAAGAACTGACTCACTGGAAAAGACCCTGATGCTGGGAAAGATTGAAGGCAGGAGGAGAAGGGATGACAGAGGATGAGATGGTTGAATGGCATCACTGACTCCATGAATATGAGTTTGAATAAGCTCCAGGAGTTGGTGATGGACAGGAAAGCCTGACGTGCTACAGTCCATGGGGTCACAAAGAGGTGAACACAAAAGAGCAACTGAACTGAGAAGAACTAAAGAACAGACAAAAAAATAAATACACTAGAAGGAATCAATAGCAGAATACC
The DNA here is from genome assembly GCF_003369695.1 of Bos indicus x Bos taurus. Classification (NCBI taxonomy): domain Eukaryota; kingdom Metazoa; phylum Chordata; class Mammalia; order Artiodactyla; family Bovidae; genus Bos; species Bos indicus x Bos taurus. The sequence continues at coordinate 10,681,741 of NC_040098.1, read as the reverse complement.
TAAGGCAGAAGAAAGGATAAATGGCCTGGAAGACAGAATGGTGGAATCACTGCCGCAGAACAGAATATAGAAAAAAGAATGAAAAGAATTGAAGACAGCCTAAAAGATCTCTGGGACATTAAATGCACCAACATTCACTTTATAGGGGTCCCAGAAAGAGAAGAGAAAGAGAATACCTGAGAAAATATGTGAAGAGATGATAGTTGAAAACTCCTTAACATGGGGAAGGAAATAGCAGTCCAGGAAGTGGAGAGTCCCAGGCAGGATATAAATCCAAGGAGGAACACACGAAGACATAGTAATCAAACTGACAAAAATTAAAGACATAAAATATTAAAAGCAACAAGGGAAAAATGACATATAGGGGAACTCCCATCAGGCTATCAGCTGATTTTTCACCAGAAACTCTGCAAGCCAGAAGGGAATGGCACTTTAAAGTGATGAAAGAGGAAGAACCGACAACCAAGAATACTCTACCCAATAAGACTCTCCTTCAGATTTGATGGAGAAATCAAAAGCTTTCCAGACAATCAAAAGTTAAGAGAATTTAGCACCACCAAACCAGCTTTACAACAAATGCTAAAGGAACTTTTCTAGGCGGGAAACAGAAGGAAGAGACCTGCAGAAAATAAACCCAAAACAGTTAAGAAAATGGTAATGGATCTTACATATTGATAATTACCTTAAATGTAAATGGATTAAATGCACCAGACATAGATTGGCTGGGCAGGTGAGAAAATGTGCATGTATGCAATTCTACTTACCACTTTACTCTGCTTGACCACCCCCCAGATTGTATAATTATTTTATAGTGCCAGGTCAGTCATGTTTCCATTATGGCTTGCAGTTGTAATAATCTTCTATTTTTGGTCTGGCTATTGAGTGTGAAAACTGTTCTTTTTGTTTGTTTGTTTTGATTGTGAAAACTGATAAACATCTTTTACTATTGTGATTGTGCAACTCTTAATACCATTGTATTATGACTGGTCAACAGAAAAACAACAGAACTCTATATCACCAAAACTACCGTTTAATAGAAAAACCTGTAATCACTTTTTAAAATCCAGATGTATATCAGAATTATTGGAATTTTTGAAAAATAAAAATGCCCAGGTATTGCTTTTTTTCTTCAGAGCTCCAGATATGTTTCTAATGAGCAGCCATGTTTGGAAACAACTGAACTACATGATGATCTTTTACTTTTATCTCGTTTGTTCCACTTTTTCTGTTTCATATTCAGTGCTCCCATTTCATTTAGTTTGTTTTCCAGTTTTTCCATCTCTTCTTTTTTGTTTTTTGATGTTCTTTCTTAAGCCTTTATCAACTAGTAGAAAAGTTTGTATACATATATGTAAAAACAATATGTATAGTATATATATTTCAGAAAACTTAGAATTTTTGCCTAACTATAAATTTTATGACATTTTGATTCTACTTGTTTGACTTAGTATGAATAGAATGCTAGATTTCTAATTAAAAAAATAGATATGCAACAACAACAAAGGTTTACTGTATAGCACAGGGAACTATATAGTCAGTTCAGTCGCTCAGTCGTGTCCAGCTCTTTGCCACCCCATGAATTGCAGCACTCCAGGCCTCCCTGTCCATCACCAACTCCCGGAGTTCACTCAAACTCATGTCCATCGAGTCCATGATGCCATCCGCCCTTCTCATCCTCTGTTGTCCCCTTTTCCTCCTGCCCCCAGTGCCTTCCAGCATCAGAGTCTTTTCCAATGAGTCAACTCTTCACATCAGGTGGCCAAAATACTGGAGTTTCAGCTTCAGCATCAGTCCTTCCAATGAACACCCAGGACTGATCTCCTTTAGAATGGACTGGTTGGATCTCCTTGCAATCCAAGGGACTCTCAAGAGTCTTCCCAACACCACAGTTCAAAAGCATCAATTCTCCGGTGCTCAGCTTTCTTCACAGTCCAACTCTCACATCACAGTCCAACTCTCACAGTCCAACTCTTCACAGTCCAACTCTCACCAGTAGAAAAACATGACCATAGCCTTGGCTAGACGGACCTTTGTTGGCAAAGTAATGTCTCTGCTTTTTAATATGCTATCTAGGTTGGTCATAACAGTCAGTGTCTAGTAATAACCTATAATGGAAAATAATTTCAAAAATAATATATGTGTATATGTATAACTGAATCACCTTGTGTACCTGAAACACTGTGTGTCTTCTTATGAATATATTATAGAATGCAAATCAATGGAAGAGCTAAGAAAGTAAAGGGCAGACAACTGCAAAATAGAAGGTTAAAGTTGGTACAATGAAGGTAGCATTTGAGGGAAGGTACAATGAAGGGAAGAATGGGAAAGAAAAAGAATGCCCAAAGTATGGAGATGGGAAAGCACAGGACTTGTTGCAGGAGAAGCCTGGTCTGGTTTGGCTAGAGCGTGAGCCACATATGAGAAAGTAAAGAAAGTACTGGAGGCTCGACCTGAAACATAGGTTAAGGTCATGTTGTGGAAGGCGTTGAGTGCCATGGTAGAGAAGAACATCATTCTGTAGGAAAATTTGAGCAGGAAATGAAAAATGTGGCTCTACAAAAGAACCAATAATCGTCATGATAAATGTTTACATTTTTCGGTTATGACTTTGCGCTCATCCCTTAACATTTGTTATCTCCTTAATGCCTCATAGTAACTATGAACTATGGACATGGAACTGAGGCTCAGACTGGGGTCTATCATTTTCTAAAGTCTTGTCCTATTTTCCACTGTGATAGATTGCTGTTTCTTTTATCAGATCACCTGATAAGTTCTTAATTCTCTGTCAAGAATATGGTTGTAGGAAAAGGACATTTTCAAGTTCTGAAAGGACTACTTCTCAATGTGTAATCATACTAAGGAATATAATCACTGCCAAGCCTGACTTGTGCTGCTCTCTAATTTGGGACCAGAGCTAGATGGGAAATTGAAGATTTGGATGATGTTTTATTTACATGCCTCATGACGTCAGTACATGCTCATAGCAAACGTTTTTATTTTCCTTTTTGGTGTTTAACCTTATTGGCCCTATGTAAATCTTGGGTCAGGTAAAGCTCTGTTTCTAGGGGCATTTTAAGATACATAATGAAGTGATACATCTCCTAGCTAAAATTTGTTTCTTCTCAGCAGGTTTTCTACTTTTAAAAGACAATGACTACTGATGAAGCTGCCAAGAACAATGGAGAAAGCCCTGCAGCAGCTGTTGCTGAACAGGGAGAGGATATTACCTCCAAAAAAGATAGAGGAGTATTAAAGGTGAGGCCATGACATGTAAGGAAATTTGCTATCTGGAAAGATTGTTAATAAAAATCTTTTTTTGTTTTTGGCTGGAGGTGTAGATGGATTGGGGCTTCCCAAGTGGTGCAGTTGTAAAGAATTTGCCTGACCATGCAGGAGACGGAAGAGACGTGGGTTCCATCTCTGGGTTCGGAAGATCCCCTGGAGGGGGAAATGGCAACCCACTCCAGTATTCTTGCCTAGAGAATCCCATGGACAGAGGAGTCTGGTGGACTACAGTCCATGGGATTGCAAAGAGTCAAACATGACTGAGCAACTGAGCATTGAGATGGATTATGTTTATTGAGGCTTACCAAGTACCAAACGCTACAGCTAAATTCTCATTTGGTCTTTATAACTGCAGGTTTATTTTTAATCCCAGATTACAGATAGTAAAGCTGAGGGCCAGCTATGTAAATTAACTTGCCCCAAATCATATATCTCAGTAAATGCAGGTCTGAGGATTTATGTTATGTCTGACTCCAAAAAGACTGTCTCTCTCTATTCTCACCAGAGTATAAATGGGCAATTATTTTAATATTTAAGTATATTAAAGCTGCTGCTGCTAAGTCACCTCAGTCGTGTCCAACTCTGTGTGACCCCATAGACGGCAGCCCAGCAGGCTGCCCCGTCCCTGGGATTCTCCAGGCAAGAACACTGGAGTGGGTTGCCATTTCCCTCTCCAATGCATGAAAGTGAAAAGTGAAAGTAAAGTCGATCAGTCATGTCCGACTCTTAGCGACCCCATGGACTGCAGCCTACCAGGCTCCTCTCTCTGTGGGATTTTCCAGGCAAGAGTACTGGAGTGGGGTGCCATTGCCTTCTCCAATATTAAAACTAGTTAATGACAATTTAAAAAAAAACTTTCTTAAAGGAAAAAAAAGTTGACTTGAAAAGTTCAAAAGGATTTGTTTTTTACATAGAGTTCCTGTGTGTAATGAAAACATTTTTTTGAGGTTTAATCAGAGAATGTATCTCACTTTTGAATTAGTGTTCCTCCTTAAAAACACTTTTTTCACTCTGTAACTATGTTTACAAGTGGTTTTTTTTTAAACCTCACAGAGGTCTTTTGAGACAGAGCACATTTGATTCTTCCATTTATATATGGAAGATATATGTGTTGTTATTCCATATAATAGAGAGGTTAAATGGCTTTAGTCATAGTAAGTTCTTTTTTCTCCTACACTGTTGTGATGTATTCAGGTTTTGTAAGGTTAATTTTTTTGCTGAAAAGATTGAACTATTTAAATATTATCAGTAAGCTGAGTTTTAATATAACCTATGTTATCAGTAGCAAATGAGATTTTTTCTTTTAGTTTGTTTTGGCTAATCTTGCTTACGTGAAAGCTTTCTTCACATATTCACAAACATCAATCTCTTCTGAATATACATGTTTTACTATTTGCTTGCTATATGCTAAGCCAAAGTTTGAAGACCTGTAAAATAAAGACTTTAGCATTATAGATGTGTACCATGCTATCTTCATTCAGAGGGCTTTCAACCTTGTAGCTCTGTGAATTCAGTTCAGTTCAGTTCAGTTGCTCAGTCGTGTCCGACTCTTTGCTGCCCCATGAATCGCAGCACGCCAGGCCTCCCTGTCCAACACCAACTCCCAGAGTTCATTCAGACTCACGTCCATCGAGTCAGTGATGCCATCCGCCCATCTCATCCTCTGTCGCCCGCTTTTCCTCCTGCACCCAATCCCTCCCAGCATCAGTCTTTTCCAATGAGTCAACTCTTCGCATGAGGTGGCCAAAGGACTGGAGTTGCGGCTTCAGCATCATTCCTTCCGAAGAAATCCCAGGGCTGATCTTCAGAACGGACTGGTTGGATCTCCTTGCAGTCCAAGGGACTCTCAAGAGTCTTCTCCAACACCACAGTTCAAAACCATCAATTCTTCGGTGCTCAGCTTTCTTCACAGTCCAACTCTCACATCCATACGTGACCACTAGAAAAACCATAGCCTTGACTAGATGGACCTTTGTTGGCACAGTAATGTCTCTGCTTTTCAATATGCTATCTAGGTTGGTCATAACTTTCCTTCCAAGGAAGAAGCGTCTTTTAATTTCATGGCTGCAGTCACCATCTGCTGTGATTTTTGAGCCCCCCCAAAATAAAGTCTGACACTGTTTCCACTGTTTCCCCATCTATTTCCCATGAAATGATGGGACCAGATGCCATGATCTTTGTTTTCTGAATGTTGAGCTTTAAGCCAACTTTTTCACTCTCCACTTTCACTTTCACAAGAGACTTTTTAGTTCTTCTTCACTTTCTGCCATAAGGGTGGTGTCATCTGCATATCTGAGGTTATTAATATTTCTCCTGGCAATCTTGATTCCAGCTTGTGCTTCTTCCAGCCCAGTGTTTCTCATGATGTACTCTGCATAGAAGTTAAATAAGCAGGGTGACAATATACAGCCTTGATGTACTCCTTTTCCTATTTGGAACCAGTGTGTTGTTCCATGTCCAGTTCTAACTCTTGCTTCCTGACCTGCATACAGGTTTCTCAAGAGGCAGGTCATGTGGTCTGGTATTCCCATCTCTTTCAGAATTTTCTACAGTTTATTGTGATCCGTAGAGTCAAAGGCTTTGGCATAGTCAATAAAGCAGAAATAGATGTTTTTCTGGAGCTCTCTTGCTTTTTCGATGATCCAGCAGATGTTGGCAATTTGATCTCTGGTTCCTCTGCCTTTTCTAAAACTGGCTTGAACATCTGGAAGTTCACGGTTCACATATTGCTGAAGCCTGGCTTGGAGAATTTTGAGCATTACTTTACCAGCGTGTGAGATGAGTGCAATTGTGCAGTAGTTTGAGCATTCTTTGGCATTGCCTTTCTTTGGGATCGGAATGAAAACTGACCTTTTCCAGTCCTGTGGCCACTGCTGAGTTTTCCAAATTTGCTGGCATATTGACTGCAGCACTTTCACAGCATCATCTTTCAGGATTTGGAATAGCGCCACTGAAATTCTATCACCTCCACTAGCTTTGTTCGTAATGATGCTTTCTAAGGCCCACCTGACTTCACATTCCAGGATGTCTGGCTCTAGGTCAGTGATCACACCATCGTGATTATCTTGGTCATAAAGATCTTTTTTGTACAGTTCTTCTGTGTATTCTTGCCACCTCTTCTTAATATCTTTTGCTTCTGTTAGGTCCATAGCGTTTCTGTCGTTTATTGTGGCCATCTTTGCATGAAGTGTTCCCTTGGTACATTTGGTTCCCTCTAATTTTCTTAAAGAGATCTCTAGTCTTTACTATTCTGTTGTTTTCCTCTATTTCTTTGCATTGATCACTGAGGAAGCCTTTCTTATCTCTTCTTGCTATTCTTTGGAACTCTGCATTCAGATGCTTATGTCTTTGCTTTTCTCCTTTGCTTTTTGGTTCTCTTCTTTTCACAGGTATTTGTAAGGCCTCCCCAGACAGCCATTTTGCTTTTTTGCATTTCTTTTCCATGGGGATGGTCTTGATCCCTGTCTCCTGTACAATGTCACGAACCTCTGTTCATAGTTCATCAGGCACTCTATCAGATCTAGGCCCTTAAATCTATTTCTCACTTCCACTGTATAATCATAAGGGATTTGATTTAGGTCATACCTGAATGGTCTAGTGGTTTTCCTTACTTTCTTCCATTTCAATCTGAATTTGCCTGTAAGAAGTTCATGATCTGAGCCACAGTCAACTCCTGGTCTTGTTTTTGTTGACTGTATAGAGCTTCTCCATCTTTGGCTGAAAAGAATATAATTAGTCTGATTTCGGTGTTGACCATCTGGTGATGTTCATGTGTAGAGTCTTCTCTTGTGTTGTTGGAAGAGGGTGTTTGCTATGACCAGTGCATTTTCTTGGCAAAACTCTATTAGCCTTTGCCCTGCTTCATTCTGTACTCCAAGGCCAAATTTGCCTGTTACTCCGGGTGTTTCTTGACTTCCTACTTTTGCATTCCAGTCCCCTATAATGAAAAGGACATCTTTTTTGGGTGTTAGTTCTAAAAGGTCTTGTAGGTCTTCCTAGAACTGTTCAACTTCAGCTTCTTCAGTGTTACTTGTTGGGGCATAGACTTGGATTACTGTGGTATTGAATGGTTTGCCTTGGAAACGAACAGAGATCATTCTGTCATTTTTGAAATTACATCCAAGTACTGCATTTCGGAGTCTTTTGTTGACCATGATGTGTGAATTACTCATCCCAAACTCCAGAATGCCTCTCAAGACCATGGAAATTCTGCAGGTTGTTATCTTCTGCTCTTTTATCTTTTCAGAGCACTGGTGCAGAGAACAACTTGCCTCAGGCCCTGCTTTGTTCTAGGGAGTAAATCCAATAAGATTTTTAGGCCTGTAAGAAACATTTTGAGATTGTAAACCCTTTAAATCTTACCATCTATCACTGTCTAAAGCCTCAGGTTTCACCATAGGGCTTTTGGTTAAGATTAAATAGGTCTGTGGACTTCCCTAATAGTCCAGTGGTTAAGACACCAGACTACTGCAGGAGCACAGGTTCGATCCCTGGTCAGGGAACTCAGGTCTTGCATGCTGTGCAGCACGGCCAAAAAATCAGTTCAGTTCAGTTGCTCAGTCGTGTCTGACTCTTTGTGACCCCATGGACTGCAGCATGCCAGGCTTCCCTGTCCATCACCAGCATCCGGAGCTTACTCAAACTCATGTCCATCTAGTCAGTGATGCCATGCGGCTGTCTCATCCTCTTTCGTCACCTTCTCTGCCCGCCTTTGATCTTTCCCAGCATCAGGCTTTCTTTTCAGTGAGTCAGTTCTTCGTGTCAGGTGGCCAAAGAGTTGGAGTTTCAGCCTCAGCATCAGTCCTTCCAATGAATATTCTGGACTGATTTCCTTTAGGATCGACTGGTTGGATCTCCTTGCAGTCTGATGGACTCAACAGAGTATTCAGCACTACAGTTCAAAAGCATCAGTTCTTCAGTGCTCAGCTTTCTTTATAGTCCAACTCTCACATCCATACATGACTACTGGAAAAATTATAGCATTGACCATTCTCACCTTTGTCGGCAAAGTAATTTCTCTGCTTTTTTAATATGCTGTCTGTGTATAGACAGCATATTAAAGGAGTAAGTGTCTCTTAATTTCATGTCTACAGTCACCATGTGCAGTGATTTTGGAGCCCCCCAAAAAAGTCTGCACTGTTTCCCCAACTATTTGTCATGAAGTGATGGGATCGGAAACCGTGATCTTAGTTTTCTGAATGTTGAGTTTTAAGCCAACTTTTTCACTCTCCTCTTTTATTTTCATCAAGAGACTCTTTAGTTCTTCTTCGCTTTCTGCCATAAGGGTGGTGTCATCTGCATATCTGAGGTTATTGGTATTTCTCCCAGCAATCTTGATTCCAGCTTGTGCTTCATCCAGCTCAGCATTTTGCATGATGTACTCTGCATATGTTAAATAAGCAGGGTGACAATGTACAACCTTGATGTACTCCTTTCCCAATTTTGAACCAGTCTGTTTTTCCATGTCCAGTTCTAAGTGTTGCTTCTTGACCTGCATACAGATTTCTCAGGAGGCAGGTCAAGTGGTCTGGTATTCCCATCTCTTTTAAGGATTTTCCACAGTTTGTTGTGATTCACACAGTCAAAGGCTTTGGCGTAGTCAATAAAGCAGAAGTAGATGTTTTTCTGGAACTCTCTTGCTTTTTTGACTGATCCAGCAGATGTTGGCAATTTGACCTCTGGTTCTCTGCATTTTCTAAATCCAGCTTGAACATCTGGAAGTTCACAGTTCGCGTACTGCTGAAGCCTGGCTTGGAGAGTTTTGAGCAGTACCTTGCTAGCATGTGAGATGAGTGCAAATTGTGCGGTAGTTTGAGCATTCTTTGGCATTGCCTTTCTTTGGGATTGAAATGAAAACTGACCTTTTCCAGTCCTGTGGCCACTGCTGAGTTTTCCAAATTTGCTGGCATATTGAGTGCAGCACTTTCACAGTGTCATCTTTCAGGATTTGAAAGAGCTCAGCTGGAATTCCATTACCCCCACTAGCTTTGTTCATAGTGAAGCTTCCTAAGGGCCGCTTGACTTTGCATTCCAGGATGTCTGGCTCTAGGTAAGTGATGACACCATCGTGGTTATCTGGGTCATGAAGATCTTTTTTGTATAGTTCTTCTGTGTATTCTTGCTACCTCTTCTTAATATCTGCTGCTTCTATTAGGTCCATACGATTTCTGTCCTTTATTGTGCCCATCTTTGCATGAAATGCTCCCTTGGTATCTCTAATTTTTTTGAGGAGCTCGCTAGTCTTTCTCATTCTGTTGTTTTCCTGTTTCTTTGCATTGATCACTGAGGAAGACTTTCTTATCTCTCCTTGCTATTCTTTGGAACACTGCATTCAAATTAGTATATCTTTCCTCTTCTCCTTTACCGTTAGCTTCTTTTCTCAACTATTTGTACGGCCTCCTCAGACATCCATTTTGCCTTTTTGCGTTTCTTTTTCTTGGGGTTGGTCTTGATCACTGCCTGTTATCAATGTCATGAACCTCCATCCATAGTTCTTCAGGCACTGTATCAGATCTGATCCCTTTAATCTATTTGTCACTTCCACGGTATAATCATAAGGGATTCTACAAACTAAGATGGTGGAGTAGAAAGACGTGAACTCATCATCTTCTGCTAGAACTCCAAAATTACAACTCGCTACTGAACAGCTGTCAACAGGAGAGTATTGAATCCCACCAAAAAAAGATACTCCATGTGCAAGGGCAGAGGGCAAGATGGTAGGAGGGGTGAAATTGTGTTTAAACTTAAACCCCATACCTGTCAGAGACACTCGGAGGTCTCAGACAAGCCTTGTATGCACCAGGACCCAGAGACCCCCACAGAGACTGAGCCAGAACTGTGTTTGAGTGTCTCCTGTGGAGGTATGGGTCAGCAGTGGACTGGGGCAGGGGCTCTAAGTGCAGTAGACTTGGGAATGGCATAAGCCCTCTTGGAGGAGGTCACCATTAATCCCACCGTAGAGCTGCCAGAACTTACACAGGACTGGGGAAACAGACTCCTGGGGGGCACAAACAAGACCTTGTGCACACCAGGACCCAGGAGAAAGGAGCAGTGACCCCACAAGAGAGTGACCCAGAGTTGCCTGTGAGTGTCCAGGAGTCTCTGATGGAGGCGTGGGTCGGTGGTAGCCTACTGCAGGGTTTAGGGCACTGACTGCAGCAGTGCGTGGACCTTTCGAAGGAGGTCACCATTATCTTCATTACCTCCTCCATAGTTTGGCCTCAAATCAAACAACAGGGAAGGAACACAGCCCTCATCAACAGAAAATTGGATTGAAGATTTACTGAGCATGGCCCTGTCCATCAGAAGAAGACCCAGTTTCACCCTCAGCCTGTCTCTCCCGTCAGGAAGCTTCCATAAGCTGCTTTTCCTTCTCCATCAGAGGGCTGACAGACTGAAAACCACAATCACAGAAAACTAACCAATCTGATCACATGGACCACACCCTTGTCTAACTCGGTGAAGCCATGAGCCATGCCATGGAGGGCAACCCAGGACGGATGGGTCTTGGTGGAGAGTTCTGACAAAAGATGGTCCACTGGAGAAGAGAATGGCAAACCACTTCAGTATTCTTGCCTTGAGAACCATATGAACAGTATGAAAAGGCAAAAAGAAAGGACACTGAAAGATGAACTCCCCAGGTCAGTAGGTGCCCAATATGCTACTGCAGATCAGTGGAGAAATAACTCCAGAAAGAATGAAGAGACGGAGCTAAAGCGAAAACAGTACCCAGTTGTGGATGTGTCCTGTGATGGAAGTAAAGTCCAATGCTGTAAAGAGCAATATGCTTAGGAACCTGGAATGTTAGGTCCCTGAATCAAGGCAAATTGGAAGTGGTCAAACAGGAGATGGCAAGAGTGAACATTGGACATTTTAGCGATTGGCGAACTACAATGAACTAGAATGGGTGAATTTAACTCAGATGACCATTATATCTACTACTGTGGGCAAGAATCCCTTAAAGAAATGGAATAGCCCTGATAGTCAACAAAAGAGTCCAAAATTCAGTACTTGGATGCAATCTCAAAAACAACAGCATGATCTCTGTCCATTTCCAAGGCAAACCATTCAATATCACAGTAATCCAAGTCTGTGCCCTGACCAGTAATGCTGAAGAAGCTGAAGTTGAACGGTTCTATGAAGACCTACAAGACCTTCTAGAACTAATACCCCAAAAAGATGTCCTTTTCATTATAGGGGACTGGAATGCAAAAGTAGAAAGTCAAGAAACACCTGGAGTAACAGGCAAATTTGGCCTTGGAGTACAAAACAAAGCACGTCAAAGGCTAACAGAGTTTTGCCAGGAGAATGCACTGGTCATAGCAAACACCCTCTTCCAACAACACAAGAGAAGACTCTACACATGGACATCACCAGATGGTCAGTACCGAAATCAGATTGATTATATTCTTTGCAACCAAAGATGGAGAAGCTCTGTACAGTCAGCAAAAACAAAATTGGGAGCTGACTGTGGCTCAGATCATGAACTCCTTATTGCCAAATTCAGACTTAAATTGAAGAAAGTGGGGAGAACCACTAGACCATTCAGGTATGACCTAAATCAAATCCCTTACGATTATACAGTGGCCAAAAAACAGAGAAGAAAAAAAGAAGATTCAGATCAGATCAGTCGCTCAGTCGTGTCCGACTCTTTGCGACCCCATGAATCGCAGCACGCCAGGCCTCCCTGTCCATCACCAACTCCCGGAGTTCACTCAGACTCACAGCCATCGAGTCACTGATGCCATCCAGCCATCTCATCCTCTGTCGTCCCCTTCTCCTCCTGCCCCCAATCCCTCCCAGCATCAGAGTCTTTTCCAATGAGTCAACTCTTCGCATGAGGTGGCCAAAAGACTGGAGTTTCAGCTTTAGCATCATTCCTTCCAAAGAACACCCAGGGCTGATCTTCTTCAGAATGGCCTGGTTGGATCTCCTTGCAGTCCAAGGGACTCTCAAGAGTCTTCTCCAACACCACAGTTCAAAAGCATCAGTTCTTCAGCGCTCAGCTTTCTTCACAGTCCAACTCTCACATCCATACATGACCACTGGAAAAACCATAGCCTTGACTAGACGGACCTTTGTTGGCTAAGTAATGTCTCTGCTTTTGAATATGCTATCTAGGTTGGTCATAACTTTCCTTCCAAGGAGTAAGTGCCTTTTAATTTCATGGCTGCAGTCACCATCTGCAGTGATTTTGGAGCCCCCAAAAATAAAGTCTGACACTGTTTCCACTGCTTCCCCATCTATTTCCCATGAAGTGATGGGACCGGATGCCATGATCTTTGTTTTCTGAATGTTGAGCTTTACGCCAACTTTTTCACTCTCCACTTTCACTTTCATCAAGAGGCTTTTGAGTTCCTCTTCACTTTCTGCCATAAGGGTGGTGTCATCTGCATATCTGAGGTTATTGAGATTTCTCCCGGCAATCTTGATTCCGGCTTGTGTTTCTTCCAGCCCAGTGTTTCTCATGATGTACCCTGCATATAAGTTAAATAAGCAGGGTGACAATATACAGCCTTGACGTAATCCCTTTTCCTATTTGGAACCAGTGTATTGTTCCATGTCCAGTTCTAACTCTTGCTTCCTGACCTGCATACAAATTTCTCAAGAGGCAGATCAGGTGTTCTGGTATTCCCATCTCTTTCAGAATTTTCCACAGTTTATTGTGATCCACACAGTCAAAGGCTTTAGCATAGGCAATAAAGCAGAAATAGATGTTTTTCTGGAACTCTCTTGCTTTTCCCAAGAAGATTAAATAGGTCTATTAACTGCCATGACCTAGGGCAATTTAGTAACATATCTGTGAGAAGTTTCCTCATTTGTAAAATTTGAATAATAATACTGCCTATCTCATAGAATTAAGATTATATAAAGCATTTAATACAGTGCCATGTTTGTAATTGTCTCTTATTAACATATATATATATTTTTTTTTTTTTTTTTTTTTTTTAAGACCAATGCAGATCTTGGAAGTCAGTCAGAAACTAACCCAGTAATATAAAATTTCTTTATGGAGCTTACATTTTTAAACTGAATTGAGATTAGGTTGTTTTCTTAAGACAACTCCAGATTTAGGCACTAAACTCAGCTTGTTGGGGAAACCTGAAGTAATACCACAGTATTACTGTGCATGTGAACAGCGTTGACTCCCTGGGTGCCCTTCACTCCATCAGCCCAGTTACTTGGTTATAGTCCTAGAAATGCAGATGCCCTCCAGGGGCAGCCGAGGCTCCCCAGTACCACATGCAGTTCATGAACATGAGCTCTTTCAGAATATTGTGAGGTTTCTCTTAGATTAACATTTTTGGAAACATTTTTTCCTCTTGAGCCCTAGAAGGGCAGTAATGGTTCTCCTGTTTTTTTTTTTTAAATTAGCTTTTTAGTTTTTAAATTATAACTATTTTTTCCCAGCTGTATTGAGATGAAATATAACATTATGTAAGTTTAAGGTGTATAATGTGATGATTTGATACATTTAAATGTTTCGAAATGACTACCACAAAAGGTTTAGTTCACCCCTTCATCACCTCAGATAATTATCATTTCTTTTTTGTGGTGAGAACATTTAAGATCTATTCTCTTAGCAGTTCTCAAGTATATAATACACTGTTGTTAATTACAGTCACCATTCTGTACATTAGATCTTGAGAATTTAATTCATGTTATGACTTGGAAGTTTGTACCCTTTGACCACCATCTCCTCATGGCAACCTTTTCCTCTGGCAACCATCATTCTGCTCTTTGTTTCTGTGAATTTAGCTTTTTTAGATTTCACATACATGTGGTATCACACCATTTATGTGTTTCTCTGACTTACTTCACTTAGCATAATGTCCTCAAAGTACATCCATGTTGTCACAAATGGTATGGTTTCCTTCTTTCTTGTGAGTGAACAATATTCTGTTATACATATCTATGGGTTTCCCTGGTGGCTCAGAAGGTAAAGCATCTGCCTGCAATGCAGGAGATCCAGGTTTGATCCCTGTGTTGGGAAGATCCCCTGGAGAAGCTAACCAGCTAACCTGCCTCAGAATTTTGGCCTGGGAAACCCATGGACAGAAGAGCCTGGAGGGCTACAGTCTGTGGGGTCAGACACAACTGAGCGACTAACACTACACAGTACATATATATACCACATCCCTATTCAGTATTTCTTTGAGATAATAATTTCATTTCCTTTGGATTTATACCCAGAAGTGGAATTGTTGGACCATATGGTAGTTCTAGTTTTAATTTTTTGAGGAAAGTTCATACCATTCTCCGTAGTGGCTGTCCCAGTTTACATCCCTATCAGTAGTGCACAAGGGTTTCCTTTTCTCCAAATCCTTATTAACAGTTGTTATTTGTTGATTTTTTTTTGTAATAACCATGAGTTCCGTATATATTTTGGATATCAAATATATGGTTTGTGGATATTTTCTACCACCCCATAGGTTGCCTTTTCATTTTGGTGATTGTTTCTTTTGCTGTGCAGAACCTTTTTAGTTTGATATTCTACCTATTTATTTTTGTTGCTTGTGCTTTTGGTGTCATATCCAAAAAAATTGCTGCCAGGATTAATGTCAAGGAGGTTTTCCCCTTGTTTTCCTTCACATGTTTTGTATAGTTTCAAATCTTATGTTTTAAGTCTGTTGTTGATTTTGAGTTAGGTTTTGTGAGTGGTGTAAGATAGGGGTCCAGTTTTATTCTTCATGGGGTTATCCAGTTTTCCTTGGCACTTTTTATTGAAGAGATTATCTGTTCCTCATTGAGTATTCTTGGCTCCCTTGTCAAATAGGAGTTAACTGTGTATGCTGAGGTTTATTTTTGGGTTCTTGATTCTGTTCCATTGGTCCATGTGTCTGTTTTTATTACTGTAGCTTTGTAATATAGTTTGAAATCAGGAAATATGATGCCTCCAGCTTTTTTCTTGGGATTGCTTTGGCTATTTTGGGCCTTTCATGGGCCTGTTCTTCTATTTCTGTGAAAAATACCATGGGAAAGTTGATATGGCTTGCATTGAGTCTGTAGTTGTCTTTCAGTGGTATGGACATTTTAGCGTTTTTAATTCTCCTCATTCATGAACATAGGCTGCCTTTTCCATTTATGTGTGTCTTCTTCAGTTCCTTCCATTAGAATCATGCAGTTTTCAGTGTACAAATCTTCTGCCTTCTTGATTAACTTTATTCCTAACTGTTTGATAGTTTTTGATGCTATTTGAATGAGAGTTTTATTGAGGTAGAATTTAACAGTTTATTAGTTTCAGGTGTGCAACATGATGATTTGACATTGGTATATATTATGAAATGGTCACCACAGTAACTCTAGTTAATATTTGTCACCACACATAGTTTAAAAAATTTTTTTGTGATGAGAACTTTTTAGATCTATTTTCTTAGCAGCTTTCAAGTAGGCATTACAATATTATTAACTGTCACACCCTGCTGTACGTTACATACATGGCTTACTTATTTTGTATCTTTCGACTCCCTTTACCCATTTCTCCCACCCTCCCCTCAAACTCTGACCTCTGGCAACCACCAGTCTGTTTCTGCTCTGTATATGTGTAAATTTGGTTGTTGTTTTTTTTTTTCTTTTTGGATTCCATATGTAAGTGAGGTCATACGGTATTTGTTTTTCTGTGTCTGACCTATCTCACTTAGCATAATGTCCTCAAGGTCCATCCATATTACAAACGGCAAGATTTAATTATTTTTTATGACAGAATAATAATCCATTGTGTGTGTATACAAACATATATATATATATTTAATATTTATTTATTTGGCTGTGCTGAGACTTAGTTGTGGCATGCGAGATCTTGTTCTCTGACCAGGGATTGAACCCCTTTTCCCTGCTTTGGGAGCATGTAGTCTTAGCCACTGGACCACCAGGGAAGTCACCATATATATGTATATATTTTTTTTTCTTTATGCATTCATTTATCAGTGAACATAGGCAGTTTTCATATCTTGGCTAATGTAATGAACATGCAGTGAACATGGGGTTGCATATATCTTTTTTCAGTTCATATTTTCATTTCTTTTGGATAAATACCCACAAGTGGAATTGTTGGATCACGTGGTAGTTCTACTTTTAGTATTTTGAGGAACCTCCATACTGCTTTTCATGACAGCAGTACCAGTGTATATTCCCACCAACAATGCACAAGGTTCCCTTTTCTCCACATCCTTACCGATACTTGTTATTTCTGTCTTTTTGATAATTGCCATTCTGATTCATTTGCATTTCTGGGATTATTTTCTCTACAGTATTTCCTTTTCAGATATTTTGTTGTGTGTAGAAACACAACATATTTCTGTATATTGAATTTGTAATCCTGCAGCTTTACTGAATTGATTAAGTTCAGCTTTTTATGAAGTTGCAATTTTTTTTTTTCCATTTAGAATGTCTGGGCTTTTGAACCAAGAAAGTTGTAGAATCTTAGTTCACAGTGTTTATGTGAGGATATGAGGGTGGAGCAAGGAGGTTATATCTCAAGAAAGAATTCAGGAACAGATCATTCTTTCGATAAAAATTCAGACCCTTCCCCACAAAAGATGTTTAGTTACCATCCTCTGTTATCTAGCAAAAATGATTAATTTGGCATAAGTGATTGACAGAATAAATTATACACCACATGCCTGGATTTGATTTTCTTTTCCCAGAACTTGACCAACTCTATTAGTGTCTTGCTCTGCCAAGAACAAAATAAATATACTGGATTTTATGATAGTTAAATATTTTTCAACTTGGAACTTTCTGACATTTCCTTTACTAGAACACAAGTTATTCAGTATCATATCAAACTTTTTTTTTTTTTACACATTGCATATTCTTCAGATAGTAAGAAGTATAACCTGTTATATCAGAAAATTGGGCTTTTTGAAATAAAACCAAACTAATGGAATCTAGTCAGAAGCTAATGTTTTTAGCAAAGGAGAGAAGTAAAAATCTTACCTTTGAAACTTTGCTTCAGACTTACTTTTGAATGTTTTTGAAAGTCCACTAATGTTTTTGGTCTAATTCAGTTTGTACATGAACTAGCTCTGTGTTTTCAGAGATTTTAGTGTCAAAACATGGGGCATTAAAGCAATAAAACAAGCTCTATTAGTTTATTATTTTGAGAGAATAGTGTGGTTAACAGTAGTATTAAATATTTAGTGGTATAGGACAGTTTTCTAACAGTGAAGGTTATTGCAAGAACTGGGAGGTAGGCCTTTAGAAAGGACAGACAGTTGTTTACAAATCTGCCTGAGTGATGTGGCATGGACTGAGTGACATTTTTATTCTCCGATTAAGAGAAAAATGTTTAACCTCCTTTTTTCTTGACATTTGTCTTTCCTAGATTGTCAAGAGAGTGGGAAATAGTGAGGAAACACCAATGATTGGAGACAAAGTTTATGTCCATTACAAAGGGAAATTGTCAACTGGAAAGAAGTTTGATTCCAGTCATGATAGAAATGAACCATTTGTCTTTAGTCTTGGCAAAGGTAAGAGGGTTGTTTGTTTGTTTGTTTGAGTTGTGTTTTGCTTAGATTTATTGCTATTTATATTATGTGGAAGCTAGTGGATCTTATCCTTGCCAAAAGTGAAAATATTTTGGAGCAGTAGTTATCAAAGTGTGGTCCATGGATCCCTGTGGTGTCCCTGAGATTCTTTTGGGGGTCCATAGTGTCAAAATTGTTTTCATTATAATACTAAGATGTTACTTACTATTTTTTACTGTGTTGACATTTGCACTGATGGTACTAAGCTGCAGTGGTGAAAAACTGCTGGAGCCTTAGCGCAGATCTAGGCAGTGACATCAGATCATACCAGTAGCAGTGTGTTCTTCCTGTCCTCACTTACTGCTTAAATAAGAAAGACAAAGGAAAGCAGGTTTCACTTAAGAATGTCCTTGATGCAGTGTAAAAAAATACTCATTTTGTTAAATCCTAATCGTTGAGTTTCACATTGTTTTGGTATTTTGAGACAGATGGGAAAGCACATGTAAAACACTACGCCAGCCCCCCGCCGCCCCCCCCGCCCCCCCACACACAGAGGTTATCTCAAGGGGAAGCACTTGTGCACTTTGGTTGAGAACTGAACTGGCTGGATTGTTTCTGTGAAGCATCATTTTTATTTGAAAGGGCAAGCTGTGATTATTCAGACTTGGCTATTCTGTATTTGGAAGATAATTTCTTGCAGATTAATGCAATGAGCCTGTCACTTCCAGGACAACAAGTGACAGTGTTTCTACCATTGAGTTTTCAGGTGAAAAGTGCAGTATGGGGAAATTTGTATCTGCTACTCAGAGCTGGACAGCTTCCCAGAACGTAAAAGATTTCTGATGAGATCAATGAGTATAAATGAATGTGTTTTAAGATAGTATACAGTGAAATGTGTTAACATTTGGAAGATTGTGTGACTCAGTGAACAGTATTTTCCCAGGGACCAATGCAGGATGTTACGAAATCACTCATGAGTAAAAGGTCCATTGGATGGATTTTAATGTAACATCATATGAAAAATTCATTGATATGATCTCAGATTCTACATTGCAACTGACCCTTATGAAACTAATACCTGTCCAATTTTGATGTAGTATCAGATGATTGTATTCATGATTATCCGAAAAGGCTGTTAAAAAACTCCTATCTTTTCTATTATCTTTGTGGGTTTGGATTTTTTCCATATACTTCAACCAAAACTTGTAGTTGCAACAGATGAATCTAAAAGTAGATATGAGAATCAGATTGTCTTTTATTTTCAGACACATTTTACATTTGTAACAATTATAAAACAACACCACTCTTCTATTTTTTTTTGTTTTGTTTTGGGGAAATATAATTATTTTCCATAAAAATAATTTATGCTAACATATGAAGCTATTGTTACTTTAAAGGAACTGGTAAAAATGTATTAAGGTCCTAAGAAAAAAAGTTGAGAACCACTGTTTGAAAATCTTAAATGTGATATTTTTACTAATTTCTTTATAAATACTTTTAAATGTCTTCAGTTAGTTTAGTATTCTTTTTTTTTTTTTTCACTCTTGGAAAAAGCATACCCCATACAAATTGAACTTCGTGGACTGTGTGACTTGTTGGAAGTGAATGGCTGAATTACAAAGTCCTTTTAGTTTGTCAGTCACAGATAGAGCAGATTTTAGTTTGTTCCCAGGCCAAGTGTAGGAGAAAGGAGGCAACCCCCCCACCCCATTTACCACCATGCCTCAGTGTTGAATAATTTCATTCTTTTTTCCGACTCTACACGTTAGTTGAGTTGCTAGCTAAGCAAAGATCTGGGAAAGGAAAAAGCAAGAAGCTAAGGAGTTAAACTCTTTCTGAGTTTCTGCTTTCCTTGTACCCATAGACATTTGTATGTCATGGCGACTTCTGCTTCCTGTCCAACAGTCCTCTCTTCAAGCTCTAATGCTGGCTGGGTCACTGCCCCCTTCTCCTTTGGGTCCTTTGAGTTGATGGCTCATGGGAGATTAATCTTGTGTTTAGTAAGATAGCAATCAAAATCAAGTACAGATTTTTTTCCTTAACATAGCAGAAAGTGCCAACGGTGAAGCATTTTTTCATTCTTGCTGATGTAGGGATGTGAACCTCCAGGGCCACCAGCATGGCTGTGGCATCATTATTTAATTGAGAGGACCCCAGAGTAAATGGCCTCATCAGACCTCTTTGTTCCCGCTGCTCCCCCTTTGAATTTCTGTCTTGGAGTTGGTAGATTTAAGATAATAGGTCTTCTGTCACCAATTATCTTTGCAAGAAGACTGAAAAATTGCTGAGAATCCATACAACCACCTTCTGTACCCAGATTTTCTCAGTAAAGTGCACTATGGTGAAAGTAATGGAAATTAAAATAAAAATAAACAAATGGGACCTAATTAAACTTAGCTCCCTTCATTGTGTAAAAACTTCTATCAGCAAGGTAAAAAGACAACCTTCAGAACGGGAGAAATTAATAGCAGATGAAACAGTGGACAAAGAACTAATCTCCAAAATATGCAAGTAGCTAATAAAGCTCAATAACAGAAAAACAACCCAATCAAAAAATAGGCAGAAGACTTAAACAGACATTTCTCTGAAGACATACAGATGGCTAATAAATACATGAAAACATGCTCAACATGGCTTAGTATTAGAGAAATGCAAATCAAAACTACAATGAGGTATCACCTCACACCGGTCAGAATGGCCATCATCAAAAAGTCCACAAACAGTAAATGCTGGAGAGGGTGTGGAGAAAAGGGAACCCTCTTGCACTGTGGTGGGAATGCAAATTGATGCAGCTACTATGGAGAACAGTATGAAGATTCCTTTAAAAACTAGGAATAAAACTACCATACGACCCAGCAGTCCCACTACTGGGCATATACCCTGAGGAAACCATAATTGAAAAGACTCTATTTCCATAAAATAGAACCCCAGTGTTCATTGCAGCACTTTACAATACCTAGGACATGAAAGCAACATAAATGTTCCTCAGTAGATGAATGGATAAAGAAGTTGTGGCACATATACACATTGGAGTATTACTCAGCTATAAAAAGCAATGCATTTGAGTCGGTTCTGATGAGGTGGGTGAACCTAGGGCCTCTTATACAGAGTGAAGTAAGTCAGAAAGAGAGAGACAAATACCATGTGTTAATTAACTCATATATATGGGATCTAGAAAGATGGTACTGATAAACCTATCTACAGGACAGCAGTGGAGATATAAAGAACAGACTTTGGACACAATTTTTAAACGTTTCCTGGGATTTTGAGCAGAGAAGAGGCAGCTTTCAGTTGACGTGGTACCTTCAACACACCTATCTAGAGGTCGCATGGTCTCATGGGGAGTGCATCCGGCTGGGTGTTAGGAAGCCAGCGTTCCTGTCTTTGTTCTTCCCTATGGTATGTTAACATGAATAGGTCACCTAACCTTCCCTACTCTTACAAAAAGAAGCGTCTGTAGAAGAGCTTTAAGATTAGTCCTGAGTCTGAGATTCCATTCTTGTATATTCTGTGAAGAGTACAGGGACAAAAACTGTAAAGGATTAAACCCAACACAAAAACAAAAACCTTTAGAGGACCCCTGAAGATGATAATTAGGAATATGAGGCTAGAGCAGTATCACTGTGGTAAAACTTCTATAACATAATGTGTTTAGTTGCCTATAAAACAAACATTGGCTAGGCAGCTTAGTTTTATACCTGTATGTTATGGCAGTAACTACTTCATCGTAATGAAAAATAATACAAATGGACTCTAGCATAAGTATTGTACACTGAACTCTCTTGATTCCTTATGTACTGGACTTACTGGCTGGCTTTACAATGGAGGGGAAAGAACTGTGTTACAGCAGTTTGGGTCCTCCTGTTTACTATGCTTGCATACAGACCTTTTAAAACAATGCTTAAGCATCTTTTTTAGCCTCAGAAAGTAACTGGATCAATCTAAGACAGCTGGTTATTACCACTACAGAGTGTGTTACAGAAATTAGAATGAAACAATGATGGTTTCCCTCACTGAATTTTTTAAACTAAATCTTTATTACATATTCTGAATCCCTAGAACTGTTCCATAGCCCATCTTAAAAGAAGCTAAAATAAGAATGACTCAGGATTTTCAAGTATGCTTCTGTAATAGGGCTTTTGTTCTTTCCCTCTCCCTCCAGCAAATACGCTGTCACTAAAATTGGGAAGGGATGGGTTTGGGGGCTGCAATAATTATATCTGGTCTGTTCTTAAAGTAAATCTAAGGACACTAACGCTTCACCCACCTACCCCTATGAAGATCTGCTGATTTTTGATAAAAGGCTATTTCAGTGAAGTTGTCTTTGGTGTTCTTGGTATATGACTAAACACAGTTGGGAATTATGAAGATAAAAATCTTATCTCTTATATTCTTCCCTCAATTTGAGAAGACAAACCAGTCATTTTGGATTTTTGACATTACTATTCTTCTTACTATTGAGAGTAAAGCGTAATGAAGTAAATGTGAGTGATCTGCCTTTAATCTAACCTTATTAGATGCATCATGATCCATGATTATTGTCAGTCATTAGCATACTGGGGTAAAAGGGAGAAAGTATATGTTGAAAGACTAATAGCGAATACTTTCTAGGACTTGCAGTGCAAGGCAAAGGGCTTATATGCATTATCTCATTTAATCCTCACATCAACCCTATTCTTTTTTTAAAGATTTTTTAAGAAATTTATTTTTGGCTGTGCTAGGTCTTTGTTGCTGCATGGACTTTTCTCTGGTTGAGCTGAGTGAGGGCTGCTCTCCAGTTGTGTTGTGCAGGCTTCTCATTGCGGTGGCTTCCCTTGTTGCAGAGCACCGCTCTAAGGTGCGCAGGCTTCCATAGTTGCAGCACATGGACTTGGCAGTTGAGGCTTCCAAGCTGTAGAGCACGGGCTCAGTAGTTGCGGTGCACGGGGCTTAGTTGCTCCGTGGCACTTGGGACCAGGGATCAAACCCAGGTCTCCTGCATTGGCAGGCAGATTCTTTGCCACTGAGCCATCAGGAAAGCCCCTACTGTTATGTTTTAGATTTTTTTTTTTTCATTTAACAAATATTTATTGAGCTGCTATTATGTGATTGGTTTTGTGCTAGGAGCTGAAAATATAACAGTGGGCAGTACAGTTACGATCCCGGTTGTCTAAAGCTTATTTGTCAATAGAGGATATGGATACTAAAACAAATACATAATTTTAAATGTGAGGTATTTAAAATTTATACAGACAATTCAAGAATTCATAAATGTAACTTTACTTTTTTATAATTGCATTCAATTTTGCTCTGGAATGCCCTTTTTTTCCCAATAGTGGGAAATTCCCAATCTTGCCATCTTCAAGTAACTCAGTCACTCCTGAGTATATTTTAGATTTTTGGCACAATCTATTTAGTATAGTTTAGGTGGCAGTTAGTCATAATAACATCTGTGTCTGATTTTTTTTAAACTGAGGTACTATTTACATATATTAAAACTCACCCTTTTAAAGGTATAGCTTGATGGGTAATAGCTATATGACCACCACCACAATCAAAATATAGAACCGTTTTCTCACCCTAAAAATTTGCTTATAGTTCCTGGGCCATGCAGTCACTAATCTGGTTTCTGTTACTACAGTT